>NC_134486.1:7034419-7671919 GCF_040206685.1 Ascaphus truei | reverse complement strand
TGTATGTACACACACCCATCTACTGTGTGTGCATGTATATTATACCTTGTACACACATCTGTATATGTGCGCATGTATATTATACTGTATGCATGGATATTATACTGTGTGTACACACCTCTATCTACTGTAGAACTCATGTATATTATACTGTATATACACATCTATATGTATGTCTGCGTATATATTTTGCTGTATGTACACAATCTTTATCTATATTATACTGCATGTACACACAGACATCTGCATGTGTATGTATATTATTATATTGAATGTACATGCATCTGTATGTGCATGTATATTATATTGTACTTACACACCCACATCTGTATGTGTGCGGGTATATTAACACACACACACACACACACACACACACACACACACACACACACACACACACACACACACACACACACACACACACACACACACACACACACGTGTATCATTCTTCTGTACGTACACACACATCCGGGTGTGTGTGTATATATCATTATACTGCACGTACACATACATCGGTACATGTATATTACATTGAATGTATACAAGTGCCTCACTATGCCGAGCGAGGCGTTGCGATGTGCGACTTCGGCAAGCGGTGACCCACAGCTGCAGGGTTTCCTGCGCTGACCCCTGTGTGGGGCGGGGGACGTCCTGCCAGGGACTGGTGCATGAGCCCTGCGCCTGCACTTCTGTAATAATGCGGCCAGGTTTCCTGCGCTGACCCCTGCGGGGGGCGGGAGCGTCCTGCCAGGGACTGGTGCATGCGCCCTGCGTATCTGAGCCCTGCGCCTGCGCTTCTGTAATAATGCGGCCAGGTTTCCTGCGCTGTCCCCTGCGTGGGGCGGGGGACTTGCCAGGGACTGGTGCATGAGCCCTGCGTATCTGAGCCCTACGCCTGCGCTTCTGTAATAATGCGGCCAGGTTTCCTGCGCTGAACATTGATCTGCGGAGCTTCCTCATGTATATATTCCTGTATTTCTGTGATTATATGAGGTCAGGGCTGGACATTGCAAGCGATTCATTCCTAGCCTGGAATAAAGGCCTCCCAGGATGTATTTCCAGGCGCAGTATCTTCCCTGGGATTCACGGGACACAGTGCTGCAATGTGCTGCAGTTAGGGTTACTAGCATGTTGCTGGGATTCACGGGACACAGTGCTGCAATGTGCTGCAGTTAGGGTTACTAGCATGTTCCTGGGATTCACGGGACACAATGCTGCAATGTGCTGCAGTTAGGGTTACTAGCATGTTGCTGGGATTCACGGGACACAGTGCTGCAATGTGCTGCAGTTAGGGTTACTAGCATGTTCCTGGGATTCACGGGACACAGTGCTGCAATGTGCTGCTGTGAGGGTTACTAGCATGTTGCTGGGATACATGGGACACAATGCTGCAATGTGCTGCAGTTAGGATTACTAGCATGTTCCTGGGATTCACGGGACACAGTGCTGCAATGTGCTGCAGTTAGGGTTACTAGCATGTTCCTGGGATTCACGGGACACAGTGCTGCAATGTGCTGCAGTTAGGGTTACAAGCATGTTGCTGGGATACACGGGACACAATGCTGCAATGTGTTGCAGTTAGGATTACTAGCATGTTCCTGGGATTCACGGGACACAGTGCTGCAATGTGCTGCAGTTAGGGTTACTAGCATGTTGCTGGGATACACGGGACACAGTGCTGCAATGTGCTGCAGTTAGGGTTACTCGCATGTTGCTGGGATACACGGGACACAATGCTGCAATGTGCTGCAGTTAGGGTTACTAGCATGTTGCTGGGATACACGGGACACAATGCTGCAATGTGCTGCAGTTATGGTTACTAGCATGTTGCTGGGATACACGGGACACAATGCTGCAATGTGCTGCAGTTAGGGTTACTAGCATGTTGCTGGGATACACGGGACACAGTGCTGCAATGTGCTGCAGTTAGGGTTACTAGCATGTTGCTGGGATACATGGGACACAATGCTGCAATGTGCTGCAGTTAGGGTTACTAGCATGTTGCTGGGATTCACGGGACACAGTGCTGCAATGTGCTGCAGTTAGGGTTACTAGCATGTTGCTGGGATACATGGGACACAATGCTGCAATGTGCTGCAGTTAGGGTTACTAGTATGTTGCTGGGATACACGGGACACAGTGCTGCAATGTGCTGCATTCGGGTTACTAGCATGTTGCTGGGATACACGGGACACAATGCTGCAATGTGCTGCAGTTAGGGTTACTAGCATGTTGCTGGGATTCACGGGACACAGTGCTGCAATGTGCTGCAGTTGGGGTTACTAGCATGTTCCTGGGATACACGGGACACAGTGCTGCAATGTGCTGCATTAGGGTTACTAGCATGTTGCTGGGATACACGGGACACAATGCTGCAATGTGCTGCTATTAGGGTTACTAGCATGTTGCTTGGACTCACGGGACACAGTGCTGCAATGTGCTGCAGTTAGGGTTACTAGCATGTTGCTGGGATACACGGGACACAGTGCTGCAATGTGCTGCATTAGGGTTACTAGCATGTAGCTGGGATACACGGGACACAGTGCTGCAATGTGCTGCATTGAGGGTTACTAGCATGTTGCTGGGATACACGGGACATAATGCTGCAATGTGCTGCATTTAGAGTTACTAGCATGTTGCTGGGATACACGGGACACAGTGCTGCAATGTGCTGCATTAGGGTTACTAGCATGTTGCTGGGATACACGGGACACAGTGCTGCAATGTGCTGCATTGAGGGTTACTAGCATGTTGCTGGGATACACGGGACATAATGCTGCAATGTGCTGCATTTAGAGTTACTAGCATGTTGCTGGGATACACGGGACACAATGCTGCAATGTACTGCAGTTAGAGTTACTAGCATGTTGCTGGGATACACGGGACACAGTGCTGCAATGTGCTGCATTAGGCCTCGGTCCCGCTGCGCTCGTTGGCGCGGGCGGCGGGTCGCGAGTTCCCCACCAGCAGGGGAATCCTCGCGAGCCGGTCCCGGTCCCCACTGGCTGCACAGCTGACTACACGCTGTAGCGCGTCAGCTGCTGGAGACACCAGAGAATGGTGTTTCCTAGCGTTGACGCGTGACGTGTGTGGCTGTGAGCCAATGGGGAGGGGAGGCTGCGGGAGGAGGAGAGGCTTCGGGGAGCGGGGAGGAGTGTGGAGTGAAAGCAGGTGAGTGCCTTTCTCTGTGTGTGTGTGTCTGAGTGCCTGTCTGTGCGTGTATGTGTCTGAGTGCGTGAGTGCCTGTCTGTGTGTGTGTGTGTGTCTGAGTCCGTGAGTGCCTGTCTGTGTGTGTGTGTGTGTGTGTGTGTGTGTGTGTGTGTGTGTGTGTATGAATGAGTGCCTGCCTGCGTGTGTGTGTTTAAACTTACCTTCCAGCTCCAGCCCGAGTCCGTGGAGGGAGGGGGGGGGGAGAGTAGCGGGTCCCTCCGCTCAAGCCACGCCCCCCCTCCCTGTCAAACCGCCCACCTCCCGCCCACCTCCCGATCAAACCGCCCACCTCCCGCCCACCTCCCGATCAAACCGCCCACCTCCCGCCCACCTCCCGATCAAACCTCCCACCTCCCGCTCCGGCTCCCGCTCCCTACAGACCGCAGATCGCGGTCTGTGTATCTCAGCGCACCGCCTGTCAGCAGCGCAGGTGCGCTGACTCTGGGAGCGGGGCCTTAGCCTTAGGGTTACTAGCACGTTGCTGGGATACACGGGACACAGTGCTGCAATGTGCTGCAGTGAGGGTTACTAGCATGTTGCTGGGATACACGGGACACAATGCTGCAATGTGCTGCAGTTAGGATTACTAGCATGTTCCTGGGATTCACGGGACACAGTGCTGCAATGTGCTGCAGTTAGGGTTACTAGCATGTTGCTGGGATACACGGGACACTGTGCTGCAGTTGGGTTACTAGCTTGTTGCTGGGATACACGGGACACAATGCTGCAATGTGCTGCAGTTAGGGTTACTAGCATGTTGCTGGGATACACGGGACACAGTGCTGCAATGTGCTGCAGTTAGGGTTACTAGCATGTTGCTGGGATACACGGGACACAATGCTGCAATGTGCTGCAGTTAGGGTTACTAGCATGTTGCTGGGATACACGGGACACAATGCTGCAATGTGCTGCAGTTAGGGTTACTAGCATGTTGCTGGGATTCACGGGACACAGTGCTGCAATGTGCTGCAGTTAGGGTTTCTAGCATGTTGCTGGGATTCACGGGACACAGTGCTGCAATGTGCTGCAGTTAGGGTTACTAGCATGTTGCTGGGATACACGGGACACAGTGCTGCAATGTGCTGCAGTGAGGGTTACCAGCATGTTGCTGGGATACACGGGACACAGTGCTGCAATGTGCTGCATTTAGAGTTTCTAGCATGTTGCTGGGATTCACGGGACACAGTGCTGCAATGTGCTGTAGTTAGGGTTACTAGCATGTTGCTGGGATACACGGGACACAATGCTGCAATGTGCTGCAGTTAGGGTTCCTAGCATGTTGCTGGGATACACGGGACACAATGCTGCAATGTGCTGCAGTTAGGGTTACTCGCATGTTGCTGGGATACACGGCACACAATGCTGCAATGTGCTGCAGTTAGGGTTACTCGCATGTTGCTGGGACTCACGGGACACAGTGCTGCAATGTGCTGCAGTTAGGGTTACTAGCATGTTGCTGGGATACACGGGACACAATGCTGCAATGTGCTGCAGTTAGGGTTACTAGCATGTTGCTGGGATGCACGGCACACAATGCTGCAATGTGCTGCAGTTAGGGTTACTCGCATGTTGCTGGGATACACGGCACACAATGCTGCAATGTGCTGCAGTTAGGGTTACTAGCATGTTGCTGGGATACACGGGACACAGTGCTGCAATGTGCTGCAGTGAGGGTTACTCGCATGTTGCTGGGATACACGGGACACAGTGCTGCAATGTGCTGCATTAGGGTTACTAGCATGTAGCTGGGATACACGGGACACAGTGCTGCAATGTGCTGCAGTTAGGGTTACTCGCATGTTGCTGGGATACACGGGACACAATGCTGCAATGTGCTGCAGTTAGGGTTACTCGCATGTTGCTGGGATACACGGGACCCAATGCTGCAATGTGCTGCAGTGAGGGTTACTCGCATGTTGCTGGGATACACGGGACACAGTGCTGCAATGTGCTGCATTAGGGTTACTAGCATGTAGCTGGGATACACGGGACACAGTGCTGCAATGTGACAGGGTTACTCGCATGTTGCTGGGATACACGGGACACAATGCTGCAATGTGCTGCAGTTAGGGTTACTCGCATGTTGCTGGGATACACGGGACACAGTGCTGCAATGTGCTGTAGTTAGGGTTACTAGCATGTTGCTGGGATACACGGGACACAATGCTGCAATGTGCTGCAGTTAGGGTTACTAGCATGTTCCTGGGATACACGGGACACAATGCTGCAATGTGCTGCAGTTAGGGTTACTAGCATGTTGCTGGGATTCACGGGACACAATGCTGCAATGTGCTGCAGTTAGTGTTACTAGCATGTTGCTGGGATTCACGGGACACAGTGCTGCAATGTGCTGCAGTTATGGTTACTAGCATGTTGCTGGGATTCACGGGACACAGTGCTGCAATGTGCTGCAGTTAGGGTTACTCGCATGTTGCTGGGATACACGAGACACAGTGCTGCAGTGTGCTGCAGTGAGGGTTACTAGCATGTTGCTGGGATACACGGGACACAGTGCTGCAATGTGCTGCAGTTAGGGTTACTAGCATGTTGCTGGGATTCACGGGACACAATGCTGCAATGTGCTGCAGTTAGGGTTACTAGCATGTTGCTGGGATTCACGGGACAAGGTGCTGCAATGTGCTGCAGTTAGGGTTACTAGCATGTTGCTGGGATTCACGGGACACAGTGCTGCAATGTGCTGCAGTTAGGGTTACTAGCATGTTGCTGGGATTCACGGGACACAGTGCTGCAATGTGCTGCAGTTAGGGTTACTAGCATGTTCCTGGGATTCACGGGACACAGTGCTGCAATGTGCTGCAATTATCGTTACTAGCATGTTGCTGGGATACACGGGACACAGTGCTGCAATGTGCTGCAGTTAGGGTTACTAGCATGTTGCTGGGATTCACGGGACACAGTGCTGCAATGTGCTGCAGTTAGGGTTACTAGCATGTTGCTGGGATACACGGAGACACAGTGCTGCAATGTGCTGCAGTTAGGGTTACTCGCATGTTGCTGGGATACACGGGACACAGTGCTGCAATGTGCTGCAGTTAGGGTTACTCGCATGTTGCTGGGATACACGGGACACAGTGCTGCAATGTGCTGCCGTTAGGGTTACTAGCATGTTGCTGGGATACACGGGACACAGTGCTGCAATGTGCTGCAGTTAGGGCTACTCGCATGTTGCTGGGATGTTTGCTGGGTCTGCACCTTCACCCCTCGTTCCTTTCTATGTACAGACATGGCGGTTTTCAATCCGGAGCTGTCTTTGTGGATCAAGCAGGAGGAGGAGCCGTTGTCCGGGGGTCCGAGCTCTTCCGTGAGACAAGATAGCCACCCCCCCCGAGGCAGAGGAGGTGAGCAGAGATACGCTGGGGAGATGCACACCCGGGGCGGGCCAAAGCGTGCAGAGATCCGCCATGCGCTCATAATAATCCCGTATAGTGCTGGCAGTGTACGCAGGGCTGGTATAAAGCGCGCAGAGACCCGCCATGCGCTCATAATAACCCCGTATAGTGCTGGCAGTGTACGCAGGGCTGGTATAAAGCGCGCAGAGACCCGCCATGCGCTCATAATAATCCCGTATTGTGCTGGCAGTGTACGCAGGGCTGGTATAAAGCGTGCAGAGACCCGCCATGCGCTCATAATAACCCCGTATAGTGCTGGCAGTGTACGCAGGGCTGGTATAAAGCGTGCAGAGACCCGCCATGCGCTCATAATAACCCCGTATAGTGCTGGCAGTGTACGCAGGGCTGGTATAAAGCGTGCAGAGACCCGCCATGCGCTCATAATAACCCCGTATAGTGCTGGCAGTGTACGCAGGGCTGGTATAAAGCGCGCAGAGACCCGCCATGCGCTCATAATAACCCCGTATAGTGCTGGCAGTGTACGCAGGGCTGGTATAAAGCGCGCAGAGACCCGCCATGCGCTCATAATAATCCCGTATTGTGCTGGCAGTGTACGCAGGGCTGGTATGTGCCGTCCTATATAGCTCTCAGCGCTGCTTCTCCTGGGGGCCACAGATGTGTGGCCGTCCCATGTAGCTCTCACTGAAATGGGATTACCGTCACGTGGTGGCGGAGTTTCTGTGACGTGGTGGCGGGGTTACCGTGGCGTGGTGGCGGTGTTTCTTTGGTGGGGTTATCGTGGCGTGGTGGCGGGGTTACCGTGATGTGGTGGCAGGGTTTCCGTGGCATGGTTACTGTGGCGGGGTTGTGGTGGCGGGGTTACTGTGGCGTGGTGGCAGGGTTATTGTGGCGTGGTGGCGAGGTTATCGTGGCGTGGTGGCGGGGTTATTGTGGCGTGGTTACCGTGCCATGGTGGCGGGGTTATTGTGGCGTGGTGGTGGGGTTACTGTGATGTAATGGCGGAGTTACTATGGCGTGGTGGTGGGGTTACTGTGATGTAATGGCGGAGTTACTATGGCGTGGTGGTGGGGTTACTGTGGCATGGGGACGAGGTTGTGTTGGGGGGGGGTTTTGTGGCGTGGTGGCGAGGTTTTTGTGGCGTGGTGGCGAGGTTTTTGTGGCGTGGTGGCGAGGTTTTTGTGGCGTGGTGGCGAGGTTTTTGTGGCGTGGTGGCGAGGTTTTTGTGGCGTGGAGGCGAGGTTGTGGTGGTGGGGTTATTGTGGCGTTGTGGTGGTGGGGTTATTGTGGCGTGTTTACTGTGGCGTGGTGGTGGGGTTACTGTGGTTTGGGGGCGGGGTTACTGTGGCGGGGTTACTGTGGGGTGGTGGCGGGGTTACTGTGGAGTGGTGGCGGGGTTACTGTGGTTTGGGGGCGGGGTTACTGTGGCGGGGTTACTGTGCGGTGGTGGCGGGGTTACTGTGGTTTGGGGGCGGGGTTACTGTGGTTTGGGGGCGGGGTTACTGTGGCGGGGTTACTGTGCGGTGGTGGCGGGGTTACTGTGGTTTGGGGGCGGGGTTACTGTGGCGGGGTTACTGTGACGTAATGGCGGGGTTACTGTGGGGTGGTGGCGGGGTTACTGTGGGGTGGTGGCGGGGTTACTGTGGTTTGGGGGCGGGGTTACTGTGGCGGGGTTACTGTGCCGTGGTGGCGGGGTTACTGTGCTGGGGTTACTGTGCTGTGGTGGCGGGGTTACTGTGCCGTGGTGGCGGGTTACTGTGCTGTGGTGGCGGGGTTACTGTGGCATGGGGACGAGGTTGTGTTGGGGGGGGTTTTGTGGCGTGGTGGCGAGGTTTTTGTGGCGTGGTGGCGAGGTTTTTGTGGCGTGGTGGCGAGGTTTTTGTGGCGTGGTGGCGAGGTTTTTGTGGCGTGGTGGCGAGGTTTTTGTGGCGTGGAGGCGAGGTTGTGGTGGTGGGGTTATTGTGGCGTGTTTACTGTGGCGTGGTGGTGGGGTTACTGTGGTTTGGGGGCGGGGTTACTGTGGCGGGGTTACTGTGGTTTGGGGGCGGGGTTACTGTGGCGGGGTTACTGTGGTTTGGGGGCGGGGTTACTGTGGCGGGGTTACTGTGCGGTGGTGGCGGGGTTACTGTGGTTTGGGGGCGGGGTTACTGTGGCGTGGTTACTGTGCCGTGGTGGCGGGGTTACTGTGGCGGGGTTACTGTGCTGTGGTGGCGGGGTTACTGTGGCGGGGTTACTGTGCTGTGGTGGCGGGGTTACTGTGGCGGGGTTACTGTGCCGTGGTGGCGGGGTTACTGTGGCGGGGTTACTGTGCTGTGGTGGCGGGGTTACTGTGGCGGGGTTACTGTGCTGTGGTGGCGGGGTTACTGTGGCGGGGTTACTGTGCTGTGGGGGCGGGGTTACTGTGGGGTGGTGGCGGGGTTACTGTGGGGTGGTGGCGGGGTTACTGTGGTTTGGGGGCGGGGTTACTGTGGCGGGGTTACTGTGCCGTGGTGGCGGGGTTACTGTGCTGGGGTTACTGTGCTGTGGTGGCGGGGTTACTGTGCTGTGGTGGCGGGGTTACTGTGGCGGGGTTACTGTGACGTAATGGCGGGGTTACTGTGGGGTGGTGGCGGGGTTACTGTGGCGGGGTTACTGTGACGTAATGGCGGGGTTACTGTGGGGTGGTGGCGGGGTTACTGTGGCATGGTGGCGGGGTTACTGTGATGTAATGGCGGGGTTACTGTGGGGTGGTGGCGGGGTTACTGTGGCATGGTGGCGGGGTTATTGTGGCGGGGTTACTGTGACGTAATGGCGGGGTTACTGTGCTGTGGTGGCGGGGTTACTGTGGCGGGGTTACTGTGACGTAATGGCGGGGTTACTTTGACGTGGTGGCGGGGTTGTGGTGGCGAGGTTACCGTGGCGTGGTGGCGGGGTTACCGTGGCGTGGTTACTGTGGCGGGGTTTCTGTGGTGGGTTACTGTGGGGTGGTGGCGGGGTTACTGTGGGGTGGTGGCGGGGTTACTGTGGTTTGGGGGTGGGGTTACAGTGCCGTGGTGGTGGGGTTACCGTGGCGTGGTGGCGGGTTTACCGTGGCGGGGTTATTGTGACGTAATGGCGGGGTTACTGTGGCGGGGTTACTGTAGTTTGGGGGCGGGGTTACTGTGCTGTGGTGGCGGGGTTACTGTGGCGGGGTTACTGTGCTGTGGTGGCGGGGTTACTGTGGCGGGGTTACTGTGCTGTGGTGGCGGGGTTACTGTGGCGGGGTTACTGTGCTGTGGGGGCGGGGTTACTGTGGGGTGGTGGCGGGGTTACTGTGGGGTGGTGGCGGGGTTACTGTGGTTTGGGGGCGGGGTTACTGTGGCGGGGTTACTGTGCCGTGGTGGCGGGGTTACTGTGCTGGGGTTACTGTGCTGTGGTGGCGGGGTTACTGTGGCGGGGTTACTGTGACGTAATGGCGGGGTTACTGTGGGGTGGTGGCGGGGTTACTGTGGCGGGGTTACTGTGACGTAATGGCGGGGTTACTGTGGGGTGGTGGCGGGGTTACTGTGCTGGGGTTACTGTGCTGTGGTGGCGGGGTTACTGTGCTGTGGTGGCGGGGTTACTGTGGCATGGTGGCGGGGTTATTGTGGCGGGGTTACTGTGACGTAATGGCGGGGTTACTGTGCTGTGGTGGCGGGGTTACTGTGGCGGGGTTACTGTGACGTAATGGCGGGGTTACTTTGACGTGGTGGCGGGGTTGTGGTGGCGAGGTTACCGTGGCGTGGTGGCGGGGTTACCGTGGCGTGGTTACTGTGGCGGGGTTTCTGTGGTGGGTTACTGTGGGGTGGTGGCGGGGTTACTGTGGGGTGGTGGCGGGGTTACTGTGGTTTGGGGGTGGGGTTACAGTGCCGTGGTGGTGGGGTTACCGTGGCGTGGTGGCGGGTTTACCGTGGCGGGGTTACTGTGACGTAATGGCGGGGTTACTGTGGGGTGGTGGCAGGGTTACTGTGGCGTGGTGGCGGGGTTACCGTGGCGTGGGGGCGGGGTTACCGTGGCGTGGTGGCGGGGTTATTGTGGCGTGGTAACCATGGCAGGGTTGCCGTGGTGGCGGGGTTACCGTGCCACGTGGCGGGGTTACCGTGCCACGTGGCGGGGTTACAGTGGCGTGGTTACCGTGGTGGGGTTACTGTGGCGGGGTTACTGTGACATAATGGGGTTACTGTGGCATTGGGCGGGGTTACCGTAGCAGGGGTTACTGTGGTGTGGGGGCGAGGTTACTGTGGTGGGTTACAGTGGCGTGGTTACCGTGGTGGGGTTACAGTGGCGTGGTGGCGGGGTTACCGTGGTGGGGTTACTGTGCGGGGTTACCGTGGCGTGGCGGCAGGGTTACCGTGGCATGGCGGCGGGGTTACCGTGGCGTGGCGGCGGGGTTACCGTGGCGTGGCGGCGGGGTTACCGGGTCGTGGGGGCGGGGTTACCGTGGCGTGGCGGCTGGGTTACCGTGGCGTGGCGGCGGAGTTACCGTGGCGGCGGGGTTACCGTGGCGGCGGGGTTACCCGTGGCGTGGCGGCGGGTTTACCGTGGCGTGTAGAGAATGTGCGGAGTAATCTGGCGTGTGAATGTGCGGAGTAATCTGGCGTGTGAATGTGCGGAGTAATCTGGCGTGTGAATGTGCGGAGTAATCTGGCGTGTGAATGTGCGGAGTAATCTGGCGTGTGAATGTGCGGAGTAATCTGGCGTGTGAATGTGCGGAGTAATCTGGCGTGTGAATGTGCGGAGTAATCTGGCGTGTGAATGTGCGGAGTAATCTGGCGTGTGAATGTGCGGAGTAATCTGGCGTGTGAATGTGCGGAGTAATCTGGCGTGTGAATGTGCGGAGTAATCTGGCGTGTGAATGTGCGGAGTAATCTGGCGTGTGAATGTGCGGAGTAATCTGGCGTGTGAATGTGCGGAGTAATCTGGCGTGTGAATGTGCGGAGTAATCTGGCGTGTGAATGTGCGGAGTAATCTGGCGTGTGAATGTGCGGAGTAATCTGGCGCGTGAATGTGCGGAGTAATCTGGCGTGTGAATGTGCGGAGTAATCTGGCGTGTTGGATGCGGCTCCTGTCTTTTTGTTTGTAGAGAAGAGTGAACTTTACAAGAGCGTGGCGCTCTCTGTGCGCTTCGGGGGGCGCTCTGTGTGCGCTTCGGGGGGCGCTCTGTGTGCGCTTCGGGGGGCGCTCTGTGTGCGCTTCTGGGGGCGATCTGTGTGCGCTTCAGGTCGGGCAAAACCAAACTTCCTGATCTGTTGGAACCGTCACTTTCTTCTGCTTTCTTTCATTTCGTACAAACCTACTTTTATAACATTTTGATCCCAAAATCTGAATCTGTAACTGTTGGTTTGATTATTTTATATAAAGACCCCTCTTGCCCCGACCCCTCTTGCCCCGACCCCTCTTGCCCCGACCCCTCTTGCCCCGACCCCTCTTGCCCCGACCCCTTATCCAGGGGTCAGCCTTCTGTTTTGTTTTTTGGCGGAGCCGGGTTTATAGTTAGTAGGATATAATGGAGGGTTTTAGGAAATAATGAATATACAGGCATACCCCGCATTAACCCCGCATTAACCCCGCATTAACGTACACAATGGGACCGGAGCATGTATGTAACTATGTAACTATAAGCATACCCCGCATTAACCCCGCATTAACATACGCAATGGGACCGGAGCATGTATGTAAATTGAAAATGTACTTAAAGTGAAGCACTACCTTTTTCCCACTTATCGATGCATGTACTGTACGGCAATCGTCATATACGTGCATAACTGATGTAAACAACGCATGTGTAACAGGCTCTATAGTCGGTACAGGTAGGGAGCCGGTATTGCTGTTCAGGACGTGCTGACAGGCGCATGCGCGAGCTGCCATTTGCCTATTGGGCGATATCTCCTTACTCGCGAGTGTACTTAAAGTGAGTGTCCTTAATCCGGGGGATGCGCCTGCGTGTATTTGATACTTTTTTGTTTCTATCTGAAACAATATATTATTTTGCAGCGTTTAATTGTTTCGGGGACTTTGCGGTCCTGGCCTCGAAGCGCGACCCTCCGCAATCTCTGAGAAGTACAATGCATGCTGGGGGATGGCAGGACGTAGGAACGCTCCGTTACGTGCTTGTTCCTTTTACTCCTGCACCTGACACTTCCTGTCTAACGATTGGTGGTGTCCGATGCGGAGGTCAGCAAGTGCCTGCAGAATCAGGACAAATGCTTCCTTATCACTGGGCCCTACGGCTCCTTTCCGGACTGGGGACTCGGTATGTAATGTCCTAGATATGTTGCTGTATATGTTGTTAGAGACCCTTGTACACACAGTATGTATTTTGGGACCAGGAGAAGGCGGTAGTTCCCTTTTTTTTTGTATGTTGTCATTGGGTGCTCTTCCCCCCCGCCCCCCAGTATTATATCCGCACCCCGTACAATATTATATCAACATACATGGTTAGTACTATAAAAAGAAAAAAATAGAAGATCTATTATGGTCCAGCGGAAGGTTTCTACCTGCACAAGAAAACCAGCTGTTTAAAGTCCTGATGTCTGAGATATGGATAGAAGTATAGACCATAGATGCGCTTCGGATGAGATGGATGCAGATATGCTGGCTCCTCTGCGGCTCACAGTCCTGTAACCTGGTTCCTTCCTGTCCCTTCCAGCCCCGACCATGCCGGACTGCACTAGAGGGACAGTTGGCCAACAGATGACTGGACATCCCAGGAGGTCGCCGGCGAGGCAGACCGCCACCAGACGGACGGGGCTGAAGCTGAGGGACAAGATCTTGGTGTTGTGCGCCTACGAGAATAACGAGTCCGTGGGATCGCTTGCAGCGCAGTTCGGGGTCAGCAGGTCTCAGATCGTGCAGATCATCAAACGCAGGGAGGAGCTGCTCAGCGCTCTGCAGAACAACGTAAGCGGCGACCGCATCAGGCGCCCACGAAGGACCACCAACGACCAGCTCAACAGTGCCGTGTGGGAGTGGCTGCTCTCTATTCGTAACAGCGATGTTGCACTCTCTGGCCGCATCATACGCGAGAAGGCCCTGCAGTTGGCCAGCGATCTAGGGATCGTGGACTTCAAGGCCTCTAATGGCTGGCTGGACAGCTTCAAGAAGGCCCACAACATCCATCGCTGCTCCCTGCCATGTGCCAGCACAGGCGTCGGAGGAGACCGGTGGGAAGATTGGTTGTCCCAGATGAGGGTCATGGATGACAGTTTTCCAGTTTAAAAACTACAATAGAGACCCCATATCCAGACTGGCCAGCACAAACCTGAAGGGTGGGAATTGGGGAGGTGTGCGAAGAACCTTCTGTAATATATTTTAGTGTTGGAAAAACATTCTTATTTATTATTAGATATTTTTTTATTTTCATAGTTAAAGCATTAAAAGTGACTTGATACATGATCTACATTGTCCATACATGTCCCAAGTCCCTCCGATGGACGTTAAAAGTAGGTTGCCCAGTATTGTCCCATTAGGACCCACTTGTTCTCTACTATGTTACTGACATTTCAAGGATCCTTCTGTGCATCATAAAGGGAATAATGGTGCATACAACTTTGTATATTCTCCTCTCTCCATGGAGGGTGATATGAGGATCAGTAACGGCATCTCGTAACTCGTCGGACCTTCTCGGCCTATATATGGTTTCTCTGCAGAAAGTCTCACAATTCGGGGAAATTGCAAAGACTTCTGGGTAAGGAGTACATAAATTTGTCAGTAATTATCCTTTACCGGTTTTGCTCCATCCTGCCGGTCCTAAATTACGGTATTAGAGGGTGCCCCAGAGAGAGCCAAACAATATGCCTTGTTTAGCGCCTTGTAAAAAACAGTATCTTGGCCAACAAGACCCATCCCAGCTAAAGAGGATTGTCTTGGTATGGGTGTCCTATGATTCATCTGTGCCTGGGCTCTCTGTCCATCCTCCGACCTGTTGGCAAATGACTCCTGCTCTGTTTCCTGCCTTGATGCACAGGTCTTTGGCCTCATTAAGTGCCTTTACCTACAGAGGATCTACTGGGAAAACGACGTCTCCTTTCATCATTCATGTCTATTATAAATGGTTCTTTCAGAGGATGCCGCCCTCAGACCTGTAACACCAGAGACTTTCATCCACCAGCAGTTACTTCACAAGACTTGTATTTAATTTGTGTGTATTGGGCTTTCAGCTCTAAATCCTATCTGTGCATACTACTCAGACCTCACTTCAACTCCCTGCTTATCGGATCTCCTTGATACACCTGTATGAATCCCCCCCCAGGCCTTCTCATATGTCCGTGCAATATCATACTGGGTTCTTTCCGACTGACTCGGTCCTGTTGCATACGCCCACAGTTGAGCCACTGTAGAAGTTTGAGGTTCTTCCTATGAGAATAAGTGAGAAGCACAAGAATTCCGGCTTCTGGGATAAGGTAAAGCTTAACCGTTTAATGTAGGATCTGGCTATTGGGGATTGCCTTTGTCCGCTGGTTTTCAGTGTTTGGACATTGTGTGAGCGATGGGTCTTCCGACTATAGAAATATGATGGGTAATTATATTTAAATGCAGTCTTTATATAGCAGCTTAAAGCCGCAGTTCCATGCTTTATTTATGAAGTCGGATGCCTTGTTCAGGAGATATCGGCATTTGACATATATTAAGTGTCCGGGAGGTCTCCCCAGAGCCCAGCTCGGGCTCATAGTAACATCAGAAGCTGCGGGGAATTCTCGGCGCAATATACTAGCGTTATATCTGTGAAACTCGCACTGACTTCTGGGGAAATCGCTGCATTGAGTGTAAGTTTTTAGAGCGTTGATACTGAAGTATTGCCAGTAAAGTTGGGTGTGTGTGTTTAATGCCTGTTCATTGTTACTGCGTTTTCCGCAGATTGTTTAGTGGAGGTTTCACTCTAAATCACTTGTATATAGAAAGTTTCCATTGTATGAGTCCTATGAGGGTGTCTTCATGCTGTGACGGTTCCCCTGGGAAATACCTCCCTCCGTCACTGGTACTTTCTCATTAAAGAACGCGTTTTATGGCGCACAGTCTCACCGTAACAAGGGGCGGTTACTGCAGCTCAAGGCTACAGGAAGGAAATACAGGCATACCCCGCATTAACGTACGCAATGGGACCGGAGCATGTATGCAAAGCGAAAATGCACTTAAAGTGACGCACTCCCTTTTCCCCACTTATCGATGCATGTACAGTACTGTAATCGTCATATACGTGCATAACTGATGTAAATAACGCATTTGTAACAGGCTCTATAGTCTCCCGCTTGCGCACAGCTTCGGTACAGGTAGGGAGCCGGTATTGCTGTTCAGGACGTGCTGACAGGCGCATGCGCGAGCTGCCATTTGCCTATTGGGCGATATGTCCTTACAAGCGAGTGTACTTAAAGTGAGTGTACTTAAACCGGGGGGGGGGGGTTTCATCTTTGCTGATGATACTAAATTGTGTAAGGTAATAGAATCAGAGCAGGATGTAATTTCTCTTCAGAAGGATTTGGAGAGACTGGAAACGTGGGCAGGTAAATGGCAAATGAGGTTTAATACAGATAAATGTAAGGTTATGCATTTGGGATGCAGGAATAAAAAGGAGAGTTACAAATTACATGGAGATATATTGGGGGAATCCTTGATGGAGAAGGATTTAGGAGTGCTTGTAGACTGCAGGCTTAGCAATAGTGCCCAAAGTCATGCAGTAGCTGCAAAGGCAAACAAGATCTTATCTTGCATCAAACGGGCAATGGATGGAAGGGAAGTAAACATAATTATGCCCCTTTACAAAGCATTAGTAAGACCACACCTTGAATATGGAGTACAATTTTGGGCACCAATCCTAAGAAAAGACATTATGGAACTAGAGAGAGTGCAGAGAAGAGCCACCAAATTAATAAAGGGGATGGACATTCTAACTTATGAGGATTTATTTACATTAGAAAAGAGGCGTCTAAGAGGGGATATGATAACTATATACAAATATATGCGGGGACAATACAAGGAGCTTTCAAAAGAACTATTCATCCCATGGGCAGTACAAAGGACTCGGGCCATCCCTTAAGGTTGGAGGAAAGGAAATTTCACCAGCAACAAAGGAAAGGGTTCTTTACAGTAAGGGCAGTTAAAATGTGGAATTCATTACCCATGTATTACCCAAAGCGCTATGTACATTAATGGCGCTATATAAATAAAGACATACAATACCCATGGAGACTGTGATGGCAGATACAATAGATTTGTTCAAGAAAAGGTTGGACATCTTTTTAGATGGGAAAGGTATACAGGGATATACCAAATAAGTAAACATGGGAAGGATGTTGATCCAGGGATTAATCCGATTGCCAATTCTTGGAGTCGGGAAAGAATTAATTTTTGAAGTGAAACTTCTTTAGTGGCACCTCATTCGAACTGGGGCAAAACTGGATTGTGGAGACAGAAATGAAACGGATGTGACGTCAGTGCTGGCAGTGGAGGCCGGGCTGTGTTCTGGCTCAGCCCGACCCCAACACTGACATCCCAACCGCTCAAAAAATAAGATGCCGCTCCTAATGGCCGCTGCTCCCCCCACATGGCTGATGACATATGCGGCGGCGGCGGCGATAGCCGCCGGCGCCGCTCCTAACGGCCGCCATTCCCCCCACACGTCCGCTGCCATGCCGCGCATGCGCAGTAGTCATGGGGACGCAGAGGAAAGCCACGCATGCGCAGAAGCGGCTGGCAGCGGCGCCGTTCCCCGCCCGCTGCCATGCCGATGGACAGGAGGAGGGAGGCTGGCGCCGGCGCCGCTCCTAACAGCCGCCGTTCCCCGCCCGCTGCCATGCCGATGGACAGGAGGAGGGAGGCTGGCGCCGGCGCCGCTCCTAACAGCCGCCGTTCCCCGCCCGCTGCCATGCCGATGGACAGGAGGAGGGAGGCTGGCGCCGGCGCCGCTCCTAACAGCCGCCGTTCCCTGCCTGCTGCCATGCCGCCGCGTCATGCCAGCTTTTCTTCCGCCCACTCCACAGGCTGAGCAATGATTGGCTGCAGCCTGCGCATGCGCCGCTGGGCTCACGACAGGCAGCAAGGGGCGCCAAACTCTGTGCGGCTGTAGTCCAGCGCCGCCATTCCCCCCACACTGTGCCCTGTTGCCTCCTCCGGTAACTGGGAAGGGGGGGTTTGAGCGCGCCGCCGGGGGGTGGGGAAGGGGGGAGCTTGAGCGCGCCACCGGGGGGTGGGGAAGGGGGGAGCTTGAGCGCGCCGCCGGGGGGTGGGGAAGGGGGGAGCTTGAGCGCGCCGCCGGGGGGTGGGGAAGGGGGGAGCTTGAGCGCACCGCCGGGTTGTGGGGAAGGGGGGCGCTTGAGCGCGCCGCCAGGGGGTGGGGGGGGTGGGGGGGGTATCTGCTCAGAAGACTCAGACTGAGCCCCCCGGGACCGCAGCTCCGCCGGGGGTGGGGGGAGTCAGGAGAGAGGGGGCAGGACATAGACAGAGAGACATACGGTGTGTACACACAGAGAGATACACATACACTGACAGACACACACACACTGACATACTCACATTGACTGACACATACACACATTGACTGACACACACACACACACTTACTCTGACGCACACACACACACTGACTGACACACACACACACTTACTCTGACGCACGCACACACACTCTGACGCATGCACACACACTGACGCACGCACGTGCACACTCTGGCACGCACACACACTGACGCACGCACACCCCAGTGATGTACCGAACACCGCCCCTGAATGATGTGCCTATTCCTTCCCCCCCCCCGTGTGAGCTCCCCCACCCGCTCAACATTCATGATGCTGGTACTGCTGCCAATAAACACATACACACACACTGACGCACGCACACTTTGACGCACGCGCACGCACACTGACTGTCACACATACGCACGCACACTGACTGTCACACATACGCACGCACACTGACTGACACACATACGCACGCACACTGACTGACACACATACACACACTGACTGACACACATACACACACTGACCGACACAGAGAGACATTCACACAACATAGAGAGAGAGAGAGACATACACTGACACACACACACACACACACACACACACACACACACACACACACACACTGACTGACACACATTGACTGACACACACACACAGACACTGACACACATGGACACACTGACCGACACACATACACACACTGACTGACACACACACACAAACAAACACACATACATACTCTCTGACTGACACACATACATACTCACTGACTGACACACTGACACATACACTGACTGACACGTGTGCCGAGCACGCGCGTTATAAGTTAATTTCTGTGACAAAAGTCAAAGAAGTTTCACTTACTATGCGCGTGCACAGCACACACAGCTTTTTTTTTATTCCCCTTAATGGGGTTTTGTGTTTGCCTTCCTCTGGATCAATAAGTAAGTATAGATATAGGATAAAGTATCTGTTGTCTGAATTTAGCATAGGTTGAACTTGATGGACGTACGTCTTTTTTCAACCTCATCTACTATGTAACCTTCAGCATGGTCAGCAGACTCTGGATACTTTGTCTGTTGGATGGGGATTAAAAAAATGGTTTGAAATCTGCTATAAAGGGCCATATTGACTAAGTAGTGCTACTCCACAAGACCCCCTTCTGGCTTAGTAAATATGGCCCCTTCACCATTTTACTGACAAAAGATACTAGTGGCAGTAATTGCTCCTTCTTTTTATCCCCACAGATGAGTTTGCATACATCCGACCTGTAGACCCGATTAAGACGGTAATCCCAGACCAACCCTTACCAGAAGTGGTGGTGGAGAACCTGCTGCGGTATTTTGATGAGAACGGGATACGGAGTCAAGAGGAAGGCGCCTTCCTGGTTCCATCTATGCAGCGGCACACGGTAGTGTCGGCTGAAGAAGGGGCCCAGTTTATCACCATAGACTGGGGGCTCCCCGTAGCAGCTGCCAACTTTCAGGCCGAGCTCCAGGCTAGCATGGCGGGGGACAAGCGATACAAGTGCCCTCACTGCGAGAAAAGCTTCCTGCGTAGCACTCAGCTGAGGGAGCATCAAAGGACGCACACCGGAGAACGTCCATACCAGTGCCTCAAGTGCCCCAAGAGCTTTAGCCGCAGCACCCAGCTTAAGGATCACCAGCGCACCCACACGGGCGAGAGGCCCTACCAGTGTACCGAGTGTGGCAAGAGCTTCACACACAGCTCCAACCTCATCCACCACCGGAGGACCCACACAGGGGAGAAGCCGTACAAGTGCAACATGTGTCCCAAAAGCTTCAGCCAGAACTCCGACCTCAACCGGCACCATCGCACCCACATGGCAGGAGATCGTCCCCACCAGTGCACCCGCTGCAACCGGACGTTCATTTACAAGTCCCAGCTACGCATGCACAGCCGGGTGCACGTGGTGGAAGATATACTGAACGGGGTGGAGAGAGGGGCAGAAGTCGAGGAGCTGGTGAGGAGCAACCAACCTCTCTGAGATATTTATATCTTTATCTCCACTACCCATTTTGTGCATGGTTTGCACATAATATGGGATGTTCCTGGGTTATTCCAGTCTTTCATGGCAGTTACATTTCTGTTTATTAATGCATCTTAAAAAATGGTTACCGGTTACATGCGAAAGACCAGTCTGCTTGGCATTAAAGTGTCAAGCTGCTCCAGACATAAATAATGATATGTTATTACATGTTGTGAGTTCCATTAGGACACTATGGAACTGGAGATATAAGCAACAGAGTATTGGAGTTAGTTCAGAGCAGTAAAACACAGGAGTTGGGTTACTATAAAAAGGAAGTACTACTTAACCCTCCTAGTAGATGGGACACGAGATTCTTCATTGCAGGTTGTGATATCCTTTAATAGGCCAACAGGAGTTCTGGACCTAGAAAACTTGTAGAGAACGGTCCTGTCCTTGCATGGAAAGACGCCCTAACCTGTAACCTACACCACGATAATGGTACCAAGCAAAGGTGACTTTTCTATGAGACAGACGCCCCTTTGCTTGCCCAATAACCCATCAAAATATAGCCTGTTAATGGTCTTTTCATAGAAGTAACACTGCCATAGTTTGGTTGCACTCAACTAATATTTCCTTTGGCAGTGCTGTGAAAACTTTGCCTCTCCTATTACACTTAATCTCTTGCCAAACTTTTCATGGCCCCTCCAGAGTTCGGGTTTCTTCCTCGTCTATCTTGCTTGAGACCCTTCTCTCGGTTGGCCTGGTACATTTTGTTTACATGAGAATCCTCCCTTTACTGACTGTATTTCCTTATCATTCCCTTGAAGAGTATCGGAGAACTGCAGAAGACTCGCCATTTTCAAAGTCTGAAAACGGGCACTGTGAGCTGTTCCTAAGGCTATTGCTTCTGTTTGGGAGTAACCACACCCCTGCAGTGCTCAAAGCTTGAAAGAAATACACTCAGGATAGTAATGCAAAATGGTGTCCTCCCCCACCCCCCACCCACACCAACTCTCTGTATTATCAAGAGATAATGGTTGTCACTGTTCTGTGTTTAACACACACTAACGAAACGCTGGGGCCATTCCTTGGCTGTTGGAGGACGCAGAAGCAGCACGTGGCTCCTTCCACAATCCTAGAATTATTCTTGTTCCCAGATGTTCGCCGTGGGCGCTGTTAGATTAGTGAAGGAGCAGCGTTGCGTATCTATGAAACCGTCTGGTTGTCTGCACTTTTCACAAGCCCACATCAGTAACATTGAAATTGTATATCGAGGTTGTGTTCTGCGGTCCCAAGCAGAGAGCAGCGTCCCTCCTACTGACACTACAAAAGGTACCGTGTGTTGTTTTTGGTTTTGATCTTGAGAAAAATCTTAAAGATTGAACCATTGTTAACATAATAAATGCGACTTTGTTTTGGCAATGTGTCCTGGTTTATTTATCCTTGTATTGTGGGCGTTGCATGCAGAGGGATTTAGAAGTTCCTTGGGCAACTGATTTTGACCCCTGCTAATAAAACTGCTGCCATTTTCTAACTCTTCCCAAAAACCCTCAATGGGGAGCAGTTGGCAGATTGTTGGTGCCATTGGTTGCTATGGACAAAGAATTAACCCCGTAGGCCCTGATGCAATATCCTGTGAAACCTCTTCCCTGTGCTAGAGATGTTTTTAGCCCAATTCATTTGAATGGAGAGGAGCTCTTCTCCAGCATGCCCAAGAGACATATACCTCCCTAAACACACCTTCATACAGCACGTGGAGTGTCCCAAGGACCTTGTATACCTCCCTAACACACCTTCATCCAACACGTGGTGTGTCCCAAGGACTTGTATACCTCCATACAACACGTGGTGTGTCCCAAGGACTTGTATACCTTCCTAACACCTTCATACAACACGTGGTGTGTCCCAAGGACCTTGTATACCTCCCTAACACACCTTCATCCAACACGTGGAGTGTCCCATGGACCTTGTATACCTCCCTAACACCTTCGTACAACACGTGGAGTGTCCCAAGGACCTTGTATACCTCCCTAACACACCTTCGTACAACACGTGGAGTGTCCCAAGGACCTTGTATACCTCCCTAACACACCTTCATACAACACGTGGAGTGTCCCAAGGACTTGTATACCTCCCTAACACACCTTCATCCAACACGTGGAGTGTCCCAAGGACCTTGTATACCTCCCTAACACCTTCGTACAACACGTGGAGTGTCCCAAGGACCTTGTATACCTCCCTAACACCTTCGTACAACACGTGGAGTGTCCCAAGGACCTTGTATACCTCCCTAACACACCTTCGTACAACACGTGGTGTGTCCCAAGGACCTTGTATACCTCCCTAACACACCTTCGTACAACACGTGGAGTGTCCAAAGGACCTTGTATACCTCCCTAACACCTTCGTACAACACGTGGTGTGTCCCAAGGACCTTGTATACCTCCCTAACACACCTTCGTACAACACGTGGTGTGTCCCAAGGACCTTGTATACCTCCCTAACACAACTTCGTACAACACGTGGTGTGTCCCAAGGACCTTGTATGCCTTCCTAACACCTTCATACAACACGTGGTGTGTCTCAAGGACCTTGTATACCTCCCTAACACACCTTCATACAACACGTGGAGTGTCCCAAGGACTTGTATACCTCCCTAACACACCTTCATACAACACGTGGAGTGTCCCAAGGACCTTGTATACCTCCCTAACACACCTTCATACAACACGTGGTGTGTCTCAAGGACCTTGCCTCCCTAACACACCTTCATACAACACGTGGAGTGTCCCAATGACTTGTATACCTCCCTAACACACCTTCATACAACACGTGGAGTGTCCCAAGGACCTTGTATACCTCCCTAACACACCTTCATACAACACGTGGAGTGTCCCAAGGACCTTGTATACCTCCCTAACACACCTTCATACAACACTTGGAGAGAAATCTGTGTGCAAAAGGGATCCCTGGGAAATATGCTAATTAGGATATGCAAAGTATATTCACATGGTATAAATTAGCATATTTCCCATGTATCTCAGGTTGTGTTTAAAGGTACCCAAAAGTAGCGGGTGTCCTGATAGGCTCAAGACTCAAATAATTAGGTATTGTCAAACCCAGATAACCAATTATGGTGGGTGGTGCACCGTCAAGGAATCAGAACCAGAACCACGAGAGACCACGCTCATTTACCTTTATTTTTCAATTTAATACAAAATACATTGGCGATTATAAAGATCACTGCGTATGTATGTATGTATGTATGTATGTATGTGTATGTACTTGCTGGGCACCCCAGAGTAACCATATAAAAGCTTCCCGTGGCGCAGATGAAGTTCATATCACCCATATTAGTCCTTCATCAGGCTGTGGGACAGACCTTACAGATACCAAGGCCAATACTGAGACTCCAGCATTTTTTACCGATAGGCACACACAGTTTACGCACAAGACCGTTTCGGTCACGAGATAAAGGGCACAGCTCAGACGAGGAGGCATGTGCAAAAGCGCGATGCCGCTAATATATCGTTTATCTAACACTATATTGGACCAGGTTGAGACATCTCTTTGAGAAGGGCTTGTCTTTTATACCTACTATCAAATCTGAACAGCAAACGAGGAGCGGTGCACTGAGGTAAGTAGGTAAGACCAACACGCAGCTTTAACAAAAACGGCTATTTATTGAAAAAAAATGGACAAACATCATGTAACTGGATAACCTCTGACGCGTTTCATCCCGCAAGGGACTTTGTAAAAGAGTGAATGGTACCTACTTACCTCAGTGCACCGCTCCTCTAGTTTGCTGTTCCGGATACCTCAGCTGGTGGCACGTGGATTTCACACACAGTTGCAGACACCCATTCCGGTGCATCATCTCTACAGCGGGGCACACCGGACACAGCGTGACAGCAGGTATCTTATTGGCAGAGTGGGTTGAGGGTGTCTTAGCATCAGCCAGGCTGTTCCTATTCAGGATGGTCGGCGATTCTTAATGGCACCTGTTATTACCCCTCCCCCAACCTGCTTTATTTGTCCGCTGGACTTTCATTATGTTAGTTCACTAAGTGTCTTACCTGTGTGTTTCATTAATACTGGACATATTATCCACACTTTAGCCCTTGAGCACTGGCGGCAGTCTATCCCTGCATTGCTTCTTCTATCAAACCTGACTTGTTTTCTTTGTATGTGTAACGCCTGTATGCCCACAGACCTGGCCAGTCCCCAGTACTGAGGTGGGAAGGGTTTTACCACGCACCCACAGCAGTGAGGGCGTGCCCGGAGTGTGGTATGGCGTGGCCGGGCCTGTAGAAAGATGGTTAGTTATACTTGTAACGCCTTGGGATTCAGAGTAAGGATAGTGATGTCCGTGTGCCAGAGTCCAGGGGTGATAGAGAGCAGGATCGTGATGTTCGTAAGCCAGAGGCCAGGGATAACAGAAATCAGCGAAGTCGTATCCGTAAGCAGCGTTCAAGGGCAGTAGAGAGCAGGGTAATCCAGTACAAGCAGAGGTCAAGCCAGGGAAATCCAGGGGTGAGCAGGAACAGAGGCTGGAAAACACAGGAGAGCCAAGCATAAGACTGCACACACAGAGGTTACAAAGAACTATGCAGAGCAATGAGTCAGAGGACAGACAGGGGTTATAAAGGAGGGAACACCAATAGGAGAGAGAGGAGGAGCAGAGGGTGGAGTGAGGCTGCAGGGATAGGTGAGGAGAGAGGGAGGAGACAGGTGAGTCAGAGAGGGAGATAGCTTGAACAGCCTGAGAGGAGGAGCCAGGGGTCTGGGAAGGCCTACAAGAGGAGCGTGTGCGCGCGCCCTCTGTAAGGTTAGAGTGCGCGCGCACAGGCTGTGTCAAGAGGCGCGCGGAGCGCTGCGCCGCATGGGGCACCCGCCGAAGGTGGAGGGAGAGCCGGAGGAGTGTTTGCAGTAGGTAAGGGGACCGGAGCGGGAGCAGAGGGAGAACGTGAGCGGGGAGTATTATACAGGGACGCTGGGAGAGCGTCAGGGACTGCCGCAGAGGGACGGATGCGGGACGAGGACGGGAGAACAGAACGGGGAGGCAAGGAAGGGACATGAGAGGCAGGAAGGAGCACAGAGCCAGGGATACATGGGAGGGAAAGAATCCCCTGAACCGTCACAGTATGTTGATGGAAAAACGCGTTGGGTGTTACTGAGACGAAGGAGAAGAGACTTCACAAGATTGCAGGCCTCTCTGAGACGTGAATGTGCTCACAATTGATATTTTTATATACTGTACGATATAACTTTTTTTAATGACAGATCAATAAAATAAGACACAATAAAAAAGAGCGTGCTTTTATAATTTTAATAAATTCAATTTTTGCGCTAATTTTGTATCCGGTTTGTCTTTCCTACAGTATGTGCCGCAGGCTCCTTGCTTAGAGATTCAGCCTGTGGGTCAAGGGGCATATTGGGTATTAGGAGGAGTTATAGGGAGCAGTTATATTAGATAATAGGGGGAAATATAGGGAGCGGTTATATCAGGCAATAGGAGGAGTTATAGGAAGCAGTTATATGGGATAATAGGAATTATAGGGAGTGGTTATATGGGATAATAGGAGGAGTTATAGGGAGTGGTTATATGGGATAATAGGAATTATAGGGAGTGGTTATATGGGATAATAGGAGGAGTTATAGGAAGCAGTTATATGGGATAATAGGATTTATAGGGAGTGGTTATATGGGATAATAGGAGGAGTTATAGGGAGTGGTTATATGGGATAATAGGAATTATAGGGAGTGGTTATATGGGATAATAGGAGGAGTTATAGGGAGTGGTTATATGGGATAATAGGAATTATAGGGAGTGGTTATATGGGATAATAGGAGGAGTTATAGGGAGTGGTTATATGGGATAATAGGATTTATAGGGAGTGGTTATATGGGATAATAGGAGTTATAGGGAGTGGTTATATGGCATAATAGGAATTATAGGGAGTGGTTATATGGGATAATAGGAATTATAGGGATTGGTTATATGGGATAATAGGATTAGTTATAGGGAGTGGTTATATGGGATAATAGGATTTATAGGGAGTGTTTATATGGGATAATAGGAGGAGTTATAGGGAGTGGTTATATGGGATAATAGGATTAGTTATAGGGAGTGGTTAAGTGCAGCAATAGGAGGAGATATCGGGCGGGCTTATATTGAGCAGTAGGAGGGGTTATAGAGAGTGATTAAATGGGGCAATATGGGGAGTTAAAGGGTAAGGGTTATGGGGAGTTAAAGGGTAAGGGTTATAGGGAGCAATCGGTGGCGTTATGGGGAGGGAGCTGGGAGTACTCTATTGTATCTCCTCAAACACTCTATACAACATGTGGGGAGATACTTGTGCACAGAATGGAACACTGCGGGGATACCTGGGATATATGCCAATCCTGAGTATTCTTTGCATACCACAGTTACTGTATCATATATCCTAGTTATCTCAGGAGTGTTCAGTCTTGTGCACAAGGATTTCTCCACAAGTTGTATAAAGGAGGGCTTGGGGAGGTATCTAAGTCCCTTTCACTCTAATTAACCTAACATTAGTTCCCTGTGGCCTCTAGTCGATATGGGATGTTAGGGGAATGCTTCTTTTGGTTATCATTAGCACTAAGAGCTGTAAACATTTAACCATCCACTATTTAAAGGAGTAAAACTGGGTTAACATTAGGTTATTCCATTTTATGGATAGGTGTGATGGTAGGGGGTAACCAGGCTATATAGTAAAGGTTAAGCCCTCTGGTTACCCCTGAAACCGTGGGGTCCCTGGTATCTACATAAGCACCATAAGCCGGGGACCAGGGGTAATACATGTGGAAAGTAAAGTTACCCCTGCTTTTTTCTGTTTTCATGTTCCCTTGGCCCTAGAACTGTGAGGTTTCTTGTGTGTCAGTTTTTGGGGGGATATTTGGTGGGATATTTGGGTAGAGTTACTGGTAGTCCTTTAATTCTGACCGGCGAGCAGGCATGATTTGCCGGTACGTGGGGTGAGTTACGCCGGGCAACCCAGTGTCACACAGACTCCTGCGAGCCCAAATATCCCAAATCCATTTCCCTTATAAGTATAAGGTTCCCCAAAGTGTATACTTTATTAAAGTGTATGTTATAATGTTTCAGACATTTGTTATAAGACTCTATACAGTCAGCTAGAGCACCAGCATAGACGCCAGCATGTCTGTATAGGGTCCGTAGTTCAAAGAGGAGACGGGATGTTGAGAGGTGTCGGGGTGCTAAGTGACCAGGGCAGGGCGGAGTACTGAGTCCGGAGAACAGAGACCCACATGTGAGGAGTTACCCTCTGGTCTGCCAGACTCACTGCCCAGTAGATGGCAATGGATTGACTGCGGGAAGTGGCAGATTGTCGGCGCATTTCCCATTGGTTAATTCATATGTCCCGCACATGGGGCATCCCGAGCCGGCTTGGCACGCCCCCTCCTCTGACGTCAGCCCAGAGACGAGCCCCTATTCCTATTGGCTGGCCGGGAGGAATTCTCCATGCTGGATATAGTATGTAAGGAGAAGCCCCAGTCAGAGAACCAGACGATTTTGTGGCTTGAGTCGATGAAGCTAGGGCCGGCTTTTCAAAGTTGCACTGCCCCAAATAACAGAGCAACCGGCTTCGTTTTGAAGGTAGGAAAGTCTGCCCTGCAGAGACTAAGTCAGACGCGAGGACCAATATCACGGGAGACCAGGTTTATCAACACCTTTTTATACCGGAATCATTGATTGAGCAAAGCAAGGAGGTCAAATAAATTGTAATTTATTTCAGGAAAAGACAGACACACAATGTAACACAATTTACAGGGTTAACACACTTACTGGGAATGGGGCTAACGAATAAATCTATCCTCTAAATGAAATTCACAAACGACCTCTGTAGGAGCCCTTTGAAATGACCTGGAGGTACGCCCGAAAGTCCTGGAACTGATTGCGGCATGCAATGCCAGACGCGACCACTACTTTCTTCAGAAGTGGGACTTAGAAGAACTTATGAGTCAAAATCTTTGAAGCCGTCTCGCGTCTATTCAGTACAGAGCATCTTTGAATTTGCCGCTGTTGGTTTGGCGCTTGGAATCTGTGCTCCTGATTGGCTGCAAGGCTCCTTATGGGTTTCAGTGTCCCATTCACAAATCTCTACAGCCTATCAGAGCGTGGGAATTCTTCTGCTAGCCAATCACCGATTTGCCGTTAATGTAAAGCCGGGAGGGCACCTTTTCTCATTCTGCAAAGGGGCATGCGCCAACCTGGCACCTCTACCTCTTTGCATACTGAGCCCACCCGCTGCCCAGGCTCCACAGAGTCTTGGTTCTGGCAAATGGCGGCCGGATAGCCCTGTGTTAGCCCAGGATGCGGGTACTCAAGCAGAACTGCAGCACCCCTCCTGTTCTAACACCTTCGCATCCCTGAGGCTTTCAAGTCAGGACTCCGCACAGACACAGAGGCGCCAAGCTTGGTAGCCATCTGGTCTCTTGGAATCCATGACTTGGAAATCCCACAGTTCATTCACAGGTTATCAGTACATATACCTATTAAATATAACTCTTTAATAAAATATACTGGGTCCTGTCTTCTGTGTGATACACATATATATGTCCATATTCTGGTGTCAGGGATGGAGTGAGTGTATATACTGCCTGCACTCACTAGCCTCATTCTTGGCATACTTTAGAAATTACTTATACAACTTTTCCACACAAGCAATCACTCTCAGCTTTATCACTCTGCTGGAGTATCCCCTGAACCCCTATACCAGGTCCAGGGTACCTGGGCATGTATCTGGGTACTTCTCCTTATACTAGGGATCCCCTGTATGATTGCAAGTGTACATTAACCCCTTCATGCCCCTTTACTTTGTCTGGAAGATGCTGCAAAAAAAGTAGAAAAGATCAGCAGACCTGCCGCTCCTCACAGAGATCAGGACTCACCAGTGAAAAAGTATAAAAAAAAAAGTTTTATTCATCTACATAAAACAGAAACGATCCACGAGCAAAGAAGAAACCTTCTCCCACGCGTTTCAACCAACAACTGGCCTTTCTCCAGGACTGTACTTGATGAATAAAACTTTTTTTTTAATACTTTTTCACTGGTGAGTCCTGATCTCTGTAAGGAGCGGCAGGTCTGCTGATCTTTTCTACTTTTTTCGTGCTTCATGGATCGGAGAGACGCTGAGGAAGGACGCCCAACACCCGGTTGGGGTGGACCGCGAAGCCAGGAGGTGGGGGAACCGGTACTAATTGTGAGTACAAGCGTGACTCCATACCAGTCAATTACAAGGAATTAGGATACTTTGCAGCCGCAGCCGTATTACCGATGAGGCGCGGGTCTGCACCTGTCCCACCCCTCTATTTACCTCCATTCTAGGCACTTACATCGGCACTTTTTGCTCCGTCACTCATCTATACACATTATCCAGGCATTAGTTGCCACGTGTTGCCAGTTTGTCCTGGAGCTCATAGACAGACTTTTCTATGTCTGGAAGACGCTGCAGCGGGAATCCTGGCATTGAGTCGTACTAGCGTTTTCAGAGTCGGAGTTTTCCCAGAGCAATGTGTTTGGCCGTATCGGAGAATCTCTCTCGATTCCCGGATCCAACTCCTGGGGTATCGCAGAACTCTGAACCCCGATACATAGACACATTCTGTAAAGACTTTCTCCCACAAACTCACCCTGAAACTCACAGCCTAGAAATCTCCCGATCCCAGCACCCCAGGAAAGGCAGAACACACAGAAATCTTTAATGTCGCATAATTTGCACACAGTCACAGTAATGAATGTAGAACATCTGGGTCCAGGAGCTGACACTCTAGGACTTCAACACACGGATCCGGGGTAACCAAGTTGGCTTAACCTTTATTAGTGAGCCTGGATAACCCCTTCACCGTTACAGCCAAGTTCTCATCTGAGAACGTAGCGGTCGCGGTCAGGAGTTCCTGCCGAAAACAGTTCCAGGAGCATCTGGACTAGGTCCCGGTCAGGAGTTTCTGCAGAATCTCGGTCCAGGACATCCGGAACAAGGTTCCGGTCAGGGTAAGCCCTGGCAAGCAGGCACCCTGCACCTAGGAAAGGCTAAATCTCATACTCCCGACCCCAGTATGTGTGTATATTTCTGTATTTTGTGTTTTGTTGTATTTCTGAGGTTTTATCCAGATAAACCCCATTTTATTTAACTGCCTTGTTTTGCGTATTGACTGATTCCAGAAACATAAATGTGTTAAGAGACCCGGTCTCCCGTGACAATAGGCTTTACTATTAACCTAATGTTAATTTAGGTTAGCGTTGTGCTATGTAGCCATGAGGCGCTTAGTGTATCTGGGGCTTAGGCCTCTATTCATTAAGCTGATTCTCGGCGTACATTTGTACCATTGATGAGATATGACATTTTTCAATATTCCTATGAGATTTCAAAGTCAGAAAAAGACAACGTTCATCCTACTGATCAATAGAGCGATGAGAACATCGACTGGATATCAAAATAGAAATATTCTCCATGGAACGCAAAATAAAGCTTAAGATCTACTACTCCCATTGAGTCAATGCTGAGATCAAAAACTAATAACACAAATAAGTGCGAAGTGCAACTAAAGGCTTTGGTTTATTTATAACGAGAAAGGTTAAATGATGATTATAAAATAGATTTAATTGTAAAATTCATCTGGCACCAATTTGTCACTCCCATATAAATATTGGTTATACAGAATATTTCCCAGCTTATTTTATTAGAGCTGTGTAATGTTACAGGTTGGGAATATATAATCCACACAATACACTATCTACAGAAGATCACTGAAGGACGCCCTTCATCAACTATTCCCACTCTGAGCACCCACTTGGCTTACCTCCTCCTAACATCATACACCCAAGATCAATGGACATCCTCGGCTTGCTCCTCTCCACTCACCTCTTCTATCTAGCCCCCATTGAACCCTTTTTTATCCTCTCATTGAGACCACCTCTCTACCCTTTATGAACAACAGATTTCATCTCCCCATCTTCTGAGCAAAAGAACATATTTATCTTTCCTTAACCAATATGAGGCCATCTCCACATCAAACTACCCCATTGACTAACCTATTCAACATCTTCCATTCCAACAGTCCCCTTCTAGCTTACACACCAAACGTCAGTATCCCTCACTCCCCCACTACTACTACGTAGCACCATTTACACAAATCATCTACTGTACCCCTAACCAACACATTACTATTACTTCTTCACTCCCATCCTAACCTCATCCCGAAATGCTGAGTTCTATGCCTCCAAACTTTCACTCCTCAACATATCAACTCTGCTCCTCACTAAGAGATCTGATAGCCCCAATGAGCACCTGCCTAATTACCTCAATTAATAATCAGCTGTCACCTGAAGAACAGATCCCTTCTAAGTTGTTCCTTACAAATCTGGCCTTTCGAAATTTGGAAAGCAAGGACTTCTTTGGTGATCAAAAGCAGAAATCTTTTTCCAACTTATTGTAATAAATATCATTAAAATGTGAACTCACAGCGTTTCAAGCCCAAACCTTTTACTTGCTACTAAATGCTCCCGGTTGTTCCTCTCAGGTCTTAGCAGGATTATGTAGCATTTTGGAACAAAGATACAGACCAATAGTCCTGCACTGGAGGCCAAGATGGCAAATATCTGCACTGCCACCATGTATTTGCCTTTAGTGCTCAGATATGCTGGGATAAAGGAGACCCAGACACTGCAGAACACCAGCATGCTGAATGTGATCAGTTTGGCCTCATTAAAGCTGCCAGGTAAGTTCCTTGCCAGGAAGGCAGCTAGAAAACTGACCAATGCCAGAAAGCCCATGAACCCCATTGTCATATAAAAGAAGAGGTTCTGTCCATCATGACATTCAAATATCATCTTCTGGTTCTCAGACTCGGTGTTCAGCTTTGGGAAAGGAGGGGAGGTGAGAAGCCAAGCTGAGCAAATCCCAGCCTGCAGCATGGAGCAAAGTCCTACCACGTTACGTGGGACCTTAGGTCCAAGCCACTTCCTCAAGGGGCTGTTAAGTCTGGTGGCCTTGAATGCCAGGACAACCATGATGGTCTTAGCCAGGACAGAGGAGATGCTGATGGAGAACACCACACTGAAGAAAGTTTGTCGGAGGAGGCAGGTAAGAGTAGATGGACGACCAATGAAGACCAGACAGCAGAGGAAGCAGAGGGTAAGGGACACTAGTAGGATGTAGCTTAGTTCCCGGTTGGTGGCTTTGACCCTTGGGGTGTCCTGGTGCCTAATGAAGATGCACAGAATGCAAAGAGCAAAGATGGAGAAGATGATGACCATTGCTACCAATATGATGCCCAATGGCTCTTGATATGACAGGAATTCGATCACCTTGGGGACACATCTGTCCCGCTCCTCATTGGACCACTCATCACTGTGGCATTTTAGGCACTTGGCTGCATCTAAACAAAGACAGAAGTTGTATTTACTGCAGGTTCGGTTTTATAGTAAAGCAGCTCTAACCTCTATAAAAGAATCATATTTTCACATTATTTCTATGAGTAGCTATAATCAGGCTTTTGTTTTCCGGAGCTATAAGAAGAGTCCTGTTTTGTATTTCCTTGTGTTATGCGTTAAGTGAAATTGTGTGTGGGTGTGTGTGCGTGTGCGTGCGTGCGTGTGTGCGTGTGTGTGTGTGTGCGTGTGTGTGCAAAACAAGTTTCTCCCTTCAGACTTTCTTTAATGCAGAAACTGTAAGTTCTTTGTTTAGCTGGGCCCCTCGTCTTATTTATTAACTCCCCCTTGTAGTAAGAGATGTATCGGCTGTCGGCCTTGAGAAGGATGAGTTAGCTTAGCACCTGCGTTTTCTTTTTGCTGAATCTGCTAAAATATTTAGCAAAGTGTATAACCAAGAAAAGTATGATGCCCGATGAAGTCATATGGGCTGACATTGCAAAACGATGTATGCCTGCCCCTTCTCCTGGTATAAAATAGCTTACATAGAGCCTATAGTCTGTGCCTGTGTGTTAGGTCAGGCAGTAATGTCTTGATTTAATATGTTAATGTTACTCTTGTAAGCGGCCGCTGCAATGAAGTTTCTCAACGGATTGCTTTTGCCTAAGTAATAATAAGTGTGGACTGAGTTTTTCCACGACGCCTCTCACTATATCCCTATTTCCCTTTTGCAAGAGACCTATGGTTCATTCCTTCTGTTCTTCCAACAATGTAACTATTTTTAAATACGTTCCTTTATTTACTTGTACTGGTAAAGATACATTGTAATGTCCATCTCATTGTCATGTAGACAAGATGTAATCATTGATGTAGATGTTGTGTGTTACAGAACCAGATACATAACTACATCTGCAGTTTGTTTTAAGATACCAATGAGAGATATGGCTCCCTTTGCGTCTCTTTGCACCAATATATCAACGACTATGCCCCAGTTTTTGTTCCATTGGGCGTAAACCGGTGATTTTGGGAGTGTGAAAAGAAGGCGATGGAGAGCAGTTACACACTTGTATGTCGCACACTGTTCACCTTCATGCATCACTTTCTCTCCTTTCTATCTTGCGTTAAAATGTCTTCTTATTCAGAGAGCAGCTCCAGATGTAGGAATTTGGAGCGACTTGCTTGGTACACTACTGAATTACCCAATTTGGAGCAAACTAATGGTGCAGTGTTTCAAAAAAGTATTTTCCTGCGTGTCGATATGTAGGCGCGCTAAAATACAACGCTACGACCCGACAAACCTGTGTCACTGGAAATCTCTCCTGCAGAACAAAGGACACAATCAAAGCAGCATACAGGCTGTCCTCCTCGTGTGACTCTCCTGTACCCAGGGCGGCACCTGTCACTGCACACAGAGGGAGGCACCTGCAGGAAACACAGACGGAGGCACCTGTCACTGCACACAGACGGAGGCCCCTGTCACTGCACACAGAGGGAGGCACCTGTCACTGCACACAGAGGGAGGCACCTGTCACTGCACACAGAGGGAGGCACCTGCAGGAAATACAGAGGGAGGCACCTGTCACTGCACACAGAGGGAGGCACCTGTCACTGCACACAGAGGGGGGCACCTGTCACTGCACACAGAGGGAGGCACCTGTCACTGCACACAGAGGGGGGCACCTGTCACTGCACACAGAGGGAGGCACCTGTCACTGCACACAGAGGGAGGCACCTGTCACTGCACACAGAGGGAGGCACCTGCAGGAAACACAGAGGGAGGCACCTGTCACTGCACACAGAGGGAGGCACCTGTCACTGCACACAGAGGGAGGCACCTGTCACTGCACACAGAGGGAGGCACCTGTCACTGCACACAGAGGGAGGCACCTGTCACTGCACACAGAGGGGGCACCTGTCACTGCACAGAAGGGAGGCACCTGTCACTGCACACAGAGGGAGGCACCTGTCACTGCACACAGAGGGAGGCACCTGTCACTGCACACAGAGGGAGGCACCTGTCACTGCACACAGAGGGAGGCACCTGTCACTGCACACAGAGGGAGGCACCTGTCACTGCACACAGAGGGAGCCACCTGTCACTGCACACAGAGGGAGGCACCTGTCACTGCACACAGAGGGAGGCACCTGTCACTGCACACAGAGGGAGGCACCTGTCACTGCACACAGAGGGAGGCATCTGTCACTGCACACAGAGGGAGGCACCTGTCACTGCACACAGAGGGAGGCACCTGTCACTGCACACAGAGGGGGCACATATCACTGCACAGAGGGAGGCACCTGTCACTGCACACAGAGGGAGGCACCTGTCATTGCACACAGAGGGAGGCACCTGTCACTGCAAACAGAGGGGGCACATGTCACTGCACACAGAGGGGGCACATGTCACTGTACACAGAGGGGGCACATGTCACTGCACACAGAGGGGGCACCTGTCACTGCACACAGAGATGGCACATGTCACTGCACACAGAGGGGGCACATGTCACTGCACACAGAGGGGGCACCTGTCACTGCACACAGAGGGAGGCACCTGTCACTGCACACAGAGGGAGGCACCTGTCACTGCACACAAAGGGGGGCACCTGTCACTGCACACAGAGGGAGGCACCTATCACTGCACACAGAGGGGGCACCTGTCACTGCACACAGAGGGAGGCACCTGTCACTGCACACAGAGGGGGCACATGTCACTGCACACAGAGGGGTCACATGTCACTGCACACAGAGGGGGCACCTGTCACTGCACACAGAGGGAGGCATCTGTCACTGCACACAGAGGGAGGCACCTGTCACTGCACACAGAGGGAGGCACCTGTCACTGCACACAGAGGGAGGCACCTGTCACTGCACACAGAGGGCGGCACCTGTCACTGCACAGAGAGGGAGGCACCTGTCACTGCACACAGAGGGAGGCACCTGTCACTGCACACAGAGGGGGCACCTGTCACTGCACACAGAGGGAGGCACCTGTCACTGCACACAGAGGGAGGCACCTGTCACTGCACACAGAGGGAGGCACCTGTCACTGCACACAGAGGGAGGCACCTGTCACTGCACACAGAGGGCGGCACCTGTCACTGCACACAGAGGGGAGCACGTGTCACTGCACACAGAGGGAGGCACCTGTCACTGCACACAGAGGGGGCACCTGTCACTGCACACAGAGGAGGCACATGTCACTGCACACAGAGGGGGCACCTGTCACTGCACAGAAGGGAGGCACCTGTCACTGCACAAAGAGAGGGAGGCACCTGTCACTGCACACAGAGGGAGGCACCTGTCACTGCACAGAGAGGGAGGCACCTGTCACTGCACACAGAGGGGAGCACCTGTCACTGCACACAGAGGGAGGCACCTGTCACTGCACACAGAGGGGGCACCTGTCACTGCACACATAGGAGGCACATGTCACTGCACACAGAGAGGGGCACCTGTCACTGCACACAGAGGGGGCACCTGTCACTGCACAGAAGGGAGGCACCTGTCACTGCACAGAGAGAGGGGCACCTGTCACTGCACACAGAGGAGGCACATGTAACTGCACACAGAGAGGGGCCCCTGTCACAGCACACAGAGGGGGCACCTGTCACTGCACACAGAGGGAGGCACCTGTCACTGCACACAGAGGGAGGCACCTGTCACTGCACACAGAGGGGAGCACGTGTCACTGCACACAGAGGGAGGCACCTGTCACTGCACACAGAGGGGGCACCTGTCACTGCACACAGAGGAGGCACATGTCACTGCACACAGAGGGGGCACCTGTCACTGCACAGAAGGGAGGCACCTGTCACTGCACAAAGAGAGGGAGGCACCTGTCACTGCACACAGAGGGAGGCACCTGTCACTGCACAGAGAGGGAGGCACCTGTCACTGCACACAGAGGGGAGCACCTGTCACTGCACACAGAGGGAGGCACCTGTCACTGCACACAGAGGGGGCACCTGTCACTGCACACATAGGAGGCACATGTCACTGCACACAGAGAGGGGCACCTGTCACTGCACACAGAGGGGGCACCTGTCACTGCACAGAAGGGAGGCACCTGTCACTGCACAGAGAGAGGGGCACCTGTCACTGCACACAGAGGAGGCACATGTAACTGCACACAGAGAGGGGCCCCTGTCACAGCACACAGAGGGGGCACCTGTCACTGCACACAGAGGGAGGCACCTGTCACTGCACACAGAGGGGGCACCTGTCACTGCACACAGAGGAGGCACATGTCACTGCACACAGAAAGGGGCACCTGTCACTGCACACAGAGGAGGCACATGTCACTGCACACAGAGAGGGGCACCTGTCACTGCACACAGAGGGGGCACATGTCACTGCACACAGAGGGGGGCACCTGTCACTGCATACAGAGGGGGCACATGTCACTGTACACAGAGGGGGGCACCTGTCACTGCACACAGAGGGAGGCACCTGTCACTGCACACAGAGGGAGGCACCTGTCACTGCACACAGAGGGAGGCACCTGTCACTGCACACAGAGGAGGCACCTGTCACTGCACACAGAGGGAGGCACCTGTCACTGCACACAGAGGGAGGCACCTGTCACTGCACAGAGAGGGGGGCACCTGTCACTGCACAGAGAGGGGGGCACCTGTCACTGCACACAGAGGGAGGCACCTGTCACTGCACACAGAGGGAGGCACCTGTCACTGCACACAGAGGGAGGCACCTGTCACTGCACACAGAGGGAGGCACCTGTCACTGCACACAGAGGGAGGCACCTGTCACTGCACACAGAGGGAGGCACCTGTCACTGCACACAGAGGGAGGCACCTGTCACTGCACACAGAGGGAGGCACCTGTCACTGCACACAGAGCGAGGCACCTGTCACTGCACACAGAGGGAGGCACCTGTCACTGCACACAGAGGGGTCACCTGTCACTGCACACAGAGGGAGGCACCTGTCACTGCACAAAGATTGAGGCACCTGTCACTGCACACAGAGGGGGCACCTGTCACTGCACACAGAGGGAGGCACCTGTCACTGCACACAGAGGGAGGCACCTGTCACTGCACATAGAGGGGGCACCTGTCACTGCACACAGAGGGAGGCACCTGTCACTGCACACAGAGGGAGACACCTGTCACTGCACACAGAGGGAGGCACCTGTCACTGCACACAGAGGGAGGCACCTGCAGAAAACACATAGGGAGGCACCTGTCACTGCACACAGAGGGAGGCACCTGTCACTGCACACAGAGGGGGCACCTGTCACTGCACACAGAGGGAGGCACCTGTCACTGCACACAGAGGGAGACACATGTCACTGCACACAGAGGGGGGCACCTGTCACTGCACACAGAGGGGGCACCTGTCACTGCACACAGAGGGAGGCACCTGTCACTGCACACAGAGGGGGGCACCTGTCACTGCACACAGAGGGAGGCACCTGTCACTGCACACAGAGGGAGGCACCTGTCACTGCACACAGAGGGAGGCATCTGTCACTGCACACAGAGGGAGGCACCTGTCACTGCACACAGAGGGAGGCACCTGTCACTGCACACAGAGGGGGCACATATCACTGCACAGAGGGAGGCACCTGTCACTGCACACAGAGGGAGGCACCTGTCACTACACACAGAGGGAGGCACCTGTCACTGCAAACAGAGGGGGCACCTGTCACTGCACACAGAGGGGGCACATGTCACTGTACACAGAGGGGGCACATGTCACTGCACACAGAGGGGGCACCTGTCACTGCACACAGAGATGGCACATGTCACTGCACACAGAGGGGGCACATGTCACTGCACACAGAGGGGGCACCTGTCACTGCACACAGATGGAGGCACCTGTCACTACACACAGAGGGAGGCACCTGTCACTGCAAACAGAGGGGGCACATGTCACTGCACACAGAGGGGGCACATGTCACTGTACACAGAGGGGGCACATGTCACTGTACACAGAGGGGGCACATGTCACTGCACACAGAGGGGGCACCTGTCACTGTACACAGAGATGGCACATGTCACTGCACACAGAGGGGGCACCTGTCACTGCACACAGAGGGAGGCACCTGTCACTGCACACAGAGGGAGGCACCTGTCACTGCACACAGAGGGCGGCACCTGTCACTGCACACAGAGGGGGGCACCTGTCACTGCACACAGAGGGAGCCACCTGTCACTGCACACAGAGGGGGGCACGTGTCACTGCACACAGAGGGAGGCACCTGTCACTGCACACAGAGGGAGGCACCTGTCACTGCACACAGAGGGAGGCATCTGTCACTGCACACAGAGGGAGGCACCTGTCACTGCACACAGAGGGAGGCACCTGTCACTGCACACAGAGGGGGCACATATCACTGCACAGAGGGAGGCACCTGTCACTGCACACAGAGGGAGGCACCTGTCACTACACACAGAGGGAGGCACCTGTCACTGCAAACAGAGGGGGCACATGTCACTGCACACAGAGGGGGCACATGTCACTGTACACAGAGGGGGCACATGTCACTGCACACAGAGGGGGCACCTGTCACTGCACACAGAGATGGCACATGTCACTGCACACAGAGGGGGCACATGTCACTGCACACAGAGGGGGCACCTGTCACTGCACACAGAGGGAGGCACCTGTCACTGCACACAGAGGGAGGCACCTGTCACTGCACACAGAGGGCGGCACCTGTCACTGCACACAAAGGGGGGCACCTGTCACTGCACACAGAGGGAGGCACCTGTCACTGCACACAGAGGGGGCACCTGTCACTGCACACAGAGGGGGCACATGTCACTGCACACAAAGGGGGGCACCTGTCACTGCACACAGAGGGAGGCACCTGTCACTGCAAACAGAGGGGGCACATGTCACTGCACACAGAGGGGGCACATGTCACTGTACACAGAGGGGGCACATGTCACTGCACACAGAGATGGCACATGTCACTGCACACAGAGGGGGCACATGTCACTGCACACAGAGGGGGCACCTGTCACTGCACACAGAGGGAGGCACCTGTCACTGCACACAGAGGGAGGCACCTGTCACTGCACACAGAGGGCGGCACCTGTCACTGCACACAAAGGGGGGCACCTGTCACTGCACACAGAGGGAGGCACCTGTCACTGCACACAGAGGGGGCACCTGTCACTGCACACAGAGGGAGGCACCTGTCACTGCACACAGAGGGGTCACATGTCACTGCACACAGAGGGGGCACCTGTCATTGCACACAGAGGGAGGCATCTGTCACTGCACACAGAGGGAGGCACCTGTCACTGCACACAGAGGGAGGCACCTGTCACTGCACACAGAGGGAGGCACCTGTCACTGCACACAGAGGGAGGCATCTGTCACTGCACACAGAGGGAGGCACCTGTCACTGCACACAGAGGGAGGCACCTGTCACTGCACACAGAGGGGGCACATATCACTGCACAGAGGGAGGCACCTGTCACTGCACACAGAGGGAGGCACCTGTCACTACACACAGAGGGAGGCACCTGTCACTGCAAACAGAGGGGGCACATGTCACTGCACACAGAGGGGGCACATGTCACTGTACACAGAGGGGGCACATGTCACTGCACACAGAGGGGGCACCTGTCACTGCACACAGAGATGGCACATGTCACTGCACACAGAGGGGGCACATGTCACTGCACACAGAGGGGGCACCTGTCACTGCACACAGAGGGAGGCACCTGTCACTGCACACAGAGGGAGGCACCTGTCACTGCACACAGAGGGCGGCACCTGTCACTGCACACAAAGGGGGGCACCTGTCACTGCACACAGAGGGAGGCACCTGTCACTGCACACAGAGGGGGCACCTGTCACTGCACACAGAGGGAGGCACCTGTCACTGCACACAGAGGGGGCACATGTCACTGCACACAGAGGGGTCACATGTCACTGCACACAGAGGGGGCACCTGTCATTGCACACAGAGGGAGGCATCTGTCACTGCACACAAAGGGAGGCACCTGTCACTGCACACAGAGGGAGGCACCTGTCACTGCACACAGAGGGAGGCACCTGTCACTGCACACAGAGGGAGGCACCTGTCACTGCACACAGAGGGAGGCACCTGTCACTGCACACAGAGGGAGGCACCTGTCACTGCACACAGAGGGAGGCACCTGTCACTGCACACAGAGGGAGGCACCTGTCACTGCACACAGAGGAGGCACCTGTCACTGCACACAGAGGGGAGCACCTGTCACTGCACACAGAGGGAGGCACCTGTCACTGCACACAGAGGGGGCACCTGTCACTGCACACAGAGGAGGCACATGTCACTGCACACAGAGGGGGGCACCTGTCACTGCACACAGAGGGGGCACCTGTCACTGCACAGAAGGGAGGCACCTGTCACTGCACAGAGAGAGGGGCACCTGTCACTGCACACAGAGGGGGGCACCTGTCACTGCACACAGAGGGGGCACCTGTCACTGCACAGAAGGGAGGCACCTGTCACTGCACAGAGAGAGGGGCACCTGTCACTGCACACAGAGGGGGGCACCTGTCACTGCACACAGAGGGGGCACCTGTCACTGCACAGAAGGGAGGCACCTGTCACTGCACAGAGAGAGGGGCACCTGTCACTGCACACAGAGGAGGCACATGTCACTGCACACAGAGAGGGGCACCTGTCACTGCACACAGAGGGGGCACATGTCACTGCACACAGAGGGGGGCACCTGTCACTGCACACAGAGGGGGGCACCTGTCACTGCACACAGAGGGAGGCACCTGTCACTGCACACAGAGGGCGGCACCTGTCACTGCACACAAAGGGGGGCACCTGTCACTGCACACAGAGGGAGGCACCTGTCACTGCACACAGAGGGGGCACCTGTCACTGCACACAGAGGGAGGCACCTGTCACTGCACACAGAGGGGGCACATGTCACTGCACACAGAGGGGTCACATGTCACTGCACACAGAGGGGGCACCTGTCATTGCACACAGAGGGAGGCATCTGTCACTGCACACAGAGGGAGGCACCTGTCACTGCACACAGAGGGAGGCACCTGTCACTGCACACAGAGGGAGGCACCTGTCACTGCACACAGAGGGAGGCATCTGTCACTGCACACAGAGGGAGGCACCTGTCACTGCACACAGAGGGAGGCACCTGTCACTGCACACAGAGGGGGCACATATCACTGCACAGAGGGAGGCACCTGTCACTGCACACAGAGGGAGGCACCTGTCACTACACACAGAGGGAGGCACCTGTCACTGCAAACAGAGGGGGCACATGTCACTGCACACAGAGGGGGCACATGTCACTGTACACAGAGGGGGCACATGTCACTGCACACAGAGGGGGCACCTGTCACTGCACACAGAGATGGCACATGTCACTGCACACAGAGGGGGCACATGTCACTGCACACAGAGGGGGCACCTGTCACTGCACACAGAGGGAGGCACCTGTCACTGCACACAGAGGGAGGCACCTGTCACTGCACACAGAGGGCGGCACCTGTCACTGCACACAAAGGGGGGCACCTGTCACTGCACACAGAGGGAGGCACCTGTCACTGCACACAGAGGGGGCACCTGTCACTGCACACAGAGGGAGGCACCTGTCACTGCACACAGAGGGAGGCACCTGTCACTGCACACAGAGGAGGCACCTGTCACTGCACACAGAGGGAGGCACCTGTCACTGCACACAGAGGGAGGCACCTGTCACTGCACAGAGAGGGGGGCACCTGTCACTGCACACAGAGGGGGGCACCTGTCACTGCACACAGAGGGAGGCACCTGTCACTGCACACAGAGGGGGCACCTGTCACTGCACACAGAGGGAGGCACCTGTCACTGCACACAGAGGGGGCACCTGTCACTGCACACAGAGGGGGCACCTGTCACTGCACACAGAGGGGGCACCTGTCACTGCACACAGAGGGAGGCACCTGTCACTGCACACAGAGGGGGCACCTGTCACTGCACAGAGACTCTGCCTGGCTCTGACGCCTTCACTAATAACGATGCAACTTTCAATGGGATTCCTCTGCTTTCATAGCTACAGATGTAGCAAAGCTTAGTGTCTTCAGGCCGCTGCCACGTGCAGTCACAGCACCGATGAATTAACACTGCCGGGGGCCCATTCAGGAGCGTGGACCCCTTGCAGCTCCATCGTGGCAGACACTGTCCTCGGCAACCCAGACACCGGGACAGTGCCTGGCTACATCTGTATCCTGCTGTATGGGTGTCCCGGGACGGTGTCTGGCTACATCTGTATCCTGCTGTATGGGTGTCCCGGGACGGTGTCTGGCTACATCTGTATCCTGCTGTATGGGTGTCCCGGGACGGTGTCTGGCTACATCTGTATCCTGCTGTATGGGTGTCCCGGGATGGTGTCTGGCTACATCTGTATCCTGCTGTATGGGTGTCCCGGGACGGTGCGTGGCTACATCTGTATCCTGCTGTATGGGTGTCCCGGGACGGTGCCTGGCTACATCTGTATCCTGCTGTATGGGTGTCCCGGGACGGTGCCTGGCTACATCTGTATCCTGCTGTATGGGTGTCCCGGGACGGTGTCTGGCTACATCTGTATCCTGCTGTATGGGTGTCCCGGGACGTGCCTGACTACATCTGTATCCTGCTGTATGGGTGTCCCGGGACGGTGTCTGGCTACATCTGTATCCTGCTGTATGGGTGTCCCGGGACGCTGTCTGGCTACATCTGTATCCTGCTGTATGGGTGTCCCGGGATGGTGTCTGGCTATATCTGTATCCTGCTGTATGGGTGTCCCGGGACGGTGTCTGGCTACATCTGTATCCTGCTGTATGGGTGTCCCGGGACGGTGTCTGGCTACATCTGTATCCTGCTGTATGGGTGTCCCGGGACGCTGTCTGGCTACATCTGTATCCTGCTGTATGGGTGTCCCGGGACGTGCCTGACTACATCTGTATCCTGCTGTATGGGTGTCCCGGGACGGTGTCTGGCTACATCTGTATCCTGCTGTATGGGTGTCCCGGGACGGTGTCTGGCTACATCTGTATCCTGCTGTATGGGTGTCCCGGGACGTGCCTGACTACATCTGTATCCTGCTGTATGGGTGTCCCGGGACGGTGTCTGGCTACATCTGTATCCTGCTGTATGGGTGTCCCGGGACGCTGTCTGGCTACATCTGTATCCTGCTGTATGGGTGTCCCGGGACGGTGCCTGGCTACATCTGTATCCTGCTGTATGTGTGTCCCGGGATGGTGTCTGGCTATATCTGTATCCTGCTGTATGGGTGTCCCGGGACGGTGTCTGGCTACATCTGTATCCTGCTGTATGGGTGTCCCGGGACGGTGTCTGGCTACATCTGTATCCTGCTGTATGGGTGTCCCGGGACGCTGTCTGGCTACATCTGTATCCTGCTGTATGGGTGTCCCGGGACGTGCCTGACTACATCTGTATCCTGCTGTATGGGTGTCCCGGGACGGTGTCTGGCTACATCTGTATCCTGCTGTATGGGTGTCCCGGGACGCTGTCTGGCTACATCTGTATCCTGCTGTATGGGTGTCCCGGGATGGTGTCTGGCTATATCTGTATCCTGCTGTATGGGTGTCCCGGGACGGTGTCTGGCTACATCTGTATCCTGCTGTATGGGTGTCCCGGGACGTGCCTGACTACATCTGTATCCTGCTGTATGGGTGTCCCGGGACGGTGTCTGGCTACATCTGTATCCTGCTGTATGGATGTCCCGGGACGGTGTCTGGCTACATCTGTATCCTGCTGTATGGGTGTACGGGGACGGTGCCTGGCTACATCGGTATCCTGCTGTATGGGTGTCCCGGGACGGTGCCTGGCTACATCTGTATCCTGCTGTATGGGTGTACGGGGACGGTGCCTGGCTACATCGGTATCCTGCTGTATGGGTGTCCCGGGACGGTGCCTGGCTACATCTGTATCCTGCTGTATGGGTGTCTCGGGACTGTGCCTGGCTACATCTGTATCCTGCAGTATGGGTGTCCCGGGACGGTGCCTGACTACATCTGTATCCTGCTGTATGGGTGTCCCGGGACGGTGTCTGGCTACATCTGTATCCTGCTGTATGGGTGTCCCGGGACGGTGTCTGGCTATATCTGTATCCTGCTGTATGGGTGTCCCGGGACGGTGCCTGGCTACATCTGTATCCTGCTGTATGGGTGTCCCGGGACGGTGCCTGGCTACATCTGTATCCTGCTGTATGGGTGTCCCGGGACGGTGTCTGGCTATATCTGTATCCTGCTGTATGGGTGTCCCGGGACGGTGCCTGGCTACATCTGTATCCTGCTGTATGGGTGTACGGGGACGGTGCCTGGCTACATCGGTATCCTGCTGTATGGGTGTCCCGGGACGGTGCCTGGCTACATCTGTATCCTGCTGTATGGGTGTCTCGGGACTGTGCCTGGCTACATCTGTATCCTGCAGTATGGGTGTCCCGGGACGGTGCCTGACTACATCTGTATCCTGCTGTATGGGTGTCCCGGGACGGTGTCTGGCTACATCTGTATCCTGCTGTATGGGTGTCCCGGGACGGTGTCTGGCTATATCTGTATCCTGCTGTATGGGTGTCCCGGGACGGTGCCTGGCTACATCTGTATCCTGCTGTATGGGTGTCCCGGGACGGTGCCTGGCTACATCTGTATCCTGCTGTATGGGTGTCCCGGGACGGTGTCTGGCTATATCTGTATCCTGCTGTATGGGTGTCCCGGGACGGTGCCTGGCTACATCTGTATCCTGCTGTATGGGTGTCCCGGGACGGTGTCTGGCTATATCTGTATCCTGCTGTATGGGTGTCCCGGGACGGTGCCTGGCTACATCTGTATCCTGCTGTATGGGTGTCCCGGGACGGTGTCTGGCTATATCTGTATCCTGCTGTATGGGTGTCCCGGGACGGTGCCTGGCTACATCTGTATCCTGCTGTATGGGTGTCCCGGGACGGTGTCTGGCTACATCTGTATCCTGCTGTATGGGTGTCCCGGGACGGTGTCTGGCTATATCTGTATCCTGCTGTATGGGTGTCCCGGGACGGTGTCTGGCTACATCTGTATCCTGCTGTATGGGTGTCTCGGGACGGTTCCTGGCTACATCTGTATCCTGCTGTATGGGTGTCCCGGGACGGTGTCTGGCTATATCTGTATCCTGCTGTATGGGTGTCCCGGGACGGTGCCTGGCTACATCTGTATCCTGCTGTATGGATGTCCCGGGACGGTGTCTGGCTACATCTGTATCCTGCTGTATGGGTGTCCCGGGACGGTGCCTGGCTACATCTGTATCCTGCTGTATGGGTGTCCCGGGACGGTGTCTGGCTACATCTGTATCCTGCTGTATGGGTGTCCCGGGACGGTGCCTGGCTATATCTGTATCCTGCTGTATGGGTGTCCCGGGACGGTGTCTGGCTATATCTGTATCCTGCTGTATGGGTGTCCCGGGACGGTGTCTGGCTACATCTGTATCCTGCTGTATGGGTGTCCCGGGACGGTGTCTGGCTATATCTGTATCCTGCTGTATGGGTGTCCCGGGACGGTGTCTGGCTACATCTGTATCCTGCTGTATGGGTGTCCCAGGACGGTGTCTGGCTACATCTGTATCCTGCTGTATGGGTGTCCCGGGACGGTGTCTGGCTACATCTGTATCCTGCTGTATGGATGTCCTGGGACGGTGTCTGGCTACATCTGTATCCTGCTGTATGGGTGTCCCGGGACGGTGTCTGGCTACATCTGTATCCTGCTGTATGGGTGTCCCGGGACGGTGCCTGGCTATATCTGTATCCTGCTGTATGGGTGTCCCGGGACGGTGTCTGGCTACATCTGTATCCTGCTGTATGGGTGTCCCGGGACGGTGTCTGGCTATATCTGTATCCTGCTGTATGGGTGTCCCGGGACGGTGCCTGGCTACATCTGTATCCTGCTGTATGGGTGTCCCGGGACGGTGCCTGGCTACATCTGTATCCTGCTGTATGGGTGTCCCGGGACGGTGCCTGGCTACATCTGTATCCTGCTGTATGGGTGTCCCGGGACGGTGTCTGGCTACATCTGTATCCTGCTGTATGGGTGTGCCGGGACGGTGTCTGGCTACATCTGTATCCTGCTGTATGGGTGTCCCGGGACGGTGTCTGGCTACATCTGTATCCTGCTGTATGGGTGTCTCGGGACGGTTCCTGGCTACATCTGTATCCTGCTGTATGGGTGTCCCGGGACGGTGTCTGGCTATATCTGTATCCTGCTGTATGGGTGTCCCGGGACGGTTCCTGGCTACATCTGTATCCTGCTGTATGGGTGTCCCGGGACGGTGTCTGGCTACATCTGTATCCTGCTGTATGGGTGTCTCGGGACGGTTCCTGGCTACATCTGTATCCTGCTGTATGGGTGTCCCGGGACGGTGTCTGGCTATATCTGTATCCTGCTGTATGGGTGTCCCGGGACGGTGTCTGGCTACATCTGTATCCTGCTGTATGGGTGTCCCGGGACGGTGTCTGGCTACATCTGTATCCTGCTGTATGGGTGTCCCGGGACGGTGCCTGGCTACATCTGTATCCTGCTGTATGGGTGTCCCAGGACGGTGTCTGGCTACATCTGTATCCTGCTGTATGGGTGTCCCGGGACGGTGTCTGGCTACATCTGTATCTTGCTGTATGGGTGTCCCGGGACGGTGTCTGGCTACATCTGTATCCTGCTGTATGTGTGTCCCGGGACGGTGTCTGGCTACATCTGTATCCTGCTGTATGGGTGTCCCGGGACGGTGTCTGGCTACATCTGTATCCTGCTGTATGTGTGTCCCGGGACGGTGTCTGGCTACATCTGTATCCTGCTGTATGGGTGTCCCGGGACGGTGTCTGGCTACATCTGTATCCTGCTGTATGGGTGTCCCGGGACGGTGTCTGGCTACATCTGTATCCTGCTGTATGGGTGTCCCGGGACGGTGTCTGGCTACATCTGTATCCTGCTGTATGGGTGTCCCGGGACGGTGTCTGGCTACATCTGTATCCTGCTGTATGGGTGTCCCGGGACGCTGTCTGGCTACATCTGTATCCTGCTGTATGGGTGTCCCGGGACGTGCCTGACTACATCTGTATCCTGCTGTATGGGTGTCCCGGGACGGTGTCTGGCTACATCTGTATCCTGCTGTATGGGTGTCCCGGGACGCTGTCTGGCTACATCTGTATCCTGCTGTATGGGTGTCCCGGGATGGTGTCTGGCTATATCTGTATCCTGCTGTATGGGTGTCCCGGGACGGTGTCTGGCTACATCTGTATCCTGCTGTATGGGTGTCCCGGGACGTGCCTGACTACATCTGTATCCTGCTGTATGGGTGTCCCGGGACGGTGTCTGGCTACATCTGTATCCTGCTGTATGGATGTCCCGGGACGGTGTCTGGCTACATCTGTATCCTGCTGTATGGGTGTCCCGGGACGGTGTCTGGCTACATCTGTATCCTGCTGTATGGGTGTCCCGGGACGGTGTCTGGCTACATCTGTATCCAGCTGTATGGGTGTCCCGGGACGGTGCCTGGCTACATCTGTATCCTGCTGTATGGGTGTACGGGGACGGTGCCTGGCTACATCGGTATCCTGCTGTATGGGTGTCCCGGGACGGTGTCTGGCTACATCTGTATCCTGCTGTATGGGTGTCCCGGGACGGTGTCTGGCTACATCTGTATCCTGCTGTATGGGTGTCTCGGGACTGTGCCTGGCTACATCTGTATCCTGCTGTATGGGTGTCCCGGGACGGTGCCTGACTACATCTGTATCCTGCTGTATGGGTGTCCCGGGACGGTGTCTGGCTACATCTGTATCCTGCTGTATGGGTGTCCCGGGACGGTGTCTGGCTATATCTGTATCCTGCTGTATGGGTGTCCCGGGACGGTGCCTGGCTACATCTGTATCCTGCTGTATGGGTGTCCCGGGACGGTGCCTGGCTACATCTGTATCCTGCTGTATGGGTGTCCCGGGACGGTGTCTGGCTATATCTGTATCCTGCTGTATGGGTGTCCCGGGACGGTGCCTGGCTACATCTGTATCCTGCTGTATGGGTGTCCCGGGACGGTGTCTGGCTATATCTGTATCCTGCTGTATGGGTGTCCCGGGACGGTGCCTGGCTACATCTGTATCCTGCTGTATGGGTGTCCCGGGACGGTGTCTGGCTATATCTGTATCCTGCTGTATGGGTGTCCCGGGACGGTGCCTGGCTACATCTGTATCCTGCTGTATGGGTGTCCCGGGACGGTGTCTGGCTACATCTGTATCCTGCTGTATGGGTGTCCCGGGACGGTGTCTGGCTATATCTGTATCCTGCTGTATGGGTGTCCCGGGACGGTGTCTGGCTACATCTGTATCCTGCTGTATGGGTGTCTCGGGACGGTTCCTGGCTACATCTGTATCCTGCTGTATGGGTGTCCCGGGACGGTGTCTGGCTATATCTGTATCCTGCTGTATGGGTGTCCCGGGACGGTGTCTGGCTACATCTGTATCCTGCTGTATGGGTGTCCCGGGACGGTGCCTGGCTACATCTGTATCCTGCTGTATGGGTGTCCCGGGACGGTGTCTGGCTACATCTGTATCCTGCTGTATGGGTGTCCCGGGACGGTGCCTGGCTATATCTGTATCCTGCTGTATGGGTGTCCCGGGACGGTGTCTGGCTATATCTGTATCCTGCTGTATGGGTGTCCCGGGACGGTGTCTGGCTACATCTGTATCCTGCTGTATGGGTGTCCCGGGACGGTGTCTGGCTATATCTGTATCCTGCTGTATGGGTGTCCCGGGACGGTGTCTGGCTACATCTGTATCCTGCTGTATGGGTGTCCCAGGACGGTGTCTGGCTACATCTGTATCCTGCTGTATGGGTGTCCCGGGACGGTGTCTGGCTACATCTGTATCCTGCTGTATGGGTGTCCCGGGACGGTGTCTGGCTACATCTGTATCCTGCTGTATGGATGTCCTGGGACGGTGTCTGGCTACATCTGTATCCTGCTGTATGGGTGTCCCGGGACGGTGCCTGGCTACATCTGTATCCTGCTGTATGGGTGTCCCGGGACGGTGCCTGGCTACATCTGTATCCTGCTGTATGGGTGTCCCGGGACGGTGCCTGGCTACATCTGTATCCTGCTGTATGGGTGTCCCGGGACGGTGTCTGGCTACATCTGTATCCTGCTGTATGGGTGTCCCGGGACGGTGTCTGGCTACATCTGTATCCTGCTGTATGGGTGTCCCGGGACGGTGTCTGGCTACATCTGTATCCTGCTGTATGGGTGTCCCGGGACGGTGTCTGGCTACATCTGTATCCTGCTGTATGGGTGTCTCGGGACGGTTCCTGGCTACATCTGTATCCTGCTGTATGGGTGTCCCGGGACGGTGTCTGGCTATATCTGTATCCTGCTGTATGGGTGTCCCGGGACGGTTCCTGGCTACATCTGTATCCTGCTGTATGGGTGTCCCGGGACGGTGTCTGGCTACATCTGTATCCTGCTGTATGGGTGTCTCGGGACGGTTCCTGGCTACATCTGTATCCTGCTGTATGGGTGTCCCGGGACGGTGTCTGGCTACATCTGTATCCTGCTGTATGGGTGTCCCGGGACGGTGTCTGGCTACATCTGTATCCTGCTGTATGGGTGTCCCGGGACGGTGCCTGGCTACATCTGTATCCTGCTGTATGGGTGTCCCAGGACGGTGTCTGGCTACATCTGTATCCTGCTGTATGGGTGTCCCGGGACGGTGTCTGGCTACATCTGTATCTTGCTGTATGGGTGTCCCGGGACGGTGTCTGGCTACATCTGTATCCTGCTGTATGTGTGTCCCGGGACGGTGTCTGGCTACATCTGTATCCTGCTGTATGGGTGTCCCGGGACGGTGTCTGGCTACATCTGTATCCTGCTGTATGTGTGTCCCGGGACGGTGTCTGGCTACATCTGTATCCTGCTGTATGGGTGTCCCGGGACGGTGTCTGGCTACATCTGTATCCTGCTGTATGGGTGTCCCGGGACGGTGTCTGGCTACATCTGTATCCTGCTGTATGGGTGTCCCGGGACGGTGCCTGGCTACATCTGTATCCTGCTGTATGGGTGTCCCGGGACGGTGTCTGGCTACATCTGTATCCTGCTGTATGGGTGTCCCGGGACGGTGTCTGGCTACATCTGTATCCCGCTGTATGGGTGTCCCGGGACGGTGTCTGGCTACATCTGTATCCTGCTGTATGGGTGTCCCGGGACGGTGTCTGGCTACATCTGTATCCTGCTGTATGGGTGTCCCGGGACGGTGCCTGGCTACATCTGTATCCTGCTGTATGGGTGTCCCGGGACGGAGTCTGGCTACATCTGTATCCTGCTGTATGGGTGTCCCGGGACGGTGTCTGGCTACATCTGTATCCTGCTGTATGGGTGTCCCGGGACGGTGCCTGGCTACATCTGTATCCTGCTGTATGGGTGTCCCGGGACGGTGTCTGGCTACATCTGTATCCTGCTGTATGGGTGTCCCGGGACGGTGTCTGGCTACATCTGTATCCTGCTGTATGGGTGTCCCGGGACGGTGTCTGGCTACATCTATATCCTGCTGTATGGGTGTGCCGGGACGGTGTCTGGCTACATCTGTATCCCGCTGTATGGGTGTCCCGGGACGGTGTCTGGCTACATCTGTATCCTGCTGTATGGGTGTCCCGGGACGGTGTCTGGCTACATCTGTATCCTGCTGTATGGGTGTCCCGGGACGGTGTCTGGCTACATCTGTATCCTGCTGTATGGGTGTCCCGGGACGGTGTCTGGCTACATCTGTATCCTGCTGTATGGGTGTCCCGGGACGGTGTCTGGCTACATCTGTATCCTGCTGTATGGGTGTCCCGGGACGGTGCCTGGCTACATCTGTATCCTGCTGTATGGGTGTCCCGGGACGGTGCCTGGCTACATCTGTATCCTGCTGTATGGGTGTCCCGGGACGGTGCCTGGCTACATCTGTATCCTGCTGTATGGGTGTCCCGGGACAGTGTCTGACTACATCTGTATCCTGCTGTATGGGTGTCCCGGGACGGTGTCTGGCTACATCTGTATCCTGCTGTATGGGTGTCCCGGGACGGTGTCTGGCTACATCTGTATCCTGCTGTATGGGTGTCCCGGGACGGTGTCTGGCTACATCTGTATCCTGCTGTATGGGTGTCCCGGGACGGTGTCTGGCTACATCTGTATCCTGCTGTATGGGTGTCCCGGGACGGTGTCTGGCTACATCTGTATCCTGCTGTATGGGTGTCCCGGGACGGTGTCTGGCTACATCTGTATCCTGCTGTATGGGTGTCCCGGGAGGGTGTCTGGCTATATCTGTATCCTGCTGTATGGGTGTCCCAGGACGGTGTCTGGCTACATCTGTATCCTGCAGTATGGGTGTCCCGGGACGGTGTCTGGCTACATCTGTATCCTGCTGTATGGGTGTCCCGGGACGTGCCTGACTACATCTGTATCCTGCTGTATGGGTGTCCCGGGACGGTGTCTGGCTACATCTGTATCCTGCTGTATGGGTGTCCCGGGACGGTGTCTGGCTACATCTGTATCCTGCTGTATGGGTGTCCCGGGACGGTGTCTGGCTACATCTGTATCCTGCTGTATGGGTGTCCCGGGACGGTGCCTGGCTACATCTGTATCCTGCTGTATGGGTGTCCCGGGACGGTGTCTGGCTATATCTGTATCCTGCTGTATGGGTGTCCCGGGACGGTGTCTGGCTACATCTGTATCCTGCTGTATGGGTGTCCCGGGACGGTGCCTGGCTACATCTGTATCCTGCTGTATGGGTGTCCCGGGATGGTGCCTGGCTACATCTGTATCCTGCTGTATGGGTGTCCCGGGACGGTGTCTGGCTACATCTGTATCCTGCTGTATGGGTGTCCCGGGACGGAGTCTGGCTACATCTGTATCCTGCTGAATGGGTGTCCCGGGACGGTGCCTGGCTACATCTGTATCCTGATGTATGGGTGTCCTGGGACGGTGCCTGGGTACATCTGTATCCTGCTGTATGGGTGTCCCGGGACGGTGCCTGGGTACATCTGTATCCTGCTGTATGGGTGTCCCGGGACGGTGCCTGGCTACATCTGTATCCTGCTGTATGGGTGTACGGGGACGGTGCCTGGCTACATCTGTCTCCTGCTGTATGGGTGTCCCGGGACGGTGTCTGGCTACATCTGTATCCTGCTGTATGGGTGTCCCGGGACGGTGCCTGGGTACATCTGTTTCCTGCTGTATGGGTGTCCCGGGACGGTGTCTGGCTACATCTGTATCCTGCTGTATGGGTGCCCCGAGACGGTGCCTGGCTACATCTGTATCCTGCTGTATGGGTGTCCCGGGACGGTGTCTGGCTACATCTGTATCCTGCTGTATGGGTGTCCCGGGACGGTGCCTGGCTACATCTGTTTCCTGCTGTATGGGTGTCCCGGGACGGTGTCGGGCTACATCTGTATCCTGCTGTATGGGTGTCCCGGGACGGTGTCTGGCTACATCTGTATCCTGCTGTATGGGTGTCCCGGGATGGTGTCTGGCTATATCTGTATCCTGCTGTATGGGTGTCCCGGGACGGTGCCTGGCTACATCTGTATCCTGCTGTATGGGTGTCCGGGGACGGTGCCTGGCTACATCTGTATCCTGCTGTATGGGTGTCCCGGGACGGTGCCTGGCTACATCTGTATCCTGCTGTATGGGTGTCCCGGGACGGTGTCTGGCTACATCTGTATCCTGCTGTATGGGTGTCCCGGGACGGTGTCTGGCTATATCTGTATCATGCTGTATGGGTGTCCCAGGATGGTGCCTGGCTACATCTGTATCCTGCTGTATGGGTGTCCCGGGACGGTGTCTGGCTACATCTGTATCCTGCTGTATGGGTGTCCCGGGACGGTGTCTGGCTACATCTGTATCCTGCTGTATGGGTGTCCCGGGACGGTGTCTGGCTACATCTGTATCCTGCTGTATGGGTGTCCCGGGACGGTGCCTGGCTACATCTGTATCCTGCTGTATGGGTGTCCCGGGATGGTGTCTGGCTACATCTGTATCCTGCTGTATGGGTGTCCCGGGACGGTGTCTGGCTACATCGGTATCCTGCTGTATGGGTGTCCCGGGACGGTGTCTGGCTACATCGGTATCCTGCTGTATGGGTGTCCCGGGACGGTGTCTAGCTACATCTGTATCCTGCTGTATGGGTGTCCCGGGACGCTGTCTGGCTACATCTGTATCCTGCTGTATGAGTGTCCCGGGACGGTGTCTGGCTACATCTGTATCCTGCTGTATGGGTGTCCCGGGATGGTGTCTGGCTACATCTGTATCCTGCTGTATGAGTGTCCCGGGACGGTGTCTGGCTACATCTGTATCCTGCTGTATGGATGTCCCGGGACGGTGTCTGGCTACATCTGTATCCTGCTGTATGGGTGTCCCGGGACGGTGCCTGGCTACATCTGTATCCTGCTGTATGGGTGTCCCGGGATGGTGTCTGGCTACATCTGTATCCTGCTGTATGGGTGTCCCGGGACGGTGTCTGGCTACATCGGTATCCTGCTGTATGGGTGTGCCGGGACGGTGCCTGGCTACATCTGTATCCTGCTGTATGGGTGTCCCGGGACGGTGCGTGTCTACATCTGTATCCTGCTGTATGGGTGTCCCGGGACGGTGTCTGGCTACATCTGTATCCTGCTGTATGGGTGTCCCGGGACGGTGCCTGGCTACATCTGTATCCTGCTGTATGGGTGTCCCGGGATGGTGTCTGGCTACATCTGTATCCTGCTGTATGGGTGTCCCGGGATGGTGTCTGGCTACATCTGTATCCTGCTGTATGGGTGTCCCGGGACGGTGTCTGGCTACATCTGTATCCTGCTGTATGGGTGTCCTGGGACGGTGTCTGGCTACATCTGTATCCTGCTGTATGGGTGTCCCGGGACGGTGTCTGGCTACACTTGTATCCTGCTGTATGGGTGTCCCGGGACGGTGTCTGGCTACATCTGTATCTTGCTGTATGGGTGTCCCGGGACGGTGCCTGGCTATATCTGTATCCTGCTGTATGGGTGTCCCGGGACGGTGTCTGGCTATATCTGTATCCTGCTGTATGGGTGTCCCGGGACGGTGTCTGGCTACATCTGTATCCTGCTGTATGGGTGTCCCGGGACGGTGCCTGGCTACATCTGTATCCTGCTGTATGGGTGTCCCGGGACGGTGTCTGGCTACATCTGTATCCTGCTGTATGGGTGTCCCGGGACGGTGTCTGGCTACATCTGTATCCCGCTGTATGGGTGTCCCGGGACGGTGTCTGGCTACATCTGTATCCTGCTGTATGGGTGTCCCGGGACGGTGCCTGGCTACATCTGTATCCTGCTGTATGGGTGTCCCGGGATGGTGTCTGGCTACATCTGTATCCTGCTGTATGGGTGTCCCGGGACGGTGTCTGGCTATATCTGTATCCTGCTGTATGGGTGTCCCGGGACGGTGTCTGGCTACATCTGTATCCTGCTGTATGGGTGTCCTGGGACGGTGTCTGGCTACATCTGTATCCTGCTGTATGGGTGTCCCGGGACGGTGTCTGGCTACACTTGTATCCTGCTGTATGGGTGTCCCGGGACGGTGCCTGGGTACATCTGTATCCTGCTGTATGGGTGTCCCGGGACGGTGTCTGGCTACATCTGTATCCTGCTGTATGGGTGTCCTGGGACGGTGTCTGGCTACATCTGTATCCTGCTGTATGGGTGTCCCGGGACGGTGTCTGGCTACATCTGTATCTTGCTGTATGGGTGTCCCGGGACGGTGCCTGGCTATTTCTGTATCCTGCTGTATGGGTGTCCCGGGATGGTGTCTGGCTATATCTGTATCCTGCTGTATGGGTGTCCCGGGACGGTGTCGGGCTACATCTGTATCCTGCTGTATGGGTGTCCCGGGACGGTGTCTGGCTACATCTGTATCCTGCTGTATGGGTGTCCCGGGACGGTGCCTGGGTACATCTGTATCCTGCTGTATGGGTGTCCCGGGACGGTGTCTGGCTACATCTGTATCCTGCTGTATGGGTGTCCCGGGACGGTGTCTGGCTACATCTGTATCCTGCTGTATGGGTGTCCCGGGACGGTGCCTGGCTACATCTGTATCCTGCTGTATGGGTGTCCCGGGACGGTGTCTGGCTACATCTGTATCCTGCTGTATGGGTGTCCCGGGACGGTGTCTGGCTACATCTGTATCCTGCTGTATGGGTGTCCCGGGACGGTGTCTGGCTACATCTGTATCCTGCTGTATGGGTGCCCCGGGACGGTGCCTGGCTACATCTGTATCCTGCTGTATGGGTGTCCCGGGACGGTGCCTGGCTACATCTGTATCCTGCTGTATGGGTGTCCCGGGACGGAGTCTGGCTACATCTGTATCCTGCTGTATGGGTGTCCCGGGACGGTGTCTGGCTACATCTGTATCCTGCTGTATGGGTGTCCCGGGACGGTGCCTGGCTACATCTGTATCCTGCTGTATGGGTGTCCCGGGACGGTGCCTGGCTACATCTGTATCCTGCTGTATGGGTGTCCCGGGACGGTGTCTGACTACATCTGTATCCTGCTGTATGGGTGTCCCGGGACGGTGTCTGGCTACATCTGTATCCTGCTGTATGGGTGTCCCGGGACGGTGCCTGGCTACATCTGTATCCTGCTGTATGGGTGTCCCGGGACGGTGTCTGGCTACATCTGTATCCTGCTGTATGGGTGTCCCGGGATGGTGTCTGGCTACATCGGTATCCTGCTGTATGGGAGTGCCGGGACGGTGCCTGGCTACATCTGTATCCTGCTGTATGGGTGTCCCGGGACGGTGCGTGGCTACATCTGTATCCTGCTGTATGGGTGTCCCGGGACGGTGCCTGGCTACATCTGTATCCTGCTGTATGGGTGTCCCGGGACGGTGTCTGGCTACATCTGTATCCTGCTGTATGGGTGTCCCGGGACGGTGCCTGGCTACATCTGTATCCTGCTGTATGGGTGTCCCGGGACGGTGTCTGGCTACATCTGTATCCTGCTGTATGGGTGTCCCGGGACGGTGTCTGGCTACATCTGTATCCTGCTGTATGGGTGTCCCGGGACGGTGCCTGGCTATATCTGTATCCTGCTGTATGGGTGTCCCGGGACGGTGTCTGGCTATATCTGTATCCTGCTGTATGGGTGTCCCGGGATGGTGTCTGGCTACATCGGTATCCTGCTGTATGGGTGTGCCGGGACGGTGCCTGGCTATATCTGTATCCTGCTGTATGGGTGTCCCGGGACGGTGTCTGGCTACATCTGTATCCTGCTGTATGGGTGTCCCGGGATGGTGTCTGGCTACATCGGTATCCTGCTGTATGGGTGTGCCGGGACGGTGCCTGGCTACATCTGTATCCTGCTGTATGGGTGTCCCGGGACGGTGCGTGGCTACATCTGTATCCTGCTGTATGGGTGTCCCGGGACGGTGCCTGGCTACATCTGTATCCTGCTGTATGGGTGTCCCGGGACGGTGTCTGGCTACATCTGTATCCTGCTGTATGGGTGTCCCGGGACGGTGCCTGGCTACATCTGTATCCTGCTGTATGGGTGTCCCGGGACGGTGCCTGGCTACATCTGTATCCTGCTGTATGGGTGTCCCGGGACGGTGTCTGGCTACATCTGTATCCTGCTGTATGGGTGTCCCGGGACGGTGTCTGGCTACATCTGTATCCTGCTGTATGGGTGTCCCGGGACGGTGTCTGGCTACATCTGTATCCTGCTGTATGGGTGTCCCGGGACGGTGCCTGGCTACATCTGTATCCTGCTGTATGGGTGTCCCGGGACGGTGCCTGGCTACATCTGTATCCTGCTGTATGGGTGTCCCGGGATGGTGTCTGGCTACATCTGTATCCTGCTGTATGGGTGTCCCGGGATGGTGTCTGGCTACATCTGTATCCTGCTGTATGGGTGTCCCGGGACGGTGTCTGGCTACATCTGTATCTTGCTGTATGGGTGTCCCGGGACGGTGCCTGGCTATATCTGTATCCTGCTGTATGGGTGTCCCGGGACGGTGTCTGGCTATATCTGTATCCTGCTGTATGGGTGTCCCGGGACGGTGTCTGGCTACATCTGTATCCTGCTGTATGGGTGTCCCGGGACGGTGCCTGGCTACATCTGTATCCTGCTGTATGGGTGTCCCGGGACGGTGTCTGGCTACATCTGTATCCTGCTGTATGGGTGTCCCGGGACGGTGTCTGGCTACATCTGTATCCCGCTGTATGGGTGTCCCGGGACGGTGTCTGGCTACATCTGTATCCTGCTGTATGGGTGTCCCGGGACGGTGTCTGGCTATATCTGTATCCTGCTGTATGGGTGTCCCGGGACGGTGTCTGGCTACATCTGTATCCTGCTGTATGGGTGTCCTGGGACGGTGTCTGGCTACACTGGCGACACACTTTATTCGAGCTTGGCTAGTCCCACGAATTCGGGTATACCCGGGTGTATTGAGGTTTGTGACTGTTTTCTGCCCGAGTACATTGAGTTATTTTCCAAGCAGGGATTGAAGCATTTTATTCCCGCTGGCTGCAATACTGCACAGTATATATATATAAACTGCATTACAATTCATGAATTTATGCCATCTGGTAGACACGCGAAGCATTGCAGCCTATTAAATCCTAATCATTATCATTTAACAGATCAGCCGCCCATCAGCCAGGCATGAACCCAGGCTGGGAAGGCAAATGCAACGGGGCTTGTCAGAGGTTAGGAGCGGCGCATTCCAGGTATCTGCCAGGTACATACCGGGTATTTGCTCGAATAAAGTGTGTCGGTGCAGTACATCTGTATCCTGCTGTATGGGTGTCCCGGGACGGTGTCTGGCTACACTTGTATCCTGCTGTATGGGTGTCCCGGGACGGTGCCTGGCTACATCTGTATCCTGCTGTATGGGTGTCCTGGGACGGTGTCTGGCTACATCTGTATCCTGCTGTATGGGTGTCCCGGGACGGTGTCTGGCTACATCTGTATCTTGCTGTATGGGTGTCCCGGGACGGTGCCTGGCTATTTCTGTATCCTGCTGTATGGGTGTCCCGGGATGGTGTCTGGCTATATCTGTATCCTGCTGTATGGGTGTCCCGGGACGGTGTCGGGCTACATCTGTATCCTGCTGTATGGGTGTCCCGGGACGGTGTCTGGCTACATCTGTATCCTGCTGTATGGGTGTCCCGGGACGGTGCCTGGGTACATCTGTATCCTGCTGTATGGGTGTCCCGGGACGGTGTCTGGCTACATCTGTATCCTGCTGTATGGGTGTCCCGGGACGGTGTCTGGCTACATCTGTATCCTGCTGTATGGGTGTCCCGGGACGGTGCCTGGCTACATCTGTATCCTGCTGTATGGGTGTCCCGGGACGGTGTCTGGCTACATCTGTATCCTGCTGTATGGGTGTCCCGGGACGGTGTCTGGCTACATCTGTATCCTGCTGTATGGGTGTCCCGGGACGGTGTCTGGCTACATCTGTATCCTGCTGTATGGGTGCCCCGGGACGGTGCCTGGCTACATCTGTATCCTGCTGTATGGGTGTCCCGGGACGGTGCCTGGCTACATCTGTATCCTGCTGTATGGGTGTCCCGGGACGGAGTCTGGCTACATCTGTATCCTGCTGTATGGGTGTCCCGGGACGGTGTCTGGCTACATCTGTATCCTGCTGTATGGGTGTCCCGGGACGGTGCCTGGCTACATCTGTATCCTGCTGTATGGGTGTCCCGGGACGGTGCCTGGCTACATCTGTATCCTGCTGTATGGGTGTCCCGGGACGGTGTCTGACTACATCTGTATCCTGCTGTATGGGTGTCCCGGGACGGTGCCTGGCTACATCTGTATCCTGCTGTATGGGTGTCCCGGGACGGTGTCTGGCTACATCTGTATCCTGCTGTATGGGTGTCCCGGGATGGTGTCTGGCTACATCGGTATCCTGCTGTATGGGTGTGCCGGGACGGTGCCTGGCTACATCTGTATCCTGCTGTATGGGTGTCCCGGGACGGTGCGTGGCTACATCTGTATCCTGCTGTATGGGTGTCCCGGGACGGTGCCTGGCTACATCTGTATCCTGCTGTATGGGTGTCCCGGGACGGTGTCTGGCTACATCTGTATCCTGCTGTATGGGTGTCCCGGGACGGTGCCTGGCTACATCTGTATCCTGCTGTATGGGTGTCCCGGGACGGTGTCTGGCTACATCTGTATCCTGCTGTATGGGTGTCCCGGGACGGTGTCTGGCTACATCTGTATCCTGCTGTATGGGTGTCCCGGGACGGTGTCTGGCTACATCTGTATCCTGCTGTATGGGTGTCCCGGGACGGTGTCTGGCTACATCTGTATCCTGCTGTATGGGTGTCCCGGGACGGTGTCTGGCTACATCTGTATCCTGCTGTATGGGTGTCCCTGGACGGTGTCTGGCTACATCTGTATCCTGCTGTATGGGTGTCCCGGGACGGTGTCTGGCTACATCTGTATCCTGCTGTATGGGTGTCCCGGGACAGTGCCTGGCTACATCTGTATCCTGCTGTATGGGTGTCCCGGGACGGTATCTGGCTACATCTGTATCCTGCTGTATGGGTGTCCCGGGACGGTGTCTGGCTACATCTGTATCCTGCTGTATGGGTGTCCCGGGACGGTGTCTGGCTATATCTGTATCCTGCTGTATGGGTGTCCCGGGACGGTGTCTGGCTACATCTGTATCCTGCTGTATGGGTGTCCCTGGACGTGCCTGACTACATCTGTATCCTGCTGTATGGGTGTCCCGGGACGGTGTCTGGCTACATCTGTATCCTGCTGTATGGGTGTCCTGGGACGGTGTCTGGCTACATCTGTGTCCTGCTGTATGCGTGTCCCGGGACGGTGTCTGGCTATATCTGTATCCTGCTGTATGGGTGTCCCGGGACGGTGTCTGGCTACATCTGTATCCTGCTGTATGGGTGTCCCGGGACGGTGCCTGGCTACATCTGTATCCTGCTGTATGGGTGTCCCGGGACGGTGTCTGGCTACATCTGTATCCCGCTGTATGGGTGTCCCGGGACGGTGTCTGGCTACATCTGTATCCTGCTGTATGGGTGTCCCGGGACGGTGTCTGGCTACATCTGTATCCTGCTGTATGGGTGTCCCGGGACGGTGTCTGGCTACATCTGTATCCTGCTGTATGGGTGTCCCGGGACGGTGTCTGGCTACATCTGTATCCTGCTGTATGGGTGTCCCGGGACGGTGTCTGGCTACATCTGTATCCTGCTGTATGGGTGTCCCGGGATGGTGTCTGGCTACATCGGTATCCTGCTGTATGGGTGTGCCGGGACGGTGCCTGGCTACATCTGTATCCTGCTGTATGGGTGTCCCGGGACGGTGCGTGGCTACATCTGTATCCTGCTGTATGGGTGTCCCGGGACGGTGCCTGGCTACATCTGTATCCTGCTGTATGGGTGTCCCGGGACGGTGTCTGGCTACATCTGTATCCTGCTGTATGGGTGTCCCGGGACGGTGCCTGGCTACATCTGTATCCTGCTGTATGGGTGTCCCGGGACGGTGTCTGGCTACATCTGTATCCTGCTGTATGGGTGTCCCGGGACGGTGTCTGGCTACATCTGTATCCTGCTGTATGGGTGTCCCGGGACGGTGTCTGGCTACATCTGTATCCTGCTGTATGGGTGTCCCGGGACGGTGTCTGGCTACATCTGTATCCTGCTGTATGGGTGTCCCGGGACGGTGTCTGGCTACATCTGTATCCTGCTGTATGGGTGTCCCTGGACGGTGTCTGGCTACATCTGTATCCTGCTGTATGGGTGTCCCGGGACGGTGTCTGGCTACATCTGTATCCTGCTGTATGGGTGTCCCGGGACAGTGCCTGGCTACATCTGTATCCTGCTGTATGGGTGTCCCGGGACGGTATCTGGCTACATCTGTATCCTGCTGTATGGGTGTCCCGGGACGGTGTCTGGCTACATCTGTATCCTGCTGTATGGGTGTCCCGGGACGGTGTCTGGCTATATCTGTATCCTGCTGTATGGGTGTCCCGGGACGGTGTCTGGCTACATCTGTATCCTGCTGTATGGGTGTCCCTGGACGTGCCTGACTACATCTGTATCCTGCTGTATGGGTGTCCCGGGACGGTGTCTGGCTACATCTGTATCCTGCTGTATGGGTGTCCTGGGACGGTGTCTGGCTACATCTGTGTCCTGCTGTATGCGTGTCCCGGGACGGTGTCTGGCTATATCTGTATCCTGCTGTATGGGTGTCCCGGGACGGTGTCTGGCTACATCTGTATCCTGCTGTATGGGTGTCCCGGGACGGTGCCTGGCTACATCTGTATCCTGCTGTATGGGTGTCCCGGGACGGTGTCTGGCTACATCTGTATCCCGCTGTATGGGTGTCCCGGGACGGTGTCTGGCTACATCTGTATCCTGCTGTATGGGTGTCCCGGGACGGTGTCTGGCTACATCTGTATCCTGCTGTATGGGTGTCCCGGGACGGTGTCTGGCTACATCTGTATCCTGCTGTATGGGTGTCCCGGGACGGTGTCTGGCTACATCTGTATCCTGCTGTATGGGTGTCCCGGGACGGTGTCTGGCTACATCTGTATCCTGCTGTATGGGTGTCCCGGGACGGTGTCTGGCTACATCTGTATCCTGCTGTATGGGTGTCCCGGGACAGTGCCTGGCTACATCTGTATCCTGCTGTATGGGTGTCCCGGGACGGTATCTGGCTACATCTGTATCCTGCTGTATGGGTGTCCCGGGACGGTGTCTGGCTACATCTGTATCCTGCTGTATGGGTGTCCCGGGACGGTGTCTGGCTATATCTGTATCCTGCTGTATGGGTGTCCCGGGACGGTATCTGGCTACATCTGTATCCTGCTGTATGGGTGTCCCGGGACGGTGTCTGGCTACATCTGTATCCTGCTGTATGGGTGTCCCGGGACGTGCCTGACTACATCTGTATCCTGCTGTATGGGTGTCCCGGGACGGTGTCTGGCTACATCTGTATCCTGCTGTATGGGTGTCCCGGGACGGTGTCTGGCTACATCTGTATCCTGCTGTATGCGTGTCCCGGGACGGTGTCTGGCTATATCTGTATCCTGCTGTATGGGTGTCCCGGGACGGTGTCTGGCTACATCTGTATCCTGCTGTATGGGTGTCCCGGGATGGTGTCTGGCTACATCTGTATCCTGCTGTATGGGTGTCCCGGGACGGTGCCTGGCTACATCTGTATCCTGCTGTATGGGTGTCCCGGGACGGAGTCTGGCTACATCTGTATCCTGCTGTTTGGGTGTCCCGGGATGGTGTCTGGCTACATCTGTATCCTGCTGTATGGGTGTCCCGGGATGGTGTCTGGCTACATCGGTATCCTGCTGTATGGGTGTGCCGGGACGGTGCCTGGCTACATCTGTATCCTGCTGTATGGGTGTCCCGGGACGGTGCGTGGCTACATCTGTATCCTGCTGTATGGGTGTCCCGGGACGGTGCCTGGCTACATCTGTATCCTGCTGTATGGGTGTCCCGGGACGGTGTCTGGCTACATCTGTATCCTGCTGTATGGGTGTCCCGGGACGGTGCCTGGCTACATCTGTATCCTGCTGTATGGGTGTCCCGGGACGGTGTCTGGCTACATCTGTATCCTGCTGTATGGGTGTCCCGGTACGGTGTCTGGCTACATCTGTATCCTGCTGTATGGGTGTCCCGGGACGGTGTCTGGCTACATCTGTATCCTGCAGTATGGGTGTCCCGGGACGGTGTCTGGCTACATCTGTATCCTGCTGTATGGGTGTCCCGGGACGTGCCTGACTACATCTGTATCCTGCTGTATGGGTGTCCCGGGACGGTGTCTGGCTACATCTGTATCCTGCTGTATGGGTGTCCCGGGACGGTGTCTGGCTACATCTGTATCCTGCTGTATGGGTGTCCCGGGACGGTGCCTGGCTACATCTGTATCCTGCTGTTTGGGTGTCCCGGGACGGTGCCTGGCTACATCTGTATCCTGCTGTATGGGTGTCCCGGGATGGTGTCTGGCTACATCGGTATCCTGCTGTATGGGTGTGCCGGGACGGTGCCTGGCTACATCTGTATCCTGCTGTATGGGTGTCCCGGGACGGTGTCTGGCTATATCTGTATCCTGCTGTATGGGTGTCCCGGGACGGTGTCTGGCTATATCTGTATCCTGCTGTATAGGTGTCCCGGGACGGTGCCTGACTACATCTGTATCCTGCTGTATGGGTGTCCCGGGACGGTGTCTGGCTACATCTGTATCTTGCTGTATGGGTGTCCCGGGATGGTGTCTGGCTACATCTGTATCCTGCTGTATGGGTGTCCCGGGACGGTGTCTGGCTACATCTGTATCCTGCTGTATGGGTGTCCCGGGACGGTGTCTGGCTATATCTGTATCCTGCTGTATGGGTGTCCCGGGACGGTGTCTGGCTACATCTGTATCCTGCTGTATGGGTGTCCCGGGACGGTGCCTGGCTACATCTGTATCCTGCTGTATGGGTGTCCCGGGACGGTGCCTGGCTATATCTGTATCCTGCTGTATGGGTGTCCCGGGACGGTGCCTGGCTACATCTGTATCCTGCTGTATGGGTGTCCCGGGACGGTGTCTGGCTACATCTGTATCCTGCTGTATGGGTGTCCCGGGATGGTGTCTGGCTACATCTGTATCCTGCTGTATGGGTGTCCCGGGATGGTGTCTGGCTACATCTGTATCCTGCTGTATGGGTGTCCCGGGATGGTGTCTGGCTATATCTGTATCCTGCTGCATGGGTGTCCCGGGACGGTGTCTGGCTACATCTGTATCCTGCTGTATGGGTGTCCGGGGACGGTGCCTGGCTACATCTGTATCCTGCTGTATGGGTGTCCCGGGATGGTGTCTGGCTACATCTATATCCTGCTGTATGGGTGTCCCGGGACGGTGTCTGGCTACATCTGTATCCTGCTGTATGGGTGTCCCGGGACGGTGTCTGGCTACATCTGTATCCTGCTATGTGTTTCCCCAGGTTTGCAGCTCGCAGACTTTAGTAACGCTCTTGTGAGTTTCACAGTAACAATGTGATACAAATATATCTAACATAATCCAAGTATTTATATTTTCTGAGCCTACAAAGAAACACTGCACCCACCAAACCCCTTCACCCCCCCCCCCCCCAGGACTTCCTTTAATTATACTCACATGGGAAAACTTCTCATTCCAAAGAATGGCGCTGGTGTTGATAATAACCATATAATCCCCGCGTGCTCCTGGGATAAACATTCCCACATTCACCATACGGAAGCTGCTGTTCCCAATCTGAATGTTCATAATGTCGTAGGAGGCGGAGACATCCCCGTTGGCATCAAAACGTAATCTGTCTCCGGTCTTGGTTTGGAAATGGGTTTTCTTCAAGTAATGGAGAACCTGTAGATTCAGCACATATAGAGAAAAGATGAACAATGGCATTTATCAGGCTGTATATAGCTGTGTATATATATATATATATATATATATATATATATATATATATATATATATATATATATATATATATATATATTGTAACGGAGTCACTGTTTGCGCAGTTTGGAAAGAGCTTGCAGTGTGTATGTTCCAGCATAAAGACAGTTAACCTCCCCTTAAGAGGCTAGATGCAGGTAGGGCTAATTAAACAGACCTGAATGAAACGGGGTTTAAAGGCAGGAAGGAAGCTGCCACAAAAGAGAGATTGTTTTTCCCCAGAGAGAGGCAGAGACTTTTCCCCAACCAGGAAGGAAGCTGGTTGGAAGTTCCCCAGGCCTGGGACAAGACTCCATGAAACTGAACATGCCAGCTGGATGTGGGGTTTGACTACAAGGAACTGGCATATCATAGACTGCTGATGGAGCAGAGCTGTCCTGTCCAGATTGCTGTGTCCAGAAGTATTTCCTGGCGGATCCTCCTTGGACTGAGTTCCCACAACAACAGATAAGGACTTTGATATTTCTTGCTAGTCGCTTTGGAATTGTATTATATGTTTGGGCTGGTTACCTGCTTAGCTGGCCAGCGGTTAGTAAGTCTCCCAAAGGGGATTAGGGTTTTATTTTATGTTTTTGTTTTCTTAAAGGGACAGTGTGCCTAATGGTTAGTTGTTGTGGACAAATAAAACCACTGCCGTTATAGCTTTAACCACTGTCTAAGAGTCTTACTGAACCTGCTGCGAAGCCGTCCTGCCACAATATTGATTGGGATGCAGTGTGGGGATTATGATTGTGATGCAGTGTGGATCACTGATGGTGATGCAGTGTGCGGATACTGATGGGGATGCAGAGTGTGGATACTGATGGTGATGTAGTGTTGGGATACTGATGGGGATGCAGTGTGGGGATACTGATGGTGATGTAGTGTGGGGATACTGATGAGGATGCAGTGTGAGGATACTGATGGTGATTCAGTGTGGGGATACTGATGGTGATGCAGTGTGGGGATACTGATGGTGATGCAGTGTGGGGATACTGATGGTGATACAGTGTGGGGATACTGATGGTGATGCAGTGTGGGGATACTGATTGTGATTTAATGTGGGGATACTGATGGTGATGCAGTGTGGGGATACTGATGGTGATGCAGTGTGGGGTTACTGATGGGGATGCAGTGTGGGGATACTGATGGGGATGCAGTGTGTGGATACTGATAATGATGTACTTTGGGGATACTGATGGTGATGTAGTGTGGGGATACTGTTGGTGATGTAGTGTGGGGACACTGGTGGTGATGTAGTGTGGGGATACTGATGGTGATTCAGTGTGGGGATACTGATGGTGATTCAGTGTGTGGATACTGATGGTGATTCAGTGTGGGGATACTGATGGTGATTCAGTGTGTGGATACTGATGGTGATTCAGTGTGGGGATACTGATGGTGATTCAGTGTGGGGATACTGATGGTGATGTAGTTTGGGGATACTGATGGTGATTCAGTGTGGGGATACTGATTGTGATGTAGTTTGGGGATACTGATGGTGATGTAGTGTGGGGACACTGGTGGTGATGCAGTGTGGGGATACTGATACTGATGGTGGTGCAGTGTGGGGATACTTATGGTGATGCAGTGTGGGGATACTTATGGTGATGCAGTGTGGGGATTCTGATGGTGATGCAGTGTGTGGATACTGATGGTGATGCAGTGTGGGAGCAGTGATGGTGATGCAGTGTGGGGATACTGATGGTGATGCAGTGTGTGGATACTGATGGTGATGCAGTGTGGGAGCAGTGATGGTGATGCAGTGTGGGGATACTGATGGTGATGCAGTGTGTGGATACTGATGGTGATTCAGTGTGAGGATACTGATGGTGATTCAGTGTGTGGATACTGATGGTGATTCAGTGTGTGGATACTGATGGTGATTCAGTGTGGGGATACTGATGGTGATTCAGTGTGTGGATACTGATGGTGATTCAGTGTGGGGATACTGATGGTGATTCAGTGTGGGGATACTGATGGTGATGTAGTTTGGGGATACTGATGGTGATTCAGTGTGGGGATACTGATGGTGATGTAGTTTGGGGATACTGATGGTGATGTAGTGTGGGGACACTGGTGGTGATGCAGTGTGGGGATACTGATACTGATGGTGGTGCAGTGTGGGGATACTTATGGTGATGCAGTGTGGGGATACTTATAGTGATGCAGTGTGGGGATTCTGATGGTGATGCAGTGTGTGGATACTGATGGTGATGCAGTGTGGGAGCAGTGATGGTGATGCAGTGTGGGGATACTGATGGTGATGCAGTGTGTGGATACTGATGGTGATTCAGTGTGGGAGCAGTGATGGTGATGCAGTGTGGGGATACTGATGGTGATGCAGTGTGTGGATACTGATTGTGATGCAGTGTGTGGATACTGATGGTGATTTTTTGTGGGGATACTGATAGTGATGCAGTGTGGGGATACTGATGGTGATGTAGTGTGTGGATACTGATGGTGATGCAGTGTGGGGATACTGATGATGATGCAGTGTGGGGATACTGATGGTGATGCAGTGTGTGGATACTGATGGTGATTTAGTGTGGGGATACTGATAGTGATGCAGTGTGGGGATACTGATGGTGATGTAGTGTGGGGATACTGATGGTGATGCAGTGTGGGGGCAGTGATGGTGATGCAGTGTGGGGGCAGTGATGGTGATGCAGTGTGGGGATACTGATGGGTATGCAGTGTGGGGATACTGATTGTGATTTAATGTGGGGATACTGATGGGGATGCAGTGTGGGGATACTGATTGTGAAGTAGTGTGGGGATTCTGATGGTGATGCAGTGTGGGGATACTGATGGGGATGCAGTGTGGGGATACTGATGGGGATGCAGTGTGTGGATACTGATAATGATGTAGTTTGGGGATACTGATGGTGATGGTGTGTGTGGATACTGATGGTGATGCAGTGTGGGGACACTGGTGGTGATGCAGTGTGGGGATACTGATGGGGATGCAGTGTGGGGATACTGATGGGGATGCAGTGTGTGGATACTGATAATGATGTAGTTTGGGGATACTGATGGTGATGGTGTGTGTGGATACTGATGGTGATGCAGTGTGGGGACACTGGTGGTGATGTAGTGTGGGGATACTGATACTGATGGTGGTGCAGTGTGGGGATACTTATGGTGATGCAGTGTGGGGATAATTATGGTGATGCAGTGTGGGGACACTGGTGGTGATGCAGTGTGGGGATACTGATACTGATGGTGGTGCAGTGTGGGGATACTGATAGTGATGCAGTGTGGGGACACTGATGCAGTGTGGGGATGCAGTGTGGGGATACTGATTGTGATTTAATGTGAGGATGCTGATGATGATGAAGTGTGTGGACACTGATACTGATGGTGATGTAGTTTGGGGATACTGATGGTGATGTAGTGTGGGGATACTGATGGTGATGCAGTGTGGGGATACTGATTGTGATTTAATGTGAGGATGCTGATGATGATGAAGTGTGTGGACACTGATACTGATGGTGATGTAGTTTGGGGATACTGATGGTGATGTAGTGTGGGGATACTGATGGTGATGCAGTGTGGGGATAATGATGGTGATGCAGTGTGGGGATACTGATGGGGATGCAGTGTGGGGATACAGATGGTGATTTAATGTGAGGATGCTGATGGTGATGGAGTGTGGGGATACTGATGGTGAATCAGTGTGGGGACACTGATACTGATGGGGATGCAGTGTGGGGATACAGATGGGGATGCAGTGTGGGGATACTGATAGTGATGCAGTGTGGGGATGCTGATACTGATGGGTATGCAGTGTGGGGATGCTGATACTGATGGGTATGCAGTGTGGGGATGCTGATACTGATGGGTATGCAGTGTGGGGATGCTGATACTGATGGGTATGCAATGTGGGGAGGCTGATACTGATGGGTATGCAGTGTGGGGATGCTGATACTGATGGGTATGCAGTGTGGGGATGCTGATACTGATGGGTATGCAGTGTGGGGATGCTGATACTGCTGGGTATGCAGTGTGGGGATGGTGATACTGATGGGTATGCAGTGTGGGGATGCTGATACTGATGGGTATGCAGTGTGGGGATGCTGATACTGATGGGTATGCAGTGTGGGGATGCTGATACTGATGGGTATGCAGTGTGGGGATACTGATGGGGATGTAGTGTGGGGATACTGATGGTGATGAAGTGTAGGGATACTGATGGGGATGCAGATTGGGGATTCTGATGGGGATGCAGTGTGGGGATACTGATGGTGATGCAGTGTGGGTATACTGATGGGTATGCAGTGTGGGGATTCTGATGGGTATGCAGTGTGGGGATACTGATGGGGATGTAGTGTGGGGATACTGATGGTGATGAAGTGTAGGGATACTGATGGGGATGCAGATTGGGGATTCTGATGGGCATGCAGTGTGGGGATACTGATGGTGATGCAGTGTGGGGATACTGATGGGTATGCAGTGTGGGGATTCTGATGGGTATGCAGTGTGGGGATGCTGATACTGATGGGTATGCAGTGTGGGGATACTGATACTGATGGGTATGCAGTGTAGGGATGCTGATAGTGATGCAGTGTGGGGATGCTGATACTGATGGGTATGCAGTGTGGGGATGCTGATACTGATGGGTATGCAGTGTGGGGATACTGATACTGATGGGTATGCAGTGTGGGGATGCTGATACTGATGGGTATAAAGTGTGGGGATGCTGATACTGATGGGTATGCAGTGTGGGGATGCTGATACTGATGGGTATGCAGTGTGGGGATGCTGATACTGATGGGTATGTAGTGTGGGGATGCTGATACTGATGGGTATGCAGTGTGGGGATGCTGATACTGATGGGTATAAAGTGTGGGGATGCTGATACTGATGGGTATGTAGTGTGGGGATGCTGATACTGATGGGTATGTAGTGTGGGGATGCTGATACTGATGGGTATGTAGTGTGGGGATGCTGACACTGATGGGTATGTAGTGTGGGGATGCTGATACTGATGGGTATGTAGTGTGGGGATGCTGATACTGATGGGTATGCAGTGTGGGGATGCTGATACTGATGGGTATGCAGTGTGGGGATGCTGACACTGATGGGTATGTAGTGTGGGGATGCTGATACTGATGGGTATGCAGTGTGGGGATGCTGATACTGATGGGTATGTAGTGTGGGGATGCTGATACTGATGGGTATGTAGTGTGGGGATGCTGACACTGATGGGTATGCAGTGTGGGGACGCTGATACTGATGGGTATGCAGTGTGGGGATACTGATACTGATGGGTATGCAGTGTGGGGATGCTGATACTGATGGGTATGCAGTGTGGGGATGCTGATACTGATGGGTATGTAGTGTGGGGATACTGATACTGATGGGTATGCAGTGTGGGGATTCTGATACTGATGGGTATGCAGTGTGGGGATGCTGATACTGATGGGTATGCAGTGTGGGGATACTGATACTGATGGGTATGCAGTGTGGGGATGCTGATACTGATGGGTATGCAGTGTGGGGATGCTGATACTGATGGGTATGCAGTGTGGGGATGCTGACACTGATGGGTATGTAGTGTGGGGATGCTGACACTGATGGGTATGTAGTGTGGGGATGTTGATACTGATGGGTATGCAGTGTGGGGATGCTGACACTGATGGGTATGTAGTGTGGGGATGCTGATACTGATGGGTATGTAGTGTGGGGATACTGATACTGATAGTGATGCAGTGTGGGGATGCTGATACTGATGGGTATGCAGTGTGGGGATGCTGATACTGATGGGTATGCAGTGTGGGGATGCTGATACTGATGGGTATGCAGTGTGGCGATGCTGATACTGATGGGTATGCAGTGTGGGGATACTGATACTGATGGGTAAGCAGTGTGGGGATGCTGATACTGATGGGTATGCAGTGTGGGGATGCTGATACTGATGGGTATGCAGTGGGGATGCTGATACTGATGGGTATGAAGTGTGGGGATGCTGATACTGATGGGTATGCAGTGTGGGGATACTGATACTGATGGGTATGCAGTGTGGGGATGCTGATACTGATGGGTATGCAGTGTGGGGATGCTGATACTGATGGGTATGCAGTGTGGGGATGCTGATACTGATTGGTATGCAGTGTGGGGATACTGATACTGATGGGTATGCAGTGTGGGGATGCTGATACTGATGGGTATGCAGTGTGGGGAGGCTGATACTGATGGGTATGCAGTGTGGGGATGCTGACACTAATGGGTATGTAGTGTGGGGATGCTGACACTGATGGGTATGTAGTGTGGGGATGCTGATACTGATGGGTATGCAGTGTGGGGATGCTGACACTGATGGGTATGTAGTGTGGGGATGCTGATACTGATGGGTATGTAGTGTGGGGATACTGATACTGATAGTGATGCAGTGTGGGGATGCTGATACTGATGGGTATGCAGTGTGGGGATGCTGATACTGATGGGTATGCAGTGTGGGGATGCTGAACCTGATGGGTATGCAGTGTGGCGATGCTGATACTGATGGGTATGCAGTGTGGGGATACTGATACTGATGGGTAAGCAGTGTGGGGACGCTGATACTGATGGGTATGCAGTGTGGGGATGCTGATACTGATGGGTATGCAGTGGGGATGCTGATACTGATGGGTATGCAGTGTGGGGATGCTGATACTGATGGGTATGCAGTGTGGGGATGCTGATACTGATGGGTATGCAGTGTGAGGATGCTGATACTGATGGGTATGCAGTGTGGGGATGCTGATACTGATGGGTATGCAGTGTGGGGATGCTGATACTGATGGGTATGCAGTGTGGGGATGCTGATACTGATGGGTATGCAGTGTGGGGATGCTGATACTGATGGGTATGCAGTGTGGGGATGCTGATGGGTGTGTAGTGTGGGGATGCTGATACTGATGGGTATGTAGTGTGGGGATGCTGATACTGATGGGTATGCAGTGTGGGGATGCTGATACTGATGGGTATGCAGTGTGGGGATGCTGATACTGATGGGTATGCAGTGTGGGGATACTGATACTGATGGGTATGCAGTGTGGGGATACTGATACTGATGGGTATGCAGTGTGGGGATGCTGATACTGATGGGTATGCAGTGTGAGGATGCTGATACTGATGGGTATGCAGTGTGGGGATGCTGATACTGATGGGTATGCAGTGTGGGGATGCTGATACTGATGGGTATGTAGTGTGGGGATGCTGATACTGATGGGTATGCAGTGTGGGGATACTGATACTGATGGGTATGCAGTGTGGGTATGTTGATACAGATGGGTATGCAGTGTGGGGATGCTGATACTGATGGGTATGCAGTGTGGGGATGCTGATACTGATGGGTATGCAGTGTGGGGATGCTGACACTGATGGGTATGTAGTGTGGGGATGCTGATACTGATGGGTATGCAGTGTGGGGATGCTGATACTGATGGGTATGTAGTGTGGGGATGCTGATACTGATGGGTATGTAGTGTGGGGATGCTGACACTGATGGGTATGCAGTGTGGGGACGCTGATACTGATGGGTATGCAGTGTGGGGATGCTGGTACTGATGGGTATGCAGTGTGGGGATGCTGATACTGATGGGTATGCAGTGTGGGGATGCTGATACTGATGGGTATGTAGTGTGGGGATACTGATACTGATGGGTATGCAGTGTGGGGATGCTGATACTGATGGGTATGCAGTGTTGGGATACTGATACTGATGGGTATGCAGTGTGGGGATGCTGATACTGATGGGTATGCAGCGTGGGGATGCTGATACTGATGGGTATGCAGTGTGGGGATGCTGACACTGATGGGTATGTAGTGTGGGGATGCTGACACTGATGGGTATGTAGTGTGGGGATGCTGATACTGATGGGTATGCAGTGTGGGGATGCTGACACTGATGGGTATGTAGTGTGGGGATGCTGATACTGATGGGTATGTAGTGTGGGGATACTGATTCTGATAGTGATGCAGTGTGGGGATGCTGATACTGATGGGTATGCAGTGTGGGGATGCTGATACTGATGGGTATGCAGTTTGGGGATGCTGATACTGATGGATATGCAGTGTGGCGATGCTGATACTGATGGGTATGCAGTGTGGGGATGCTGATACTGATGGGTATGCAGTGTGGGGATGCTGATACTGATGGGTATGCAGTGTGGGGATACTGATACTGATGGGTATGCAGTGTGGGGATACTGATACTGATGGGTATGCAGTGTGGGGATGCTGATACTGATGGGTATGCAGTGTGAGGATGCTGATACTGATGGGTATGCAGTGTGGGGATGCTGATACAGATGGGTATGCAGTGTGGGGATGCTGATACTGATGGGTATGCAGTGTGGGGATGCTGATACTGATGGGTATGCAGTGTGGGGATGCTGATACTGATGGGTATGCAGTGTGGGGATGCTGATACTGATGGGTATGCAGTGTGGGGATGCTGATACTGATGGGTATGTAGTGTGGGGATGCTGATACTGATGGGTTTGCAGTGTGGGGATGCTGATACTGATGGGTATGCAGTGTGGGGATGCTGATACTGATGGGTATGCAGTGTGGGGATGCTGATACTGTTGGGTATGCAGTGTGGGGATGCTGATACTGATGGGTATGCAGTGTGGGGATACTGATACTGATGGGTATGCAGTGTGGGGATGCTGATAGTGATGCAGTGTGGGGATGCTGATACTGATGGGTATGCAGTGTGGGGATGCTGATACTGATGGGTATGCAGTGTGGGGATGCTGATACTGATGGGTATGCAGTGTGGGGATGCTGATACTGATGGGTATGCAGTGTGGGGATGCTGATACTGATGGGTATGCAGTGTGGGGATGCTGATACTGATGGGTATGCAGTGTGGGATGCTGATACTGATGGGTATGCAGTGTGGGGATGCTGATACTGATGGGTATGCAGTGTGGGGATGCTGATACTGATGGGTATGCAGTGTGGGGATGCTGATACTGATGGGTATGTAGTGTGGGGATGCTGATACTGATGGGTATGCAGTGTGGGGATGCTGATACTGATGGGTATAAAGTGTGGGGATGCTGATACTGATGGGTATGTAGTGTTGGGATGCTGATACTGATGGGTATGTAGTGTGGGGATGCTGATACTGATGGGTATGTAGTGTGGGGATGCTGACACTGATGGGTATGTAGTGTGGGGATGCTGAAACTGATGGGTATGTAGTGTGGGGATACTGATACTGATGGGTATGCAGTGTGGGGATGCTGATACTGATGGGTATGCAGTGTGGGGATACTGATACTGATGGGTATGCAGTGTGGGGATACTGATACTGATGGGTATGCAGTGTGGGGATGCTGATACTGATGGGTATGCAGTGTGGGGATGCTGACACTGATGGGTATGTAGTGTGGGGATGCTGACACTGATGGGTATGTAGTGTGGGGATGCTGATACTGATGGGTATGCAGTGTGGGGATGCTGACACTGATGGGTATGTAGTGTGGGGATGCTGATACTGATGGGTATGTAGTGTGGGGATGCTGATACTGATGGGTATGTAGTGTGGGGATACTGATACTGATAGTGATGCAGTGTGGGGATGCTGATACTGATGGGTATGCAGTGTGGGGATGCTGATACTGATGGGTATGCAGTGTGGGGATGCTGATACTGATGGGTATGCAGTGTGGGGATGCTGATACTGATGGGTATGCAGTGTGGGGATGCTGATACTGATGGGCATGCAGTGTGGGGATGCTGATACTGATGGGTATGCAGTGTGAGGATGCTGATACTGATGGGTATGCAGTGTGGCGATGCTGATACTGATGGGTATGCAGTATGGGGATACTGATACTGATGGGTAAGCAGTGTGGGGACGCTGATACTGATGGGTATGCAGTGTGGGGATGCTGATACTGATGGGTATGCAGTGGGGATGCTGATACTGATGGGTATGCAGTGTGGGGATGCTGATACTGATGGGTATGCAGTGTGGGGATGCTGATACTGATGGGTATTCAGTGTGGGGATGCTGATACTGATGGGTATGCAGTGTGGGGATGCTGATGGGTGTGTAGTGTGGGGATGCTGATACTGATGGGTATGTAGTGTGGGGATGCTGATACTGATGGGTATGCAGTGTGGGGAATCTGATACTGATGGGTATGCAGTGTGGGGATGCTGATACTGATGGGTATGCAGTGTGGGGATACTGATACTGATGGGTATGCAGTGTGGGGATACTGATACTGATGGGTATGCAGTGTGGGGATGCTGATACTGATGGGTATGTAGTGTGAGGATGCTGATACTGATGGGTATGCAGTGTGGGGATGCTGATACTGATGGGTATGCAGTGTGGGGATGCTGATACTGATGGGTATGTAGTGTGGGGATGCTGATACTGATGGGTATGCAGTGTGGGGATACTGATACTGATGGGTATGCAGTGTGGGGATGCTGATACAGATGGGTATGCAGTGTGGGGATGCTGATACTGATGGGTATGCAGTGTGGGGATGCTGATACTGATGGGTATGCAGTGTGGGGATGCTGATACTGATGGGTATGCAGTGTGGAGATGCTGATACTGATGGGTATGCAGTGTGGGGATGCTGATACTGATGGGTATGCAGTGTGGGGATGCTGATACTGATGGGTATGCAGTGTGGGGATGATGATACTGATGGGTTTGCAGTGTGGGGGTGCTGATACTGATGGGTATGCAGTGTGGGGATGCTGATACTGATGGGTATGCAGTGTGGGGATGCTGATACTGATGGGTATGCAGTGTGGGGATGCTGATACTGATGGGTATGCAGTGTGGGGATGCTGATACTGATGGGAATGCAGTGTGGGGATGCTGATACTGATGGGTATGCAGTGTGGGGATGCTGATACTGATGGGTATGCAGTGTGGGGATGCTGATACTGATGGGTATGCAGTGTGGGGATGCTGATACTGATGGGTATGCAGTGTGGCGATGCTGATACTGATGGGTATGCAGTGTGGGGATGCTGATACTGATGGGTATGTAGTGTGGGGATGCTGATACTGATGGGTATGCAGTGTGGGGATGCTGATACTGATGGGCATGCAGTGTGGGGATGCTGATACTGATGGGTATGTAGTGTGGGGATGCTGATACTGATGGGTATGCAGTGTGGGGATGCTGATACTGATGGGTATGCAGTGTGGGGATGCTGATACTGATGGGTATGCAGTGTGGGGATGCTGATACTGATGGGTATGTAGTGTGGGGATGCTGATACTGATGGGTATGCAGTGTGGGGATGCTGATACTGATGGGTATGCAGTGTGGGAATGCTGATACTGATTGTAATTTAATGTGAGGATGCTGATGGTGAATTTGTGTGGGGATAATGATCGTTATGCAGTGTGGGGATACTGATGGGGATGCAGTGTGGGGATACTGATGGGGATGCAGTGTGGGGATACTGATGGGGATGCAGTGTGGGGATTCTGATGGGGATTTCATGTGGGAATACTGATGGTGATGCAGTGTGGGGATACTGATGGGGATGTAGTGTGGGGATACTCATGGCGATGCAGTGTGAGGATGATGCTACTGATGGTGATGTAGTGTGGGGACACTGATGGTGATGTAGTGTGGGGACACTGATGGTTATGCAGTGTGGGGACACTGATAGTGAAGGAGTGTGGGGGCAGTGATGGGGATGCAGTGTGGGGATACTCATGGTGATGCAGTGTGGGGATACTCATGGTGATGCAGTGTGATGAGGCTGCTACAGATGGTGATAAAATGTGAGGATACTGATGGTGATGCAGTGTGGGGATGGTGATGGTGATTTTATGTGAGGATACTCATGGTGATGCAGTGGGAGGATACTCATGGTGATGCAGTGTGAGGATACTCATGGTGATGCAGTGTGGGGATACTGATGCAATGTGAGAATACTGATAGTAATGTACAGTAGTGTGTGTGTGATAACACATTGTGCATCAGTGATGGAATGTGAGGTTTATCATCGACATGTAGTGTGTTAGTGGTAGCACTATGTGTATCAGTGGTGATGTGCTCGCATAGGTCAGACAGTGCAGGTTGGGGATGCTACTCATTGAGTAGTGTGAGTATGTTACTCATGGAGCAGTGTGAGGATGGTCTTGAGGATGCAGTACTGGGTATGAGTTGACACATTATTTCATTGGTGGAGATTAACCAGCACAGCTGAGGTGTATATTCAAGGTTTTACATCACCTTTACCTGCCAAGGTTGGATGTCACTGACATTACCGCATGTTCCCTCCTGCACATATCCTCTCTCTGTCGGGCACATGAGGAGCGCGTGCAGAGCATGTGCATAGGCATACACCGCCAGGTAGGCATGGTACGTATAGCTGAGATCATTTATCTCAAATATAGAAGAGACCAGCACCCCCAGATCTTCTTCCCCTGTGCAGAACGTCCCCTGCCTTATTGCTCCCGGAAATGTGTTATTTTCTCTAGTTTCTCCATCTGGCCACCTGCAGTTGAACGCTCTCTCCCAGAATTGTCTGATGAAGGGGTATTCAGAGTACTTGGATGGGTGCAGATTGTGAAGGAACACCTCAAAGCCCGGCATGGTTCCTGTCTTGGGCATCAGACCAATGGTCCCATTTAATACCTTCCAGGCTTTCTTGGAGAAGAGTCCGGGGGTGATTGTAAAGGAAGCAGATGATATGAAGATCTTTCCAGTCACACCGCCATCATAGAGTGCATCAAGCAGAGCCATTACATGGACCTCAGGGCTGTGGAGGACTAGCACATTAACAGAACTTTGCCTAAGGATGTTCACCAACCTCTGGATCTTCTCCCTGGAGTAACTCAGGTGGATCGTCTCCAGAAAAGCCACGCAGCTGCCACTCTTTTCTATCCCATCCCGGATAACCTGCCCACCCTGCTGCCCCACATCATTGTCCACAACCAGCATTCCCACCCAAGTCCAACCAAACAGGCCAATGAGCTGAGTGAGAGCGATGTTCTGAAACATATTGCTTGATACTGTGCGCAGGAAGGATGGGAAGTTGACCTTGTCACTTAAGAATGACGATGACGCTCCATGACTGATCTGTAAAGAGCATGTTGTAAGATCAACAGCTGTTGTGTATTAATTATACAGTTAAATCACGTTACAAAGTACGGCAATGGAATCCCACAGGGAAGAGGTAGCGGTGCAATGCTGCACAAATAAGGCGGGATGGCCTGGGAAATAAGTATAAAATAATGTATTTAGCCATTGGCAATGCAATACAAATGTGTGAGATAAACTCAGAGCGTACTCTACCGCGTTTCGCGCGTGGTAGCGCTTTATCAAAGAGTATTTTTGCAGCAGTGCACCGCTTCCCTCTTCCCCTGTGGGATCACATTTCCGGTCCGGAGCACGCTTTATCCGGACGCCGTACCAAGAGGTCGCGAGTAAATTGATTTTATATTCTACTTGGAATTTCAGCCCCAGGAGTGTGAGCCCTGTGCCTTGTGTTAGGGAGGGGGGTCTAGAGTTTATCATTACTCGGCATCCGACAGACATCCCCTGTCAGTGTCATCACACTAAGGGTCTCTCTCCAAATGAGGGGCTTTATCGACTGTATTCCACATGGTTTAAAAAACAAACAAACAAAAAAACGCTTGGTTAACCGGATTGATTTATTGAATGATCTGTGTTATATCACATGACTAAGAAGAAGAAGAAGCAGGCACACGGTCTTACTCAAAAGGAGGTTTAATATGCCATAAAGTCCAACGTTTCGGCAGTCTAATACGGCCTTTCTCAAGGTGAAGGCCTATCTTCTTCTTTGTACTGGAACATTTGGGACTACAGGAGCTCCCCAGGACCAGCGCACCGGCAGCTAAGTACCCCACCTCTATTACCATTGATATTGAGTGCGTGTCTCATCCTCTGTCTTTATATCACATGGCTCTCATCCATTAACTCTAGAGCACTAGTTGTTTGGGGATTCGTTCCCGTTTCTTCATGTTAGAAAGTAGAAGCATGTGGTTCCTACAATCAATATATCGACCAGTTTTTGGCGCAGCCGAAGGGCGTGAGCTTCTCTATTTCAATCTGAAACTCACCCGCCCTTTTATCCCCTGTACCCAATTTTCCAACTCTATCTGTCCATGAAATGTCCGTGAAGTGACTGTATAACCTCTGTTCTTTTAATGTAACCATGTATTTGTATAACTCTGTGCCCAGGACATACTTTAAAACGAGAGACTACTCTCAATGTATACATTGAGTAACTCTCTTGTATGTGTAACATGTATATGTGTGTAACTCTCTCCTGTATGTGTAACATGTATATGTGTGTAACTCTCCTGTATGTGTAACATGTATATGTGTGTAACTCTCTCCTGTATGTGTAACATGTACATGTGTGTAACTCTCTCCTGTATGTGTAACATGTACATGTGTGTAACTCTCTCCTGTATGTGTAACATGTACATGTGTGTAACTCTCTCCTGTATGTGTAACATGTATATGTGTGTAACTCTGTCCTGTATGTGTAACATGTATATGTGTGTAACTCTGTCCTGTATGTGTAACATGTATATGTGTGTAACTCTGTCCTGTATGTGTAACATGTATTTGTGTGTAACTCTCTCCTGTATGTGTAACATGTATATGTGTGTAACTCCCTCCTGTATGTGTAATATGTATATGTGTGTAACTCTCTCCTGTATGTGTAACATGTATATGTGTGTAACTCTCTCCTGTATGTGTAACATGTATATGTGTGTAACTCTCCTGTATGTGTAACATGTATATGTGTGTAACTCTCCTGTATGTGTACCATGTATATGTGTGTAACTCTCCTGTATGTGTAACATGTATATGTGTGTAACTCTCCTGTATGTGTAACATGTATATGTGTGTAACTCTCCTGTATGTGTAACATGTATATGTGTGTAACTCTCCTGTATGTGTAACATGTATATGTGTGTAACTCTCCTGTATGTGTAACATGTATATGTGTGTAACTCTCCTGTATATGTAACATGTATATGTGTGTAACTCTTTTTTATAAATAAATGTTGAAAAGCTGATTAATACAATTTAACGTAAAACAGAACGATGATTTATTTTCTTAAACATTTATAACTAGTATTCGTAAATATAAATGATTAGTGTAATATTATTTATTTTAGCCATACAGTGAAAAATATTCATTCTGCGCTAACACTATACACAGACTTTTTCATGAACTTTCTCCTTTCTTTTGGACGCAAAAACATCCATTTTTGGTACATCCTGGTAAGATCGGTGCGCCCTGCGCTGGCCATTTATCTGCACCCCAAAAATGAATATGGAAAAATATTTGTACCACTGATGGGGCTGCATGAGAAGTCGCCGCGTTGAACGGAGGCGCCCACAATTTAACATGAGGTTTTCGGGAGCCATTTTACCATTAAAAAAAGCTGTTTAGTAGACAGGCCCCTCTACAGTTACCAGTTTCTCTTCTGCTCTCTTTATTAGTCCATATTACATCTGTGTCCCATTATTTTCTTATCAATATAAGAGCAGCACGTTCCCTTCCTTCTAACTTTGGTGGGGTCTGGGGTCCCCTCTCTGCACAGAATGTTCCCATTGCATTATCCTCCTTACATCTCAGCCCTAATTTCTCGTTATGCACCATCCCGACTCTTGCGTTCTTCTCAAGGATGTCTTCTCTCTGCCCCCTTTGTATCTAAAGCCCTCTCCCGCCTTAAACCTTTCTCACTGACTGCCCCGCACCTCTGGAATGCCCTTCCCCTCAGTGCCCGACTAGCCCCCTCTCTATCCACCTTTAAGACCCCCCATAAGACACACCTCTGTTACGAAGCGTATGAGTAGCTCCGCTGGCTGATACTGCACACCTCGGATGCACTGACCGTGGCCTTTTGCATAAACACTCGCCCTCCTCGTGTCTCTGTAAGTTCTCCCTACTTAGATTGTAAGCTCTTGGGGCAGGGATTCCTTTCCCTCTTGTTTTATGTCTGAAGCGCTTATTCCCATTGTGTTATATTATGTCACGTGTGCAGTAAAGCGCCATGTACCTGGACGGCGCGATATAAATAAAGACATACACACATACACACATACACACATACATACATACATACACACACACATACATACATACATACATACACACACACATACATACATACATACATACATACATACATACATACATACATACATACTGCGACAGAGTCACTAACTCAGTAGGCTGGAATAGTCAATGGAGAGACGCTGCAGCCAGTTCACAGAGTGTTAATCTCCTCAGACAGAAAGAAGCACACCTGCAGCCTAGTTAAACAGGGGCTGAACTATCAGTGAAACAAGTGCTTTAAAAAGCAGGAAGTTGCTCACACAAGGTGAGCTTGTTTTTCCACAGGAAGGTGGAGAGAACTCTCCCGGCTTGGAAGCCGTAGCAGCTGCTGCTGCTCTGGTCCCCAGTCCTGCGTGGAGCTTTGCTGCTGGGACCAGCTGGGACCCCAACCCAGGATAAAGATAAACATTGCTGCGAGGCTGGACACAGCCTGCTCCCCGGAACCGTGTTCCTGTTTGCTGTTTGGAGCTGAAACAGATAAGACTTTATTCTTATTATGCTTATTGGTTATCGTTTGTGTAGCATGTTTTGGGCATGACCAGATTAGCTGGCTGTCCTGTTAGTAAGGGCTCAAGAAGTGAGTTAGTGTCCCTAACGGGACTAGGCTTTAATTTGCAAGAAAGTAGTTTCTTAAAGGGACAGTGCACCCGTACTTATTTTGGTTGTGGCTAATAAACCACTAGTGTTTAAAGTTTCCCATCGTGTCAAGCGTCTTACTGACCCCGCCGTGATGCCGTCCTGCCACAGGTGGTGTCAGAAGTGGGATGTTACGCCTCTGGGGGTCAGTAGATGAAGATGTGTTGAGACACTGAACTCAAGCGGAAAAAAATAAAATGATTTTTTGCTGAAGCATGGAAGTTACAGCTAGCAAGCGCTGAGTGTAAATTTTGCCCCGTCGGGTATGAAAGGATTGCTGTGTAAAGCTAATACATTTTGCTGAAGTGAGTGAATTTGCAGCTAGCAAGTGCTGTGAGCAAAGTTTGCCCTGTCTGGTAAAAAAGAAAGTGAAAATGAATTTTGGCAAAGATGTTGCCCTAAGAAGAACCCAGAAGGTTCAAAGATTGTAAAGCCCATACAAGTTACGTGTGTTGTGCAAAGTCTGCCTCGTCGGGTGTGAAGAAAACAAAACAAAAAAAAATCCGGGGTTTTAAAATGGCCGCCGTCATGTGTCAGTTTTGCAATGTACATAACCATACAAAACAGTGTCCCTTCAGGCCATACGATGATGATGATGATGACTCGTATGTGGCCCCTGGAGGAGAGCCGTACCCACAGATGAATTTAGTATGCAGGGCCTGTCATAAAGTAGGTCACATGGAAGATGTGTGCCCCAAAATTTTCAAAGACAAACAGCTGCAAAAGCAAGATGTGGAAGCTGATACCAGTGAGTGTGTGCCCAGTACCACTGATATCTCTGGAGCTAATAAAGCAAAAAGAAAGAAGAAAAAGAAAACTGTTCCTCAAATCACAGGGGAAGTGACCAAGCCACTTGAACCTGCACTGTCAGGACATGCGTCAGAAAGGCGCAGAGATGTGCTGCAGACCGGAGTGACCGGCAGAATTGTCACAGGAACGGTGGCAAAGGAAAAGGAGGAGCAAAGGGAAGCTGAATCCTTGATCCAGGGAAAAGAGGCCTTAATTTCTGCACTCCAAACTGCCCAGCGTGATTATGATGTCTTGCAGGAACAATTGAATAGGGAGCGAGAAGCTAATGCCGAGGTACAGAGGTGTATACTCCCAGCTATACAAGAGTATGCGGCTTTAAAGAAAACAGAGCAACTCTTGCGGAGTGAGTTGGAGGAGCTGACGACAAGCTTGAATAAAGCCAACACCGCAATTGCTAACATGGAATCAGAGAGAAGAAGTCCTGACTGGAGACTATGCTATCAGATGTCCCAGAGAGATGTGCAAAACTTCATCAAAGACTTAGAAGTTTCTCACCAAGAAGCTAGCACGCTCAAAACAGAGCTGGAGCTCTCACGCCAGGAGGGCCACAGTCTAAACACAGAGCTGGGTATGTTGAAGGAAACCCATGAGAATGCCCTGAGGGATTTAGAGACTGTAAAGAAGGAGAATGTAAGTCTGACGCAGAAAAATTCAGACTTGACTGATCAAATCAGTAAAGGTGATAAGAAGCTCCATCAAGCAGGAAAAGTGGAGAAGCAATTGATCCAGGAAAAGCTAGAGGTGCAGGAAGCACTGCAGAATGCAGAGAGGATGCAACGTGTCTCCCTGCAGCAGCACACACAGGCAACGCACGTATGGCAGAGCCAGCTGCAAGAGCTACATGCAAGTCTGCAAGCAGCCAAGGAGAAGCAGCGAGTGCTACAGGAACGGCTGAGTACCCAGTATGTCCCCACAGAACAGCATGAGGAACTGAGGGCCACGCTGTACGCCACAAGAGCATCGCTAGGGGCAGAGCTGGGTACTTTGAAGAAAGCCAATGAAACGGTACTAAGGGATATAGAGACTGTGAAAATGGAGAATATAAACCTGAAGGAAGAAGTTTTAAACCTGACTGGTCAGGTCAGTGATGGGACTGAGAAGCTTCAACAAGCGCAGAAAGTGAAGACGCAATTGGCGCAAGAAAAAAAAATGAAGTACAGGCTGCTCTGCAGAATGCAGAGAAAATGCTGGAAAAAGAATGCCTCGCCCTGGAGCAGCTGAAGATCACGTTGAGCGCCACAAGAGCATCGCTGGAGGCGGAGCTTAGAAGCCAGGTGACTCTGTGTGAGAGGGAACATGAGAAGGTCCAAAGACTGGAGCAAGAGCTGGAGAAGCAGAGAGGCAACTCCATCTCCATGAGTCAGTATGCCAAGGAGAAAGAAGCCTGGAAGACAGAAGCAACAGCGATACTGGCGACAAGAACTGCAGAACTCAAAAAGATGGAGGAGGCGTTGATGCAAACCCAGAGTATGCACCGGGAAGAGGTGAAGGCCCTGAGAGGGGACTGGCAGCATCAGATTGAAGAGCTGCAAACGCAGGTTGCTGAGTGCAAGATACAGCTCGCCGAGTGGGAGAAGATGACCGTCCGACAGGTGGCTTGCCTGATGTTGCACCATGAAACCGAGATGGCTGATATCCACAAGCGGCTGGACTACACGACCAATGAGGGGGCCCGGCTACAGCTGGAGCTAGACAAGGTCCGGGAGGAGCACCAGCAGCTGCAGGTCCAGAATAAAGAAAGAGAGACAGATTTAAGCCTTGCTCTGAGTCTGCTAGGAGACGTAGAATCGCGACTCAATTCTAACGAAGATGAACTAGCAGCCGCACTGAGTGAAAGAAGAAAGGCAGAAGGACTGCTTCAAGACCTGAGGAAGGACCTGGAGTCTGAGTGTGCTGGCCGCAAGATGGCAGAGAAACAAAAATGTGACCTGGTCAAGGAGCTTGAGGCTCTGAAGACTGAGCGGGACGCTACGTTGGACTCTACGGCTGACCAGCAGGAGTTTTCTCAGATGAAGTTGGAGGAAAAGCTTGCAACCCCAAGACAGACGTTTGGGTTACTGAAGCAGTCCAAGGAAAAGGTGGCGGTAGAGATAAAACAAGGGAGGCACTCCAGGAAGCATGACCGTGATACCGTTACAGAACTACAGTCTACTTCCCACAAGGCACGGAATGCGAAGGCCAAATTGCGATGCACTAGCACAGTAAGAATCCAATCAAACTACAGTGCCCAGGGGACACAAAGTGGATTCCTTGCCATGAGGGCAGCCACTGTGAAGAGACAGCCGCGAATGAGACGGAAGTGTGCCCGTGATCATAAGGGGAGAAAGACCGCACAGATGGTCCAGCAAATCTCCCAACAGAGTAAGTTAAAGAGTCAAGACAGAAAGGCCCAAGCCTATGAGTCTGCTGACCGTAAAAGAGAGGTGCCATGGGGTGTACTTCAGGTTAAAAGGAATACCGACCAAGTTGAAGTACTGAAGATAAATGGTGTGGAACCCAACACTGAAGGTACACTGAGGAAGAAAGGTCCAAAAGAGAAGGCCAAACAGTCACTGGCGAGTGTATGCAATGAGCTGACCGAGGTCAATGCTCTTCTACTGGATAAGGGAGACTCTGAGCACAAGAGGACAAGGACAACAATGCATCTTCAGGATTTACAGATCAAGGTCACAGAGTGGCGTAGAGTCCTGGCAGAGAGAGCTAATAGACAGCAGGATGCTCAGGAACCTTGTCAAGAAGAGACACAACAAAAGCGGAGCATCAACCTTAAACTGAAACTGGCACAAGACAGAGATAGGGAGGTACCAGTCTTCAGACACAGGTAGCCTGGTAATTACCCCAAAAAGAAAATGCCTAAATTGGAAGGCAAGAAAAAAAAAAGGGGGAGGGAAGGGCCGACGTCAGACATTTTCGACGAAGATGCTGGTGCACGGGAATGGTGCACGGGCCGCTCCACAGGACAATGTTTCGCTGGGGAGAGGGATATGTGACAGAGTCACTAACTCAGTAGGCTGGAATAGTGAATGGAGAGACGCTGCAGCCAGTTCACAGAGTGTTAATCTCCTCAGACAGAAAGAAGCACACCTGCAGCCTAGTTAAACAGGGGCTGAGCTATCAGTGAAACAAGTGCTTTAAAAAGCAGGAAGTTGCTCACACAAGGTGAGCTTGTTTTTCCACAGGAAGGTGGAGAGAACTCTCCCGGCTTGGAAGCCGTAGCAGCTGCTGCTGCTCTGGTCCCCAGTCCTGCGAGAAGCTTTGCTGCTGGGACCAGCTGGGACCCCAACCCAGGATAAAGATAAACATTGCTGCGAGGCTGGACACAGCCTGCTCCCCGGAACCATGTTCCTATTTGCTGTTTGGAGCTGAAACAGATAAGGCTTCATTCTTATTATGCTTATTGGTTATCGTTTGTGTAGCATGTTTTGGGCATGACCAGATTAGCTGGCTGTCCTGTTAGTAAGGGCTCAAGAAGTGAGTTAGTGTCCCTAACGGGACTAGGCTTTAATTTGCAAGAAAGTAGTTTCTTAAAGGGACAGTGCACCCGTACTTATTTTGGTTGTGGCTAATAAACCACTAGTGTTTAAAGTTTCCCATTGTGTCAAGCGTCTTACTGACCCCGCCGCGAGGCCGTCCTGCCACAATACACACACACACATACATACATACATACATACATACACACATACATACATACATACACACATACACACACACATACATACACACACATACATACACACATACATACACACATACACACACATACACACACATACATACATACATACATACATACACACACATACATACACACATACATACATACATACACACACATATACACACATACATACATACATACATACATACATACTGTGGCAGGACTGCCTCGCGGCGGGGTCAGTAAGACGCTTGACACGATGGGAAACTTTAAACACTAGTGGTTTATTAGCCACAACCAAAATAAGTACGGGTGCACTGTCCCTTTAAGAAACTACTTTCTTGCAAATTAAAGCCTAGTCCCGTTAGGGACACTAACTCACTTCTTGAGCCCTTACTAACAGGACAGCCAGCTAATCTGGTCATGCCCAAAACATGCTACACAAACGATAACCAATAAGCATAATAAGAATAAAGTCTTATCTGTTTTGCAGCTCCAACAGCAAACAGGAACACGGTTCCAGGGAGCAGGCTGTGTCCAGCCTCGCAGCAATCTGTATCTTTATCCTGGGTTGGGGTCCCAGCTGGTCCCAGCAGCCTAGCTCCTCGCAGCACTGGGGGACCAGAGCAGCAACAGCTGCTACGGCTTCCAAGCCGGGAGAGTTCTCTCCACCTTCCTGTGGAAAAAACAAGCTCACCTTGTGTGAGCAACTTCCTGCTTTTTAAAGCACTTGTTTCACTCATGAGTTCAGCCCCTGTTTAATCAGTCTTCAGCTGTGCTTTCTCTGTCTGAGGAGATTAACACTCAGTGATCTGGCGGCAGCATCTCTCCATTCACTGTCACAGCCTACTGAGTCAGTGACTCTGTCACAATACATACATACATACATACATACATACATGATTCATCTTAATCTCGGAGCTTGGTACCTGTGGGTAGTGGAGGACGCCCAGCATCCTGGCGATGGGAAGCGATAGAGCCGACATCATGTCCCCGATGATCCCGACCATTACGGAGTGTGAGTGGCAGTCATATCTCGGAGCGGGGTTTCCCTTCCCTGACAGCAGGGACAAAGCCCCCCCGATGGCCCGGAGCTCAGACATACAGGAGTCATAAAGACTGAAGCCCAGAGATATATTGGGTAACAGATACGGAGATTTATTTATTTCATTTATTGCGAACATCATACCCAGAACATCCCGGTAATACCTTATGTGAAACCTGTAAGAGACATCAAGAAATAAATGTCCAGACCTAGGCATTATATATCGGGATACATAGAAGAGCTTAGCCCTCCTGTTACCTCACAGGTACGCACCACATCACCACAAATATGGAGTAGCAAGAGAAGTAGACCCTCAATCTCACTGAGATGGGGGAGGGGGGAGGCGGCGGGGGTACAAGGGCTACAGACATATACAGTAATCAGACACTCTATTTAATCGTTATTATCCCCAGAGTCCTTTCCAGTTTTCTCAGTAGACCCACACTTACCCCGTACAGGAGACTGACTGCGGCAGGTCCTGGAAGGTCATCGTTGGAAAATCATATCCAGAGTGGACAACAAACACTCCCCCAATAAGGACTTCCCCAGGTTGGAAGAAGGAATCCATCAACCAGCCCTGGAGCTTGCAACCCTTTTGTGAATGCCCTTCTTCCATGGAGGATAGCAGCATGAGAACCTGAAGGAACTTCCTCATGGAGACTGGTATTGGCCCCTTTCAGTTAGGAACACGATAGTCCTACATGTCACTTTGAAAGGGTTGGGACTTGGGGGAAAATAACCGCTCTGGTGGAATATTCTAAAGGAACAGAAGAGCAATGTTATTGAAATCAAGATGGACAGTTTAGAGAAGCAATGCTGAGGATTCGGTGAGAGGTGTCAAAGTTTAAAGCTACTCAGGTCAAGAAAACAAACACATTTTACAATATTGTTGTTATTATTATTATGTCTAAATCTAAAGGTCACAAATAAAATGAAGTCACGTGCTTTAAGTTGCACTGAGATCTCTCCAAAAACATAGAGACGTGCAGGAAACAGCAGAATCTCCATTAGAATTTCCCGCAGAGAAAACATGTTGAAGATATCCACCTTCTCCCCGATGTCCTCGGTGCTAAATACCGTGTGATTGGGAAAGGGCCGGGTGGATTCCACGGAAAAATTGTAGGTGAAATTATTTAGGGTTATTGATATAATGGATTACTCTAAATGTTCACAAACTCAGTTTGTTCTCTCCTTTTCTTTGATGGTGTTTTCATATTTTAAATGATCTGCACTATTGATATTGTGGCCAGTGAGCATGGTTATTACAGGCCACGCGTATAGTGCCCGTGACGGCGATGGTGATGCGTGACGTGACCTGTCGCCACTAGCAAAAGTTGTATTTCGCTTTGCGGTGGCCTCGCGGGCGACCTGGCCATTGATTGGTTCAGGGGCTGTCACATGAGGCGACAGCCCCTAAAAAATCAAATATTGCCGGCTTCAAAAAATCGCGTTGCTTTGTTGCCGTCGCGCTTACTATAAGCGCACGCGGCGGCGACAATGCATTTGTTTTCGGACGATGTCGCATCGCCAGCATTATAAGTGCATCCTTAATATACTCTTCAGAAAAAGAGATAACTGGTGCATGAGCTAATTGTCGCAATAGTGTGAAGGTATAATACCTGGGATAAAAAGACCGAGGTCCTTAGAGACAAAGCATATATACTAATAGTGCATTTATTAAAATATAAAATAAATAAAAGCAATTGCATAATGTATAACATCCTGAACTGAGGGAGAGACTTATTCGGATGCTGTCCAGGGTTCTCACCCGATGCGTTTTACCGTCTTGGCTTCCTCAGGGGTATGATTTAGGTGCTATGTCTTACACCCTTTTATTCAGACCGGAAATAAAAATCATGGCTCCTTGTTTTCTTATTTTAAAATTATAGTTCCATTTTTGAGCATATAAGTAGGTTTTCATATAATTGACACATGCATGAATAATTTTTCAATTTTCCACAGAGTTCTCATACAGTATGAAATATTGTTGCATTTGAATTGGATTCATTTGAAACATTGTACTGATAATTTTTTTAAACTTTGTATCAACATTATAACCATATACTGTAGGAATAGGATATATTTCATTTCCTATGAAGAATAGACATCTAATGTGAATAAATATCACAATGATATATTTTGAGTATACATTATATTCATAGATTATATTTATTCCCGGTGTGTAATATAACACATACCTCACATATAATTATTTCCTACAGGGGGGAGAGATCTTAACCTATGAGTTGTCTATGAATCTATTTAGATGAAAAATAGAGAAAGAATATCTATAGGCATTACAGTATATCTTTTTTTTAAATAAAGAACAAGAACAAATCAACCTACTGGAATATCTAAATGAGAATGCATACATGTATATATGATACATTAGTTGGAATTTAATAAAGTAGGGCTTCATCTTCAATGGTATTGAATTAAGCGACAAACAATTGGAGAGGGGGAGATTTTGTGAGGAAAATCTCCCAACGTGAATCCTATTGGATATATACCCTGAAGACTTTGACCCCTTTCGGCCTCAACATAGACATATATTTTATCTAATTTCTGTAATATTTCTCACGTGTCCAGGTACATAAAAAGCAACATATCAAATGAGTCGTAACACAGTCCCCCCAAGAATTGATAGACCACTCCCTTGTGATCGATACATATCAATAATTATTAATATCATATACTGTGATCGTTTGTATCAATTGTGCCTATAGATTTACTATGTTTTTTCGTTGTTCATTTACCATGAATGGTATATGGTGATGTTCTTTTTACACTATGGATAGCAAACCTTCCCTAATCTGTAGGATTATACCTGTTTGTTTATGTAACACGAATGATTCAAGGGGATCAAAAAAGAATTTCCCCACAGTTTGCCCTCATCCACAAAATTATGTCTAATAACAGACGGATAGTTCCGTAAGGGACCTCGTGTCCTGGATCTGGGCTAGTCCAATTCAAAATTGATAACAAAATGTATAGCCATAAAACCAGTGATCATGCCAGAATATTCCAAAAAATAAAAATACATTTTATTTGATAATGAAACTCACAAAGTGTAAATATATACAGTATAGATAAAGTAGTTACAAATCTCCAATGGGGAGTACCGGACACGTTTAGATGAAGTACATAGGTAGTAAAATGAAAGTTAATGCAATTCTTAAGAGTATCATCTAAATAAGTAGAAAAATTTGGCAGTGCACTGCCAGAAGGAACAGAAGGAGGCTCACGGTATGCAGAAGCAAAAATTATTTATTACATAAAAAAGTGGACCAAATATCCCCCCTAAGCCACTGCAAAGGTCCACCAACGTGTTTCGGGCCAATTGTTTCTAGTATTGATTCTTTGGGAGATGGTGTCTCATGCTACGTGGATCATTTTCTTCAACTCTTGGTGCAACAATTGCCGTCTTATATTAGAGATAGTACTGATTTAATCAATACTCTTGATGGTTTCAAATGGAAATGCAATTTGATGTGGGTGACACTAGATGTCACATCTCTATATACTGTCATATCCCATGAACATGGACTGACAGCTGCTGGTTATTTTCTTAATCGGTCTGACTTATCACCTGCACAAATCACTTTTATTTTAGATTCAATTCACTTTCTTCTCACGCACAATTTTTTTCTTTTCAATGGGGTTAATTATCTCCAAACACGTGGAACAGCAATGGGCACAAGTTTTGCCCCCTCTTACGCCAACCGTTTCATGGGTTGGTGGGAGTTGTTCCACGTGTTTGGAGAACTGAACAAGTATAGGGAGCACATTTTATTTTATAAGCGTTACATTGATGACTTATTGTTTGTTTGGGAGGGTGACATCATTACATTGCACGAATTCATTTTATCACTTAACACTAATAATTTTAATTTATCATTCACTCACTCTTATCGTGCACAACGCATAAACTATTTAGATTTATGTCTTTACATTGATACCACTCTTAATATTCAGACCACTCTTTATCGCAAACCAAATTCCTGCAACACATTTTTGAGGCCCAGCAGCTTTCTCCCTCCCGCCATGTTCAGAGGGATACCTAAAAGTCAGTTCATTAGAGCGCGTTGTAATTGCTCGAGTGATTATGATTATCAACTTCAAGTAAATTACTTATATACACGCTTTCTGCAGAGGGGCTGTAATAGGAAGGATTTAGATACATCTTTATGTGAAGTCTCAACTATGGACAGGAAATCCTTGTTGAGACATAAATCTAAACCAATAAGATCCAATACCAGTCCTTCTTTTATTACCCAATTCAACAGACAGGCAGGAGCCATTAAACATATTTTGAGAAAACATCGGAATGTTTTATCATTGGATCCAATTCTAAAACCATATGTCGCAACAGGTCCTAATGTTGTTTTCAAAAGTGCTAAAACCCTGTCCAACTCTTTATCGCCAAGTCTTTTTGGACCCCAAAATGTAGATAAACCATTGTTGCCACACGGAACATATTCTTGCACTCATTGTAAAGCTTGTCCTAAAATGAATCAGAGTAAAATATTTTGTTCTTTCAATACCAGGAAAATTTATAATATCAAGTCTTTCATTAATTGTAATTCTACTTACATTATCTATTTGCTAAAATGTGGATGTGGCCGACAGTATGTCGGAAGGACGACTAGGTGCTTAAAAGTAAGAATACTTGAGCATTTACGTCTCATTAATAACGGAGATCAAAATCATCCCGTGTCGAAGCATTTTGCTAGTTGTCCAAATGGCAATCAGGACACTTTTACATTTCAGGGCATAGAACATATTCCTGTACCCCCAAGAGGTGGGGATAGAACTAAACAATTAGACAGACGTGAGTCATTCTGGATTTTCACCCTGAGATCAAGAGCACCCGTAGGCATGAACATTGATTGGGATGTAAGTCATTTTTTATGATATAAATATATACTTTATATAATTTGTTATTATCCTTTAATACTTACTTTTTATTATATATATATTTTTCATTATTATTTCATATCTATTATCTTTACATTATTGTATTATCACATATAGTATATGTAAGGATGTGTATACATATATTTGATGGTTCCGCGCTGTCACTGACATAGGAAGCGCCATACTGTTCTTTTGCCAGTAAGGTGACTGAGTAAGAGTCAGGCTGCACATGCGCGAGGAAAGCACGCGAACGGCAACCAATCTGGAGAGACTTTGGGGGTTGCACTCTGAACTCTGAACTGTGGGAGAGTCAGCTGAGGCTGAGGACCAATAGGATGCGAGACTCTGGTTAGAGAGAAGAGGATGCGTGTGGGCGGTGGGAGACATGAGTAAGAGGTGAAGGAGGAAGGAGGCGGAACCTCGTGTGCGTGAGCGGAAGGTCAGTGACCCATCCGCTTAGGTCAGAGACATTCCCCAGCCCCCAGGAGCATTACCCCTGTCATCGTAGGGTGCCGCTTTTGTAGGGACGGCCGTAGTAGTTAGGGACCTACCCTTTAGTGCGGGTTCAGCTGCGGAGTTGCGGACGCCATCTTGGTCTGGAGGACAGACCGCACAGATAACGGAGTGTCGGCGCAAGGCTGGAGCAACACTGGGGACCTGTGTGAAGTGGTGTGGTCACCGTAGTGACCGGAAGGTATCTTTAATCAACAAGTGCACCTACACCGGTCAACAGGCGCTGATCCCGCCTCCCACTAACTAATTGGGGGCACCAGTGTGCCAGCATACTATGCTGTACAGATACTAGTTACAGGACATACCCTTACAGGGCAAGCTGCATGACTACCTGTATGGGGTACAGTTCGAAGTACGCACGGACAACAACCCCATGACCTATATAAATACATCAGCCAAATTGGACGCCACTGGGCACCGTTGGTTAGCTGCCCTGGCCAACTATAGGTTCAACCTCAAATACAAACCCGGACCCACCAACATAGGTGCCGACGCTCTGTCTCGTCGACCTGGCCTTCAATCTACCCCTGATGAGGAAGTATGGGAAGAAATATCGGGTCCCGGGATTCGTGCTCTCTGCTCCGTGGCTGCGGTAGTCGACAATCAGGTAGCATTCTCGGAATTACGGGTTGCTGACTCTTTGGGATGCCACTCGCGAGCCATTCCTCGGGCCTATCAAGGTCGAGAAGGGATGAATATCACGGAAGATAATATCATCTCATGGAGGGATCTAGTGCATTACCAAACTCAAGACCCCATAGTGGAGATGGCTCGTCAAGCGGTACAACGAGATAATCCTTCTATACTGAAGCAAGCCCCCAAAAACTTGGTGAAACTCCTGTTGAACGAGTTTGGGAAGTTCGAAATGGACAATTGTTTGTTATATCGGGTGATACCATATCATAACCATCCCGATCGGCGTCAGCTGTTTCTACCGGAACGCTTGAGGACCCTTGTCCTCCGGGCCCTTCACGATGACCATGGCCATCTGGGCATTGATAAGACATTTGGGCTACTACAGGATAGGTTCTACTGGCCTAGGATGAGGGAGTCCGTGGAGCAGCATTGTCGAAGGTGTAACCGCTGCCTACAAAGGAAGACACTGCCCACCAGGGCGGCGCCCATGGCACACTTGAAAAGTTCGGGCCCCATGGATCTGGTGTGTATGGACTTTCTCTGTATTGAGCCCGACAGTCGGGGAGTTAGTAATGTTCTCGTGATCACTGACCACTACACCAGGTATGCCCAGGCGTTCCCTACGAAAGATCAGAAGGCCGTAACGGTGGCCCGAGTCCTGTGGGAGAAGTATTTCATTCATTATGGATTACCAAATCGTCTTCACTCTGATCAGGGCAGGGACTTTGAGAGTACACTGATAAAGGAATTGCTCACACTACTAAACATTGCCAAGTCACGGACTACCCCGTACCACCCCGAAGGGGATGCGTTGCCCGAACGGTTCAATCGCACCTTGTTAGATATGTTGGGGACACTGACAAGCCCACAAAAGACGGAGTGGAGTAAGCACGTCGAAGCGTTGGTGCATGCGTATAATTGTACCCGGCATGAGTCCACTGGGTACACCCCGTACTTTTTGATGTTCGGAAGAGAAGCCCGGTTACCGGTGGATGTGCGACTACGGATATCTACCGATGGGGTATCCAATAGGACGCATTTTCGATATGTACAGCGACTAAGGGACAGTTTGCAGCAGGCTTATAAATTGGCTGAACGAACGGCCGCGCAATTGAATGCGGGAAATAAAAGACGCTACGATCACAAAGTACGTCACAAGGAGATTCACCCCGGGGACGCGGTCCTCTTACGCAACTTAGGTGTTCCTGGGAAACATAAATTGGCGGACCGGTGGCGGGAAGGTGTGTACGAGGTGGAGTCACAAATGCCTGGCCTTCCTGTGTATCGGATCAAGGACTCCGAAGGCCGCGTAAAAGTGTGGCATAGGAATCATCTACTTCCCATACCTCAAGTAGGGAACAATGAGTTAGAATTATCTGCTACGCCAATAGATGGAGAAGCTGAAACCCCAGAGGATGGCCTAGAGACTGTGAAAATTGCCACCTCTGAGGATCCGATGGAAGGAACCTCTCAAAGGGGCCTTCCGGCCGCGGGGGCATCTCCCGAAGGAGCTACGGGTAAAGAGCCTCTTGGCCCGAACATTGATAATCTGACTCCAGTGAGTCAGTCCCTAGATCCACAAAGTCCATGTTTCACACCCCAAAGAGACTTTAATAATGCTGAAAACCCCTTAAGGGTAGAGATGGAAATACCAGATGAGACTGGATACTCTGCAGAGGAAGCAGAGGAGAATCAACCTCGGCAAAGTCAAAGAACCAGTCAGCCTCCCATGCGAATGGCATACGATCAATTTGGGGCACCCCATTATGAGGCTCAGCAGTGGGCTCGGCATAGAATGCAAGCTATGGTGGTGCTGTTCAACGAAATTTGTAACCTGATCTAGGAAAGAGAGGGCGGTGTAAATAAGTTCACATATATGTTGTTTAGGTAGTCCAGCGGGGACGTTGGATTCTGGAGAGGGGAGAATGTAAGGATGTGTATACATATATTTGATGGTTCCGCGCTGTCACTGACATAGGAAGCGCCATACTGTTCTTTTGCCAGTAAGGTCACTGAGTAAGAGTCAGGCTGCGCATGCGCGAGGAAAGCGCGCGAACGGCAACCAATCTGGAGAGACTTTGGGGGTTGCACTCTGAACTCTGAACTGTGGGAGAGTCAGCTGAGGCTGAGGACCAATAGGGTGCGAGACTCTGGTTAGAGAGAAGAGGATGCGTGTGGGCGGTGGGAGACAGGAGTAAGAGGTGAAGGAGGAAGGAGGCGGAACCTTGTGTGCGTGAGCAGAAGGTCAGTGACCCATCCGCTTAGGTCAGAGACATTCCCCAGCCCCCAGGAGCATTACCCCTGTCATCGTAGGGTGCCGCTTTTGTAGGGACGGCCGTAGTAGTTAGGGACCTACCCTTTAGTGCGGGTTCAGCTGCGGAGTTGCGGACGCCATCTTGGTCTGGAGGACAGACCGCACAGATAACGGAGTGTCGGCGCAAGGCTGGAGCAACACTGGGGTACCTGTGTGAAGTGGTGTGGTCACCGTAGTGACCGGAAGGTATCTTTAATCAACAAGTGCACCTACACCGGTCATCAGGCGCTGATCCCGCCTCCCACTAACTAATTGGGGGCACCAGTGTGCCAGCATACTATGCTGTACAGATACTAGTTACAGGACATACTCCTTGGGAGAGTGGCAGAGCCACCTGTGTGCAGAACATTATCCCTAACAAGGTGTGGCTGAGCCACTGTGTGTGTGTTACATGATGTGATATATAGAGTATAAGGGTTAAGACGTGTCATGTATACTCTCTAAGCTTTCGTTAACTAATTGCAATAGTAAAAGGTTGCCTGTTGCACAATACCGTTGTATGTTTCTTACTCAGGGCAGATTCTCTAATATGGGGATCCTGGGTAAGTGGAGGCGCTGCACCATGATAAGTAAGGGTATGACCCCAGGCTCCCCATCAGCGGAGGCTCAGAGCTCCTGAAGCCACAGGTATATACAACACCAGTAGTTCCTTTAGAGCAGGGATTCACAAAAAGGGCTACATATATATATAAACATAAATAATTTTCTTTTAGGCACTTTATTTATTATGATTCATGCATTCCCAATCAATGTTCATGTTCCATCATGTTATTCTGTTTCTGTCATTATGGGGTCTCTTTCACTATATATTCTTCTGTTCATTCATGTGTGTTTAACTTATGTAATAGCTTAATTTAAATGTAAGTATTTTATGCATCTTCCCTTAATGATATATATGGGAATTTATGAGCTAATAATAATTATCATACACACAGTAACCATGTCCTCAATGAATTTCAAGGTTTTAAATTTTTTCCCTGTTATAGGTACTATGTTGTATTTCAGACTTAGACATTTATAATTAGATAGCTATTGTGCAGATGATATGATTAACTATATTGTTTTTAATTATTGCATTTATTATTATTATTTTTTCATATCTTCAATACAGCACAGTATTTCAGGGATGCTGCGATTTAAGCAACAAGTTATTTGTTTTTTTTAAATTATGTCTTGTGTTCTTTTAACTAAGTTCTGTGTTTATATTGATAAGTTTTGAATAAAGTTTGTTGAAAGGAAAAAAATTGTTTATCACCTGACCTGCCTGGCCCATAGGAATGAACGTGACGTCAGCGCGACAACGTCTCTGGACGCGCGCTGATGACGTCATTCGTATGGCGCGACGGACAGCTCTTGTGAGAGTAGATACACCACCTGACTTGACCAGCCTATGGCTGTGTACGTTGCGTCACCGCGACTCTATGCAGACGCCGGTTGATGACGTCACACCCGCTGGACAACTCAGGTAAGTATAAATAGGCAGCATTTGTTTTACCTTGTCACCTTGATAAAGTACTCTGTGTACGAAACGCGTAGGTGCATTCATCTAGTCCCTTTTTTAACTGTATGTTCAGCTTGCAATAAATTACCCCCTTTGTCAGTTTTGGAGTGGCCTGGCCTTTTTTCCCTCTCTGGATACCGGAAGAAGGATTTCCTCGGCTGTGCTTCATCTACACCTACTATCTTCTTGAATCTACCACAGATGGATTGCACGCCAATGATGACAAGAGTGCCCCTGGGGTAACACAGGTAAAGAGCCGCAGTGCCTTATCATTTCCTGTTTACCACGGACATTGTCCTTTATATATAGTATAGCTGGTTAGGTACTCATTATAGTTGTGGATGTCAGGCCGACTCCACTAGTCACTAATCCCTTCTTGTTTTGTTCTATTACATTGGGGGGCACTCCATCATTACTTGGACTATCAATTATGGAATCATGATGTTCTTATCTATCGTATATAGAATTGGTTACAATTGTTGAGCACCACAGTTACCACGTTTTTGTCTATAATAAATCACCAATTTATGCAAGTTTGTATAGCATCCCTCACTGGATAACCTCAAGAAATTTTAAATTGATATTGAGAGATACACGGAGAGAATCTCACTGGGTTATAGCCAGGCAGTATCTATATAAGGACTAAATAGGATGATATACCTATAGCCCTGGTAGGTTTGGGCTATTATTCTTTACTCCTCCTGTGCAATAATCCCAGGTAAGGGCAGGTTTGCCAGGAGGTAAAATGGGTTTGCCCCAACCACTGTGATTCAGTTGGTCAGAGAAGGTAGTGCTCATGCCTTGTGTCAGTCAAGGGCACAGGGGTGGAACTACTGGATCTGTACTAAAGGGATTACCTTTTCCTGTTTGTGTGTGTTCCTCTCTAGCTTGGAGAGAGGTGGTTCCTATGAGTTCAGAGAAAGAGGATGGTGGGTTCCAATTAAGCTACCAGGGCTCTGGTACGCTGAAGGCTCTCACTTAGGGGAGAGGAGAGATACTCTCTTGCTCCACAAAGGAGTAAGGGAAGGAAAGGGCAGCTCTTATATTGGACAAGAAGTGTGTCTAGAGAGCATCCTGGTGGTGAACACCGTTCTGATTAAGTGCTGTGTGCTGTGCATAAACTGCTGCTGATCAGGACAATAAAGAACCCCTTTGTTTTACCTCCTGCCTGAGATGGGAGTATATTGGGAGGAGAGGGAGATAACTCTTTTGCAGATACTCCACCCCATACACCTGGGGGCTGCACAAGATGGAGGCACTGCACCATTAAGAAGAATTCGGGCTCAGCCCCAGAGAAGCCTGTCCTGTTATCCCCCATGACATCGCGGGAGACCCAGGCCCTCCTGTTACCAGTAGGTATGCACCACCAAAGTCCCTGTAACCAGAGTGAGAATCCCCTGAGGAGGTTCAATGTGAGATTGGGTGGGGGAAGACTGGCTACATACCCATATCCATACTCATATGCCACTGTCACGGTAGACCAGAACTTTTAACACCAAAATACCCGGATCCTTTGATTGAGCAAAGCAAGAGATAAAATAAATTATGATTTATTTACAGAATGAACACACACAGCTTGGTTTACAAAAACAACAAAAATACACTCACTTTGGTACTGGGATACAAAACGAATCTTTCCTAGTTGCAAAACAAACAGCAAAAATAATCCAGGCAGCATTTCCTTCAAGTAGCCTCTTCCTGCTGGAGTCTTGTAACTGGACACTTAGCATCTGAGAAACTTAGATGACTTAGGCTAAGGCCCCGGTCTCTCCGCTGTAACGCGCGCCTGCGCTTTTGGCGGCGCGTTCAGCCGATTCCCCGGTCTGCAGCTCACTGCAGGAGGAGAGACCGGGGGGGGCGTGGCGGAGGAGTGACGGGGGCGCGGACATGACGTCACCCGGCAGGTTCGCCCTCATTGGCTGAACCGCCGGGGGGCGTGCCTAATCGGTCGACGCGAGTCCTGCTCTCAATTCTATTGAGAGCAGGAATAGCTCTCGCGCGAGCGCTGTGGCCCCCCCTCGCAGCGGGCCCAGCGCCATTGCGGGGAGGGCTCTCGTGCGCACAGCGTCCGCCACAGCGGGGGCAAGGCCTTACTCAGAGCTTGGAATTCTTGAACAACACATTGAATCTCGGGTGAATCTGTTACAGCATGATGACTCTTAGGTGAATCTGTTACAGCATGATGACTCTGCAAACTTTGCCCCTTTGCCGCTTAGCATATGAGACCTTGCTCCTCTTACCTGATGCCGCTCAGTCTGGACAGGGTGACATCTTGCCAGGATGGCTTATTGAAGTTCTCTTCCCCTACCAAGCAAGCTAACAAATAGTTTAATACCTCCATATCCTGGATTGCCTCTGAAGCTTAGAGGGCAGAGTAGCCCCTCTGTCTCCCATGCAAATGGATTTTTACCCCTACGGAACATTACTGTAACTTAAAAACATATAACTCTCGCCACCTTATACCTGGTGAGAGATGTACTGAACCCCACACTGGGTTTTGGGCACTCAAATAAACGGTGGTAAGTAAATTGATACAGGGTGCAACAGGAACATAGGGGACACTATTTCCCCTAAAATCATGTACAAACATAAACAAATGTTCCAGCACTCTCTGTCTCTACTAACAAAATTATAAGAATCAACTGGGAGTAATGTCCAAAATTGAAATAAATTTAATGTGAACACAAGAAAACAGTAGCTTGGAGTGATGTCCCACAATGGAAAGAATGCCTCTGGGATATATGTGGTATGGGGAAAGAACACAGGGAAAGGGAGTGAAAAACCAAGACAAAGTGTGGGGGGAAAAAACAACACGGGAGGAGGGTATGGTAGGGGGGCAACGTTCCGAGGTGAAAACCTCTTCTTCAGGCCCATTCCCTTTGGTCCAAAGGGACCAAGAGGTGCTTCCCTTATCCCTCTTTCCCCAACAAAACGTCCAGCCCTATCCCAGATGCGCCTGTCGCCCATCATTTCACACAAGCTGGGCATAACGGTAGTCAGTGTAGATACCAGGTCATCGATGGTATGAGGAGGAAACGACGCAGGGGAGATTTACAGAGGGCACTACTGCAAAATGAGACACAGTGGATCAGTCGCCTTGACACGGTAAGCCCGAGAAGCATGAACAAAGAATTGGACCTCAGTTGCTATTTTTAAATACAACTTATAAGATAACGTCCCTGCAGACGTTTATAGGTGTTGCTCCTAATATCGTACGCCTTGATGCCAGGTACCTCCTCACCAGACCTGGTACACGGGTGCTTTGGCGGCGTGGGTTGCTCTGTGGTCTTGAACTATGTGGCTGGCCCATACTGTGTTCACTAGTGGTGGCTTTGTGTCAGTGATCCGTCCTTCCAACAGAGTCATCTACATTCACCTCTATCCCATGACTCCACTCTGGGAAGGTTATAAACAGTCTGATTTTTAATGGGGTCTTGCTTTTATTTTATTAGATATCTGTTGATGGGATGTCTTCCATGTGGTTCCATGGGATAGTGTGCATTGTGCCGTGCACATACTAATCATGTTTTCTCCCTTCTCATTCTACATGATCTCTGTATGCCCTTTTGGAGACGCTGACTATGTGATGTCTTCCTGAGCGGTTTTAACATCATCAAAGGAGGGCGTCACCATGACAACGGGAGACGCTACCAGTATATTGCATGCGCATGCGCCGGACAGTCACCGCGTTCAGCGGGTGAGGAAATTTGTGCGCATCGGGGCGCATGCGCAATGCGATGTTCTGGGGCACTGCCACAGAGACAAACTCCCGATTCATGCACGCGCAATGGAGAGGGAAGCTCTGATTGGTCGTGACGTCATTGGGCACTGACACAGAGACAAACTCCCGATTCATGCACGCGCAATGGAGAGGGAAGCTCTGATTGGTCGTGACGTCATTGGGCACTTACACAGCTGATCCACACACACATACTGCGGAAGCAATCAGTGTGCCGCTTTATAAGAAAAAAATAAAAACCGGGCGCTTCTCAAAGTGAATAATTAAATAACTATATAATATACGTGACAGTGATGTATAATTAATAATCAGTGCACAAAATTGTGTTTAGTGACCTTCACCAGTGTATGAAAAATTATATAAATATTAAAGTGCAATACAATGAATAAAAAAGCAGCTCTACACCCTTAGGATGGACTGTTCAGGTCCAGATGGTTCTTGTGTAGATTTTCAAATTGGAGCGGAGCGCTGGGTGACTCAGGATTATGAAAAAGAAAAATAAATACAATAGTGCAGATGGTAATGATATAAAAATATAATAAAATGTTCTCTGTAGTAGTGGTACTCACAGATTGCACTATCAAATATAAGCGTATCAGAGACCCTTCTCTCTCTGATGGGAGCCCTTTAATGGAAATCCCTCAGAGTGGTATGCTGATACTGGAAGCTTGTATTATGGTGGTTCAGTTATCCTCCCAGGGGTATGTAAAAGTGAAAGAGAGAACACACAATAGAGTAGTATAGTCTAAAATTGTATTGGCAGCAATCGATAATCATATGTATAATACACTCACATTTTGTAATAAAATTTGGTTCGTGGGAGAGGACAGCTGTGAATGGAGAACGCCGGTTGTTCCTGGAGCGGAGGAGCCCTTCCGCATACGTCACTGGTACCTTCGTCACGTCCTGTGGTGTCGTAAGTCAGGGCGGAAGAGGCTGCCTGGTGTGTCCGTCTCCTACTGGTTTGCCAGCAGTTGTCTCCCGGTTTCCTCAGCACAATCACCTCCCACAGCGGATCGATTCAACGCGTTTCGCTGTGGCTTCTTCAGGAATCGAATAGGTTAACCCCATAGGTCCTCCCTTATATATATAGTCCATCATAGAGCTAATTGGGGGGTCCTATCAGCTGATTACAATATTACATATCATTGGTAATGACGGTGTGTGTCAGTTATTTTAAACAGTGCAAGCAATATAAAAAGTTCATATCCTCCAATACAATTAATACAATTTCTATTACAACAGATAAAACAATAAGATTTTAATTCATAATATTTAAAACAAAAGATGATGTAAAAAGAAGTATATAAAAAGATATATGAAAAATATATGGAAAACGACGCAATGAGTGACGGAGTTCTAAAATGGATGAGGAAGATACACAAAATTAGAAGCAAATACTTTCTATAATATTATTGAAATACAAACATCACATTCTCTTAATGAAATTATATTAAGAACTTTGATATTAAAATTACCATAATAAAAACACCATAATGTAGTTAAAAACACATATTATATAAGAACAATATTATAAAAGACAATATTTTAAGAATGATGATGTTAATTAAGAACGTGTGTGCAAACTATTATATTAAGAAGGCACCAATGTCTATGTCAACATTCAGACCCTTTGGACTGAGGGTCTGTAACTTATGAATCCAAAAGGTTTCCCTTTTTGCTAAAGTGTTTAATCTATTGCCCCCCCTCCAATGTACTGGGACATGTTCAATACCTTTAAAAGTTGCAAAATTGGGATTTGATTGATGACATATAAAAATGTTTGGAGACATTGTGTGTTAAAATACCCTTCTTAATATTTAAAATATGCTCTAAAATCCGTACTTTTAGAGGCCTTGAGGTACGTCCTATGTATTGGAGACCACAAGGACACTCTAAAAGGTAGATGACAAAGTCAGTTTTACAATTGATGTACCCCTCAATTTTAAAAATTTCACTAGTAGTGTGAGATTTAAAATTGAATTTGTCCTTGTGTTTATGCGTGCATGCTTTGCATGCATAACAACCATAGAAACCTTTTGGTTTATCTAGCCATGTACTGGGTTCTTCATTTTTTTTTTTTTTTTCCTCTTCAGGAAGGTGGTCGGTGCTAATTTGCTCTTAAGATTTGGAGCTTTTTTAAAAATGACAACAGGTTTGTCAGGTATATGATCTTTTAAAATCACATCATTTTGAAGGATATGCCAATGTTTACGTATTATATTTTTGATCTGTGATGCTTCTCTATTGTACTGAGTAAGAAAAGCCATATTAAAATTGACATTTTTGCTTGTATTCTTATCTTTTTTACTTAATATTTCTTTGCGGTCTACAGTGTCTGCTCTAGTGACAGCTTTATCGATAGTATTTGAGTTATATCTCCTTTCCTTGAATTTATTCAACAGGACCTTAGATTGATCGTGATATATCTGTTCATCAGTACAGTTTCTTTTGATTCGTCTTAACTGACCATACGGGATATTACGAATCCACTCTGGATTATGGCAGCTGCTTTCTAATATGAAGTTGTTGCTATCCACTTTTTTAAAAAATGTTTTCGTTTTTATCAAATTATTTTCAACATAAATGGTTAAGTCCAAGAATTCTACCTCTTTTTTACTCCAATTGGTAGTAAATTTTAGATTCAAATTGTTCTCTCCCATATGTGTGAAAAAAGCTTCAAGTTCTTCTACACTGCCTCTCCATATGAACAGGATATCATCTATAAAACGACTCCATGAGACGAGGTTCGCACCAAATTCCTGGTTGGACCATATATAATCGTCCTCCCAGATTCCCATAAATAGATTCGCGTATTCATGCACCAAGTTACGCGAATCTATTTATGGGAATCTGGGAGGACGATTATATATGGTCCAACCAGGAATTTGGTGCGAACCTCGTCTCATGGAGTCGTTTTATAGATGATATCCTGTTCATATGGAGAGGCAGTGTAGAAGAACTTGAAGCTTTTTTCACACATATGGGAGAGAACAATTTGAATCTAAAATTTACTACCAATTGGAGTAAAAAAGAGGTAGAATTCTTGGACTTAACCATTTATGTTGAAAATAATTTGATAAAAACGAAAACATTTTTTAAAAAAGTGGATAGCAACAACTTCATATTAGAAAGCAGCTGCCATAATCCAGAGTGGATTCGTAATATCCCGTATGGTCAGTTAAGACGAATCAAAAGAAACTGTACTGATGAACAGATATATCACGATCAATCTAAGGTCCTGTTGAATAAATTCAAGGAAAGGAGATATAACTCAAATACTATCGATAAAGCTGTCACTAGAGCAGACACTGTAGACCGCAAAGAAATATTAAGTAAAAAAGATAAGAATACAAGCAAAAATGTCAATTTTAATATGGCTTTTCTTACTCAGTACAATAGAGAAGCATCACAGATCAAAAATATAATACGTAAACATTGGCATATCCTTCAAAATGATGTGATTTTAAAAGATCATATACCTGACAAACCTGTTGTCATTTTTAAAAAAGCTCCAAATCTTAAGAGCAAATTAGCACCGACCACCTTCCTGAAGAGGAAAAAAAAAAAAAAAATGAAGAACCCAGTACATGGCTAGATAAACCAAAAGGTTTCTATGGTTGTTATGCATGCAAAGCATGCACGCATAAACACAAGGACAAATTCAATTTTAAATCTCACACTACTAGTGAAATTTTTAAAATTGAGGGGTACATCAATTGTAAAACTGACTTTGTCATCTACCTTTTAGAGTGTCCTTGTGGTCTCCAATACATAGGACGTACCTCAAGGCCTCTAAAAGTACGGATTTTAGAGCATATTTTAAATATTAAGAAGGGTATTTTAACACACAATGTCTCCAAACATTTTTATATGTGTCATCAATCAAATCCCAATTTTGCAACTTTTAAAGGTATTGAACATGTCCCAGTACATTGGAGGGGGGGCAATAGATTAAACAATTTAGCAAAAAGGGAAACCTTTTGGATTCATAAGTTACAGACCCTCAGTCCAAAGGGTCTGAATGTTGACATAGACATTGGTGCCTTCTTAATATAATAGTTTGCACACACGTTCTTAATTAACATCATCATTCTTAAAATATTGTCTTTTATAATATTGTTCTTATATAATATGTGTTTTTAACTACATTATGGTGTTTTTATTATGGTAATTTTAATATCAAAGTTCTTAATATAATTTCATTAAGAGAATGTGATGTTTGTATTTCAATAATATTATAGAAAGTATTTGCTTCTAATTTTGTGTATCTTCCTCATCCATTTTAGAACTCCGTCACTCATTGCGTCGTTTTCCATATATTTTTCATATATCTTTTTATATACTTCTTTTTACATCATCTTTTGTTTTAAATATTATGAATTAAAATCTTATTGTTTTATCTGTTGTAATAGAAATTGTATTAATTGTATTGGAGGATATGAACTTTTTATATTGCTTGCACTGTTTAAAATAACTGACACACACCGTCATTACCAATGATATGTAATATTGTAATCAGCTGATAGGACCCCCCAATTAGCTCTATGATGGACTATATATATAAGGGAGGACCTATGGGGTTAACCTATTCGATTCCTGAAGAAGCCACAGCGAAACGCGTTGAATCGATCCGCTGTGGGAGGTGATTGTGCTGAGGAAACCGGGAGACAACTGCTGGCAAACCAGTAGGAGACGGACACACCAGGCAGCCTCTTCCGCCCTGACTTACGACACCACAGGACGTGACGAAGGTACCAGTGACGTATGCGGAAGGGCTCCTCCGCTCCAGGAACAACCGGCGTTCTCCATTCACAGCTGTCCTCTCCCACGAACCAAATTTTATTACAAAATGTGAGTGTATTATACATATGATTATCGATTGCTGCCAATACAATTTTAGACTATACTACTCTATTGTGTGTTCTCTCTTTCACTTTTACATACCCCTGGGAGGATAACTGAACCACCATAATACAAGCTTCCAGTATCAGCATACCACTCTGAGGGATTTCCATTAAAGGGCTCCCATCAGAGAGAGAAGGGTCTCTGATACGCTTATATTTGATAGTGCAATCTGTGAGTACCACTACTACAGAGAACATTTTATTATATTTTTATATCATTACCATCTGCACTATTGTATTTATTTTTCTTTTTCATAATCCTGAGTCACCCAGCGCTCCGCTCCAATTTGAAAATCTGCCGCTTTATAAACCTGGCAAGCACGTGTCATCCTTACCAGCCGCCCCGCAGCAGCAGCAGCAGCCCCGCAGCAGCAGCAGCCCCCCCGCAGCAGCAGCAGCCGCCCCGCAGCAGCAGCCGCCCCGCAGCAGCAGCAGCCCCGCAGCAGCAGCCCCCCCGCAGCAGCAGCAGCCCCCCCGCAGCAGCAGCCGCCCCGCAGCAGCAGCCGCCCCGCAGCAGCAGCAGCCGCCCCGCAGCAGCCGCCCCGCAGCAGCAGCAGCCGCCCCGCAGCAGCAGCAGCCGCCCCGCAGCAGCAGCAGCCGCCCCGCAGCAGCAGCCCCACAGCAGCAGCAGCCGCCCCACAGCAGCAGCCCCACAGCCGCAGCAGCCGCCCCGCAGCAGCCGCCCCGCAGCAGCAGCCCCACAGCAGCAGCAGCCCCACAGCCGCAGCAGCCGCCCCGCAGCAGCAGCAGCCCCACAGCAGCAGCAGCAGCCGCCCCGCAGCAGCAGCCCCACAGCCGCAGCAGCCGCCCCGCAGCAGCCGCCCCGCAGCAGCAGCAGCCCCACAGCAGCAGCAGCCGCCCCACAGCAGCAGCAGCCGCCCCACAGCAGCAGCAGCAGCCCCACAGCAGCAGCAGCCCCGCAGCAGCAGCCGCCCCACAGCAGCCGCAGCCCCGCAGCAGCAGCCGCCCCACAGCAGCAGCAGCCCCACAGCAGCAGCCGCCCCGCAGCAGTCGCCCCGCAGCAGCAGCCGCCCCACAGCAGCAGCAGCCGCCCCACAGCAGCAGCCCCACAGCCGCAGCAGCCGCCCCGCAGCAGCCGCCCCGCAGCAGCAGCAGCCCCACAGCAGCAGCAGCCCCACAGCCGCAGCAGCCGCCCCGCAGCAGCCGCCCCGCAGCAGCAGCAGCCCCACAGCAGCAGCAGCAGCCCCACAGCAGCAGCAGCAGCCGCCCCGCAGCAGCAGCCCCACAGCCGCAGCAGCCGCCCCGCAGCAGCCGCCCCGCAGCAGCAGCAGCCCCACAGCAGCAGCAGCCGCCCCACAGCAGCAGCAGCCGCCCCACAGCAGCAGCAGCAGCCCCACAGCAGCAGCAGCCCCGCAGCAGCAGCCGCCCCACAGCAGCCGCAGCCCCGCAGCAGCAGCCGCCCCACAGCAGCAGCAGCCCCACAGCAGCAGCCGCCCCGCAGCAGCAGCCCCACAGCCGCAGCAGCCGCCCCGCAGCAGCCGCCCCGCAGCAGCAGCAGCCCCACAGCAGCAGCAGCCCCACAGCCGCAGCAGCCGCCCCGCAGCAGCCGCCCCGCAGCAGCAGCAGCCGCCCCGCAGCAGCAGCCCCACAGCCGCAGCAGCCGCCCCGCAGCAGCCGCCCCGCAGCAGCAGCAGCCCCACAGCCGCAGCAGCCGCCCCACAGCAGCAGCAGCAGCCCCACAGCAGCAGCAGCAGCAGCCCCACAGCAGCAGCAGCAGCCCCACAGCAGCAGCAGCAGCAGCAGCCCCACAGCAGCAGCAGCCGCCCCGCAGCAGCAGCAGCCGCCCCACAGCAGCCGCCCCGCAGCCGCAGCAGCAGCCCCACAGCAGCAGCAGCCGCCCCGCAGCAGCCGCCCCGCAGCCGCAGCAGCAGCCCCGCAGCAGCAGCAGCAGCCCCGCAGCAGCAGCAGCAGCCCCGCAGCCGCAGCAGCAGCCCCACAGCAGCAGCAGCCCCACAGCAGCAGCAGCCGCCCCACAGCAGCAGCAGCCGCCCCACAGCAGCAGCAGCCGCCCCACAGCAGCAGCAGCAGCCCCACAGCAGCAGCAGCCCCACAGCCGCAGCAGCCGCCCCACAGCAGCAGCAGCAGCCCCACAGCAGCAGCAGCCGCCCCACAGCAGCAGCAGCAGCCCCACAGCAGCAGCAGCCGCCCCACAGCAGCAGCAGCAGCAGCCCCGCAGCCGCAGCAGCCGCCCCACAGCAGCAGCAGCAGCAGCCCCGCAGCCGCAGCAGCCGCCCCACAGCAGCAGCAGCAGCCCCGCAGCAGCAGCAGCCGCCCCGCAGCAGCAGCAGCCCCACAGCAGCAGCAGCCGCCCCGCAGCAGCCGCCCCGCAGCCGCAGCAGCCGCCCCGCAGCAGCAGCAGCCCCGCAGCAGCAGCCGCCCCACAGCAGCAGCAGCCGCCCCGCAGCAGCAGCCCCACAGCCGCAGCAGCCGCCCCACAGCAGCAGCAGCCGCCCCGCAGCAGCAGCAGCAGCCGCCCCGCAGCAGCAGCAGCCGCCCCGCAGCAGCAGCAGCCGCCCCGCAGCAGCAGCAGCAGCCCCGCAGCCGCAGCAGCAGCCCCGCAGCAGCAGCAGCAGCCCCACAGCAGCAGCAGCAGCCCCACAGCAGCAGCAGCAGCAGCCCCACAGCAGCAGCAGCAGCCCCGCAGCAGCAGCAGCAGCCCCACAGCAGCAGCAGCAGCCCCACAGCAGCAGCAGCAGCCCCACAGCAGCAGCAGTCCCGCAGCAGCAGCCCCACAGCCGCAGCAGCCGCCCCACAGCAGCAGCAGCCGCCCCACAGCAGCAGCAGCCGCCCCGCAGCAGCAGCAGCCCCGCAGCCGCAGCAGCAGCCCCACAGCCGCAGCAGCAGCAGCCCCACAGCCGCAGCAGCAGCAGCCCACAGCAGCAGCAGCAGCAGCCCCACAGCAGCAGCAGCAGCCCCGCAGCAGCAGCAGCAGCCCAACAGCAGCAGCAGCCCCACAGCAGCAGCAGACCCGCAGCAGACCCGCAGCAGCAGCCGCCCCACAGCAGCAGCAGCATCAGCCCCACAGCAGCAGCCCCACAGCAGCAGCAGCAGCAGCCCCACAGCAGCAGCAGACCCGCAGCAGACTCGCAGCAGCAGCAGCAGCCCCACAGCAGCAGCAGCAGCAGCCCCACAGCAGCAGCAGCAGCAGCCCCACAGCAGCAGCAGCCCCACAGCAGCAGCAGACCAGCAGCCGCCCCACAGCAGCAGCAGCAGCAGCCCCACAGCAGCAGCCCCACAGCAGCAGCAGCAGCAGCCCCACAGCAGCAGCAGTCCCGCAGCAGCAGACCCGCAGCAGCAGCCCCACAGCAGCAGCAGCCCCGCAGCAGCAGCCCCACAGCAGCAGCAGTCCCGCAGCAGCAGACCCGCAGCAGACCCGCAGCAGCAGCAGCAGCCCCACAGCAGCAGCAGCAGCAGCAGCAGCAGCCCCACAGCAGCAGCAGCAGTCCCGCAGCAGCAGACCCGCAGCAGCAGCAGCAGCCCCACAGCAGCAGCAGCAGCAGCAGCAGCCCCACAGCAGCAGCAGCCCCGCAGCAGACCCGCAGCAGCAGCCCCGCAGCAGCAGGAGCCCCGCAGCAGCAACAGCCCCACAGCAGCAGCAGCCCCGCAGCAGGATTGCAGAAGACACACGTTGCTGACAAGGATCAGACGGTTTGATTTCGCTCTATCCTGCTCTCCAGTTTGGAGCTTTTACTCTAGTTTTCTGTTTACCACATTATATTGATTTGTGGGATAGGGCTGGATGTTATTTTGGGGAAAGAGGGATAAGGGAAGTAAATCTTGGTCCCTTTCTCACCCTGTTAGCTCTCTCACTCCTGCGCTCTGCTCCCTTTCTCACCCTGCTAGCTCTCTCGCTCCTGCGCTCTGCTCCCTTTCTCACCCTGCTAGCGCTCTCACTCCTGCGCTCTGCTCCCTTTCTCACCCTGCTAGCTCTCTCCCTCCTGTGCTCTTCTCCCTTTCTCACCCTGCTAGCTCTCTCGCTCCTGCGCTCTGCTCCCTTTCTCACCCTGCTAGCTCTCTCGCTCCTGCGCTCTGCTCCCTTTCTCACCCTGCTAGCTCTCTCGCTCCTGCGCTCTGCTCCCTTTCTCACCCTGCTAGCTCACACCCCTGCGCTCTGCTCCCTTTCTCACCCTGCTAGCTCACACCCCTCCGCTCTGCTCCCTTTCTCACCCTGTTAGCTCTCTCGCCCCTGCGCTCTGCTCCCTTTCTCACCCTGTTAGCTCTCTCGCCCCTGCGCTCTGCTCCCTTTCTCACCCTGTTAGCTCTCTCGCCCCTGCGCTCTGCTCCCTTTCTCACCCTGTTAGCTCTCTCACTCCTGCGCTCTGCTCCCTTTCTCACCCTGTTAGCTCTCTCACTCCTGCGCTCTGCTCCCTTTCTCACCCTGTTAGCTCTCTCGCCCCTGCGCTCTGCTCCCTTTCTCACCCTGTTAGCTCTCTCGCCCCTGCGCTCTGCTCCCTTTCTCACCCTGTTAGCTCTCTCACTCCTGCGCTCTGCTCCCTTTCTCACCCTGTTAGCTCTCTCACTCCTGCGCTCTGCTCCCTTTCTCACCCTGCTAGCTCACACCCCTGCGCTCTGCTCCCTTTCTCACCCTGCTAGCTCACACCCCTGCGCTCTGCTCCCTTTCTCACCCTGCTAGCGCTCTCACTCCTGCGCTCTGCTCCCTTTCTCACCCTGCTAGCTCTCTCCCTCCTGTGCTCTTCTCCCTTTCTCACCCTGCTAGCTCTCTCGCTCCTGCGCTCTGCTCCCTTTCTCACCCTGCTAGCTCTCTCGCTCCTGCGCTCTGCTCCCTTTCTCACCCTGCTAGCTCTCTCGCTCCTGCGCTCTGCTCCCTTTCTCACCCTGCTAGCTCTCGCTCCTGCGCTCTGCTCCCTTTCTCACCCTGCTAGCTCACGCTCCTGCGCTCTGCTCCCTTTCTCACCCTGCTAGCTCACGCCCCTGCGCTCTGCTCCCTTTCTCACCCTGCTAGCTCACGCCCCTGCGCTCTGCTCCCTTTCTCACCCTGCTAGCTCACACCCCTGCGCTCTGTTCCCTTTCTCACCCTGCTAGCTCACACCCCTGCGCTCTGCTCCCTTTCTCACCCTGCTAGCTCACACCCCTGCGCTCTGCTCCCTTTCTCACCCTGCTAGCTCACACCCCTGTGCTCTGCTCCCTTTCTCACCCTGCTAGCTCACACCCCTGCGCTCTGCTCCCTTTCTCACCCTGCTAGCTCACACCCCTGCGCTCTGCTCCCTTTCTCACCCTGCTAGCTCACACCCCTGCGCTCTGCTCCCTTTCTCACCCTGCTAGCTCACACCCCTGCGCTCTGCTCCCTTTCTCACCCTGCTAGCTCTCTCACTCCTGCGCTCTGCTCTTTTCCTCACTGTGGCGGTGAAGGGGTTAACCAGGCCAATAATATAGGTATTATGCCCGGCTGGTTACCCCTAAACCTTGTTGGGGAGGAAGGGGTTAATTGTATGGTCACTACAATGCCATGTTTCCCATATGCATCTGTAATGTCTCTGTTTTGCAGCTCAGAAACTAGCTGCAGTCTTATTAATGTATGTTGAATGTGCAAACTGTGTTCGCGACACAAGGGGGAGCTCCTAGCGCTGTGCCAAGCGTTAATTGCATAAGCGTGCCTGCGGGTAGTGGCTACATTGAAGCTGTGTATCACTTCCTAAACCGCAGACGTCTGAACTTCACAAAGTCAATTGATTTAAGTGGTCTGGGTTCTAGCTGAAGTGCCTGAGCGCAACAATGTATCCAGCCCTCTCATTATCCACTTAATGTGAAATTGGTGAAGTGCGTCTGCGGTTACCGATCAAAGCCAGCACGGATACCTTGTATGTCGGCATGTAACCCAGAATGATTATAGGTAAACCACAACCCACCTCACAGAGCCTATTCAATTAAGTGGATAACTTGCGCTAGGAAGGAGCTAGGACTCTAAATTTTGGAATGCAGATAGTGGAGAATTTAACATTCACAAAAATATTATTGTATATCACCCCACACATACAGAAACCATATATAAAAATAAAATGTGTTTCAGCTATGTTTTAAAATGTGAAGACAGGAACCTTTTCCTGTCAGCCCGGCAATGGATCCATTAACATGTTAATATGTTTAGGATGAATGAGCTGAGGGATTTTTCACCTCCGTACTTCAAAGGGCACCCTGCTGAGTTGGTGCCCCAGTGTCTAGAGAAGTCCGGAGTTGAAAAACCTCAGAGACCCTAGGTGTTAGGGTGGCCGGAATATTGCAAAGTAGCAGATACCGGTGTGAGGTATGGGCTATCAACACTTGGTAGCCAAACCCCAGACTTACTGTTGCCAGGTAAGAGGTTGGGCCCGGTATACTAAGCAGCTTAGGTGCCAAGTTAGCGCATGCTCTTAGCAGACCGGGAAGCAACTTCTGCCTGTTTTGTGAGATACTGGCAAGTCTGGGATAGGTGGGAAAAGTTGTTCCCACTGGAGGATTGGCTGTGTAGGTTAGAGATAGGACCCTTAACCCTATAAAAGTGCCTGCAGCCCAGTCCTCGAGAGATTCATCTGAGATTCACCAAGGTTTGTCCAACTTACAGCGTCAGCGGTTCCGGAGTGCGAGGGGTTAAGAACATCGTAACAAGGATCGTGCCCCTCTTCCAGAATTCGTTTGAGCTAAGGATTCCTGAACAAATCTTGTAAGGACTTAAAAGATTTCCTTCGGCGGAGATATAGGGGTGGCAACTTGCGCCCCTAGCCAAGGACTGTCGCACGGCTCTATTCGCGCACCCACTCCCATCTGTGCAGGGGTGCCCAGAGACTTTGCTTGCAAGTCATTCGTTCCGTGGACATTTTATTTCGTTTCCTCATCCCAGTAAGTGTTTATCCAGTGTATTTGTGGGATAGGGCTGGATGTTATTTTGGGGAAAGAGGTATAAGGGAAGTAAATCTTGCTCCCTTTCTCACCCTTCTAGCTCACACCCCTGCGCTCTGCTCCCTTTCTCACACTGCTAGCTCTCTCACCCCTGCGCTCTGCTCCCTTTCTCACCCTGCTAGCTCTCTCGCTCCTGCGCTCTGCTCCCTTTCTCACCCTGCTAGCTCTCTCGCTCCTGCGCTCTGCTCCCTTTCTCACCCTGCTAGCTCTCTCGCTCCTGCGCTCTGCTCCCTTTCTCACCCTGCTAGCTCTCTCGCTCCTGCGCTCTGCTCCCTTTCTCACCCTGCTAGCTCTCTCGCTCCTGCGCTCTGCTCCCTTTCTCACCCTGCTAGCTCTCTCGCTCCTGCGCTCTGCTCCCTTTCTCACCCTGCTAGCTCTCTCGCTCCTGCGCTCTGCTCCCTTTCTCACCCTGCTAGCTCTCTCGCTCCTGCGCTCTGCTCCCTTTCTCACCCTGCTAGCTCTCTCGCTCCTGCGCTCTGCTCCCTTTCTCACCCTGCTAGCTCTCTCGCTCCTGCGCTCTGCTCCCTTTCTCACCCTGCTAGCTCTCTCGCTCCTGCGCTCTGCTCCCTTTCTCACCCTGCTAGCTCACACCCCTGCGCTCTGCTCCCTTTCTCACACTCCTGCGCTCTGCTCCCTTTCTCACCCTGCTAGCTCTCACTCCTGCGCTCTGCTCCCTTTCTCACACTGCTAGCTCACACCCCTGCGCTCTGCTCCCTTTCTCACCCTGCTAGCTCACACCCCTGCGCTCTGCTCCCTTTCTCACCCTGCTAGCTCTCTCACCCCTGCGCTCTGCTCCCTTTCTCACCCTGCTAGCTCTCTCACCCCTGCGCTCTGCTCCCTTTCTCACCCTGCTAGCTCTCTCACCCCTGCGCTCTGCTCCATTTCTCACCCTGCTAGCTCTCTCACTCCTGCGCTCTGCTCCCTTTCTCACCCTGCTAGCTCTCTCACTCCTGCGCTCTGCTCCCTTTATCACCCTGCTAGCTCACACCCCTGCGCTCTGCTCCCTTTCTCACATTGCTAGCTCACACCCCTGCGCTCTGCTCCCTTTCTCACCCTGCTAGCTCTCTCACCCCTGCGCTCTGCTCCCTTTCTCACCCTGCTAGCTCTCTCACCCCTGCGCTCTGCTCCCTTTCTCACCCTGCTAGCTCACACCCCTGCGCTCTGTTCCCTTTCTCACCCTGATAGCTCACACCCCTGCGCTCTGCTCCCTTTCTCACCCTGCTAGCTCACACCCCTGCGCTCTGCTCCCTTTATCACCCTGCTAGCTCACACCCCTGCGCTCTGCTCCCTTTATCACCCTGCTAGCTCTCTCGCCCCTGCGCTCTGCTCCCTTTCTCACCCTGCTAGCTCTCTCACTCCTGCGCTCTGCTCTTTTTCTCACTGTGGCGGTGAAAGGGTTAACCAGGCCAATAATATAGGTATTATGCCCGGCTGGTTACCCCTAAACCTTGTTGGGGAGGAAGGGGTTAATTGTATGGTCACTACAATGCCATGTTTCCCATATGCATCTGTAATGTCTCTGTTTTGCAGCTCAGAAACTAGCTGCAGTCCTATTAATGTATGTTGAATGTGCAAACTGTGTTCGCGACACAAGGGGGAGCTCCTAGCGCTGTGCCAAGCATTAATTGCATAAGCGTGCCTGCGGGTAGTGGCTACATTGAAGCTGTGTATCACTTCCTAAACCGCAGACGTCTTAACTTCACAAAGTCAATTAATTAAGTGGTCTGGGGTCTAGCTGAAGTGCCTGAGCGCAACAATGTATCCAGCCCTCTCATTATCCACTTAATGTGAAATTGGTGAAGTGCGTCTGCGGTTACCGATCAAAGCCAGCACGGATACCTTGTATGTCGGCATGTAACCCAGAACGATTATAGGTCAAACCACAACCCACCTCACAGAGCCTATTCAATGAAGTGGATAACTTGCGCTAGGAAGGAGCTAGGACTCTAAATTTTGGAATGCAGATAGTGGAGAATTTAACATTCACAAAAATATTATTGTATATCACCCACACATACAGAAACCATATATAAAAATAAAATGTGTTTCAGCTATGTTTTAAAATGTGAAGACAGGAACCTTTTCCTGTCAGCCCGGCAATGGATCCATTAACATGTTAATATGTTTAGGATGAATGAGCTGAGGGATTTTTCACCTCCGTACTTCAAAGGGCACCCTGCTGAGTTGGTGCCCCAGTGTCTAGAGAAGTCCGGAGTTGAAAAACCTCAGAGACCCTAGGTGTTAGGGTGGCCGGAATATTGCAAAGTACCGGATACCGGTGTGAGGTATGGGCTATCAACACTTGGTAGCCAAACCCCAGACTTACTGTCGCCAGGTAAGAGGTTGGGCCCGGTATACTAAGCAGCTTAGGTGCCAAGTTAGCGCATGCTTTTAGCAGACCGGGAAGCAACTTCTGCCTGTTTTGTGAGATACTGGCAAGTCTGGGATAGGTGGGAAAAGTTGTTCCCACTGGAGGATTGGCTGTGTAGGTTAGAGATAGGACCCTTAACCCTATAAAAGTGCCTGCAGCCCAGTCCTCGAGAGATTCATCTGAGATTCACCAAGGTTTGTCCAACTTACAGCGTCAGCGGTTCCGGAATGCGAGGGGTTAAGAACATCGTAACAAGGATCGTGCCCCTCTTCCAGAATTCGTTTGAGCAAAGGATTCCTGAACAAATCTTGTAAGGACTTAACAAAAAGATTTCCTTCGGAGATATAGGGGTGGCAACTTGCGCCCCTAGCCAAGGACTGTCGCACGGCTCTATTCGCGCACCCACTCCCATCTGTGCAGGGGTGCCCAGAGACTTTGTTTGCAAGTCATTCGTTCCGTGGACATTTTATTTCGTTTCCTCAACCCAGTAAGTGTTTACCCAGTGTATTTGTGAAGAGTTGTGTGTTTGTCTTAAAAGGAAATAAATTACAATTTATTTTATCCTCCTTGTTGTGCTCAATCCAGAATCCCGGTATTAATGTGTCGATGAGACCTGGTCTCCCGTGACATTCACCATGTCTGCGCTCTCCTCCCTTTCTCACCCTGCTAGATGTCTCACTCCTACGCACTCCTCCCTTTCTCACCCTGCTAGATGTCTCACTCCTACGCACTCCTCCCTTTCTCACCCTGCTAGATGTCTCACTCCTACGCACTCCTCCCTTTCTCACCCTGCTAGATGTCTCACTCCTACGCTCTGCTCCCTTTCTCACCCTGCTAGATGTCTCACTCCTACGCTCTGCTCCCTTTCTCACCCTGCTAGATGTCTCACTCCTACGCTCTGCTCCCTTTCTCACTCTTGTGATCTCTCTCACTCCTGTGCTCTGCTCTCTTTCTCACCCAGCTGGCTCACTCCTGCGCTCTTCTCTTTCTCACCCTGCTAGCTCTCTCACTCCTGCGCTCTGCTCCCTTTCTCACCCTGCTAGCTCTCTCACTTCTACGCTCTGCTCCCTTTCTCACCCTGCTAGCTCTCTCACTCCTGTACTCTGCTCTCTTTCTCACACTGCTAGCTCTCTCACTCCTACGCTCTGCTCCCTTTCTCACTCCTGTGATCTCTCTCACTCATACGCTCTGCTCTCTTTCTCACGCCTGTGATCTGCTCTCTTTCTCACCCTGCTAGCTCACACTCCTGCGCTCTGCTCTCTATCTCACACTGCTAGCTCTCTCAATCCTGTGCTGTGCTCCCATTCTCACCCTGCTAGCTCTCTCACTCCTGTGCTCTGCTCCCTTTCTCACCCTGCTACATGTCTCACTCCTACGCTCTGCTCCCTTTCTCACTCCTGTGATCTCTCTCACTCCTGTGCTCTGCTCTCTTTCTTACCCTGCTAGCTCTCTCACTCCTGCGCTCTACTCTTTCTCACACTGCTAGCTCTCTCACTCCTGTGCTGTGCTCCTTATTCACTTGATTTACTCTCACCTCTGGGACTCACTTTCCATCACTATTTGTTTGATACATTTATACTCCTGCTTCTTGTTATGTTGAAACTAATTTGTGCAAAAAACAAAAACTAATTTGTGGCCATGTTTCTTGCATACTATAGATTAGACATTAATCAATGTACTTAGTACATTCTCAGAGCTATGTACAGTATATAATACATACCCACTCACAGTGCAGACAGTAACTCATACATTACAGGACAAGCTGCACTCAGTGCAAAGTATAGAATATATACCCACTCACAGGGCAGAGAGTAACTCACATATTACAGGACACGCTGCACTCAGTGCTATATATATATAGAATATATACCCACTCACAGTGCAGACAGTAACTCACACATTACAGGACAAGCTGCACTCAGTGCTATGTCTAGAATATATACCCACTCACAGTGCAGAGAGTAACTCACATATTACAGGACACGCTGCACTCAGTGCTATATATATATAGAATATATACCCACTCACAGTGCAGGCAGTAACTCACATATTACAGGACATGCTGCACTCTGTGCTATATATATATATATATAGAATATATACCCACTCACAGTGCAGGCAGTAACTCACACATTACAGGACACGCTGCACTCAGTGCTATATATATAGAATATATACCCACTCACAGTGTATACAGGACATGCTGCACTCAGGACAGGACATGCTGCACTCAGAGCTATGTACTGTACAGAATATTTACCCACTCACAGTGCATATAGTAACTCACATGTTACAGGACACGCTGCACTCAGTGCTATGTACAGAATATATACCCACTCACAGCGCATACAGTAACTCACATATTACAGGACATGCTGCACTCAGTGCTATGTATAGAATATATACCCACTCACAGCGCATACAGTAACTCACACATTACAAGACAAGCTGCACTCAGTGCTATGTATAGAATATATACCCACTCACAGCGCAGACCGTAACTCACACATTACAGGACACGCTGCACTCAGTGCTATGTATAGAATATATACCCACTCACAGTGCATACAGTAACTCACATATTACAGGACCAGCTGCACTCAGTGCTATGTATAGAATATATACCCACTCACAGTGCAGGCAGTAACTCACATATTACAGGACCAGCTGCACTCAGTGCTATGTATAGAATATATACCCACTCACATGTCAGGCAGTAACTCACATATTGCAGGACACGCTGCACTCAGTGCTATGTATAGCATATATAACCACTCACAGCGCATACAGTAACTCACATATTACAGGACAAGCTGCACTCAGTGCTATGTATAGAATATATACCCACTCACAGTGTATACAGTAACTCACACATTACAGGACATTGCTATGTATAGAATATATACCCACTCACAGTGCATACAGTAACTCACATATTACAGGACCAGCTGCACTCAGTGCTATGTATAGAATATATACCCACTCACAGTGCAGGCAGTAACTCACATATTGCAGGACAGTGCTATGTATAGCATATATACCCACTCACAGTGCAGGCAATAACTCACACATTACAGGACAAGCTGCACTCAATGCTATGTATAGAATATATACCCACTCACAGTGCAGGCAGTAACTCGCATATTACAGTGCATGCTGCACTAAGTGCTATGTATAGAATATATACCCACTCACAGTGCAGGCAGTAACACATATGACAGGACACGCTGCACTCAGTGCTATGTATAGCATATATAACCACTCACAGTGTATATAGTAACTCACACATTACAGTACATGCTGCACTCAGTGCTATGTATAGAATATATACACACACAGTGCAGGCAGTAACTCACACATTACAGGCACACTGCACTCAGTGCTATGTATAGAATATATACCCACTCACAGTGCAGGCAGTAACTCACACATTACAGGACACGCTGCACTCAGTGCTATGTATAGAATATATACCCACTCACAGTGTATACAGTAACTCACACATTACAGGACATTGCTATGTATAGAATATATACCCACTCACAGTGCATACAGTAACTCACATATTACAGGACCAGCTGCACTCAGTGCTATGTATAGAATATATACCCACTCACAGTGCAGGCAGTAACTCACATATTACAGGACCAGCTGCACTCAGTGCTATGTATAGAATATATACCCACTCACATGTCAGGCAGTAACTCACATATTGCAGGACACGCTGCACTCAGTGCTATGTATAGCATATATAACCACTCACAGTGTATATAGTAACTCACACATTACAGTACATGCTGCACTCAGTGCTATGTATAGAATATATACACACACAGTGCAGGCAGTAACTCACACATTACAGGCACACTGCACTCAATGCTATGTATAGAATATATACCCACTCACAGTGCAGGCAGTAACTCACACATTACAGGACACGCTGCACTCAGTGCTATGTATAGAATATATACCCACTCACAGTGTATACAGTAACTCACACATTACAGGACATTGCTATGTATAGAATATATACCCACTCACAGTGCATACAGTAACTCACATATTACAGGACCAGCTGCACTCAGTGCTATGTATAGAATATATACCCACTCACAGTGCAGGCAGTAACTCACATATTACAGGACCAGCTGCACTCAGTGCTATGTATAGAATATATACCCACTCACATGTCAGGCAGTAACTCACATATTGCAGGACACGCTGCACTCAGTGCTATGTATAGCATATATAACCACTCACAGTGTATATAGTAACTCACACATTACAGTACATGCTGCACTCAGTGCTATGTATAGAATATATACACACACAGTGCAGGCAGTAACTCACACATTACAGGCACACTGCACTCAATGCTATGTATAGAATATATACCCACTCACAGTGTATACAGTAACTCACACATTACAGGACATTGCTATGTATAGCATATATACCTACTCACAGTGTATACAGTAACTCACACATTACAGTACATGCTGCACTCAGTGCTATGTATAGAATATATACCCACTCACAGTGCAGGCAGTAACTCACACATTACAGGACACGCTGCACTCAGTGCTATGTATAGAATATATACCCACTCACAGTGTATACAGTAACTCACACATTACAGGACATTGCTATGTATAGAATATATACCCACTCACAGTGCATACAGTAACTCACATATTACAGGACCAGCTGCACTCAGTGCTATGTATAGAATATATACCCACTCACAGTGCAGGCAGTAACTCACATATTACAGGACCAGCTGCACTCAGTGCTATGTATAGAATATATACCCACTCACATGTCAGGCAGTAACTCACATATTGCAGGACACGCTGCACTCAGTGCTATGTATAGCATATATAACCACTCACAGTGTATATAGTAACTCACACATTACAGTACATGCTGCACTCAGTGCTATGTATAGAATATATACACACACAGTGCAGGCAGTAACTCACACATTACAGGCACACTGCACTCAATGCTATGTATAGAATATATACCCACTCACAGTGTATACAGTAACTCACACATTACAGGACATTGCTATGTATAGCATATATACCTACTCACAGTGTATACAGTAACTCACACATTACAGTACATGCTGCACTCAGTGCTATGTATAGAATATATACACACTCACAGTGCAGGCAGTAACTCACACATTACAGGACACGCTGCACTCAGTGCTATGTATAGAATATATACCCACTCACAGTGCATACAGGAACTCACAAGCTTTGCTTTACTTACACAGATCTGTTTCCTTGATGTTCCCCAGAAAGCCAGACGATGGTGGGGTGCTGTCACAGCTCCTGAGATTCCCTTTTATTCAGGTCTGTTACATACAGGGGGAGCGTCCTGTAAACCCTTTAATGTTCAGACCAGACTATCTGTGTATGAGCTGCTAATAACTGTCACTGTTTAATGAGGATATAAAGGAGAGATCTGTCCATCTTTAAGATGTTTATAGTTCATCAGGTTCTCTCTTCGCAAGCTTCACTTATCCGAATCTCAAAGTTGTAGGATCTGTTTATAACTATATATAAGTGTGTGTATGTATACTGTATGTATGACTATATCTCAGACTGTCTCTGCTCGAACTGAAAACATATATATCTATATGAATATAATGGAAATAGTCGTGTTAGTCCAGTTGTGATAGAGGAAGAGAGGAAAACTCTCGAAAGCTTGTCCTAGGACATAAATTGTTAGTCCAAATAAAAAAAGGTATCACCTAATTCTGAGGAACTCATTTATTCTCCACTATATGAATATAGGTATTTTGTTTGTTTATATAAACCCCAATAATATGTGTTACAGAGTATCCGAGTCCTGTGCTTGCCCTCTCGGTATGTCCCATATATATATGTGTGTGTGTTACAGAGTATCCCAGTTCTGTGCTTGCCCTCTCGGTATGTCCCATATATATATGTGTGTGTTACAGAGTATCCCAGTTCTGTGCCTGCCCTCTCGGTATTGCCCATGTATATATACAGTATGTGTGTATATCTCAGGTAGCAGCTGGGAACTTGGTACTCAGAGGACACTGTAACATTATAATTAGTGGGGTTGGTTGTAACATTATAATTAGTGGGGTTGGTTTCCTTCTCTCACATCCCTTGGGCATCACAAAGTCCCAACACGTCCAGTGAATCCCCCAGTACCAAGGGGATCAGTAATTACAGTCTCGCTCTCACCTAATTACAGGGTCTCTGTCCCTCTACATCGGGGGAAATTAGATATAATGGGGGATTAATGGTGGAATCTGCATGCTGTGTAACTTTATGGGGAGAACTGCTGGCTGTTAACTTCATGGCCTGCCTCTGCTGACTGTCTCTCTCCCGTGTATAGCTCTGCTGACTGTCTCTCTCCTGTGTATAGCTCTGGTGACTGTCTCTCTCCCGTGTATAGCTCTGGTGACTGTCTCTCATGTCTATAGCTCTGCTGACTGTCTCTCTCCTGTGTATAGCTCTGCTGACTGTCTCTCTCCCGTGTATAGCTCTTGTGACTGTCTCTCTCCTGTGTATAGCTCTGCTGACTGTCTCTCTCCTGTGTATAGCTCTGCTGACTGTCTCTCTCCTGTGTATAGCTCTGCTGACTGTCTCTCTCCTGTGTATAGCTCTGCTGACTGTCTCTCTCCTGTCTATAGCTCTGGTGACTGTCTCTCTCCTGTCTATAGCTCTGGTGACTGTCTCTCTCCTGTCTATAGCTCTGGTGACTGTCTCTCTCCTGTCTATAGCTCTGGTGACTGTCTCTCTCCTGTCTATAGCTCTGGTGACTGTCTCTCTCCTGTCTATAGCTCTGGTGACTGTCTCTCTCCTGTCTATAGCTCTGGTGACTGTCTCTCTCCTGTCTATAGCTCTGGTGACTGTCTCTCTCCTGTCTATAGCTCTGGTGACTGTCTCTCTCCTGTCTATAGCTCTGGTGACTGTCTCTCTCCTGTCTATAGCTCTGGTGACTGTCTCTCTCCTGTCTATAGCTCTGGTGACTGTCTCTCTCCTGTGCATAGCTCTGGTGACTGTCTCTCTCCTGTGCATAGCTCTGGTGACTGTCTCTCTCCTGTGCATAGCTCTGGTGACTGTCTCTCTCCTGTCTATAGCTCTGGTGACGGTCTCTCTCCTGTGTATAGCTCTGGTGACTGTCTCTCTCCTGTGTATAGCTCTGGTGACTGTCTCTCTCCTGTGCATAGCTCTGGTGACTGTCTCTCTCCTGTGCATAGCTCTGGTGACTGTCTCTCTCCTGTGCATAGCTCTGGTGACTGTCTCTCTCCTGTCTATAGCTCTGGTGACGGTCTCTCTCCTGTGTATAGCTCTGGTGACTGTCTCTCTCCTGTGTATAGCTCTGGTGACTGTCTCTCTCCTGTGTATAGCTCTGGTGACTGTCTCTCTCCTGTGTCTCACTCTCTACTGAAAGTTGAAGTTATTGGGATGCTGACGTAAAATATCAATAAAAATATGAAATATAAAGGTTGTGAATTACCTGTGTGAGATTTGTGATATCTTAGAAAATGACGTGTTAGAGTCCTGCAGCTGGAGCACAATATAGGGGGTCTCTAGCCCCCTGTAAACAAGTGGAGAGAAAAAAAGGCTCTAGTGCATGAACTCTTACTAATGGCTTAAATAGTACTTAGATTATTGAAACACATTTTTGACCGTGGTCCTGAATGACAAAGCATATGAACTATAAAATAATACACATTTATTCAAATATAAATATTTAAACATAAATATTACAATCTAGTCTGTTTCCCGTCATAAAGCAATAGACATAGTCTGATTTATTGAAAACGTATATATCGCAATAATGCGCATTTATAATAATTAAATATGAAAAGCATCTAAATTAGGCACATATACTATACAAGTAAGACACCTAACTAATTTCGAAAAAAAAAATACCTAACCAATATTAATCCCTATTGGCAAAATTTAGAGTCACATCAATTTCAACAAAGTGTTTTTCTCTGTGTAAATATTATGCATATGACTGTGCATTTGTGGCCTGGTTCAAGGTATAGAAATATATTCCTCTATTGAGAAAATTGCAACAAAGCTAACAAACTTTAACAAATCCTAAATGATGGCAACGCTTTACAATGTATACAATTTGGAAAAGGGAGGAATTATACACCTCATACACATGGTTACATTGTTGCAGTGAAGTCAGTGAACATGTGATATACTGCTTTGGCTCACTATGACTTTAATAGTATGATGTTCTTAAAAGATACTCTGTATAAAATTGGTAAATCACATTTTGACAAGTATACACAGGTGCAGCGGCCGCTATTCGAACATTTTACGCGCTGTATCCTTTTGCTTATCGGGTCACGGTGCGGGATTTGTCGAAATAATCTCACGTTAAGACACGAGATTACTAGTGTTTTGATCGAGTGTAGGAAACGGGCATGGTCTCTTTGCCCAGCTCCAGACATGCAACATAGAAAATAAGCATTAAACAATGAAATAATTTAAAAAAATCAACTGACTTTTTTTTTTAGATTTAAAAACATTGGCGGCGCATCTATATATTAAAATAAATGCATAACTAGTAGTCATCAAACAGGTGGGAGGACTTCCAGGGAAGAGCCCTTGTATGCCTCAAAAGGGCGTTGATGCTGTCTCTGACAGTTCTCACATGATGACTGTTAAAATTAAATTAGCATTTCACTTCTTCCATAATTGTGCTCCTTACATTTGCAGGAAGACCCATCTTATATTTATTCCCTTCATAATTAAAATTTTTGGTCCACTCGCTGTACATCTTAAAACTGACGTGGTGTTTAAAGATGAACTTGGCATATTTCTGTGGTAGACCACCACATCTGATCTTGTATTTCTCACGGATGCTCGGGTGCAGGTCTCTCAGCATGATGTCTGAGACCAGTACAATCCTGGGTGCTGGAGCGGGTGTGCTTCTGGCAGCGGGTAGGGATAGATGGTCTGGGAGGATGCTTTCCTCCTGTCTTGGCCTTACCGGGGTTGTCATGACCTCCAACAGAAGGGTATGTGTGTATCCTGGAAGCGTGATGGTAAAATCGAGGGATTGAGAGGGTGTACGGGGGCTAGTGTATGCCACCAGTTCACCCTCCTGCTATGCGTCGGACATACAGGGGCAGGGGCTCCAAGCAAAGAATAGAGCCCCATGATGTACCTCTCAATCTTATCCAGACAAACACCCATGCACCTATCCATATTCTCCATGCGCCCCAAAAGACGATCCATCTTGGCCTCCATTCTGCCCCTGTATTTCTCTATGGAGTGGTCAGTCATTTCGATACCACTAAAAACATCCTGCATGAGGGCGACAGAGCTGGGTCACATTATGTTTTCTTAAAATCACTCATTTATTAAGCCCTTGTTGAGAAATAAATAAATAAAAAAAGATATGCTTTTTTCCCCTTTCTTTTTTCTGACTTGCAATTAACATTGGCTGTGAAGTCATTCTTGAGAAATCACAATGCAGGACTTATCACCCCTGCGCATGCGTGTGAAAACGGCAAAGACATTTCTCAGCCAAGATGTAAAGGCTCAAAGATAATGTGCCTTTTTGTTTTTTTTACCTAACGTCTCATGGCCAGGCAGAGGGAGGTGTGGAGAACATGTCCAAAACTTTTTCCTTGGCTTTGAGAGGGTGAGGGGGTGGGGAAAGGTGCAATGAAGTTAAGCCATCTTTGGCTAAAGCTGGGATGAGCACGCTGCAGGTTTACAGTAGAATGAAAATCATTTGAACTGTTTTACAATGTAATAAAAGTTAAAACTCCCTTGAGAACATGTTTCTGTGTGTGTGGTTTTTCCATAAACAGTATGAAAGCAGACCAGGCCTACTCAAATTTGAAGGTTTTGAATAGTATTCTCCCTCCTTAAAAAAAAATGTATGCCACCTCCTAAAGAAATCAAAAGGAAGTGATTTTATGAATGTAATAATTGATAAAATATTTAAAAAATGCATCACATTATGTTTTCTTAAAATCACTAATTTTTTAAGCCCTTATCGAGAAATAAATGTAAAAAATATATCCCTTTTCTTCTTCTTTTTTTTGACTTGCAATTAACATTGGCAGTGAAGCAGTGAAGTCATTCTTGAGAAATCACATTGCAGGTCTTATCACCTCTGTGCATGCGTGTGAAAATGGAAAAGACATTTCTCAACCAAGAATCAAAGGCTCAAAGATAATGTGCCTTTTTTGTTTTTTTGTTTTTTTTCTGACTTGCAATCAACATTGGCAGTGAAGTCATTCTTGAGAAATCATAACGCAGGACTTTATTTATTTAGTTATTAATATTTATTTTTGGGGTTTCTTATTCGAATTAATTACACATGCAAAGTCTAATGACTGTATACTGCAAAATGCAACATTATTGATAAAAGAAAACAGTAACATACAGTAGTGTTTTCCATTAACCAGGAAGTGGAATACTGTAAAAACAAAACACATCTCGTTGTGAAATTTTTGTACGGGCTATGACGTGCAGTAATTGAATCGATCACATACTGTACAGTACTACAGTGCATACTGTAGTGTTTTGTCAAAAATATTAGCGTGGCAAAGTTTTAAAAGCGTTTGCTGGTATTACTGACAAACTGTATAAAAGATAAAAAGGCAAAGTTAAAAAAAAGCGAAATTAGAGTTCCATCAAACTTCATCCTTATCTTTTGCTGCTCGATTTCAAAAGTTTATTTTCTGGAAAAAAAAATTATGCTATTAGTTCCCTACTGCACATGCGTCAACTTGCGCTATTTGATGCATGTCTACAAGCATACTTTACACTACTGTAGTGTCATTGGGAATTAAAGCTAATGCTGTATAGTGTAACCCTGTATAGTAACAGTACATTATATTTATCTTCATTATACATTTTGCCAACCGGGTGGAGATGAGCCAATGTCAGAGGTGTATTGTGCGTTGAAGCTGGGGTCACTCATGTCGTCTGCATTATAGTTGACAGGTGACTGCAGGTAGTCAGATGGGGCCAGGTAATAATGATTGTAATCAAGCGGGGTCAGGGTGCAATGATTGTAATCAGACGTGGTCAGGTAGCAATGATTGTAATCAGGCAGCTTCACTAGGTTTTCAGTGACGGTCGGCCAGCTTTGCAATTGTATTGGCATGGTGGGGTGTATTGTGCGTAGATGCTGGGGTCACTCATGTCATCTGCATTATAGTTGACAGTTTACTGCTGAAGCTGGTAGTCAGACTGGGCCAGGTAGCAATCATTGTTGACAGGTGGGGTCAGTTAGCAAGGATTGTAATCAGGCGGGTTCACTAGGTTTTCAGTGATGTCAGTGACGATCATCCTGTTATTGCGATTGTATTGGCAAGCCGAGGTTGGTACATTGCGGGGTCGGGAAATACGAATCTTAAATGGATTAAACCCAACCTTTCTCCTTTTGAAGTTGCTACCGACAAACATACCGGCAAAACCTGGGAGCACAGACCAACAACCCCTGCTATCTCCCTCAGGAGGGGCAGTGCGAAAAAAAACTATCCTCTGTAGTTAAAGTTTGCCTTATCGAATGCTTCCACCCACGATGATTAGGTGAAATTTGAAAAAATCGTAGTTCTCAATGATATGATGATATATCTATGCTAAAGTCGCCTTCTTATCTGTTCCAGCATTAATTGCAGAAAATATTAGATATGCGTAACCGACGTTCGGTTTTGAATAAAGACTTGGCATGATGTTGAGTGTACAGGTTCGGTCTATTCAGCAATTGTGCGGGCATAGTAATTGAGAATAATTTACACAACATTGTGTTTACTGTAGATACTGAAATTATGAAAACGTCTATATGTGATAACGTCTTCAGCGACCAAGGTCATTTTACAATGGTTCACTGTGGTGGACTCTCTTTTTATCTGGGTTTTAAACACCTGCAAATTGACACATACAGTACAGTAACTGTGCTATACACTGGATAGTGCAAAGGGGATTCATTTTGCACATGGCGGATATGCGAAGAACTGCACCCAAACAAATCGGAATCCAGGTAATTCAAAGAAATCAACAATGCTAAACACATGTGTAATTGGGGTGATTGGCCGCGTTAACGCTAGCGTTCACCGAGAATAAGGAGTGAATCACGCATTGGAATACAGCAGACTTTATGAAAACAGGTCAGAGAAATGTTCGAATAACGGCTGCTGCATCTGTAAATTCAAGGATATGTATAGCTTATTGCCCTGTTTCTATTATAAAACCAATAAACACAGGGAAGATTGCTGGGGACTGATGAAATTCCAACATTTTTCAACATGAATACTTTGTGAAGCATAAAAAAATCCCGATCTCCAATTTCAAAGCTGACTAAAATCTTTTATAAGGAAGCTATGGTTCTTATCATTGTCTGTATAAAAAGGTGTAAGACAGAGCATCCAATTAAACCCCTGAGGAAGCACACGTGAAACGCATAGGGTGAGAACCCAGGACTTTGAGAACACCCATAGCAATTACCTTTGTACTGTGTTTAAAAACCTCACCAAAAGCATTGAATTTGTACCATCTAAATCAGAGAATATAAGTATATATGTACATACAGTTTGTTTATTATCTCATTTCATGCATTGGGAATCCGTCATCACCGAATTCTGATTGCAACAACCAGGGCATTTGTCTACAACAGCCGACGGTTGGATATTACACCAGTGTGACTATTGTCGTGCTAAGCAACAGATATGATTGTTATTATGTCCTGATATGTAAAACCATGGAATTCAAAGAGGGTGCGCTTTCTTTTTCACACAACTGTATATAGTTTTCCAACACAATCCTCCTAGCAAGAGGTAATGTAACTGGATATTCAACAACAAATGGACACATGAGAGCTTTGCATTGTGGTACAATATATCTATAATATTAATTAAGCTTAATGTCCCTCCAACAGTACATTGATAAAAAGATTATACCTAGAGGTTTAAGAATTTTAAAGAAACCGTCGTTTGATATGGATGACGTATTTCTTAGTAATTGGAATGGGGCGTTAGAACAGTGATCTCCATCTTTAATGAAAATGTAGTCTTTTATAGAGAAGCGAAACTTGGGGCACTGGAAACTATTATTGAAGCAACTCAGACTGAGCTCTGAGTACATTCCACGGACCTTGAGTTTTTTAGACTTGAAACTATTACTAACATTAAGGTTGAAACATTTGAGAAGGAAATATTGTAAAGGAAGAAGTTTAAGCTCTACAGGTACAATGAGGACTATTCTAGCGGCAAGATAATGAACTGGAAACGTGCACATGTCTCTAAAACTACTGTTATGGTAATAAACAAACAAAAAAACACTTTAACTGGAATCACTTAAGAGTTGATTCCACTGGGGAAGTTTTTGAGGGACGTACGGAATCAGTTGATGAATCTGTAGAAAATGTGGATAAATTTCACACTATTAATAGATTTGAAACACTCACAGATTCAAACTCTTTAGCCAGACCCCATGAACATTCGGGTGCTCAGTCAGCATGCTCTACTAGAGACTTGAGAACAAGGCAGAAAGATGTAGGTACATCTAGTAAACATGAATCTAACAAATCTATTATCTCTTTTTTAGGCAATGGCCGAATAAATCCATCCGTAAGGATGGAGAAACCATATCCATTATGGGAAAACCAACCTCTGACATCAAACACGGATAAGGGTATAAAAAGAGGACAAGAGGAACTAGAGCAGGGAGGCAAATTCAGCAGAAGAAAAATAGATCGTTAATCGAAATCTCGGAGCCTCCCGGAGCCTAGCAGTATTTATAATCTACCCTCACATATTCTCACAGTCCAGCAAACATCATTACTCAACAAAGGGTTACATTTTGCTCCTAGCTCAAAACCTCAGGCCTTTGACCTCTTCGTGGATCTCAATAGTTTTGTACGTAAGTTAATACTCAAACTTTTTTTTCTAAGGGCCATGAAGATATATTACTAGGGCTTAATAAGAGTGACTCCAATTGCCTTGAAGTTCTCACCGATTTACTGGGAGAATCCGCTTCACAGGTGGATTTACATTCCCTGTTCTCTGATGACCATGATATTGGTGAAAACTGGTTCGACTTTATAGAGGATTCCTCTCCACAAGGAGTAGTTCAAACTTCATACAAACCTAAGTCCTTGTTCTATCCATATCATTCGAAGGGGTTGACCTTGACATTGAGACCTTTTATACTCTTGTGTTACAGCACCTTGAGAAGCTGTGTACTGAATCAACTTTCATTAAGAGTAATCTCACTGTGGGTGAGTCTGGAGCATTTAATGAATTAAAACAGTTGGACAATAAGATCACGATTAGACAAGTTGATAGGGGGGGTAGCATTGTGCTACAAGAACGCAAGGAGTACGTGGCCGAAGGATATAGACTATTGTCAGATAGTAGCTCTTATATCTCTCTTTGAAATGACCCAACATTGGATTATCAGTCTGAGCTTTGCACTCTATTGAAACAAGCTTTAGATAATAAGATGATTACGAAAGATGAGTTTAGATTTCTGTACATTAAAAATCCACATATTCAGATCTTCTATCACCTCCCAAAGGTGCACAAGAGCCTTGTGAACCCACCAGGTAGGCCCATCATTTCAGGGGTGGAGTCGATGACATCGAGCATGTCATGGTACATGGACCACTTTTTACAGCGTTATGCCCTCCTACTGTCTATGAACGTTCTCCCTACTAATTAGATTGTAAACTCTTCGGAGCAGGGACTCCTCTTCCATAATGTTAATTTTATGTCTGAAGCACTTATTCCCATGATCTGCTATTTGTAGTTATTTGTTATTTATATGATTGTCACGTGTATTACTACTGTGAAGCGCTATGTACATTAATGGCGCTATATAAATAAAGATATACATACTTATTGTAGATTATGTGGTCCAACTTCCTTCGTACATCAGGGACATGCTCCATGTTATTGACTCCCTCTCTTCCATCGTGTGGAAGTCCACCTATCGATGGGCCTCCTGTATCGTGTAGTCACTTTACACCTGCATTCAGCACGACAAGGGTCTAGAGGCTGTTGGGCACTCTCTGGGAGGTGGTGGAACATTACAGGATACTCAGTGTGCATTTATCCTCTCCCTTATCGGATTTATTCTTAATCATAACTATTTCCTGTTCGGTGAAAGCTTCCATCTCCAGACCTGTGGTATGGCCATGGGTATCAGGTTCGCCCCCAGCTATGCTTACCGCTTTATGGGGTTCTGGGAAACCAAGTACATCTGTTCCAATGCACGGCTGGGTGGCGGGCCTGGTGTTCTATGGCCGGTACATTGATGACATCCTTATCATATGGGATGGAGATGAGAGTGATCTCGAACAGGTCCTGGTGGATTTCAATCAGAATGATCTGGGCCTCAGATTCACCCATCAGATAAGCTCCTGTGGCACAGTTTTTCTTGATCTTGAATTATCAGTTGACGCTGACATGATTATTAACACTAAAGTGCACTTCAAAAGGGTGGCGGTTGTGACGGTGAGGATGTGACCAGGCTCTTAATAAAGGTAAAGCTCTGTTTTGGTTACCTCTGATCCGAGTATAAAAGTTCAAGAGTGTCAGCTCTTGAGCCCAGAAACTGTATACAGTATGCATAACCTGTAAAATGCGGTAAAAAATAATGTTTGTGTTTCTACCTTTCCAGGGATGCCAGCGAGCAGGGATTGTGACACTCCTGATGAATCTGTGACTAAGCAGGCAAAATGCGTAGAGTGGGAGGACCTTGTTACGCTTGGCCACGTAGGAGACGCGCCACAAACAGCCTGCACACCACGAGAACCAGAGTGGGTGTGACGTCAGAGTTCCGAGGACGCGACGGAGCAGACAATATGAACACAGTCCACGCTGAGTACTCACCTGGGACTGAGAGACGTCCAACCGAGGCGGGGCGGTGAGATCATTTGCTGTGCGGTTTCTTGTCCACACTGACTAGTGTTACGTGTCCATTTTAAATTGTACTATTGTAAGTGCTTTTTTATATATGACATAAATACTATCTTTTATCTGACTGATCTGTGCTATAGAGTCCCTTTCCATTTCTCGTTATTGGGGTCATCTCTTCTGAGATTCGTGGATGAGATTCTGATTGCCCCAGACCCACTGGGAATTACCAGATACAGCTTTGTCTGAAACTACCTTTTAACATCTAGTATCCTGTGAGTAGGCTTTGTATAGAGCCAAGCTACTAGCTGAGTATCACCCAACATTGCACTACACCTGCACTTAAATTGTTTGTGTTGCTGTCTTTTCTCCCTACATGCTCCCCCTGGATTGTATGAATACATTCCCACGTTTTGGAACCGGCGAAGACAGGTCCCACCGAGGGTCTGAGCAGGGAGTCAAGACTCTATTTTTGTATTATCACAGTTTATATTTTATATCACATTTTGTCACTTATACTTGCACTATAGACTGTTTCTTGAGTGCTGGATTTAGGTATTCACTTTATTAATAGTGATCACTTTATGTTGTTTGCACCTTTTCTTCACTTTCACTTGTTCACTATAAAGGTTCAAGAGTGTCAGCTCTTGAGCCCAGTAACCGTGTATGCATACCAGCACAAACGGAGCAGGAAGGACCCAGGACAAAAAATGATTAAAAGGGCACTTTAATGTGACAAAAGACCCATCCAACGCTGTGACGTTCGAAACGCGTTGGATGGGTCTTTTGGGACATTAAAGTGCCCCTTTAATCATTTTTTGTCCTGGGTCCTTCCTGCTCCGTTTGTGCTGGTGCGCTTTTTGGTCTCCTTTTTCCCTGTATTGCATTGAGTAGCTGCACAGCCTGCCTGCCTGCCCTACCAGGATGTGAGTATTTGTATATTTTTCAGGGGAACCTGCCAATGAGACTGATGGTGAGTGGGTTGCACCACACACCACCTGTCTTCAGGAGGATAGTACCCATTATATCACACAATAGGTACTATATCAATTGCTAGTACCCTGGTATAGTGGTCTGGCTTAATATCATTTTGAGATATACCTGCATTTGAGCGCTTCAGCTATTTTCCACCGTGTATGCATAACCTGTAAAATGCGGTAATAAAGAATGTTTGTGTTTTTACCTTTCCAGGGCTGCCAGTGAGCAGGGATTGCTAATGTATGAGTTTCAAGGGGTGTTTTGTAGAGGAATTGTTGTCAGAATGTGAATAAGTAGTTGGGATTCCGGAGTTGTCGGTTCCCCTAAAAATGTACCCGGGAATCATGTCTGATTTCTGGATACATGTAGGCACATTGTCGCGGCAATATCTCCCCTTGAGGGTTCCCTGCTTCAGCACAGCCCAGAAAGGTAAATGGGACAAAGGGATGAAAAGTGTCCCTGTAACTATAAGGGGTCCCTAGGTTAGGATACCCCCAGTTAATGCCCAGATAGCCCAGAACCTGTATTGGGGTTCTTGGGTGCTCCAACTGTCGATAAAGTTGTGAGGGGACTCAGAGTCCAGTCTAAGTCTAAAGATAGTGTGTATGGGGAATAAAGGCTCGTAGAAATATAAAGTGCAGCTTTCTATTCTATTCCCCATACCCAGAGACATGGGAAAGTATTAAAAATATATTTTCTTTAATACTGTAATATTGCTGGTATGTACTGTTGTGCACTGTATATGAGCTTGGACTTTCGGAACCAATGTTCAGACAGGCTGCCAGGGCAACCACGTTGGTTCCAGTAAGTCTGCTGGACATCAGAGCTGAAAGCCGCCAGAGGTGTGAAAGCCATTTGGCTAACAAGGAAAGGCTCAAGTACCCACGTCCTGGGATCAATGGCAGTTGCCCGGGCTGCCATTTGTCCTGCCAGACCTGGAGGAGCCTGACCCAGCGGGTGGCATGAGATAGCCAGGGACGGAGGTGGCAGGCTTGCGCATGTCCCTTGGCAATTTCAGATTTCCCACAGACCCGACATTCTATACCCGGCTTCGCTCTGATTGGCTACTGAGAAAGTTCCCACGCTCTCATTAGCTGTAGTATATTATGAATGGAGCCCAAAATACTACAAGAAACCCCTAAGCCAATCAGGTTAGAGATTCTCAACATATTTTAAGTAGGAAGGTGGCTCATTCCTGCTCAACCTTAATATCCATCATTAAATAGTTGTAGTGGCGGTGCAATGGGAAGAAACCGATATATTTCCAAAAAAGGTGTTCGAGAGATGATCACCAAAAAAGATTCCCAGTTAAGTTGCACTCAGCCTATTGTTTATTTTTCCTTATAATTAAACAGTAGGTTTCTTAAGGTTACTTATATTTCAAAAAACCCCAAGGAGATAAGTACATAGGGAAATACTAACATTTAAAATCATTTTATTAAACTCATCTATCAAAAATAAACCCAAATAAACTATACTATATTAAAATTCTTGCTTCTCTTTTTTACACAGTATGTGCTAATTGTTACACCAGTGATAATTATATCTTAGTCGTTTGGTTATCACACAGTCTACAGACGCTAGTATATGCAGAAGTGAAGCACCTTAATCCTAGATTTATCACTCTCAGTTGTACAGAGTATCAGTCGCACAAAGTATCAGTCTATGAAATTGAATACTTTTCTCAATGGTGGATGGTTACTATTGTAACACTGCTAAGTTGCAAACACAGCAATAGTCAGAACACAGTTATTCCTTACAGAAGGTAAGTATCAGTGTATGTTGTGTATTGTGTAGGACTGTGAACTCGCTCTGTAGGCTGCCCCTAGGGTCAATGCAGCCTTACTAAGAATTATTTTGGTGTCTTAGCTATGTAATTAGTATCCATGAACAGGATAAAATGCGGCTCTGATTTTACACGGGTTAAACAAGGGGTTAATGCCTTATAAGCACATATACAATATTAACACCAGATGTTACGTTTGCATATGGTATCGTGTAGGACTGTGAGCTAGCTGGGTAGGCTGCCCTAAAGGTCAATACAGCCCTACTAGGAATTATATATATTTAATTCTCACTACTTATGTCTTAGCTATATGTGCTTATTCACCATAGACAGAGTATAGTACAAATGTGGTTCTGATCTCACATGGATAAAGCAAAGGGTAAATGCCTTATCAACACATATATGCATACAATAATAGCACCATGTGTTTTAACCCAGGTCAGGTACTTCATATGAGTCAGTAATTGCACTTCAAAATACACTGTAATTATAAACCACTTCAGTTACCTTTTCATACTGTATGAAAAGATCAGAACCACATTTGTACTATACTCTGTCTATGGTGAATAAGCACATATAGCTAAGACATAAGTAGTGAGAATTAAATATATATAATTCCTAGTAGGGCTGTATTGACCTTTAGGGCAGCCTACCCAGCTAGCTCACAGTCCTACACGATACCATATGCAAACGTAACATCTGGTGTTAATATTGTATATGTGCTTATAAGGCATTAACTGTAAGGAATCCACTACTGGCTTTGACTTTTGCCTTGCAGACCTGTGCAGTTGCAGGCTTCCTCTGGCAATCTATGGCACAGGTGCTGCCTCTCATTGCAGCTTCTGCCCTGTGCTACTTCATTGGAGGAATTCTCACACACCCTCCCCTCCTGTGATTGGATCTCCGCCCTTTATATTCTAGGCGTTGGCTCTGAACCAGGGCCGAGCATAATTATTCCTACCTCTATGTTACTGTCTCTGCCACAAACCACCCCAGGCCTCTCTCCTAGCGTTCTTACCTTCCAAGTTCCTGAGTATCCAGAGGCCTGGTCCTGGACGTCTGTGCTGAAGCGTTGTTGCCAGCACTGGCCTGCTGCTATCTCCTTGCAGTGGCCTACCCTGGACGTCTGTGCTGAAGCGTTGATGCCAGCACTGGTACTGCTGCATTCCCTCCTAGCAGTAGCTACCCTTCCTGTCCTGTGGCCTGCCGCTATTCTCCTGTAGTGGCCTATCCTGGACGTCTGTGCTGAAGCGTTGATGCCAGCACTGGTACTGCTGCATTCCCTCCTAGCAGTGGCTACCCTTCCTTTCCTGCGGCCTGCTGCTATCTCCTTGCAGTGGCCTGCCCTGGACGTCTGTGCTGAAGCGTTGATGCCAGCACTGGCCTGCTGCTATTCTCCTGCAGTGGCCTACCCGGGACGTCTGTGCTGAAGCGTGTTGCCAGCACCGGTACCTGCTGCATTCCCTCCTAGCAGTGGCTACCCTTCCTTTCCTGCGGCTTGCTGCGATCCTCTTGCAGTGACCTGCCTTGGACTTCTGCGCTGAAGCGTTGGTTCTACCCGACGCTGCCCTGCGGTGAACTTCGGCCACTGCTGTCTCCTCCTGCTGAGATCGGCGTCATGGGCCGAGGCCGCTCCTCGCGCAGAAGCCACCCCCGCGCTCACGCTCCTAAGCTGAAGCGGGGAAATCCTGACTACCTGTTGCCGAACTCCTGCTTCCATAACGACGATGCTGCCTTCTCCAATCCTGACCCTGCGATGTACGACTACGAACTGCGCACTCCGGATCAGTCTGCGTGGACTCAGGTCGGTGATTATATAACCCCACCTCAGCCCCGCGGTCCGGTCCCGGTTTGTGGCGAGCATCGGCGTAACAGTATGCTCGGCCCGTTAAAACCGGACCGCGCCGTGGCGGGGGATGGCAATTTTCCAACTGAAGTTATGTCCCGTCCTGCGTATCAGCCCCACTATGAAGGCCAGTATTTGTGTGAAGTAATACCCCTGATGGATGAAATGTTTACCTATGAAGGTTTAACCCCTTTGCAAAGACAATGCCGTTGTGATCTCTTTATTAAGGCTTACTGTATCCTGAGCTTAAAACAGTCTCTAGCCGAATGTATTCGCTCCCCTGATTCCCCTTTAACCTGGGATAATGTGAACCCTATGGAACTGGCCGACGCCCAAGAGGCAATCTATGCCCTGGCCTCATCACTGGACATTCATCTAGTAGAACAGAGCGCCCTCCTCATGTTGGCTCAGTCTCAAGATACACTCCATGTATTTTCCTCAACACTAGACACTCACATAATAGAACAGGATCCCCTCCTTGCCAGCTATGCTGCTGCTTGGCAGATTCTCTGTGCTACCAGTCCTGTTACTAAACCTGTGGGGTTACCTCTCTCTCCTAAGAATGGTCAAACCATTTCTCTGTCGCTGCCCGCTAAGGAAGAAGCTGCCACGCTCCCTAATCCTGAGTTAACCTCCCTAAGTTCTGTCCCTGAGGTTATTTCGGTCTTAACCCCTGCTAGTCAGGCTTATGCGTTCCCCACTGTAAATCCCTGCAGTACCCAGGTCAGTGTGTCTTCCCTAGCACCAGAGAATGAATCCTGTTTGCCCTCTTTTCCTAAACCAAAAATTCTAAGCTCTGTTTCCGAGGTTTTTTCTGTATTAACCCCTGCTAGTCTGCTCTGTGAGGTTCCTACTGCTAACCCTAGTATTCCGCAGTCTAATGATAGGTTCCTAGGGCAAGAGGCAGAACCCCCTATGACCCCACTCTCGGAGACTAGCTTCTATTTCTCTGATTCTCAGGTACAGAGTAATTTAACCCTTGGGGTTTTTCCTATGTTAACCCCTGCAGGTCAGCCCTGTGAACCTTCCTTGGTAGATCCCTTTAGTTCGTCAGTCAGGGACACCTCCTTAGCCTCAGAGGATCAACCCCTTTTGTCCTCTGACTCGGCTAAAATTCTCGGGGCTATGCCCCCTGAACTTTCGGCAATAATACTGGCTCCAGTAAAAAGTATTCTGGAGCCGTTTGTTTCTCTAAACCTGTTCGCAGAATCCCTACTCCTAGGTATTTCACTCACCCCGTCTGCCACTCAGAGAGCTGAGACCCCTGCTTCTGAGCATAGACCCCTTTTCGTGGAATCTGTTGTCGTTTCTGAAGTCCCAGACACTCTTTCCCAAATACCCACTTCAGAGGCCAGCACAGTCGTGGTTGCCCCACTTGCACTGTCTGAGTTCTCCTTTTCCCAAATCCTAGGGTTTAAAGCGAACAGTACATATTATTCTCCTTTCCAAGTGACCCCTTCTGAGATCAGCGTATCTGCTGTTGCTTCCTCAGTACCATTAAAGTTAGGGCCCTTCTTTTTGAATGATCAGGCTTTCAAGTTTGAGACTCCCTTTATCCCTGACTTTGTAAAACTGCAGTCCCTTCTCACTGTAGTTAAAAGTTCTCCAGCAGCCGCTGAGTTAAGCTTTGCCGCTGCCAAATCTTCTGTTATAGAAGCAACCTTGCCTAGCTTACTTCTGTCTGCCCTATCTGTGATGCCTATCACCTTTACTAAAATTTCTGTTTTGCAAGGTATTTCTCCTAGTAAATCTGTGATACCTGCCATTCCTTTAATCAGTTCCAAAACCCCTGTCACTAAGTCTCCCATGGAGTCTGATGCCCTCACTAGGGATTCTCAGGGACCCAATTCTGTAACAAGCAAGATGTCCCTTGTGTCTGTTGGAGAGTTTACCCCAGTTTCTCTCACGGATCATGCCACAGCCTCCGGGATGATTAAAAATGACTTTAAGTCTGGGATGCCCATTCCTGTAATAATACTGTTTCACGCTGATTCGCCCACAGTATTCGGGGTATCCACTACTGACTGTATGTCTACTACCACGCACTCAGGGGTATCGCATTTGGAACGTTGCCTTTTTTCAGAAGATCCCGTCTTTAAAATGGACTTATTTTTCTCTGTGTCTTCCACAATACTTGGGGTACTTGCTATTGACTGTCCTGTCCCAAAACTAGGGTTACCTCTCAAAAAGGTGCCTGGAGCTACCGATGTTAAAGACCCTATGTTTAAAACAGTAACAATTTGCATTGCTTCTCCCACAGTATCATGTGAGACCTGGGTACCTGGGACCTCCACTCCGAAGCCAAGCTCTAGTTCTCTGTCTTCTTTCTCTGTGTTGGAGGCACCCAGCTTTAACCCCAAGACTTTTTTCCCTAAGGTTGATGCACCGCTTAACCGCCTGCCTTGTTTTTTGGATAAAATCTGTTTTCTCACCTTTCAAACAGACTCCTTACTCGCAGGTCTCTGTGCGGTGCCCAAAGTGCCCAATCGGTATGGCAATTGGCCTCTCCCTAAGACGAAGACACCCTTACTGGACCTCGTCGCTTTACCTGAAGCGTCCGTTCCTGTTCTCTATGGGTCCACTATGGGTATAGACATGCCTATTATGTCCTTCGCCAAGGCCACAATTTCGGATTTGATTCTCTCTAAAGATCACAAACCAAAGGAAGCGGATTCTTCTGCAACTGCCAGTACCATGAGTTGCATACACACTGCTACAGACTCTCGCAAATTGCTTGGGATAGCAACCCTGCTTTGTATCAAAAGTACCGCTGCAATAGTGTGTAGTGAACCCTCCCGCCCCATTCCCTTGCTAACCACCACCCGGAATTCCTTGGAAGCTAAAGACTCTCGCAACTTCCTCCGTGCTGATTTCACCAAAGACATTGCCTTCTCTGAAGGTCCCTCTGCCATTTTTGTCCAACAATCTGTGTCCTGTGTCCCGTACTCTTGGACTATTACTATGCACCGGACACCTGGCTACCGTCCTTCCGATGTTCCCATTCCGGAGCCCTCAGGTCCCATTGTCCATGTACTAAGAACTGCAGTACCACCGCTGTCTTTCATGGCACTCGCCAATGTACATCTGGATTGTGGACCTAATTCTCGCCGGAGACACTTCAGGAACAACTCAATGTCTCCCAGACCTATGAATGGTCCTGTTCACCCAGGCTTTTCACCCAGTGGTGGGGGTACTGTAAGGAATCCCAACAAACTATGGGCTTTCAACGCCACCTCTCGCCTAAGGAGGTTTAGGAACAATTCCATGTCCCCCAAATCTGTGATGGATCTTGTTCGTCCGGAGGTCTCACCTGAAGGGGGGGGTACTGTAAGGAATCCACTACTGGCTTTGACTTTTGCCTTGCAGACCTGTGCAGTTGCAGGCTTCCTCTGGCAATCTATGGCACAGGTGCTGCCTCTCATTGCAGCTTCTGCCCTGTGCTACTTCATTGGAGGAATTCTCACACACCCTCCCCTCCTGTGATTGGATCTCCGCCCTTTATATTCTAGGCGTTGGCTCTGAACCAGGGCCGAGCATAATTATTCCTACCTCTATGTTACTGTCTCTGCCACAAACCACCCCAGGCCTCTCTCCTAGCGTTCTTACCTTCCAAGTTCCTGAGTATCCAGAGGCCTGGTCCTGGACGTCTGTGCTGAAGCGTTGTTGCCAGCACTGGCCTGCTGCTATCTCCTTGCAGTGGCCTACCCTGGACGTCTGTGCTGAAGCGTTGATGCCAGCACTGGTACTGCTGCATTCCCTCCTAGCAGTAGCTACCCTTCCTGTCCTGTGGCCTGCCGCTATTCTCCTGTAGTGGCCTATCCTGGACGTCTGTGCTGAAGCGTTGATGCCAGCACTGGTACTGCTGCATTCCCTCCTAGCAGTGGCTACCCTTCCTTTCCTGCGGCCTGCTGCTATCTCCTTGCAGTGGCCTGCCCTGGACGTCTGTGCTGAAGCGTTGATGCCAGCACTGGCCTGCTGCTATTCTCCTGCAGTGGCCTACCCGGGACGTCTGTGCTGAAGCGTGTTGCCAGCACCGGTACCTGCTGCATTCCCTCCTAGCAGTGGCTACCCTTCCTTTCCTGCGGCTTGCTGCGATCCTCTTGCAGTGACCTGCCTTGGACTTCTGCGCTGAAGCGTTGGTTCTACCCGACGCTGCCCTGCGGTGAACTTCGGCCACTGCTGTCTCCTCCTGCTGAGATCGGCGTCATGGGCCGAGGCCGCTCCTCGCGCAGAAGCCACCCCCGCGCTCACGCTCCTAAGCTGAAGCGGGGAAATCCTGACTACCTGTTGCCGAACTCCTGCTTCCATAACGACGATGCTGCCTTCTCCAATCCTGACCCTGCGATGTACGACTACGAACTGCGCACTCCGGATCAGTCTGCGTGGACTCAGGTCGGTGATTATATAACCCCACCTCAGCCCCGCGGTCCGGTCCCGGTTTGTGGCGAGCATCGGCGTAACATTAACCCCTTGTTTAACCCGTGTAAAATCAGAGCCGCATTTTATCCTGTTCATGGATACTAATTACATAGCTAAGACACCAAAATAATTCTTAGTAAGGCTGCATTGACCCTAGGGGCAGCCTACAGAGCGAGTTCACAGTCCTACACAATACACAACATACACTGATACTTACCTTCTGTAAGGAATAACTGTGTTCTGACTATTGCTGTGTTTGCAACTTAGCAGTGTTACAATAGTAACCATCCACCATTGAGAAAAGTATTCAATTTCATAGACTGATACTTTGTGCGACTGATACTCTGTACAACTGAGAGTGATAAACCTAGGATTAAGGTGCTTCACTTCTGCATATACTAGCGTCTGTAGACTGTGTGATAACCAAACGACTAAGATATAATTATCACTGGTGTAACAATTAGCACATACTGTGTAAAAAAGAGAAGCAAGAATTTTAATATAGTATAGTTTATTTGGGTTTATTTTTGATAGATGAGTTTAATAAAATGATTTTAAATGTTAGTATTTCCCTATGTACTTATCTCCTTGGGGTTTTTTGAAATATAAGTAACCTTAAGACACCTACTGTTTAATTATAAGGAAAAATAAACAATAGGCTGAGTGCAACTTAACTGGGAATCTTTTTTGGTGATCATCTCTCGAACACCTTTTTTGGAAATATAGAGATTCTCAACGCCAGAAGTGCGGGCAGGCTTTTCAAAAGTGCTCTTGTTCGAATAGCAGAGCACCGGCTTCAGAAAAGTCTGCCCGGTGTCTACTTTTTTCGGCCAAGTTGTAATAATCGCACGTAGCGGCCGCGGCTGGGATTGCAAGCCAGTTTTTAGTTCCAGGAGTTTGGGACTAACAAACGGTCAAGAAAAAGTCCAAGTTCTCAGAAGAGAAGGGAGCGATGGCGTGTGGAACTTCACGCCGATTTGGGAACCAGAGGATTTCGGGCTAAGTCCCGGTCAGGGGAAAACTCTTATTTAGAGTTCCCCGCACCTAGGACAGTCTAATTTTCGAACCCCAGACCCCCAGTAAGTGTGGTTTTCGTCTGTATTTTGAGTTTCACTGTGTGTATGCCTATTTATGCGAATAAAATACAATTTATTTCATTATCTTGTTTTGGTCAGTCAATGACCCTGGTAAAGATGTACAATAAACCTGGTCTCCCGTGGCAGTGTCCCGTTCCCGAAGTCCCAGTTTTGTACCTAAATCACATAAAGGATCAAAACATACAAACTTTCCACGGCTTCACCTTTATTATGAAGACTGGCCACCCCTACCATCAGTCATCACTAGAGTCTAGGCACAAAGTTTATCTTTCCTGTCTTGCCTTCAAATTTTTTCTGGGAAAGCTACCCACCTATCTGAACAAGCTCCTCACCCCTACCACATGCAGCACTTATCATCTGACATCTGACTCCAAACGATTGTGCGCGGTCCCAAGGTTCAACAAAGTATCCTTCTCTTACCATGCACCTCACACCTGGAACAATCTACCGGAGACTCTCATAGCCGCCACCAGTCTAAGTTCTTTCAAAACTAAAGTTGTCTCCTGTGACAGGGTGAAGGAACGTCACCAGCCATATACCTGGCAACCCTATGTTTAGGCTTGCAGTGCAGCAGTGACGAGGTTAAGTTTCAGTGGAGAAGGGCTGCTTAATTAGTCTGACCCCAGCTGCATAATCAAGGTGTTTTAAACCCCCCAGGCTGTACACACATGCAGGCTAGCTGGTCAAGAGAGAGGACTGAAATACTGAAGAGATTACTGCTATAAGGTCTGTTTTCAAAGTACATGTGTGATGAACTGTCTGTGTCCTGCATGCTGAAGAGAAGCTGCCTTGTTTTCTATGCTGAAGAGAAGCTGCCTTGTTTTCTATGCTGAAGAGAAGCTATTTTGTTTTTGTCTGCTGAAGAGAAGCTATTTTGTTTTTGTCTGCTGAAGAGAAGCTATTTTGTTTTGTGTGCTGTATGTTTTAAGGCTCAATAAATAAGCCTTATCAAGAGACCCCGCGTGTGTGGTTGCATGTACCCTGCAACATCTCCCATTTTAATAAGGTCTGCAACTGTGTCATATGCCTAAAAGATAAAATATGTTAAACTGTTCATGCAATGCCTTTATTCATAATGTAATGTATAACCCAGGACATACTTGAAAACAAGAGGTAACTCAATGTATTACATCCTGGTAAAATATTTTATAAATAAATAAGTATCTCGTTAACGATGAAACCTATTCCACGTATTCTTCCATTATCTGTACCTCTGTAATGTAATAGATGTCCGCTTTTGAGCTCAATGAGGCCTTCAGCTTTTCTTCTTACTTCCCTAAGGCCAACAATATCCCATTTCATCTTTTCAAGTTTGTCTTCTAGTTTTTGCAGTGCTGCTTCACTGCAGAGAGTACAGCAGGCGTAGGTAGTCAGGTTTAGGTTTGAATGGAAGCTTTTGTTTAACCTCCAGGGAAACTGAGCACCCTCTGACTTCATGCCTTTTTCCTGAATGCCGTCATGCCCAGGGATAACCCGGCCTCTGGAGAATTGGGGCCATAGCTTTTTGGGGTGTTCCATATTTGGGGGTTGAGGCCTTACTTTTGATGCCGGTGTCATTTGGATGTTGGCAAATACCTTTTCCAGTTTAGCCAGGTATATTGTTCAAGCTTTCATAGTACAGTTAAACCTACCAGCAAAAGTGCCACTATACATCTTTCTGACACCCACTGCCATCTTCCCGCCACTTTGAGGCAGTGAGATGAGGATTTCAGGGAAGAACAGCGTGTGTATAATATATGTATGTTAGACAAGCAGAGCATGTATTTAAATAGAATACGCCAATATATTGTACTAGGATGTGTGTTCTAGTAAAACATATCAGTCTCTTATTGATTCAGTTTAATGAATAACCCTGAATGTGTCTACAGTATGTATCCAATACAATGTGTCTACAGTATGTATCCAATACAATGTGTCTACAGTATGTATCCAATACAATGTGTCTACAGTATGTATCCAATGCAATGTCTCTATGTATCCAATGCAATGTGTCTATATAGCCAATTTAATGTATCTATATAGCCAAAACAACGTGCCTATGTATCCAATGTAATGTGTCTATGTATCCAATGCAATTTGTCTATGTATCCAATGTAATGTGTCTATGCAGCCAATGTAATGTGTCTATGTAGCCAATGTAATGTCTCTATGTAGCCAATCTAATGTGTCTATGTATCCAATGTTATGTGTCTATGTATCCACTGCAATGTGTCTATGTATCCAATACAAGGTGCCTATGTATCCAATGTAATATCTATGTATCCAATGTAATGTATCTATGTATCCAATACACGGTGCCTATGTATCCAATACAAGGTGCCTATGTATCCAATGTAATATCTATGTATCCAATGTAATGTGTCTATGTATCCAATGTAATGTTTCTATGTATCCACTGCAATGTGTCTATGTATCCAATTTAATGCTTCTATGTATCCAATACAATGTTTATTTTATTTCAATATCTAATGTGTATTTGAATCCACTATCTATTGTGTTTTCTGAAAGAATGTGCTTGTGATTTCCACTAGAACATGAATTTCAATTGATTATGTATTATTGTTAATTAATGTGTCTAACATCCAATCAGTATTCTAAAATAATGCAACTATATTCCGAATAGATCATGAATGCTATAAAATGTTTCCATGGTTACTACAACTAAATGTGTATTCAAATAAAATTTGGCCATTATTCTAACATTACTGTGCGTGCATCCAATAATCAATATACAATTCCAATGGTGCTAAAGACTTAATATAATGTGGCCATGATTCTAAAAGGATGGGCATTAATGTTTCCCGTGGAATTTATTTTCTAGAAAGTGGCAAACATCTTGTGTACCCCCCATAGTTCCAAAGGAAAATGTATTCTAATGTGTAATTCCAATACAAATTGTGCTCTAAACCAACGCGTTCTGCGGCATTAGGGTGAAGCTCTGTGCATCCTATTTTGGACAGATTATTTCTGCTATTAAAACAGAAAAAGAGAGTCTATAATATTTCCTTTTTTATTTTTAAACGAAAGTGTAACTAAATGTGTGTAGATAGAAATGTAGAAATACTCTGGGTTTGTAACTATAAAAGTGCATCACACTTCAACCTCTGATTGTTTCCTTTAGTCCGGTAGGATATGAACTAATATTGAATGTATCTGTGATCCCGACTCGTTTATCTTTCATTTTGCCAACACGTGATTTAGATTTCTAATATTTGTTAATTTGTTGTTGTTCGAATCAATTAAAATATCACTTGTGAGCACAGTCACACGTCTTAGGCAGGTCTGCAACCCCGCCTTTCACCGTTATCTCCTAGAATACAGCGCTACCACTGCAGCAAGGGATTCTGGGAAATGCCATGTAAATGAGCACAGTGTCACCATTTGCTTCTTACCTATTTTAACATGGTGGTTTATAGGCTTATGCCTGCTGTATTACCCAGCTTTTCAGCACAGCCAGGGTTAAAGAATGACATAGGCAGTAAACCTACCAACAGACAGCAGTTCCAACCTTTTGGGTCTCACCAGTGTGAGGCCGGTTACACCGGCTTTGCAATATGAGCTTGAATAGGTTTCCACTTCCGTCAGAGGTTCCAGGAAAGGACATGCACATGAGCACACAGTGTCACTGCAACATGGTGGCTCCTCTGTCACACAGGGGGACAGGGGAAATCACCTGTTTACATAGAGCGATCGAGCACGGAGGAAGTTAATATTAAAGCAGTGTGCCTGACTGATCTTCTCTGCGTTCCCATTAGCAGGCTTAAAAAACCCTGCACAAATCCCTCTGATCCAGGAACCTGGGTGCATCTGGACCACACAAGAGGTACCACGCTGCACAACAGTCAGACCCCCTGGGCCGCTGTGGAGGATACCCGGGCTTTGGACTTTCTAAACCCCAATACTGACAGGAGGAAGCCGGGGGCCCAGAAGGTAAACCTTACCCCACACTGGACTTAGTTTTATTGTTGGTAAGGGGCATAGCCCCCCGACTCAGAGATAGGGAATAAAGGTCGGATGTTAGTCAGAGCCCCACGCAGAGATAGGGAATAAAGGTCGGATGTTAGTCAGAGCCCCACGCGGAGATAGGGAATAAAGGTCGGATGTTAGTCAGAGCCCCACGTGGAGATAGGGAATAAAGGTCGGATGTTAGTCAGAGCCCCACGCGGAGATAGAGAATAAAGGTCGGAGGTTAGTCAGAGGGAAAAAAAGGGGGGAAAATTTGCGCCAAAAAAGAAGGGATTAGCCTACTGTTCAATTTGTGGTTCCAGTCCTTTCCACGGAGTGATTTCGCTGCCTGAGTCTTTCAGAGGTTATTCACCAACCTCTGTATGGATTTGAATGGAAAAAAGGGGTTGAATGTCCTCGGGCGCGTCACTCTGCTTGCGGCTCCACAGCGTGTATTATATGCAAGGCAAAAGAGAGAGAGAAGGGCCACAGTGAAAAAAGACAGCTCAAAGTTTTGCACACTTTTTCATCAGGGTGGAGGGAAGGGGGGGGGGTGGTTGCGAGGGGTGAGAAAATAAAGACAAGGGATGGCTATTGTTAATTCAAATTTGTTGACTGGGGACACACTCACATTAAAACTCTCAAAACTTGAATTGGTATTTCTTTCTCTTTTTGTAGTAGGTGTCTTCAACAGATGTCTTCTCTTCTATGTGCAGGTAGATGGGTTGAGGCCGAGGAGATGCCTTCTCAAATCTTCCTTAGTAAAAAATAAAGGGAAAAATAGTGCAATACAATTTATTAACGAATAAAAACTTGAGATTTAAAACTTACAAGCGACCGATCAATTCGAGCATAGGAAGGAGATGCCGCCAGGTTCCACAATTAATCCCTTTCTGGGCAGTGATGTCCTGTATCGGCTGGTTCCCACTTGGCAGATGTATGCTGTCTGTGGCTTGGGTTGCAGGTAGCCGCAGTGTGGATGTCCAGAGCCCGTGCACAGGCTATGTCCTCCCCCTCCGGCTGCCTATCTTCCCCGTGCAGACAATTCCAGACTTCTCTGCTCCGCTGTGCATGCGCATGCGCAGACGGCGAGACGCTGGGCCAGGGAAATCAGACCTCCTCACTATGGTGGCTTGTAGAGACCAAAAAACGTCAGACGCGTTTCGCCAATGCTTCCTCAGTGACGTCAGCAGCTTCGGGGTAGCAGTAGCCTTTTATACCTTGTGGAGTCTCTGATCTTAACCTTTGCATTGCTGGTTTTGCTCTGACTGATTATCATTCCTTTTTCAGCCAAAAGTACACTATTACATCAATATACACAATAAAATTAAAGTGTTACACATAAATTTAAAAACAGGTGGCATATTTAGAAAACCTTTATTAGTCATATGTCTCCTGTAAGTTTAAAAAGGAAGTCTAAGAGTAGAGATCAATTGCGTATTTGAGATAGAAGGATAATTAAAACCTATTAAAGGATTTTGTATTCCTAAATTTAAATGAAAGTCTTCGATGAGGGAAAATTAAGAACATATTTTATTTAAGAATGTGAGTGGATAACTAATTTAATAATTTTAAAACCATGGTTTTTTGAAGATGCCATCTGCTTCACACCAATTTGTAACCCGACGTTTGCAATAAATACTTTGTAATAACTACTATTATTTTGACATGCTAGATAACTAATAAAACATATGTATTGCGTCAGAGTCTTTATTTGTTTGGAAGGATATTTTGACATTAAGGGAGAAATGCGGTGATTTCCATGTCTAGATTTAACCCCTTAGGTGCCAGGGATTGGAGTGTGAAAATCCAGAAGGATTCTCTTCTATTGATTTTCCTAATGTAATCTCCTCCCCTCCAGTCAGGTTTAACAATTTCAATCCCAAAGAATTTTAGACAAGATGGGTTTTTGTTGTGTTTGATTTTGTAATGGTTTGAGACACTATGCGTCTCTAAACCATTGCATATGTTTCTGATATGTTCTCCCAATCTTGTTTTCAATTTCCTTATTGTTCTGCCCACATACTGTAGGTTGCAACCACATTGTAGCACATAGATCACCCCTTTACTGTCGCATGTGATGTGGGATTTAATATTATAATTTAGATTTGACACGATACTATTAAAAGAAGTTACCCTACTGTTAGTTAATGTATTATTCCGACAGGCCTTGCAGTTTAAACATTTCTTGAAGCCCTTTGTTAGTTGATCTAGCCAACAGCTTTTGGTTTTGGGAGGTAGAAAGCTGGGCACCAATTTCTGCTTGATATTTGGTGCTCTTGAATAAATTACAGTAGGCTTATCTCCGATAATTTCTTTTAAAAGGTCATCTTGTTTTAAAATAGGCCAGTGTTTCTTTAAAATCACTTCAATTTCTTTTGAGTTTGTGCTGTATGTTGTGGTAAAAGGAATAAAAACATCTGATTTGTTTTGTATCTTTTTCTTATTGTAAACTAGCATATCTTTCCTATCAACCTCCCCTACTTTTTGTAACGCTTTGTCAATAGTTTCTTTATTGTAATCCTTCTCTAAGAACTTATTTTTCATAGGGATTATCTGTTCCTCAAAATCTCTTATTTTTGTACAGTTGCGTTTTAAGCGTCGAAATTCCCCGTATGGGACATTCTCCAGCCAATTTTGCTTATGGCAGCTATTGGCTTTGATAAAATTATTACAGTTGACTGTTTTAAAATGTGTTCTTGTATTAATTGCTCCGTCTTCAATAAAAATTTCTAAGTCTAAAAATATCACTTTGGATATGCTTGAATCATACGTAAAAATCAGATTCAGATTGTTGATATTTATAGTGGTGAAAAAGGTTTGTATTGATTCAAGGTCGCCTTTCCATATGATGATGATATCATCTATGTAGCGTTTGTAGAGCACCAGGTTTGCCTCCCATGTCTTGTTGGGCCAAATTATTTGATCTTCCCACCAACCAAGAAACAGATTCGCATAGCTGGGGGCAAACCTGGTGCCCATTGCGGTCCCTCGTTTCTGCAAGAAGTATTCCCCCTCAAACCAAAAAACATTGTGATGTAGAATAAAACTGATCCCCTCTGTTAGAAAACTTTTTTGTGTATCTTCCAGTTCTAAATACTTATCTAGACAATACCTTGTGGCATCACACCCCTGCACATGATCTATGCATGTGTAGAGTGATGTGACGTCACAGGTAGCAAGTATATAATCAGACTGCCATTGAATCTTCTCTAGTGATTGTATCACCTGTGTTGTATCTTTAATGTGTGAAGGCAGCTTTTTAACTGCAGGTTGCAGGATGGTATCTATATAGGCAGAGAAGTTCTGGGTTAAGGAGCCGATCCCCGATATTATGGGTCTTCCTGGGGGGTTTGTTAAGGATTTGTGCATCTTTGGCAGGTAATAAAAGACCGGTGTTCTCGGATTCTGAGTTGTTATAAAATCATATTCTTTTTTTAAAAGAATCCCTTTCTGGAGGCCATCGTTTAGGAGTTCTGAGAGTTCTTTTGTATAAGATATAATTGGATTTGATCTTAATTTCATATATGTATTAGTATCCCCCAGAAGTCTTTCTGCCTCCTTTATGTAATCTGGAGTGTCTAGAATCACCACTCCACCTCCTTTATCGGCTGGTTTGATTACCAGGTCTTTATTATCGGCTAAATTATCCAAGACTTCTCGTTCCTTCTTAGTAAGGTTTGGTCTTGTTTTACCTTTTTTAGTTCCTATTTTTCTTATATCTTCTTCCACCAGCTTTTGAAAGGTTTCCAAATATGGGCCCCTACAAAAGCTTGGGTAGAATGTAGAGGGTTTTTTTAAAGCCGTATGAGTAAAGAGATTATTTGTATCTCCTCCAATTGGCAGGCCTGTATCTCCCTGATCAGTTTTGGATTTTTCAAAGTACCTTTTAAGGGTCAGTCTTCTTATATATTTTTGAGCATCCATGAATGTTTGAAATACTGACGCTCTATTAGATGGGGCGAAATTGAGCCCTCTACTTAGAATACCCTCTTCTTCTTTAGTCAAAATGTGTTTACTAAGATTGAATATTCCTGAATTGTTGTTAGCTTTCTCTATCTTCGTTGCTCTCTTCTTCCCCCCTCTACAGCCTCTCTTCTTCCTCCATCTCTTCTTTCCCTGGACGTTATGTCCGAGGTTGCTCTCCACATCCGTGGGTAGTATCCCTCTGGTTCTATGTCTCGTTCCCACCCTCTCCTTTGATCTAGAAAAGGGAGGTCTCTATTCTGATATTGATTATCACTCCTCCATGGTGATCTCATCCTTTCACCCTCTCTTCTTTCTCTTTGATTGCCTCCTTCATAGCCTTTATCCCTTCTATATTGATACTCTCTAGAGGTTGTATCTTTATTCTCTCTGTCTTGATATTCTCTTTCTTTATATGCTCTGGAATTTCCGTCATCTTTTCTATTATTGTTAGTGGCTTTCCAATTTGTATATTTACTTTGTTTAGAGTTATCCCTAAAATAATCTCTATTCTCCTTGCGATTATTGGGCTGTGTATATCTATGCCTGTCTCTCCCTTTCTCTTTTTCCTTTTCTTTTTGCTCTGGTTTTTGTTTTCTTACTGACTTACTTCTTTCTCTTTTTTCTCTTTTATCAATTGTCCTTGAGCTACTTCTTTCCTTTTGTGTTACTGCTACCCCATTGCTCTTATCTTTGGTTTTGTAATCTCGATATTTATTTTCTTCATAATCTATTCTGTCCCTTTTAAATTTAGTCCTCTTATTGTCTTTTGTTGTTTCTTCTAGTTTATCTAGTCTATCTTTAATTTCTATTTCACAGTGGTTAAACTCCTCATGTTCTTCATATGCTTCTAAATTTCGTTGTGTTTCAATAATTTCTTTATCAATCCTTTTTAGAGTCTCCCCCCTTGTAATTGTTATAAATCGCATTAGTTCAAAAGAACAGTTGTCTAGGATTCTGTTCCATTCTTTAATGAATGTGGGGTTATCTTGTTCTAACGTTGGATTTTTATAGAGACGTAACCCCCTGGGTATTCTAGATTTTGCAATATATTTTTCTATTGCTGCCAGTTCCCAACACACTTTTATTTCTTCTGTCATTAGCTTTTCTAAGTTTTGGAATTCGAAAAACATTTATGTGTAACACTTTAATTTTATTGTGTATATTGATGTAATAGTGTACTTTTGGCTGAAAAAGGAATGATAATCAGTCAGAGCAAAACCAGCAATGCAAAGGTTAAGATCAGAGACTCCACAAGGTATAAAAGGCTACTGCTACCCCGAAGCTGCTGACGTCACTGAGGAAGCATTGGCGAAACGCGTCTGACGTTTTTTGGTCTCTACAAGCCACCATAGTGAGGAGGTCTGATTTCCCTGGCCCAGCGTCTCGCCGTCTGCGCATGCGCATGCACAGCGGAGCAGAGAAGTCTGGAATTGTCTGCACGGGGAAGATAGGCAGCCGGAGGGGGAGGACATAGCCTGTGCACGGGCTCTGGACATCCACACTGCGGCTACCTGCAACCCAAGCCACAGACAGCATACATCTGCCAAGTGGGAACCAGCCGATACAGGACATCACTGCCCAGAAAGGGATTAATTGTGGAACCTGGCGGCATCTCCTTCCTATGCTCGAATTGATCGGTCGCTTGTAAGTTTTAAATCTCAAGTTTTTATTCGTTAATAAATTGTATTGCACTATTTTTCCCTTTATTTTTTACTAAGGAAGATTTTAGAAGGCATCTCCTCGGCCTCAACCCATCTACCTGCACACAGAAGAGAAGACATCTGTTGAAGACACCTACTACAAAAAGAGAAAGAAATACCAATTCAAGTTTTGAGAGTTTTAATGTGAGTGTGTCCCCAGTCAACAAATTTGAATTAACAATAGCCATCCCTTGTCTTTATTTTCTCACCCCTCGCAACCACCCCCCCCCCTTCCCTCCACCCTGATGAAAAAGTGTGCAAAACTTTGAGCTGTCTTTTTTCACTGTGGCCCTTCTCTCTCTCTTTTGCCTTGCATATAATACACGCTGTGGAGCCGCAAGCAGAGTGACGCGCCCGAGGACATTCAACCCCTTTTTTCCATTCAAATCCATACAGAGGTTGGTGAATAACCTCTGAAAGACTCAGGCAGCGAAATCACTCCGTGGAAAGGACTGGAACCACAAATTGAACAGTAGGCTAATCCCTTCTTTTTTGGCGCAAATTTTCCCCCCTTTTTTTCCCTCATATCTATTTTATTCATTTAAGTTTGCAGCCTAAAAGTAACCTACACTATGGAGAAATTATCACTATACTACACCAGACTACATAGAGGTTCCATCTTAGAAGATGTTTTTGACACCTCACTAGGAGAAGACATGATCACTACAGATGAAATTGTTATTAGTCCTGGTCTAGATGAGGATAAAATGTTTTTCGAATTCCAAAACTTAGAAAAGCTAATGACAGAAGAAATAAAAGTGTGTTGGGAACTGGCAGCAATAGAAAAATATATTGCAAAATCTAGAATACCCAGGGGGTTACGTCTCTATAAAAATCCAACGTTAGAACAAGATAACCCCACATTCATTAAAGAATGGAACAGAATCCTAGACAACTGTTCTTTTGAACTAATGCGATTTATAACAATTACAAGGGGGGAGACTCTAAAAAGGATTGATAAAGAAATTATTGAAACACAACGAAATTTAGAAGCATATGAAGAACATGAGGAGTTTAACCACTGTGAAATAGAAATTAAAGATAGACTAGATAAACTAGAAGAAACAACAAAAGACAATAAGAGGACTAAATTTAAAAGGGACAGAATAGATTATGAAGAAAATAAATATCGAGATTACAAAACCAAAGATAAGAGCAATGGGGTAGCAGTAACACAAAAGGAAAGAAGTAGCTCAAGGACAATTGATAAAAGAGAAAAAAGAGAAAGAAGTAAGTCAGCTAAAAAACAAAAACCAGAGCAAAGAGAAAAAGAAAAAGAGAAAGGGAGAGATAGACATAGATACACACAGCCCAATAATCGCAAGGAGAATAGAGATTATTTTAGGGATAACTCTAAACAAAGTAAATATACAAATTGGAAAGCCACTAACAATAATAGAAAAGATGACGGAAATTCCAGAGCATATAAAGAAAGAGAATATCAAGACAGAGAGAATAAAGATACAACCTCTAGAGAGTATCAATATAGAAGGGATAAAGGCTATGAAGGAGGCAATCAAAGAGAAAGAAGAGAGGGTGAAAGGATGAGATCACCATGGAGGAGTGATAATCAATATCAGAATAGAGACCTCCCTTTTCTAGATCAAAGGAGAGGGTGGGAACGAGACATAGAACCAGAGGGATACTACCCACGGATGTGGAGAGCAACCTCGGACATAACGTCCAGGGAAAGAAGAGATGGAGGAAGAAGAGAGGCTGTAGAGGGGGGAAGAAGAGAGCAACGAAGATAGAGAAAGCTAACAACAATTCAGGAATATTCAATCTTAGTAAACACATTTTGACTAAAGAAGAAGAGGGTATTCTAAGTAGAGGGCTCAATTTCGCCCCATCTAATAGAGCGTCAGTATTTCAAACATTCATGGATGCTCAAAAATATATAAGAAGACTGACCCTTAAAAGGTACTTTGAAAAATCCAAAACTGATCAGGGAGATACAGGCCTGCCAATTGGAGGAGATACAAATAATCTCTTTACTCATACGGCTTTAAAAAAACCCTCTACATTCTACCCAAGCTTTTGTAGGGGCCCATATTTGGAAACCTTTCAAAAGCTGGTGGAAGAAGATATAAGAAAAATAGGAACTAAAAAAGGTAAAACAAGACCAAACCTTACTAAGAAGGAACGAGAAGTCTTGGATAATTTAGCCGATAATAAAGACCTGGTAATCAAACCAGCCGATAAAGGAGGTGGAGTGGTGATTCTAGACACTCCAGATTACATAAAGGAGGCAGAAAGACTTCTGGGGGATACTAATACATATATGAAATTAAGATCAAATCCAATTATATCTTATACAAAAGAACTCTCAGAACTCCTAAACGATGGCCTCCAGAAAGGGATTCTTTTAAAAAAAGAATATGATTTTATAACAACTCAGAATCCGAGAACACCGGTCTTTTATTACCTGCCAAAGATGCACAAATCCTTAACAAACCCCCCAGGAAGACCCATAATATCGGGGATCGGCTCCTTAACCCAGAACTTCTCTGCCTATATAGATACCATCCTGCAACCTGCAGTTAAAAAGCTGCCTTCACACATTAAAGATACAACACAGGTGATACAATCACTAGAGAAGATTCAATGGCAGTCTGATTATATACTTGCTACCTGTGACGTCACATCACTCTACACATGCATAGATCATGTGCAGGGGTGTGATGCCACAAGGTATTGTCTAGATAAGTATTTAGAACTGGAAGATACACAAAAAAGTTTTCTAACAGAGGGGATCAGTTTTATTCTACATCACAATGTTTTTTGGTTTGAGGGGGAATACTTCTTGCAGAAACGAGGGACCGCAATGGGCACCAGGTTTGCCCCCAGCTATGCGAATCTGTTTCTTGGTTGGTGGGAAGATCAAATAATTTGGCCCAACAAGACATGGGAGGCAAACCTGGTGCTCTACAAACGCTACATAGATGATATCATCATCATATGGAAAGGCGACCTTGAATCAATACAAACCTTTTTCACCACTATAAATATCAACAATCTGAATCTGATTTTTACGTATGATTCAAGCATATCCAAAGTGATATTTTTAGACTTAGAAATTTTTATTGAAGACGGAGCAATTAATACAAGAACACATTTTAAAACAGTCAACTGTAATAATTTTATCAAAGCCAATAGCTGCCATAAGCAAAATTGGCTGGAGAATGTCCCATACGGGGAATTTCGACGCTTAAAACGCAACTGTACAAAAATAAGAGATTTTGAGGAACAGATAATCCCTATGAAAAATAAGTTCTTAGAGAAGGATTACAATAAAGAAACTATTGACAAAGCGTTACAAAAAGTAGGGGAGGTTGATAGGAAAGATATGCTAGTTTACAATAAGAAAAAGATACAAAACAAATCAGATGTTTTTATTCCTTTTACCACAACATACAGCACAAACTCAAAAGAAATTGAAGTGATTTTAAAGAAACACTGGCCTATTTTAAAACAAGATGACCTTTTAAAAGAAATTATCGGAGATAAGCCTACTGTAATTTATTCAAGAGCACCAAATATCAAGCAGAAATTGGTGCCCAGCTTTCTACCTCCCAAAACCAAAAGCTGTTGGCTAGATCAACTAACAAAGGGCTTCAAGAAATGTTTAAACTGCAAGGCCTGTCGGAATAATACATTAACTAACAGTAGGGTAACTTCTTTTAATAGTATCGTGTCAAATCTAAATTATAATATTAAATCCCACATCACATGCGACAGTAAAGGGGTGATCTATGTGCTACAATGTGGTTGCAACCTACAGTATGTGGGCAGAACAATAAGGAAATTGAAAACAAGATTGGGAGAACATATCAGAAACATATGCAATGGTTTAGAGACGCATAGTGTCTCAAACCATTACAAAATCAAACACAACAAAAACCCATCTTGTCTAAAATTCTTTGGGATTGAAATTGTTAAACCTGACTGGAGGGGAGGAGATTACATTAGGAAAATCAATAGAAGAGAATCCTTCTGGATTTTCACACTCCAATCCCTGGCACCTAAGGGGTTAAATCTAGACATGGAAATCACCGCATTTCTCCCTTAATGTCAAAATATCCTTCCAAACAAATAAAGACTCTGACGCAATACATATGTTTTATTAGTTATCTAGCATGTCAAAATAATAGTAGTTATTACAAAGTATTTATTGCAAACGTCGGGTTACAAATTGGTGTGAAGCAGATGGCATCTTCAAAAAACCATGGTTTTAAAATTATTAAATTAGTTATCCACTCACATTCTTAAATAAATTATGTTCTTAATTTTCCCTCATCGAAGACTTTCATTTAAATTTAGGAATACAAAATCCTTTAATAGGTTTTAATTATCCTTCTATCTCAAATACGCAATTGATCTCTACTCTTAGACTTCCTTTTTAAACTTACAGGAGACATATGACTAATAAAGGTTTTCTAAATATGCCACCTGTTTTTAAATTTATGTGTAACACTTTAATTTTATTGTGTATATTGATGTAATAGTGTACTTTTGGCTGAAAAAGGAATGATAATCAGTCAGAGCAAAACCAGCAATGCAAAGGTTAAGATCAGAGACTCCACAAGGTATAAAAGGCTACTGCTACCCCGAAGCTGCTGACGTCACTGAGGAAGCATTGGCGAAACGCGTCTGACGTTTTTTGGTCTCTACAAGCCACCATAGTGAGGAGGTCTGATTTCCCTGGCCCAGCGTCTCGCCGTCTGCGCATGCGCATGCACAGCGGAGCAGAGAAGTCTGGAATTGTCTGCACGGGGAAGATAGGCAGCCGGAGGGGGAGGACATAGCCTGTGCACGGGCTCTGGACATCCACACTGCGGCTACCTGCAACCCAAGCCACAGACAGCATACATCTGCCAAGTGGGAACCAGCCGATACAGGACATCACTGCCCAGAAAGGGATTAATTGTGGAACCTGGCGGCATCTCCTTCCTATGCTCGAATTGATCGGTCGCTTGTAAGTTTTAAATCTCAAGTTTTTATTCGTTAATAAATTGTATTGCACTATTTTTCCCTTTATTTTTTACTAAGGAAGATTTGAGAAGGCATCTCCTCGGCCTCAACCCATCTACCTGCACATAGAAGAGAAGACATCTGTTGAAGACACCTACTACAAAAAGAGAAAGAAATACCAATTCAAGTTTTGAGAGTTTTAATGTGAGTGTGTCCCCAGTCAACAAATTTGAATTAACAATAGCCATCCCTTGTCTTTATTTTCTCACCCCTCGCAACCACCCCCCCCCCTTCCCTCCACCCTGATGAAAAAGTGTGCAAAACTTTGAGCTGTCTTTTTTCACTGTGGCCCTTCTCTCTCTCTTTTGCCTTGCATATAATACACGCTGTGGAGCCGCAAGCAGAGTGACGCGCCCGAGGACATTCAACCCCTTTTTTCCGGAGGTTAGTCAGAGCCCCACGCGGAGATAGAGAATAAAGGTCGGAGGTTAGTCAGAGCCCCATGCGGAGATAGGGAATAAAGGTCGGATGTTAGTCAGAGCCCCACGCGGAGATAGGGAATAAAGGTCGGATGTTAGTCAGAGCCCCACACGGAGATAGGGAATAAAGGTCGGATGTTAGAGCCCCACGCGGAGATAGGGAATAAAGGTCGGATGTTAGTCAGAGCCCCACGCGGAGATAGAGAATAAAGGTCGGAGGTTAGTCAGAGCCCCATGCGGAGATAGGGAATAAAGGTCGGATGTTAGTCAGAGCCCCACGCGGAGATAGGGAATAAAGGTCGGATGTTAGTCAGAGCCCCACGCGGAGATAGGGAATAAAGGTCGGACGTTAGTCAGAGCCCCACGCGTAGATAGGGAATAAAGGTCGGATGTTAGTCAGAGCCCCACACGGAGATAGGGAATAAAGGTCGGATGTTAGTCAGAGCCCCACGCGGAGATAGAGAATAAAGGTCGGATGTTAGTCAGAGCGCCACGCAGAGATAGGGAATAAAGGTCGGATGTTAGTCAGAGCCCCACGCGGAGATAGAGAATAAAGGTCGGAGGTTAGTCAGAGCCCCATGCGGAGATAGGGAATAAAGGTCGGATGTTAGTCAGAGCCCCACGCGGAGATAGGGAATAAAGGTCGGATGTTAGTCAGAGCCCCACGCGGAGATAGGGAATAAAGGTCGGACGTTAGTCAGAGCCCCACGCGTAGATAGGGAATAAAGGTCGGATGTTAGTCAGAGCCCCACACGGAGATAGGGAATAAAGGTCGGATGTTAGTCAGAGCCCCACGCGGAGATAGAGAATAAAGGTCGGATGTTAGTCAGAGCGCCACGCAGAGATAGGGAATAAAGGTCGGATGTTAGTCAGAGCCCCACGCGGAGATAGAGAATAAAGGTCGGATGTTAGTCAGAGCGCCACGCAGAGATAGGGAATAAAGGTCGGATGTTAGTCAGAGCCCCACACGGAGATAGGGAATAAAGGTCGGATGTTAGTCAGAGCCCCACGCGGAGATAGGGAATAAAGGTCGGATGTTAGTCAGAGCGCCACGCAGAGATAGGGAATAAAGGTCGGATGTTAGTCAGAGCCCCACACGGAGATAGGGAATAAAGGTCGGATGTTAGTCAGAGCCCCACGCGGAGATAGGGAATAAAGGTCGGATGTTAGTCAGAGCCCCACGCGGAGATAGGGAATAAAGGTCGGAGGTTAGTCAGAGCCCCACGTGGAGATAGGGAATAAAGGTCGGGTGTTAGTCAGAGCCCCACGTGGAGATAGGGAATAAAGGTCGGGTGTTAGTCAGAGCCCCACGCGGAGATAGGGAATAAAGGTCGGATGTTAGTCAGAGCCCCACGCGGAGATAGGGAATAAAGGTCGGATGTTAGTCAGAGCCCCATGCGGAGATAGGGAATAAAGGTCGGATGTTAGTCAGAGCCCCACGTGGAGATAGGGAATAAAGGTCGGATGTTAGTCAGAGCCCCATGCGGAGATAGGGAATAAAGGTCGGATGTTAGTCAGAGCCCCACGCGGAGATAGGGAATAAAGGTCGGATGTTAGTCAGAGCCCCATGCGGAGATAAGGAATAAAGGTCGGATGTTAGTCAGAGCCCCACGCGGAGATAGGGAATAAAGGTCGGATGTTAGTCAGAGCCCCATGCGGAGATAGGGAATAAAGGTCGGAGGTTAGTCAGAGCCCCATGTGGAGATAGGGAATAAAGGTCGGATGTTAGTCAGAGCCCCACGCGGAGATAGAGAATAAAGGTCGGATGTTAGTCAGAGAACCATGCAGAGATAGGTATGTTTAATTTTGTTTTCTTCTTATACTGTATGCTGATCAGAAGCAAAAGCAGTCTCCTGTTTTCACTTCTGCGCTCACCTCCTACAAGTCGCCTTTTGGATTTCAAAGATATCCGCTGCTAGTTTCTTCTAAAAGTCGTCAATACGTGTAAATGCGAAAATGTGAACGCAGAGAACGTTAGAAAAAAAACGGGAGAACATTCGCAAACTGGAAAACAAAAACAGTAATTCAAAAACTATTTGATAATAGGCACGAAATAGAGACAGCTTTGAGACCCCGGGACCATTGGAAGGTAGGCACCAGAAGCAAAATAATATTTATATGCTCTTTACAAACAGTGGTGTGCCATTTAAACCTACTATTGCTCCTCAAAAACTATGACACATTCGCAATTTTTTTTTACGTTTTCCCAAAAATTCCAAAAAATCCGGCGAATTGAATTTCAACGAATTGGCCCATTTGTACCCAAGGCATCATGTATTCTTGGGAGAACACGGATGTGAATTCATATACAGAAACACATGCATGCCGCCTACTGCTCACCAATGTCCTTCTGCCTTCTGGGACTTACAGTAACGGAGAAATATAACAAGCCTCGTCTGTGAATCAAATACTCACCAGTCAGGGACCCAATAGCATGCAGGGATTCAAAATGGCATAACATTAATAATACAGTATGTGCCCATTATTACAAGACAGGTTCTAACTGACGGAGACTGCTGGTGTAGAAATGCCGTTTTAGACCCCGCCACCATTGCCGGCTCACTTAACCGGGACCAAAAAAAAAAACAATTAATCCCGATTCTTTTCAAATTGCCTTTATTTTGATCTTATATTACATAACTCGGCTATGATAATAAGAGATACTGCAGCTTTACGAGAGGTAAACGGCTGTCCAGATTAGAATATAATTACATAAAACGCTCATTAATCCTCATTAATGCAATGTGCAGCCCCCGCGGACAGGGAAAAGGGTCCAATGAGGCCATCACAGTATGAAGTGACAATGTTTTTCTCCGTCCCATTAACGGACAGTGGCTGTATTATCTGCCTCCCCTCTTCTGTCTTCACTGACGTGGAAGGTTTCTGGTCACTTCCGATATCTCAGGCCACGGATTCCGATGAAGACTCCACTATGGGGGGGGGGAAACAAGAGAGCGGCTCCTATTAAAGTCCCGTGATATTCACCGTGGTATTATCAGCTTTCTGAGCTGAGATCTGAGGACGTGGCCTGGATTCTGTGGCTGCATTACATGCAGATCGATTCCTTACCCTTCCTAAGCCATTGGTGAGCAACATCCTATACTATAAGGGCTGGAAGTATATATATATATATATTGAGTTAAGTTATGGTGAGTAAAAAAAGTGACAAAAACCCTCCACAGCAAAGCATATAGCAAATGTAAATATACTGTATGCTCATCTGCATGTCTTAGACAGGCTGCAACCCCACCTTTCCCCATTATCACCCAGCACACAGCACTTCCACTGCAGCAAGGGATTCTGGGAAATTACATGCAAATGAGCACACAGTGCCACGTTTTGCTTCAAAAACCATTTTATACATGGTTCCCTATAGGCTTAAGCTTGCTGCATGGTCACAGCTTTGAGCACAGCCAGGGTTAAGGTGCATACCCAGAAAACCACCCACAGACAGCTGTTTCGACCTTAATGGGTCTCATCAGTGTGGGGTTGGTAAACTGGGTATGGAATGAAGTGCTGGGTGATAATGGTGAAAGGCAGAGCTGCATGTCATTTCCCAGAATCCCTTGCTGCAGTGGAAGTGCTGTGTGCTGGGTGATAATGGTGAAAGGCGGGGTTGCAGACCTGCCTAAGACATGCAAATGAGCATACAGTATATTTACATTTGCTATATGCTTTGCTGTGGAGGGTTTTTGTCACTTTTTTTACTCACCATAACTTAACTCAGTATGGTAGACCCCATCTTTTCACTTCATTGCATAGCCAGTGTAACCAACCCCACACTGATGAGACCCATTAAGGTCGAAACAGCTGTCTGTGGGTGGGTTTTCTGGCTATGCATCTTAACCCTTGCTGTGCTCAAAGCTGTGACCATGCAGCAAGCTTACGCCTATAGGGAACCATGTATAAAATATTTTTGAAGCAAAAAGTGGCACTGTGTGCTCATTTGCATGTCATTTCCCAGAATCCCTTGCTGCAGTGGAAGTGCTGTGTGCTGTGTGATAATGGTGAAAGGTGGGGTTGCAGACCTGCCTAAGACATGCAAATGAGCATACAGTATATTTACATTTGATATATATATATATATATATATATATAAACATAGTTACATAGTTACGTAGTAGATGAGGTTGAAAAGTACCAAGTGACATATACTGCTAAAAACACATTTATACAATACATGGAGAGATGGCAAACTCAACACATCAGAGATATCCGGGAGATATCCAAATGAGCATATGTTAAGTATATTTAAATTACTTAAATTAGCATTAGACTCTCATACACTCCCACCTAGTACACCTAGCACACCTAGCACACCTAGCAAACCTAGTACACCTAGTACACATAGCACACCTAGTACACATAGCACACCTAGTACACCTAGTACACATAGCACACCTAGTACACCTAGCACACCTAGTACACATAGCACACCTAGTACACATAGCACACCTAGTACACCTAGTACACCTAGTACACATAGCACACCTAGTACACCTAGCACACCTAGCACACCTAGTACACCTAGTACACATAGCACACCTAGTACACATAGCACACCTAGTACACCTAGTACACCTAGTACACATAGCACACCTAGTACACATAGCACACCTAGCACACCTTGCACACCTAGTACACCTAGCACACCTAGCAAACCTAGTACACCTAGTACACCACTGGCACATGTTCTTCATATACACTTTTTGTTCTTATTGAGCAGTCAGTGTAGGCAAAGTTATCTCTTGAAAGCAAGTTGAGGTCCAAATATTAAACCTGTCCATGAATATTCTATCCTCTTGTTATTCCTTTCCTGAGGTCCGAAGTTTAGAACATAGTACCACCACTTTTTAAGGCACTTTGACCCCTGACTTACAACTTTTCTTATTAACACGTGCGGTACGTACGAGGCATGTTCGTGTTTTGCCTCTTTGTATGACAGCATAAGACAGCTTAGTGCACAAAGTCCCAGAAACGTGTTCCTGATGAGTTATAATTACTTTTTTGCTGTGTTATCCGTGTGACGGGTTCAACGCACATCCATATACAGCCATAGTCGCAGCATTTCTGTTGGTGAGGACATTGGCTGTCACTTTGGCACTGCGCAGGAGGATATGGGTGATGACATGGTAGAAGTGTGTTCACCACCGGGCACTTCCCGGGTTTCTCTGCAACACAAAATGTTGAAAAATGTAGATATTTATCAGCACTAAAGTATGGCAGAATAAGGCCTTACCCCCCCTCTATCTCACCCCGCCATAAGCTCTTTCACACCAGGTAATAAGCGGCACTAGCAGTTTTATATAAGAAAACTAATAGGCTAATTGTGACCTTTCACATATTTATCCGATCTTCCCATGTAAGCGAGTGCTATGGGTACTGTTAAAGAATAATACATATCACTAATGTGAATCTAACGATAGGTAAAGCAGCAGACGGATTCTCAGGTAACTTGAGAGTGTGTTTCATACAGTAGGTTATTATTATCTCACATAAACACTACAAAGAAACGGTCACCTGGAAACCGTATCTCATTGCATTGTTACTCTGAGAATACAAGTGTAGCGGGGTACCCCCTGGCTACTAATTTTACCTGATGGGCTGGCAGTAAACCCTGGTATTCACAGGTCTGCCAGTAGTTATTTCGGGATTTTACCCTTCACCTAGGTAATGCATTTGAGTGACAGCAGTAGGTGGTACATGCATTGTAGCTGCCCGCCCTCTGGCTGTACTTAAGGGCAGGAACGCCCTAAAGTTAGTGCGTTCGTCCTTCCCCCTGAGGAAGGCAGGTCACGAATGGGAGCCTGAGATTGGGGCCTTCCCATGTGCTCTTCCCTCCGGGAGGAGTAGAGTGACTATACCTCTGCCTCCGCAAGGGAGGTGGGGAAGAGCTAGGACGGCTGCAGTGGCCCTAGGCCCGTAGTGACTGTCTAGGGACTATCTCCGGTGATACCGGGAAAGATAAGACTGTGATCCGGCAGACGACTGTCGAGTACCTGTAACTACCGAGAGAAGAGTGATAATAAACCGTTCCTGTTTTGCAATATACCTCCAGCCTGATGTGTGATCTTATCAGGGGGAGTGTTATAGTTCTACGTGGGAGATCGCCTCCATATCCCTGGGGCCTACGGCAGACGGAGGCGCTGCACTGCTAAGTATAATGTGGGGTATGAACCCCAGAAGCCTGTTCCAGCAAGTCCCAGCGTTACCGCGGACGCTCGGCCCTCCTGTTGCCAGCAAGTATGCACCACATACACCCAGTAATGGCCCCGATATGCGATTGGGGGGGAAACACCTTTACACATAGAACACAGTGTTGTGAATGTGGAGTTAATTGAGGAACAATAATGTCTGTTACCATTTTTCACAATGTATCGGGCGTGACCAAATGTATACAACAAAATAGAAAATTACACAATGCTACATCCAGTGTGGCAAAAATACAGAGTTAAATACGTAAATGTCCGTATTCTCATGAGAAAGGGTCATTTAGTTAAACCCTTTGGCCAAAGCGTTATAAGCCACGACATGACCACTATGCAGCCACGCCACGACATGACCACTATGCAGCCACGACATGACCACTATGCAGCCACGCCACGACATGACCACTATGCAGCCACGTCACGGCATGACCACTATGCAGCCACGCCACGACACGACCACTATGCAGCCACGCCACGACCACTATGCAGCCACGTCACGGCATGACCACTATGCAGCCACGCCACGGCATGACCATTATGCAGCCACGCCACGACACGACCACTATGCAGCCACGCCACGCCACGACATGACCACTATGCAGCCACGCCACGACATGACCACTATGCAGCCACGACACGACCACTATGCAGCCACGCCACGACCTGACCACTATGCAGCCACGACACGACACGACCACTATGCAGCCACGTCACGACACGACCACTATGCAGCCACGCCACAACATGACCACTATGCAGCCACGCCACGAAATGACCACTATGCAGGTCCTGTAGCATGGGGTATTTCTGTATTGTGTTGTACACTAAGGGGACTCCTGTTTTTAACTGCCCCACTTCTGATTTATTGTTCCCTCTCTGTGAGCATAGGCCATGGGGGTGTTAGAGAGGGAGGGGAGAAGTGGGGGTGTAAGAGGGGGAGGTGGAGAGGTGGCTGTAAGAGAGGAGGGGAGTGGTGGGGGGGGTAAGAGAGAGAGGGGAGAAGTGGGGTAAAAGGGAGGGGAGGGGTGGGAATGTAATAGAGAGAGGGGCAAAGGAGGGATGTAAGAGAGGGAGGAGGGGAGGTGGGGTAGGAGAGGGAGGGGAGAGGTGGGGGTAAGAGAGGGAGGGTGAGAGGTGGGGGTAAGAGGGTGAGAGGTGAGATAAGGGAGGGAGGGGGAGAGGTGGGGGTAAGAAAAGAGGGGGTGAATGGGAGGGAGGGGGAGAGGTGGAGGTAAGAGAGGGAGGGGAAGAGGTGGGGGAAAGAGGGAAGGGAAGAGGTGGGGGTAAGAGAGGGACGGGAAGAGGTGGGGGTAAGAGAGGGAGGGGGAGAGGTGGGGGTAAGAATGGGAGTAGGATAGGTGGGGGTAAGAGAGGGAGGGGAGAGGTGGGGGTAAGAGAGGGAGGGGAAGAGGTGGGAGGTAAGAGAGGGAGGGGGAGAGGTGGGGGTAAGAATGGGAGGAGGATAGGTGGGAGTAAGAGAGGGAGGGGGAGAGGTGTGGGTAAGAGAGGGAGGGAAAGAGGTGGGGGTAAGAGAGGAAGGTCGCTGATGGGGTGTATGTCACTGAGAGGGAGGACGAGAGGAGGGGGTAAGAGGGGGAGGGCGATAGGTGGGGGTAAGAGAGGGAGGGGGAGAGGTGGGGGTAAGAGAGGGAGGACGAGAGGATGGGGTAAGAATGGGAGGAGGATATGTGGGGGTAAGAGAGGGAGGGGAGAGGTGGGGGTAAGAGAGGGAGGGGAAGAGGTGGGCGGTAAGAGAGGGAGGGGGAGAGGTGGGAGTAAGAATGGGAGGAGGATAGGTGGGAGTAAGAGAGGGAGGGGGAGAGGTGGGGGTAAAAGAGGGAGGGGGAGAGGTGGGGGTAAGACAGGGAGGGAAAGAGGTGGGGGTAAGAGAGGGAGGACGAGAGGATGGGGTAAGAATGGGAGGAGGATAGGTGGGAGTAAGAGAAGGAGGGGAAGAGGTGAGGGTAAGAGAGGGAGGGGGAGAGGTGGGGGTAAGAGACGGAGGGGGAGAGGTGGGGGTAAGAATGGGAGGAGGATAGGTGGGGTAAGAGAGGGAGGGCGAGAGGTGGGGTATGAGAGGGACAAGAGGTGGGGGTGAGAGAGGGAGGGGGAGAGGTGGGGGTAAGAGAGGGAGGGGGAGAGGTGGGGGTAAGAATGGGAGGAGGATAGGTGGGGTAAGAGAGAGAGGGGGAGAGGTGGGGTATAAGACAGGGACAAGAGGTGGGGGTGAAAGAGGGAGAGGTGGAGTGTAAGAGAGGAAGGTCACAAGTGAAGTGAGTGGGTGTCACTATAATTTGGGATGAGAGTCTCAGTGACTGGGGGTTTGAGTGGGAGTTATTAGTGTCTGTGGGTTGGAGTGGGAGTGTCAGTGACTGGGGGTTGGAGTGGGAGTGTCAGTGCCAGGGGGTTGGAGTGGGAGTGTCAGTGACTGGGGGTTGGAGTGGGAGTGTCAGTGACTGGGGGTTGGAGTGGGAGTGTCAGTGACTGGGGGTTAGAGTGGGAGTCTCAGTGACTGGAGATTGGGGTGGGAGTCTCAGTGACTGGGGGTTGGAGTCTCAGTGACTGTGGGTTAGAGTGGGAGTGTCAGTGACTGGGGATTGGAGTGGGAGTGTCAGTAACTGGAGGTTAGAGTGGGAGTGTCAGTAACTGGAGGTTAGAGTGGGAGTCTCAGTGACTGGGGGTTAGAGTGGGAGTGTCAGTGACTGGGGGTTAGAGTGGGAGTGTCAGTGACTGGGGGTTAGAGTGGGAGTGTCAGTGACTGGGGGTTAGAGTGGGAGTGTCAGTGACTGGGGGTTAGAGTGGGAGTCTCAGTGACTGGGGGTTAGAGTGGGAGTCTCAGTGACTGGGGGTTAGAGTGGGAGTCTCAGTGACTGGGGGTTAGAGTGGGAGTCTCAGTGACTGGGGGTTAGAGTGGGACTCTCAGTGACTGGGGGTTGGAGTGGGAGTGTCAGTGACTAGGGGTTAGAGTGGGAGTGTCAGTGACTGGGGGTTAGAGTGGGAGTGTCAGTGACTGGGGGTGGGAGTGGGAGTGTCAGTGACTGGAAGTTGGAGTGGGAGTGTCAGTGACTGGGGTTTAGAGTGGGAGTGTCAGTGACTGGGGGTTGGAGTGGGAGTGTTAGTGACTGGGGTTTGGAGTGGGAGTCTCAGTAACTGGGGGTTGGAGTGGGAGTGTCAGTGGCTGGGGGTTAGAGTGGGACTCTCAGTGACTGGGGGTTGGAGTGGGAGTGTCAGTGACTGGGTGTTGGAGTGGGAGTGTCAGTGACTAGGGGTTAGAGTGGGAGTGTCAGTGACTGGGGGTTAGAGTGGGAGTGTCAGTGACTGGGAGTGTGAGTGTCAGTGACTGGAAGTTGGAGTGGGAGTGTCAGTGACTGGGGGTTAGAGTGGGAGTGTCAGTGACTGGGGGTTGGAGTGGGAGTGTCAGTGACTGGGGGTTAGAGTGGGAGTGTCAGTGACTGGGGATTGGAGTGGGAGTGTCAGTGACTAGGGGTTAGAGTGGGAGTCTCAGTAACTGGAGGTTAGAGTGGGAGTCTCAGTGACTGGGGGTTGGAGTGGGAGTGTCAGTGACTGGGGATTGGAGTGGGAGTGTCAGTGACTAGGGGTTAGAGTGGGAGTATCAGTGACTGGGGGTTAGAGTGGGAGTGTCAGTGACTGGGGGTGGGAGTGTCAGTGACTGGAAGTTGGAGTGGGAGTGTCAGTGACTGGGGGTTAGAGTGGGAGTGTCAGTGACTGGGGGTTGGAGTGGGAGTGTCAGTGACTGGGGGTTAGAGTGGGAGTGTCAGTGACTGGGGTTTGGAGTGGGAGTCTCAGTAACTGGGGGTTGGAGTGGGAGTGTCAGTGACTGGGGGTTAGAGTGGGAGTGTCAGTGACTGGGGGTTAGAGTGGGAGTCTCAGTGACTGGGGGTTGGAGTGGGAGTGTCAGTGACTGGGGGTTAGAGTGGGAGTCTCAGTGACTGGGGGTTAGAGTGGGAGTCTCAGTAACTGGAGGTTAGAGTGGGAGTCTCAGTGACTGGGGGTTGGAGTGGGAGTGTCAGTGACTGGGGGTTAGAGTGGGAGTCTCAGTGACTGGGGGTTGGAATGGGAGTGTCAGTGACTGGGGGTTGGAGTGGGAGTGTCAGTGACTGGGGGTTAGAGTGGGAGTGTCAGTGACGGGGTTGGAGTGGGAGTGTCAGTGACTGGGGGTTAGAGTGGGAGTGTCAGTGACTGGAGGTTGGAGTGGGAGTCTCAGTGACTGGGGGTTGGAGTGGGAGTCTCAGTGACTGGGGGTTAGAGTGGGAGTCTCAGTAACTGGAGGTTAGAGTGGGAGTCTCAGTGACTGGGGGTTGGAGTGGGAGTGTCAGTGACTGGGGGTTAGAGTGGGAGTCTCAGTGACTGGGGGTTGGAATGGGAGTGTCAGTGACTGGGGGTTGGAGTGGGAGTGTCAGTGACTGGGGGTTAGAGTGGGAGTCTCAGTAACTGGGGGTTGGAGTGGGAGTCTCAGTGACTGGGGGTTAGAGTGGGAGTCTCAGTAACTGGGGGTTAGAGTGGGAGTCTCAGTGACTGGGGGTTAGAGTGGGAGTCTCAGTGACTGGGGGTTGGAGTGGGAGTCTCAGTGACTGGGGGTTGAGTGGGAGTCTCAGTAACTGGGGGTTAGAGTGGGAGTCTCAGTGACTGGGGGTTAGAGTGGGAGTCTCAGTGACTGGGGGTTGGAGTGGGAGTCTCAGTGACTGGGGGTTGGAATGGGAGTGTCAGTGACTGGGGGTTAGAGTGGGAGTCTCAGTGACTGGGGGTTGGAATGGGAGTGTCAGTGACTGGGGGTTAGAGTGGGAGTCTCAGTGACTGGGGGTTGGAATGGGAGTGTCAGTGACTGGGGGTTAGAGTGGGAGTCTCAGTGACTGGGGGTTGGAATGGGAGTGTCAGTGACTGGGGGTTAGGCTAAGGCCCCGCTCCCAGAGTCAGCGCACCCGCACTGCTGACAGGCGGTGCGCTGAGATACACAGACCGCGATATGCGGTCTGTAGGGAGCGGGAGCCGGAGCGGGAGGTGGGCGGGAGGTGGGAGGTTTGATCGGGAGGTGGGCGGTTTGATCGGGAGGTGGGCGGGAGGTGGGCGGTTTGACAGGGAGGGGGGGCGTGGCTTGAGCGGAGGGACCCGCTACTCTCCCCCCCCTCCCTCCACGGACTCGGGCTGGAGCTGGAAGGTAAGTTTAAACACACACACGCAGGCACTCATTCATACACGCGCACACACACACACACACACACACACACAGGCAGGCACTCACGCACTCATACACACACACACGCGCGCACACACAGGCAGGCACTCATACACACACACACACACACACAGACAGAGGCAGGCACTCGGGCACACACACACACAGGCAGGCACTCACGCACTCATACACACACACACACACACACACACACACACACACACACACACACACACAGACAGAGGCAGGCACTCGGGCACACACACACACACAGACAGGCACTCACGCACTCAGACACATACACACACAGACAGGCACGCACTCAGACACACACACAGAGAAAGGCACTCACCTGCTTTCACTCCACACTCCTCCCCGCTCCCCGAAGCCTCTCCTCCTCCCGAAGCCTCCCCTCCCCATTGGCTCACAGCCACACACGTCACGCGTCGAAGCTAGGAAACACCATTCTGTGGTGTCTCCAGCGGCTGACGCGCGACAGCGTGTGATCAGCTGTGCAGCCAGTGGGGACCGGGACCGGCTCGCGAGGATTCCCCTGCTGGTGGGGAACTCGCTACATTGCCGCCCGCGCCAACGAGCGCAGCGGGACCGAGGCCTTAGAGTGGGAGTCTCAGAGACTGGGGGTTAGAGTGGGAGTCTCAGTGACTGGGGGTTAGAGTGGGAGTGTCAGTGACTGGGGGTTAGAGTGGGAGTCTCAGAGACTTGGGGTTAGAGTGGGAGTGTCAGTGACTGGAGGTTATAGTGGGAGTCTCAGAGACTTGGGGTTAGAGTGGGAGTGTCAGTGACTGGGGGTTAGAGTGGGAGTCTCAGAGACTTGGGGTTAGAGTGGGAGTGTCAGTGACTGGGGGTTAGAGTGGGAGTCTCAGAGACTTGGGGTTAGAGTGGGAGTGTCAGTGACTGGAGGTTAGGTGAAGTATCAGTTACATAGTTACATAGTAGATGAGGTTGAAAAAATACATACGTCAATCAAGTTCAACCTATGCTAAATTTAGACAACAGATACTTTATCCTATATCTATACTTACTTATTGATCCAGAGGAAGGCAAACAAAAAACCCCAGTGTTATATCATCCCATGCTATCTCATAAGGGGAAAAATAAATTCCTTCCTGACTCCAAGAATTAGCATTCAGATTAATCCCTGGATCAACATCCTTCCCATGTATAATTATTTGGTATATCCCTGTATACCTTTCCCATCTAAAGAGATGCCCAACCTTTTTTTGAACAAATCTAACACATATCTCTGGTATATATTTGGGAGAGCTGTTTGGTCTGCTCGCTATGCGTTCGGACGTCTCATTAAATATCACGACCACATGTTGCATTATGGTTTCTGAGATCAGAAAAGGACGGAAAGGCGCTCACCTATACACACAATCAATGCAGCAGCACCACCCAGTGGTAAAACTCAACATGACAGTTAAAAACTAAATATATAAAATAAACAATAAATATAGAAATAAAAACGTCTGTCTCAACTACTCAACCTTCATAACAAACAGCCAGGTTCTTCAGGGAGCACAGGTACAAAAGGGCGAGGGAGTGGTTGATAACAGCAATCACAGTAGATGAAACAAAGCGCATAGGTTCTGTGGCTAATAGCGCAGTACTGTATGTTAAAACTTTGAATACACAACGCAAACGGACACATCCCCCGGGATGCCTGTTATGCCATTCAGGCATCTTTAACGAGGGCAGTCTCTCTCCTCGCCGACGCTGATATCCGGCGTGTGTGGTTGCTTGGTGCTTTGCCTTGTGTCACTTCCGTATGCGGCTGCACCGAAAATCACCCCCCGCCCCCAGCACAGCTCTCACGTCCCGTCTCCCGGTCTGGTCGGTCTCTCCTCGGAGTGAGCAGAGGAGGGGACACCCGACCAGACCAGGAGATGTGACGTGAGAGCTGTGCTGGGGGCGGGGGGTGATTTGTTTTATTAAAAGTTTTGCCATACTGCGCTACTAGCCCCCTTTCTCCGTTCCCTGTAAAAGGTCTACACGGCACCTTCTGAGATCAGGGAGCAGGTGTTTGTCTGGGTTTGGATACATTCTATTTTGAATTCTATGAGTTATTACAATTTTGCGAAGAACGTCAGCCACTCGGTGTTGTATCCAGTAGGCTATGTATCTGGCACGTGACATCACACTGGTGACATCATAATGCACATAGCCTGGTGGCAGATAAGGAGGGTCGGATAGGTATAACGGCTACAATAGCAGGAAGAAATGGCAGAGCACAACCTGGGCTGTGCTCTGCCATTACTTCCTTCTATTTGGTTATGCTCTGCCATTTCTTCCTTCTATTGCATCCAATCTACACGGACGGAGGCACCAAGATTTCCTGGAACCTGGACTAACATGGACGCTGCAGCAGACCTGTGAGTTTTTGCTTGCTACCTGGTTATTGTGTTCCTTAAGGTATTTGGGTATTCAAGTGGGGTGATATTTAGCACTTTGGTTCCTGGATTTATTGAGTGCCGCTTTTGCTGGTTTACCAACTGGGATACCACACCCAGTACCCTACCCTAATCAAGATATATACTCCAGGCATCACACAGGAATAATCATCATCATACTACATCAATTGTTCTGTACACAGCCTTTAGCACCATGCATGGATACATTTGTTTTGTTATAACGGCTATGCAGAATTTTCGAATTAAGAACCATGTCCTAGTTACATAGTTACATAGTTACATAGTTACATAGTAGATGAGGTTGAAAAAAAGACATAGGTCGATCAAGTTCAACCTATGCTAAATTTAGACAACAGATACTTTATTCTATATCTATACTTACTTATTGATCCAGAGGAAGGCAAACAAAAAACCCCATTAAGGGGAAAAATTAATTTCTTCCTGACTCCAAGAATTGGCAATCGGATTAATCCCTGGATCAACATCCTTCCCATGTATGCTTATTTAGTATATCCCTGTATACCTTTCCCATCTAAAAAGATGTCCAACCTTTTTTTGAACAAATCTATTGTATCTGCCATCACAGTCTCCATGGGTAATGAATTCCACATTTTAACTGCCCTTACTGTAAAGAACCCTTTCCTTTGTTGCTGGTGAAATTTCCTTTCCTCCAACCTTAAGGGATGGCCCCGAGTCCTTTGTACTGCCCGTGGGATGAATAGTTCTTTTGAAATCTCCTTGTATTGTCCCCGAATTTATTTGTATATAGTGATCATATCCCCTCTTAGACGCCTCTTTTCTAATGTAAATAAATCTAATTTAGCTAGTGTAAGGAATAGGGGAACACACCCCCTTCGGCGTGCTCCCTCCTTACTTGCCGCATCTCAGTTCCCGCTCTCCTTATAGAGCATGCATGCACCCGCGGTTCCCTACTCGTACCACGGAGCCCGGCCACCCTCGGTCGCATCACACATTCTCTCACGCGTGGCGCGTACACGTGATGGCGTGCGCCGCCCTCCAGCTGCGAGTCAACTTCACGCCCCCTTGTGGCGTATTCTCTACCCATGCCTAGTTTCCCTGATGTCTCCCTGTATGGCGTGCGCCGTCCTCTAGCTGCGAGTCAAGATTCCCTGTTGATTCTCTGTGTGGTAGAAAAAGCAGGATATTCAGCGCTCGTGCTGTGTGATGGTGGTGATGATCCCTTTGCAGCATGTACATAGGTGTTCTCCTTGGTAGTACTTAGCCGTCCAGCTGCACAGCTGTTCTGAGGTGGGGTTGGATCCCCTCAGTTTTTGTGTATTTTTAATAAATTACCTTCCACTAATCCCTGGTGCGCATTTGTGCATTTTTTATTATCTTGATTCTCTGTGTGGCGGGCGCTGCCCCTAGCTGCGAGTCTTCCTTCCTATGCATCGCTGCCCCTAGCTGCGAGTCTTCCTTCCTATGCATCGCTGCCCCTTAGTCTGTTGGATCGCTCGGGGTTTGATCCTTAAGAGGGGGGCACTGTAACGATGCGCGGAACACGCCCCCTGCGGCATGTTCCTTCCGTACCTGTTTCCTTCTGATCGCCGCCCTCTAGCTGCGAGTCAAGATCCTGTGTCTTTAAGGATTCTGACGCAAACGACGCCATCTTGCTTCCTGGCAAATCCTGCCCTCCTCCTCCTGACAGGAAGTAAGCCTCTCTCTGACTTTCTCATTGCTTACAGCTGCTGCTTCCTTTAAATAGCACTCAGTGGCTACCTATCTGGGTTCCTGTAAGTACTACCATTGTATGCTGCTCCTGACTGGACCTCCTTGGGATCTTTACTCATCTCCTTTGGATTCCAGAAGACTGGGACAGTCACTCTTATACTACTGAGGTTAGTTTACCGTCGGGTAGTGTAGGTACCTGCTTAGTAGGGTTCACCTTGACGTGGTAGCAGGCTTATAAATCCTTGGCCAATGGATTAGACTAAGAACCCTTATGTTATATTTAGTTTCCCTGCACCTTGCTGTTTCTGGCATTATGCCTTTAAGGAGGCTGGACGTCCTCCAAGAAGCAATTACCCTTGTGGATGTTACCTTATGCTCTGGACTCCATGCTTATGTTCCTGTTCCATATTCCTGGTTTCCGTTTCCAGACTCCTGTGCTGAAGCGTTGGCTTCCCGCAATCCCCACGTTGGTGCCTGAGAGCGCGTGCACTCCTGCTCTGCTGTCAGAGCGTGCGCGCGCGTGCAGCGGGATCACTCGTGTCCCTGAGTAGGCACCGCACCTCCGGACGTGTAGCTAGCCTCTCCTCATAAGTTAGATTGTCCATCCCCTTTATTAATTTGGTTGCTCTTCTCTGCACTCTCTCTAGTTCCATAATGTCTTTTCTTAGGATTGGTGCCCAAAATTGTACTCCATATTCAAGGTGTGGTTACCACCATTGGGATTAAATGAAGAACTGTTTTATAAATATTTATTGTACATCCATAGTTCAACATTTGTTGTTTTCTCTTCCATGGTCATGCCATACCACACATTTCCCCACTTGTCACACTCTCTTCCCCCGTTGGACCTGTTCTGCGCGTTATCTTCATCTATCCCGCCTGCTGCACTGGCTCATTATCCCATCTATAGTTGCCAGTGGCACGGCTCACCCTTCGCGCGCATGCGCCAGTTGCTAAGGACACGATCAGGAGCTGCACTTGGATACCCTACTCAAACCAGCCAAAGGAGAGACGCGTCACCATGGGTACAGTGGTCTGCACTCGGCTCGCATTGAATCATGGGACCCTCACAAGCGCAGGTTACCAATGATGCCTGCGCACGCTACCAACAGACCGTGCTGTGAGCCGCCCCTGGATACCTGACGTCAGCCAGCTCAGTGAGAGACGCGTCGCCATAGATGCACATCCCGCCCCAGTGCGCGCAATGCATAGGATTTGGCCATGGCATTGTTTACACCAGCGCAAGCCACCCTCATTCCCAATGACGAGTTGCGTTGGGCTTCACTCACATTGGCAGTTTGTGCTACACATGAGCTGGCCTGTGATTGGTCTACAGACCAGGGTGGGGGTTCTACATCAGCTGCAGCAGGAGATTTTCGCTGACTTTGTATTGATTGCATTATTGATTCAGGTGGGGGTTTGCACATTGGTGTGGGGTATATATAGGAGTCACATTCAGGCACTCACTGCACTACCCTGGGGAAGGTCCACCTGCGAGGACCGAAACGTCGGTAGCGGTGCCCTGTATAACTAATACAAATCTCTCTGAACTTCAAACTTGCTGTGTGCTGTCTCTCTGTCATCGGACTGGTTCTGGTAACTGTACATTTATCTCATTTCTATGGGACAAGCATCAGCATTTTCTAGAGACGGCGTGTCCAAACTGCTATGCAAAAGCCACCGCCTGGACTGGAACCCTTACCCTGCTTAGATCAGCTGCCTAATCCTGGCGCGCTGGTAAATACTGTCCCGCTCCTCTCCATACACTGGGAACCAGTCATTAGCACAGGAGAGGAGCGGTATTTATCAGCTGAGGGGGCGGGGTGAAGCTTCGATCAACAGCAGCATCCCGTCTCCCTCGGCATTGGGGGGCCAGCGGTCGGGCCTGCAAGTGAGGGCCCACGGGGCTGGCGGGGACCCCAGGTCACGTGTTCCACCAATGTCCTACGCCTACTGGGACGTATGACAAGTCATCTGATTATTCCTGTTCCAGCTGCAGATCTATTATGGTTTGTGTTCCCTTCTCTTTAAATTGCGCACCTTGTTTATTGCACAAACTGCCTTTCCTTCTGCTGTATGTAGGTTTTATGTAAGATTCTGCCGCTGTTTTCCTGGGAATAAAACATACAATTAATCCGTTCGCTTTTGTCCATTAGGAAAGCTTTTCACTCCTGAGGCGAGCGCTTTTATTTGGCACGCACACCCAAAGTATGTGTGTGTGCTTCTCAGTGCAGGGAGGTGGCACTGAGCACATTGTGTTATCAGGGTGTCAGGGACTCCTGGGGAGCCCGCAAACAAACGGGCCTGGGGTGGGGTGCTACTCCTGGAACCCGTGGTAAAGTAGAAGGGCACCTGTGAGATTTGGGGGCTGTGCTCCTGTGGGGAGGGGAATGGTCTGACAGCCAGTAATGGTTTAACCCCTTACTCATAATCACGTGAGAAGCAGCCAGTGCACCTGGAGGTGCTTGCCCCCCAAAAAACCTGATTGGGGCAATATTTATTATCATCCGGCATCCAATGGAATTGGGTTTCTAGAAGTCGAGATTAGTGTGAGATAATAATATACGAAGGAGGCATCTGCTATATTTGCAGAACCCCAAGGTGTGTATAGTACGAGAGGCACAGTGTAGTAACACTTTGTGTTTATTAGTTGTGGAGACGGATGTGTTACTACATCTACATACAAGATGGTATTCCATGCCAGAATTACTACTGAATCCTATCGGTAATCTGTGGCATCCTGGGATCTCTGGATCAATGCACAGATAGGTTTTCTTTGATATACAGAAATGTATTGTTAACCTGTATCTACTGTACTTGTCACTCCCCAAATCCCAAGCCTGGGCACTTAAGAAAATATGCACTTTATTGCTTGGAAATGCCTCTCTACATGTCAATTTAGCAGTGAAAATACAGTGGTTTTGCCTTGTTACTGTTGGATCGCGCATGGTGCGTCTTGCCGTTCAGCTGGAGGGGTGCGTGGACTCCCCTCTCCACGTGCACACACGCAAGTCGGCCGTTCCTCCCGGACACGCACACGCAACTGCAGTGAGCGCACGCTGCGCGCTCCCTGCGCATGCGCGTCATCATAGAAGCAATGACGGGACCATCCTCAGCTGCGTTACACCTGGATCTAAGGTAACTGCTTCCTATCAGCTCTCTACTTACTGCTAATACACTCCCTCCTGCCTCCTCCTCATTGGCTCATCTCCCTACTTATATCCACCCAGTCCTGTCTTGTAGCTGAGCATAGACCCTTGTTAACGCACCGTGCTCATTGCAGCCTGAGCTTGCTTGTATCTGAACCTGTCTTGTAGCTGAGCATAGACCCTTGTTAACGCACCGTGCTCATTGCAGCCTGAGCTTGCCTGTATCTGAACCTGCCTTGTTGCTGAGCATAGACCCTTGTTAACGCACCGTGCTCATTGCAGCCTGAGCTTGCCTGTATCTGAACCTGTCTTGTGGCTGAGCATAGACCCTTGTTAACGCACCGTGCTCATTGCAGCCTGAGCTTGCTTGTATCTGAACCTGTCTTGTAGCTGAGCATAGACCCTTGTTAACGCACCGTGCTCATTGCAGCCTGAGCTTGCCTGTATCTGAACCTGCCTTGTTGCTGAGCATAGACCCTTGTTAACGCACCGTGCTCATTGCAGCCTGAGCTTGCCTGTATCTGAACCTGTCTTGTAGCTGAGCATAGACCCTTGTTAACGCACCGTGCTCATTGCAGCCTGAGCTTGCCTGTATCTGAACCTGTCTTGTTGCTGAGCATAGACCCTTGTTAACACACCGTGCTCATTGCAGCCTGAGCTTGCCTGTATCTGAACCTGTCTTGTAGCTGAGCATAGACCCTTGTTAACGCACTCTGCTCATTGCAGCCTGAGCTTGCCTGTATCTGAACCTGTCATGATCTCCGTTGTGACCCCTGCCTGTACCTAACCTGTCTCTTCTACATCCCTGGACTTCGGCGCGTTATTGGACTTCTGCTCTCTCCACCCCACGGCCACGGCTTACAGACTATGACTATTCTCCTCTTTCCAACCCCGGACCACGGCAAGTACTCTGACCCACCTACACTCTCCTACCCTGACCCGGCTACACATCCCTGGCTCTGCTATCCGGACCTGGCCCCGTGGTTGTAGGGCGGCGGAATATACACATCCCTGACTCTGCTATCCGGACCTGGCCCCGTGGTTGTAGGGCGGCGGAATATACACATCCCTGACTCTGCTATCCGGACCTGGCCCCGTGGTTGTAGGGCGGCGGTATATACACATCCCCACCTCGGCCCCGCGGTCTAGTCCAGGTTGTAGTGAGCCTCCGTGACAGAGACACAGGTGAGTTGTATAACTATATATCATGTTACCAGGACACATCTAAAGTGCATGTTGTTACCTTCTTCAGACTGCACACACTTCTTGCCACCATCGGAGATACAGCACTTCTCATTCCGTGAGCAGTCAGCATCACTACTGCAGTACACAGAGCTACAGGACAGGTGCTTCTCCTCCTCACCCCTGGGGCATGTCCCAGGAGGCTCTGCAGAGACAGACATGTGTAAGGACTGACGCCGAGGAAGGCTGTCAGTGATGTATGTATCGTCAATGTCTTGTCTCAGTAAGACACCGAGTAACGGGGAGCGCAGGGGGACTCAGAGACGCAGGATCGTACCCGAGAAACAGGACGAAGGTATAACTTGGATTGTGGCTTAGAGATACTATTCCTTGGATGCGATAAAAGGTGTTTCTCTTTCATGTGTTAATAAGAAGGAATGCACAGCCGTGAGGGAAAAATGTAACATAGCATATACAATATTAAACACACACGCACACACACACACACATGCGCACACAATATAACCCAAGAGATTTTAAAGGATTAACTGTTTGAGATTATGAATTAGGTCTAAAGACTCACGAAAGAACAACTTTTGTTGCTAATGTTGTGAATAAAGAATCAATAAAGTTGTCACGTTTCAAATCACCGTAGACCAGTTTAATTACAGTATTAGACCACAGAGATAACCATTAGTTTAAAACAGGAGACCAACAATTATTTAGAATTCAAGTCAACATTTACAAATCTAGAAGAGTAAAGAATAGCTATAATTATTTAATCGAAGGAGATTCTAGTGTGAATTTTGAGCTCTAAGGCTGGGATTCTGAATAAAAAACAGCATCACTGCTTTGTTCTAGAGTAAGTATCCCACTTCACACACCAACCAGAAATGTGACATTGTTCTGTTACCTGGTTCAGCGTGCCAGCAGCTCTTTCCACAGATATCACAGCACTTCCGTTGGCCAGGGCAGTCACAGTCGCTCTTACACGTTGGCTCTGAGAGAGGTAACTGACACGTCGCAAAAATAAAAGGACACCGCCCCTGTTTCACTGCAACGGGAGATCAATAATTTCAAGAGTGCATGGAATTTGCCTGTTTCTGCATTATCTTAATTAATAATAATTATATATATATATATTATATCCATAGTCTTTTACAGTTAAATATCCGAGCCTTTCATGTGGTCACCTCTGGTTTGGAATCCTGGCAGAATATTTACACAGCTAAATAGCAGACTCCCAAGGAGAGGAAAGGATGACATTGTTACCGCAGTGTGCAGAATGTGGGTGACTGAGGAGAGACTAAGTAATGTTCCCCTGGTCACACACACAGACTGCAAGGGGCTGAGGCAGGAAAAGAACCCACAAGGTTGTGTATTACCTGCTCTAATCCCTACACTACATACACAATCACACCGATACTGTGATGTATCGCTTAATTAGTTATTCTCTAACCCACAGGTTTCTCTGCGGAGGACTTAATAGGATTAATGCTTCCCCTCCTGTTTCTCTGGAACACTTCTAACGTACTTATCCTAACACAGCGCAGTCACCATACACAAGGGGGGGATGGGTGAGGCACAACCTTCTTCTGGGCAACACAACGGGATAATGCGGGGCAACTCCTACCTTTTACAGCGGTAACACATTTCCACCCACAGTCAGCACAGCAGCATTTTTGGGAGCTGCGACACTCGCGGTCACTGTGACACTCAGCCCGTCCAGGCTTGGTATAGAGGCAGGCGCTGGGATCAAAGTGAGGACAAACAAGTTGCACGTCTAACGGAGGAACAAGGACATCTGCTGGGGTTAGAGAAAGGATCAAGGTGAGGAACTGAGCTGGCAAAGTGTCTGTAGACATTTGGTCTTCTGGACTATTATTATCTCCGCGTTCATAGCTTTGCCACTGTGATGCATACACCACAGGTAGGGGCTTCCACAAGGGGTCACTAGTACTTCAGGTAGAACCTTCACAGACCTGTGCTCCTATCCAGGCTTTATTATTTATTAGTGGCTCCTCCTTCCCAGGGTTTAAGCCCGCCCCTCCCCACCTCCCTAGTTTGCAGGTCCTTTCATTCTGCTGGATATAGACCCAAGGTGGTCTTTCTCCCTCCTAATAGAGGTAAATGAGAATTGTAATCCAAATAGAGATATATATAAGTATTTTATCTGGTAGTGTTAGGACTTGCGAACAGGTGTCTGCATTGTGGTGGCTCGCAGGCTTACAACGCTTTGGCCAAATGGTTATAGTAAATGACCCTATTTTCAAGAGAATATATAAGTATTTTACTGTGTATTTTTGTCATTGTGATGTAGCATTGGGCTTCTGTGTTGTTGCTTTATAATACTTATAATGTACAGCACTGTTCATCGTAGTGTGGCCTTCAGTGAGATTGGAGGTGAGTTAATAACAAGCAATCTTCAATCCCTTCTGTGTATCCTCAGATAATGACAGACTTCTCTGTTCCTGACGGCTGCAGACGGCACCTATACAAGATTCCTGCCGCTGCCAGCAAAGGGATTACATTTTTCCGATTCCCAGGGATCCCACATGGCAGAATCTTGGTAATCCCACGCATCAGATTCCTGGTGATCTGATACAGCAGATTAACGGGGACCCCATGTGGCAGATTCCTGGGGATCCCATGCAGAAGATTCCCGGGGAATCCATATGGAAGATTCCCAGGAATTCCACGCGGTTGATTCAAAGGGATCCCACAAGCAGATTCCTGGGGATCCCACATGGCAGAATACATACCAACGTTATTTAAAAGGGTCCTACTCAATCTCCTGATTGCTGGCAAACAGCAAGAAATCAATGGATAAGTCTCTCCTAATTCCTCCCTTAGGCCGCACTCATGGTGGGGGCATTGCTATGCGCGTGCGCACTTTTGGGACTCTTACCTGATTTCCTATTGCAGTTCCTCAAGTGCTCGCGACGCTGTAGCGCGTCGATGCTGCTACATTTTGGCCAGGCAAGTCAATTTGTGATTTCGGGCTGCAGTCGCGTGATGTCTGCGTAACGTAAGCTGGTTCAGCCAATGAGGGCGCACCAACTTTGTGACGCGTCCGTGACTTGTTCGCCACGCATCCGCCATGCCCCCGATCACCTCCCCAATCTCCTGTAGCCCAGTGCACACATCGCTGGGGCTGCAGGAGTGTGCACGGTGGCGTGCACTGTGTGGCGCGCCTGCGCCACCATCTTGTGCTCGGTCTTAAGCTCCAAACCCCACATTAGATCTGCCTGTAGCACTTAGGATGAGGGAGGGGGCCCCCAGGAGCACTTTATGTCAAAGCGGGGATGGGATTAAAGATGTTTTGGGGCAGGGCTAATGACTATTCAGAAGCAGAGTCAACAATGTCTTGGGGGGAGCAAACCCCCCAATTTTGGTGGAGGAAACTCTGGCATGCATGTTACAGGGATCCCATGACTAGTTCTGTGAGATAGGTCAGTCTGCAGATGGAGGCGCTGTGGATGTGTTACTCCATGTTACCTGTGGTGGGCACCACACACTGCATTCTGCCCTCCGACAAGCAGCACTTCTCATGTGTTGTGCAGTCAGTGTCCCTGCTGCAGAGCATAGAGGAGCATTGCATCTTCTCCTCCGTCATCACAGGTAAGGGACAGACCCCTGGTGGCTCTGCAGAGACAGACACACAAACATGAATTACAGCACTGAGCGGGGATACACCATGACACCTCCTGGCACTGGAACACGCCTTGCATGGGCTCTTATGTCTTATACTGAGAAAATATGGGTCATAACTAGTAATAACTAGGTACAGGCCCAAGTATGGGATGCCGGAATCGACTGCAAGTTTAATTCTCTCACGTCACGGCCCACGTTACCGGGGCATTTAAACTTGCAGACGATACCAGCCCCCCCCATACCGAGGCTTGTATTCCGGCAAGCAGGATGTGAAACTAATGTGGTTCAACTCTGGAGACCCCCTGCTTCAATACTACGTAATTAAAATAAATACATTATGATCGCCTGTTAGAGCTGTGCAGGGAGAGGGACCGAGTCTGTCTGCTCTCACTGCGCAGCTCTTTCACACTGGTGCAGCCCGGCAGGATTAACACAGTCAGAGTCCCATTCAAAAGGAGGGACCCCCGCTGTAGTAATACTGATGCGTAATTGTGAGCAGAAAAAAGATTGGTTGAAACAGCCAAATCCAGTAAAAAGCACCATCAACGCACCGGGTATGTACAAAAATAAAAAACTTTTATTGTACTACATATTAAAAAACATACGAAGGAGAAAACAGGAAAATTCTCCCACGCGTTTCAGGCTACACAGCCCTTTCTCAAGGAGTATGCGTAATTAGTCGGGCCCTGGGAAAGACAGGCAGTTGTCAGGCAGCTTTCAACTGCAGTTTCCTTGCAGAATACTCATCAATACAGCTGCAACTGCCAGTTGTAGACTGCTTGAGAAGTCTGCACTAAAACCCATCCCACGCTGTGAGATTCCTGAAGCCAGGGTAATGGCCCATCGGATTAACACCGCAGGGGTTTCCTGCATTTCAATGGGTCTCACGCTGTGTGATCCTATCCGGGCTGGGAGTCCCATTCAAACACAGAGCCCCCTGCTGTGTTAATCCGATGGTCCATCACAGCCTGCTCTGGACCATCTCAGGAGTTACTGAGAGATGGTCACAGATTTTCCTTGGCAAGCTGTCTAAAACCAGCAGTTGCATCTGTACATCTTGCTGCACCTGTAAACGGGAATACGCAATTAACATGAAAAAGTCAAGGTTGTGGCAATACTGTACTGTATGTAACTTAAACGATGCATCATTTGCAGGCTGAGTAATTAAGCTGCACCTTTTAAAACTATAATGGCCTGAAAAAGAATCCAGGATAATATTACATGGGATGTAGGCAAGATTTGATTATCATGTACAACTGAGCCTGAGTTAAGGTCAAGGTTAAGGTCATCCAACACACACAATAACAACACACACACACACACACACACACACACACACACACACACACACACACACACACACACACACACACACACACACACACACACACACACACACATACTCAATCACAACACACACAACACACAATCATAAGTCACACACTTTCACCTGGGGGGAGTATTAAGCATGCTCCGGTGGGTAAACACGACAGGAGGAGGGGATGTCTGTGTGCAGGGAAGGCCCCGCCCCCGCAGCAAGGCCCCGCACCCACAGCAGGCAGACAGCACAGAGAAGCAGCAGCAAGCCCCGCCCCCTCTGCCGGCAGACAGCACAGAGAAGCAGCAGCAAGCCCCGCCCCCTCTGCAGGCAGACAGCACAGAGAAGCAGCAGCAAGCCCCGCCCCCTCTGCAGGCAGACAGCACAGAGAAGCAGCAGCAAGCCCCGCCCCCTCTGCAGGCAGACAGCACAGAGAAGCAGCATTACGGAGCTTCTGGCCACCCGTGCACAGCTCTGCCCGCCCCCCAGGTTTCGCTGCATGCTGCCTGCGCCCCCCCTAAATAATCTTTTGCCCCCCTAAAGGGGCGCGCCCCCCAGTTTGCGCACCACTGCTCTTGGAAATAATAGCTGAAGATCGGAGGGGGTTCCTGGACAGCTAAAGATACTTTGATGTGAGGAGCTCACACGCCTGTGTGAGTATAGCCGCTATCTTTTACAAGCTTTTACCCCAAACACTATTGATGCCTTTTTGGTTTATTATTTTTTTGGTGATTACATTCATGTTCAACCACTAACTGAGTTTTTTTATATACTTTTTATATACGTTTTGTATCCTCTGCTCTCACCACAACTATATCTCTACTTTCATTACACGGAGTAAGTATCCCACAGCACACACCAACCAAGAAGGAGATGTCGCTCGGTTACCTGGGGCAGGGTCCCTGCAGCTCTTTCCACAGACATTACAGCACTTCTGTTTGCCAGGGCAGTCACTGTCATTCTCACACGTTGGCTGTGGGAAAGGCCACGGACACCCATCAATAGAGGGGCATCGCCCAAATTTCACTGCAACAGAGAGACAGTAGAGAGAAAACTATTTAATAAATAGCCTGCAAACCTGTACGTTCATATCTATAGCAGCACAAAGTATGAAAGCAGACTGGAGCGGTACTGATAGTTCTGAAAAAAAACATGATTCAATTTATGAAAATACACAATATAATTTCAATCCATATTAACTATCTGAAGGAGTTAACTTAATGGACAGATACTGCCCTCTTATGAAGTAATTACAACTATTATAGGCTACATTTATTTTAATTAGTATTCATTTTTATGTTTTATCTGGAACCATTTAGAAATTGTTCTGAGTGCTCTAAGATTTTATTAATAAAAATGCAATAACTACACACAAACTGGTTCATAGACATTGTCACGTGAGACCAGGTTACTACAGGAGCCTGGTGTAAGGTTCGGGCTTAGGCCCCGTCCCCTTGACACGTCCCCGACGCCACGGGTAACGCGCATCAGGCTGAACTTGCGCGCAGGCACTGCGCTGTCAGGCAGGGGGGCGCCGCAAGTATCGGCCTCAGGCTCCGCCCCCGTGACGCATCCCGTGACAACATGGGTGATGTGTATCGCACTCAAGCTACGCGCAGGCACCACATGGTTGCAACTAGACTCGCTGCTAACATTAATCCACACCTGCAGGCAGGCACCTCCCCTGCGGATCATGTTCTTACTCACAGCCCTGTGCTTCTCTGCCATTGGTTATCTGTCCTTTATATGCTCAGCCAGCCCTGCTGCCAGTTGGCTGAGCATAAACTTCCTCCTTGTGACGTTGTGCTTGCCTCAAGCATCCTGCTGCCTTGTCTCTTACCTTGAACTTTCTTATCTTGCCTCCTTGCACCTTGACCTCGGCTTTTACCTTGACCCCCACCTTTCCAGACCCCTTGACCTCGGCTTGCACCTGGACCCCCTTGATATATGTTATGTTTTTCTATTCTATGACTTCGAGACGAACTCCCCTGACACATGTGCGGAGGTGTCAGGTTTCTGGTTCTGGAATGTTCCTTGAGAGTGCTAGCAGAGCAGCAGCAATCCCAGTGGACAAGTATAGGTACTGCAGGCTTAGAACATGACAAACACAAAACCAATTGTGTCCCTAATATACTGACAACAAAAGGCCAAGGTGTCATTTTCTATGTGAATGTCATGTTTAAAGTTACAAATGTCTTATTAATTTAGTGGTTTAGCTTGTGCATAATTTGTTACTGTTTGTTTATATTTAGGGAATATTGTTTTCACTGTATTGGTGTTATACTGAGGTATATTATCAGTCCAGAGAGATAGGAGAACAAACAAATATAAAGGTAATTTTATGTTAAATGGTCTGAAATATCTGTATAAAACCATAACAATAATACATCATTGGGTACATATGTATGGTATGCTTATTTATTGGTGTTATACAGCACTGGCAATGTATACAGCACTTTACAAAACACACAATAGGAGTACAGGACATTTCTATACAATAAGTGCAACAAACAGAATTACCATAAGGTAATGGGGCAGAAGGCGGAGCTCGAGCAATTAGGTAGAGCTCAGAGCAGAATGTGGGGCTCACGGCAGAAGGTGGGGCATTAAGTGGGGATCTGGGCATGGGGCAGAAGGAGGTGCGTGGGGTAGAAGGAGGTGCGTTGGGTAGAAGGAGGTGCGTGAGGTAGAAGGAAGTGTGTGGGGTAGAAAGAGATGCGTGGGGTAGAAGGAGGTGTGTGGGGTAGAAGGAGGTGCGTGGGATAGAAGGAGGTGCGTGGGGTAGAAGAAGGTGCGTGGGGTAGAAGGTGGTGCGTGGGTAGAAGGAGGTGCATGGGGTAGAAGGAGGTGCGTGGGGTAGAAGGAGGTGCGTGGGGTAGAAGGTGCGTGGGGTAGAAGGAGGTGCGTGGGGTAGAAGGAGGTGCGTGGGGTAGAAGGAGGTGCGTGGGGTAGAAGGAGGTGCGTGGGGTAGGAGGTGGTGCGTGGGGTAAAAGGAGGTGCGTGGGGTAAAAGGAGGTGCGTGGGGTAGAAGGAGGTGCGTGGGGTAGAAGGAGGTGCGTGGGGTAGGAGGTGGTGCGTGGGGTAAAAGGAGATGCGTGGGGTAGGAGGAGGTGCGTGGGGTAGAAGGAGGGGCGTGGGGTAGAAGGTGGTGCGTGGGGTAGAAGGAAGTGCGTGGGGTTGAAGGAGGTGCGTGGGGTAGAAGGAGGTGCGTGGGGTAGAAGGAGGTGCGTGGAGTAGAAGGAGGTGCGTGGGGTAGAAGGAGGTGCGTGGGGTAGAAGGAGGTGCGTGTGGTAGGAGGTGGTGGGTGGGGTAGAAGGTGGTGCGTGGGGTAGAAGGTGGTGCGTGGGGTAGAAGGAGGTGCGTGGGGTAGAAGGAGGTGCGTGGGGTAGAAGGAGGTGCGTGGGGTAGGAGGTGGTGCGTGGGGTAGAAGGAGGTGCGTGGGGTAGGAGGTGGTGCGTGGGGTAGAAGGAGGTGCGTGGGGTAGAAGGAGGTGCGTGGGATAGAAGGAGGTGCGTGGGGTAGAAGGAGGTGCGTGGGGTAAAAGGAGGTGCGTGGGGTAAAAGGAGGTGCGTGGGGTAAAAGGAGGTGCGTGGGGTAAAAGGAGGTGCGTGGGGTAAAAGGAGGTGCGTGGGGTAAAAGGAGGTGCGTGGGGTAAAAGGAGGTGCGTGGGGTAAAAGGAGGTGCGTGGGGTAAAAGGAGGTGCGTGGGGTAAAAGGAGGTGCGTGGGGTAAAAGGAGGTGCGTGGGGTAAAAGGAGGTGCGTGGGGTAAAAGGAGGTGCGTGGAGTAAAAGGAGGTGCGTGGGGTAAAAGGAGGTGCGTGGGGTAGAAGGAGGTGCGTGGGGTAGAAGGAGGTGCGTGGGGTAGAAGGAGGTGCGTGGGGTAGAAGGAGGTGCGTGGGGTAGAAGGAGGTGCGTGGGGTAGAAGGAGGTGCGTGGGGTAGAAGGAGGTGCGTGGGGTAGGAGGTGGTGCGTGGGGTAGGAGGTGGTGCGTGGGGTAGGAGGTGGTGCGTGGGGCAGGAGGTGGTACGTGGGGTAGAAGGCTGTGCGTGGGGTAGGAGGAGGTGCGTGGGGTAGAAGGAGGTGCGTGGGGTAGGATGTGGTGCGTGGGGTAGAAGGAGTTGCGTGGGGTAGAAGGAGATGCGTGGGGAAGAAGGAGGTGCGTGGGGCAGGAGGTGGTGCGTGGGGCAGGAGGTGGTGCGTGGGGTAGAAGGCTGTGCGTGGGGTAGGAGGAGGTGCGTGGGGTAGAAGGAGGTGCGTGGGGTAGGATGTGGTGCGTGGGGTAGAAGGAGTTGCGTGGGGTAGAAGGAGATGCGTGGGGAAGAAGGAGGTGCGTGGGGCAGGAGGTGCGTGGGGTAGAAGGAGGTGCGTGGGGTAGAAGGTGGTGCGTGGGGTAGAAGGAGGTGCGTGGGGCAGAAGGAGGTGCGTGGGGTAGAAGGTGGTGCGTGGGGTAGGAGGAGGTGCGTGGGGTAGAAGGAGGTGCGTGGGGTAGAATGAGGTGCGTGGGGTAGGAGGAGGTGCGTGGGGCAGAAGGAGGTGCGTGGGGTAGAAGGATGTGCGTGGGGTAGGAGGAGGTGCGTGGGGCGGAAGGTGGTGCGTGGGGCGGAAGGAGGTGCGTGGGGCGGAAGGAGGTGCGTGGGGTAGGAGGAGGTGATTGGGGTGGAAGGAGGTCCGTGAGGTAGAAGGAGGGGCGTGGGGTAGAAGGAGGTGCGTGGGGTAGAAGGAGGTGCGTGGGGTAGAAGGAGGTGCGTGGGGTAGAAGGAGGTGCGTGGGGTAGAAGGAGGTGCGTGGGGTAGAAGGAGGTACGTGGGGTAGGAGGAGGTGCGTGGGGTAGAATGAGGTGCGTGGGGTAGGAGGAGATGCGTGGGGTAGAAGGAGGTGCGTGGGGTTAGAAGGAGGTGCGTGGGGCAGGAGGTGCGTGGGGTAGAATGAGGTGCGTGGGGTAGGAGGAGATGCGTGGGGTAGAAGGAGGTGCGTGGGGTAGGAGGAGGTGCGTGGGGTAGAAGGAGGTGCGTGGGGTAGATTGGTGTGCGTGGGGTAGAAGGAGGTGCGTGGGGTAGAAGGAGGTGAGTGGGGTAGAAGGAGGTAAGTGGGGTAGGAGGAGGTGCGTGGGGTAGGAGGAGGTGCGTGGGGTAGAAGGAGGTGCGTGGGGTAGAAGGAGGTGCGTGGGGTAGAATGAGGTGCGTGGGGTAGGAGGAGATGCATGGGGTAGAAGGAGGTGCGTGGGGTTAGAAGGAGGTGCGTGGGGCAGGAGGTGCGTGGGGTAGAATGAAGTGCGTGGGGTAGGAGGAGATGCGTGGGGTAGAAGGAGGTGCGTGGGGTAGGAGGAGATGCGTGGGGTAGAAGGAGGTGCGTGGGGTAGATTGGTGTGCGTGGGGTAGAAGGAGGTGCGTGGGGTAGAAGGAGGTGAGTGGGGTAGAAGGAGGTAAGTGGGGTAGGAGGAGGTGCGTGGGGTAGGAGGAGGTGCGTGGGGTAGGAGGAGGTGCGTAGGGTAGGAGGAGGTGCGTGGGGTAGAAGGAGGTGCGTGGGGTAGGAGGTGGTGCATGGGGTAGAAGGCTGTGCGTGGGGTAGGAGGAGGTGCGTGGGGTAGGAGGAGGTGCGTGGGGTAGAAGGAGGTTCGTGGGGTAGGAGGAGGTGCGTGGGGTAGGAGGAGGTGCGTGGGGTAGGAGGAGGTGCGTGGGGTAGGAGGAGGTGCGTGGAGTAGGAGGAGGTGCGTGGGGTAGGAGGAGGTGCGTGGGGTAGGAGGAGGTGCGTGGGGTAGGAGGAGGTGCGTGGGGTAGGAGGAGGTGCGTGTGGTAGGAGGAGGTGCGTGGGGTAGGAGGAGGTGCGTGGGGTAGGAGGAGGTGCGTGGGGTAGGAGGAGGTGCGTGGGGTAGGAGGAGGTGCGTGGGGTAGAAGGAGGTGCGTGGGGTAGAAGGAGGTGCGTGGGGTAGGAGGAGGTGCGTGGGGTAGGAGGTGGGGCTCAGGGTAGGGTCTCTTACCTCGCACAGGGGCCACACATTTCCTCCCACACTCGGAGCAGCAGCATTTCTTGGAGCTGGGACACTGGACGTCGTTGCTACATTCATCAGGTCCCGGTTTGGAAGTTAAACAGGTCGTTCGGTCATAAGGAGGGCAAGCGTTGTATACGTCTGGCAGGGGAGGAGACACGTGGGACTTACTGACGGAGCCACGGAGCAGCTCAGCCCCCGCCATGTCTCAGAGTATTAGTACACACACATAGCATGGTATACACAGCATACAGGTGTTTGGGAGGGGAGCAGCCCAGCCCCCGCCATGTCTCAGAGTATTAGTACACACACATAGCATGGTATACACAGCATACAGGTGTTTGGGAGGGGAGCAGCTCAGCTCCGCCATGTCTCAGAGTATTAGTACACACATAGCATGGTATACACAGCATACAGGTATTTGGGAGGGGAGCAGCTCAGCTCCGCCATGTCTCAGAGTATTAGTACACACACATAGCATGGTATACACAGCATGCAGGTGTTTGAGAGGGGAGCAGCTCAGCCCCCGCCATGTCTCATAGTATTAGTACACACACATAGCATGGTATACACAGCATACAGGTGTTTGGGAGGGGAGCAGCTCAGACCCCGCCATGTCTCAGAGTATTAGTACAGACACATAGCATGGTATACACAGCATACAGGTGTTTGGGAGGGGAGCAGCTCAGCCCCCGCCATGTCTCAGAGTATTAGTACACACACATAGCATGGTATACACAGCATACAGGTGTTTGGGAGGGGAGCAGCTCAGCCCCCGCCATGTCTCAGAGTATTAGTACACACACATAGCATGGTATACACAGCATACAGGTGTTTGGGAGGGGAGCAGCTCAGCCCCCGCCATGTCTCAGAGTATTAGTACACACACATAGCATGGTATACACAGCATACAGGTGTGTGGGAGGGGAGCAGCTCAGACCCCGCCATGTCTCAGAGTATTAGTACACACATAGCATGGTATACACAGCATACAGGTGTGTGGGAGGGGAGCAGCCCAGCCCCCGCCATGTCTCAGAGTATTAGTACACACACATAGCATGGTATACACAGCATACAGGTGTTTGGGAGGGGAACAGCCAAGCCCCCGCCATGTCTCAGAGTATTAGTACACACACATAGCATGGTATACACAGCATACAGGTGTTTGGGAGAGGAGTAGCCCAGCCCCCGCCATGTCTCAGAGTATTAGTACACACACATAGCATGGTATATACAGCATACAGGTGTTTGGGAGGGGAGCAGCTCAGCCCCCGCCATGTCTCAGAGTATTAGTACACACACATAGCATGGTATACACAGCATACAGGGGTTTGGGAGGGGAGCAGCCCAGCCCCCGCCGTGTCTCAGAGTATTAGTACACACACATAGCATGGTATACACAGCATGCAGGTGTTTGAGAGGGGAGCAGCTCAGCCCCCGCCATGTCTCATAGTATTAGTACACACACATAGCATGGTATACACAGCATACAGGTGTTTGGGAGGGGAGCAGCCCAGCCCCCGCCATGTCTCAGAGTATTAGTACAGACACATAGCATGGTATACACAGCATACAGGTGTTTGGGAGGGGAGCAGCTCAGACCCCGCCATGTCTCAGAGTATTAGTACAGACACATAGCATGGTATACACAGCATACAGGTGTTTGGGAGGGGAGCAGCTCAGCCCCCGCCATGTCTCAGAGTATTAGTACACACACATAGCATGGTATACACAGCATACAGGTGTGTGGGAGGGGAGCAGCTCAGACCCCGCCATGTCTCAGAGTATTAGTACACACATAGCATGGTATACACAGCATACAGGTGTGTGGGAGGGGAGCAGCCCAGCCCCCGCCATGTCTCAGAGTATTAGTACACACACATAGCATGGTATACACAGCATACAGGTGTTTGGGAGGGGAACAGCCAAGCCCCCGCCATGTCTCAGAGTATTAGTACACACACATAGCATGGTATACACAGCATACAGGTGTTTGGGAGAGGAGTAGCCCAGCCCCCGCCATGTCTCAGAGTATTAGTACACACACATAGCATGGTATATACAGCATACAGGTGTGTGGGAGGGGAGCAGTTCAGCCCTCGCCATGTCTCATAGTATTAGTACACACACATAGCATGGTATACACAGCATACAGGTGTTTGGGAGGGGAGCAGCTCAGCCCCCGCCATGTCTCAGAGTATTAGTACACACACATAGCATGGTATATACAGCATACAGGTGTTTGGGAGGGGAGCAGCTCAGCCCCCGCCATGTCTCAGAGTATTAGTACACACACATAGCATGGTATACACAGCATACAGGTGTTTGGGAGGGGAGCAGCTCAGCCCCCGCCATGTCTCAGAGTATTAGTACACACACATAGCATGGTATACACAGCATACAGGTGTTTGGGAGGGGAGCAGCTCAGCCCCCGCCATGTCTCAGAGTATTAGTACACACACATAGCATGGTATACACAGCATACAGGTGTTTGGGAGGGGAGCAGCTCAGCCCCCGCCATGTCTCAGAGTATTAGTACAGACACATAGCATAGTATACACAGCATACAGGTGTTTGGGAGGGGAGCAGCCCAGCCCCGCCATGTCTCAGAGTATTAGTACAGACACATAGCATGGTATACACAGCATACAGGTGTTTGGGAGGGGAGCAGCTCAGCCCCCGCCATGTCTCAGAGTATTAGTACAGACACATAGCATGGTATACACAGCATACAGGTGTTTGGGAGGGGAGCAGCTCAGCCCCCGCCATGTCTCAGAGTATTAGTACAGACACATAGCATAGTATACACAGCATACAGGTGTTTGGGAGGGGAGCAGCTCAGCCCCCGCCATGTCTCAGAGTATTAGTACACACACATAGCATAGTATACACAGCATACAGGTGTATGGGGTCATTGCTACTTTAACTGGAGTTGGACGAAGAATGAACATCTATGGTAGTGATTTTAAAACCTCTCCTCAGACCCCCGGGGCCAGAGCAGGTTCTAGGGACAGGGACCTCCTTACTATTGTCTCAGTTTGTATTTTTATTGTTCTCCCTCCCACATTGTACCGCGCTGCGGAATATGTTAGTGACAAACAAATAAATGATGATAATTATACCATTCAATTTATATGAAAATTAGTTGAGTTCATCTGTGTGCCAAGGTATTGGTTATACTCTATAGTATTGGGTATTGGGTTAGTATTGTATTTCTTACCTGAGGAAGGCTTCACACACTGCTGGCGGTCTCCAGACACGCAGCACTTCTCGTACACTGCACAGTCATCGTCCCTGCTGCAGAAGACAGAATCGCACTGCAGGCTCTTAACCTCCTTTACCTCATTCACGGGGCAAACTCCATTAGGTTCTGCACAGACAGATGCATTATACCAACCAAAAAGGGTAAGACGTTTTGTAAACATGTCTGCAGGTTATCAAGAGCACTTTAGGACAGTGTCCTGAACTGTGTGACTGACTGTAGTATACTATATTTCTTTCATTACACAGAGTAAGTATCCCACCGCACACACCAACCAGGAAGGAGAAGTTGTTACCTGGGACAGGGTCCCTGCAGCTCTTTCCACAGACATTACAGCACTTCTGTTTTCGAGGGCAGTCACTGTCACTCTCACACTTTGGATCTGGGAAAGGCCACGGACACCCCATAATAAGGGGGCATCGCCCAGGTTTCACTGCAACAGAGAGACAGTAGAGAGAAAACTATTTAATAAATAGCCTGCAAACCTGTACGTTCATTTCTATAGCAGCACAAAGTATGAAAACAGACTGGAGCGGTACTGATAATTCTTTTAAAAAAAACATGGTTCAATTTATGAAAATACACAATATAATTTCAATCCATATTAACTATCTGAAGGAGTTAACTTAATGGACAGATACTGCCCTCTTATGAAGTAATTACAACTATTATAGGCTGCATTTATTTTATTTAGTATTCATTTTTATGTTTTATCTTGAACCATTTAGAAATTGTTCTGAGTGCTCTAAGATTTTATTAATAAAAATGCAATAACTACAAACAAACTGATTCATAGACATTGTCACGTGAGACCAGGTTACTACAGGAGCCTGGTGTAAGGTTCGGGCTTAGGCCCCATCCCCTTGACACGTCCCCGACGCCACGGATAACGCGCATCAGGCTGAAGTTGCGCGCAAGCACTGCGCTGTCAGGCAGGGGGACGCCGCAAGTATCGGCCTCAGGCTCCGCCCCCGTGACAACATGGGTGATGTGTATCGCACTCAAGCTACGCACAGGCACCACATGGTTGCAACTAGACTCGCTGCTAACATTAATCCACACCTGCAGGCACCCACCTCCCCTACGGATCATGTTCTTACTCACAGCCTTGTGCTTCTCTGCCATTGGTTATCTGTCCTTTATATGCTCAGCCAGCCCTGCTGCCAGTTGGCTGAGCATAAACTTCCTCCTTGTGACATCGTGCTTGCCTCAAGCATCCTGCTGCCTTGTCTCTTACCTTAAACATTCTTATCTTGCCTCCTTGCACCTGGACCCCCACCTTCTCGGACCCCTTGACCTCGGCTTTTACCTGGACCCCCACATTCTCGGACCCCTTGACCTCAGCTTGATATTGGACTCCCACCTTCTCTACTCCCTGGACCCCGGCTACGCTCAACAACTATCCGAATTCTCCTATCCTAGACCACGGCGAGTATCACGACCATCCCGACCTCTCCTACTCTGACCTGGCTACACGACTACCACTCTGCTCTCCGGACACGGTTACGCGGTTGTACGTTGGTGTTTATCAATATCCCCACCTCAGCCTCGCGGCCCGTCCTGTTTGGTGAGCACCCGTTTCACCTGGTTACCCCCTACCGTCACAGACATGCCATCTTGTGTTCACAGTAACGTGTAAAGTGCAGCAATGTAACTGCTAAAACCCTTTATCAGAGACATGTATTCGGTGAGATGTATCTCTCTGTATAGTGTCACGGGAGAACTGGAATTGACACCTTTTTACTGGGATCATTCACTGAGCAAAACAAGTTAGTAAAACAAATTGTCATTTATTCACTTAAAATAGGCGTACACACAATGGAACAGAAAATAAATAGGAAAGACACACTTACTGGGGGTCTGGGCTAAAAAACGAGACTTTCCTAGCTTAAATAGAATGTAAAACAACATTTTTAGTTGACCGGGACTTAGTCCGAAATATCCTGGAACTCAAATCGGCATGAAGTTCCTGACGCCACCGCTGTATCAGCTCCGGAGGACTTGAAATAACTTGACCTCGACTTACGGTAGTGTCATGGGAGAGGGGGTTTGGCCTGGTATTAAAGGGGTTACACCCCATTTGGCCACCCCCTGCTCTCACTTTGGAAGCAAGGGGTTAACTGGACTGTGGTCCAGTAATGTGTTTTTACATTGCTTCAGCATCCAACTGTTTATTCCCCTGTAAAAATGTATTGTTCTCATCCCTGTGTTTGCACCAACACATACACTGGGATTGATGCGGGAGGGAAGGGGTTAATGTTAATTCAGTGATTATAGCCCTTTGTTCCCTTTTTCCGCCTTTTCAGGCTCCAGTTTGCAGCCTTCCATAGGCCACCATTGCAGCTCTAAGCATTCCTATGGCAGATTTGGCGGTTTTGGACCTGTTTCCAGCGACGACCAGCAGGTGGCGTCCGAGAGGAGGAGCGGCGGATTCCAATTGTAAGTCAATGGGGCCATTGACTTCAATGGGGATTTCTCGACGTCGACCTCCAGGAACAGGTTGGCAGCCATCCAAACCGCAAAACCGCAGAAGCGGATACAATGTCTTTGAAAAGAGCTTTATCACTTGGTTCAAGTTCAATGACAATTGGCGTGGGAATCTTAGGTTCTAGGGTACCCAGAAATAAAATTATTTTTGCCCCTAGCCCCTAGGAACCCCCACACACGACCCCCATCGAGTCCGGGAATGAGGGACCCCCGTAAAGGGTCGTACTCATGAACAAGGGTCCTGCCATTGACTTTAATGGCGGAGCGGAGGTCCCATTGAATCCAATGGCGGCGCTCGCCCATGCATTGTCTATGGCGGCGCCGGCCATTGATTCCAATGGGGAAAAAGCTGCGTGACGTTAAAACGGCTAAGTCCGAATTGGTAAAAAGTGTAAGCCCATATCTCCGGTTCTGGAGGGACCAGAGGGCTGGGAGTTGGGTCGCATGCAGCCACGGTTCCGGCTTGAATGCATGTCCATTTCCAGCCCTCTCCGAACAACCAGACAGAGTGTGGGCAAATGTAAAGATTTGTGTTTTTCTCATAGACTTCAGTGGCGGAGCTTCCCCCATTGAAAGTCTATGGCGGCGAAGCCCATTGACTTCAACGGCGGAGCGCCCCATTGAAACCTATGGCGGCGGAGCCCGTTGATTTCAATGGGGAAAGAGTGAAAAGCAGAGATTCATTTTTAAAGGGAAGAATCCTGTATTTTAAAAGTGTTTTAACCTGCATTTGTGTATCTCCGGTTCTGGGGGTCGCAGGAGGCTGAAACTTGGCCACATTGGAGAGCCACTTCCGACAGGAAAAACTGGCAAGTATCAGCCCACTGGGCCCAACAGAACTGATTATTTTAATAGGTGAAGATATTAAACTGTGAATGGTATTTTGGGTCTGGTATGAGAACGCAGAGCCCATCTGCTATGTTAATAGGTCAGGAGGGCCTATTGTATATTAAAGCTTGTCATAAGTTACCGTGACAGGTAGCTCCAAAAGTCCTGGAACTAAAATCATCTTGAAATCCTAGCCGTGACCGCTATGTTCAATTCTCAGAAATTGGGCGCTACAAAGTGGGATTTAGAAAATATTTTGACTTGAAATTTCTTAAGTCGGCTCGCTTCTATTTCTCCAAGAGCATCATTTGGTACATTCAAATTTGCCGCTGCTGTTCTGGCGTTTAGAATCTGCTCATCAGTCTTGTGGGGCAAATGGGAGTCAAATCCAAGAGGCTGTCTGGCACACGTTTACTTCCGGTTGATAAGGATATCACGTGCCGGTGCTCACGGATGGAAGGGACAGTCCTGCAGAGTCCTCAGGGATTCACATGTAGAAGGCAAAATCCAGGCACACGGACTTCAATATCGCAAATTTATTCAGCAAATGTTAGTCCGAGGACTTTCCATTCAGCCCAGGATGTGGATACCCAAGCCTGAATCTCCTGCCCAAATTTTCTTCACACCTCTTGCATACTCTGAGGCACCAAGCTTGGTAGTCAAACGGTCTCTCAGAACCTTGGACTTGGAAGTCCCAGCTCATTATACCGTGTGTGACGGTAGGGGTTGCTATCGTCATAAAACTGCAATGAAGCCCAGCTAGCTACCCCTAAATCCATGTAACTTGGCCACCTATGTAAGGCTTATTTCAATCAAATGTAATTAATATCTGGGGGAGAACAGGGAATGTATAATGCACTATGTATGTGAGAATGTATTCCAAATGCAATCCCCAAGTCTAGTTGAGCAAGAAATATGAGGTAAAGTGTTTGTGATCTATGTGTAAGCATTGTGCTGTGTTTTGGGAGTCAGCCCTGTAAAGTGTTAATTGGATTATGTGTACATTTGTATGGAGGGGACTCTGATTTAATCAGCTGAGGTTCTTGTAGATAAATGTGTATTGAGACAATGGTTGGGATCGTGGAGGTGTTACAGACATTTGATGAGTGAGAAAGAGTATACAATCAGGGATGGGGATGGGTTCTAAGCACGTAGGGCTATATAAGGGGTGCTGCTGATCAGAGAATCAGATCTACCTTCAGAGAGCATCTGAGAGCAAGAGAGGCTAACAGAGACCGAGAGGCACTCTGGGAAGGAGTGTGGAGATTCTCTCAGAGGACCATCTGAGAGACTAAGAGACACTCTGTGAAGGAGTGTGGAGATTCCCTCAGAGGACCATCTGAGAGACCCTCTGGGAAGGAGTGTGGAGATTCCCTCAGAGGACCATCTGAGAGACACTCTGGGAAGGAGTGTGGAGATTCCCTCAGAGGACCATCTGAGAGACACTCTGGGAAGGAGTGTGGAGATTCCCTCAGAGGACCATCTGAGAGACACTCTGGGAAGGAGTGTGGAGATTCCCTCAGAAGACCATCTGAGAGTCCCAGAGACATTCTGTGAAGGAGTGTGGATATTGACAGTGACCAGCTGGAGATACATGTGAGTAGCTGCTGTGTGATCAGCACTCTGATATCCTGGACGAGAAGCGGACAGGGCAAGCCTTCTTGAAGCGGCTCCCTGTACCTAGCGAGGCTAGTCTGCTCCCCATCCCCCCAGTTGATATGGTATCATGTTTTGTGCATCTTTGTTTTGTCTGCTGGCGTGCCAGAATAAACCCCATTGTATTCACAAACTTTGTCCTGCACCGTGGCTAGACCAAACAGACATCCCAGGGGTGGACAGGTCCACAATCTGGCTCTAATAGTGGCAAGTGCGTCCTCCTTTGATGTAGGAGGCGGAAGGAGGGTTAGATTGTAGTTAATCTAAGCGACCCGAGTAGGAATACAGAGGGTCGTATACAGGGTGAGATACAAGGTGAGGCGGTGACCCAAGGAAAAGAAGCATGCAGAAGAGGTGTCACCCCCCCACCCCCCTCTCCCTCCCCAACCCCCTCCCGCATAGGGAGTGTTATGATGTATTATTATTTCACTAGAAAATGGGAGTTACACGGTGTTCAATGTTGAAAATCATTACAAATATTGTATGTACGCATGTATTGTAACATTGTGAAAACTAATAAAAATTTAAGTTATATAAAAAAAAAAAAACTTTGTCCTGCCTGGTGCTGGTGATCCGGTGGTTTTGGTGTAAAAGTACTGTTCTCCCGTGACACAGCGCACAAGCATATGTATTTTAAACACACTGTTCAATAAAATATACTTTATACTTTCCTAAGTCTTTTGGTTATGGGGAATAAAATAAGAACCTGCATTTTCATTCTTACTAGCCCCACACACAATAAAACTGACTTAGTACCCCCAGAACCTCTATACTTGGGCATTAACTGGGGATCCCCCCCTTTACTAGGGATATCTCACACACCTATGCCCCATTTACCTTTCTGGTCTGTGCTGAAGCAGGGAGTCCTAGCGGTGAGTCGTGCAAGCATTTTCAAGAAGGGATTTTGACCGGAGCATTGTGCCTATATGTATCCGGGATTCCGACCTGATTCCCGGGTACATTTTTGGGGTATCCAGCAACTCTGGACCCCGACTATCTAGGCAAAATCTGACAAGACTTTCTCCACAAAATCCCACTTGGAACTTGTAGCCCAGCAATCACTGCTTGCTAGCACACCTGGAAAGGTAAAAACAACCATTGCTTGCCCCCTGTATGTATGTATAACTATAAAATTAAAAAAAAACCTGTAAAAGAAAAATAACATACATTCCATGTTTTTCCTTACCTTTAGATGTCTTCACCCTCCGATTCCTGGGGACACCGCAAGCTCTCGAACCAATACACGAACCCAAACAGCAACAGGCCACAGGTAAAAAAAAATTAAAAGTCCTTTTCTTCTTTCTTTTTCTTCATCTGTCATTTGTAATCTAATTTCGGGGTCTTCTGGGGTCTTTGTGGGTCTTCTTCATCATCTGTATCTCCTTCCATCTTCGGTAGGCACAACCTTGTAATCCAATAGGAGGAGGAGGTCCTCCCTCCTCGGCTTCTTGCCGTCAAATTAGGCTGCATAGGCTTTTGTAGGCCTATGACGTCACATTTTCGACAACATGGTTCACACGGCTCTGATTGGCCAGTTAAAACCATGTGCCTTGTCTTTTTTTTTGGGGTGACGTCATGTCAAGGAAATGAAGCCAGCCAATCAGAAGGGCTGTGCTTCCTTTCCCTTTAACATGACGTCATCAAAAGCAACATGGCTGCCGTCACATGGTACTTGAGCCAATCAGACTGTGGGAACTAAATCCCCAATCTGATTGGTTGTTTTACACCATGTGACTCCCTTTGGATGACGTCACATCCTTTCCCCAAAAAAGTCTGTTACCAGACCGTGCCCAGGTTGTTTTTACCAAGGCACGCAATATCAAAGATAGAATTGCTCCAAGTATGCTTAAACCTCCACCCACTAATGGTACATGGTTAGGCCAAAAACCTGAAGGCTTTTTTAAGTGTACAGGCTGCAAAGCCTGAAAATTCTGTTTAAGTAAGGCTGATTGTTTCACCTCCTACGTGACTAAAGAAGTATTTAAAATTGATAATTGTATTAATTGTAAAAGCACATCTGTTATTTATTTACTACAATGCCCGTGCGGCCTACAGTATGTGGGCCGCACAATTGGACCCCTCCTCCCGGTGAGGGTTCTGGAACACATTAGAAACATTGTGAATGGGCTGGAAAATCACAGTGTACCTTTACACTTTAAAAAGTTCCATGACTCAAACCCGGAGGGGCTAAGCTATCTAGGCATAGATACGGTCACCTTACATTGGAGAGGAGGCAATCGTATTCAGGAGAATCCCCAAAAAGAAACCTTGTGGATACACAAACTGCGTACACTTAAACCAGGGGGTCTTAATATTGATATTGATCTGGTTTCTTTTCTGCACTGATCTTCATATATATATATATATGTGTGTTTTTGTACTGCGGACTATTTTTTAATATAGGGATATATTTATATATATATATATATATATTTATACATATTTTTTATATATATATCTATATTTGATACATGTTTTTTATGTCCATTTATGTTATAACACCACATATATATATTTTATGAAGCACTGAAGAATGTATATCTATTTAGGGTCTTTTATATATTTTAGATTTTATTATGTACTGATTGTTTTTCTTGTCTTCACTTAGATCCACCGGCACTTTACAAAACACACAATAGGAGTACAGGACATTTCTATACAATAAGTGCAACAAACAGAATTACCATACGGTAATGGGGCAGAAGGCGGAGCTCGAGCAATTAGGTAGAGCTCAGGGCAGAATGTGGGGCTCACGGCAGAAGGTGGGGCATTAGGTGGGGATCTGGGCATGGGGCAGAAGGAGGTGCGTGGGGTAGAAGGAGGTGCGTGGGGTAGAAGATGATGCGTGGGGTAGAAGGCGGTGCGTGGGGTAGGAGGTGTGTGGGGTAGAAGGAAGTGTGTAGGGTAGATGGGGGTGTGTGGGGTAGAAGGAGGTGCGTGGGGTAGGAGGTGTGTGGGGTAGGAGGAGGTGCGTGGGGTAGAAGGAAGTGTGTCGGGTAGATGGAGGTGTGTGGGGTAGAAGGAGATGCGTGGGGTAGAAGGAGGTGTGTGGGGCAGAAGGAGGTGCGTGGGGTAGAAGGAGGTGCGTGGGGTAGAAGATGATGTGTGGGGTAGAAGGCGGTGCGTGGGGTAGAAGGAGGTGTGTGGGTTAGAAGGAAGTGTGTCGGGTAGATGGAGGTGTGTGGGGTAGAAGGAGATGCGTGGGGTAGAAGGAGGTGCGTTGGGCAGAAGGAGGTGCGTGGGGTAGAAGGAGGTGCGTGGGGTAGAAGATGATGCGTGGGGTAGAAGGCAGTGCGTGGGGTAGGAGGTGTGTGGGGTAGAAGGAAGTGTGTCGGGTAGATGGAGGTGTGTGGGGTAGAAGGAGGTGCGTGGGGTAGAAGGAAGTGCGTGGGGTAGAAGGAGATGCGTGGGGTAGAAGGAGGTGTGTGGGGTAGAAGGAGGTGCGTGGGGTAGGAGAAGGTGCGTGGGGTAGAAGGAGGTGCGTGGGGTAGAAGGAAGTGCGTGGGGTAGAAGGAGATGCGTGGGGTAGAAGGAGGTTTGTGGGTAGAAGGAGGTGCGTGGGGTAGAAGGAGGTGTGTGGGGTAGAAGGAGGTGCGTGGGGTAGAAGGAAGTGCGTGGGGTAGAAGGAGATGCGTGGGGTAGAAGGAGGTGCGTGGGGTAGAAGGAGGTGCGTGGGGTAGAAGGAGGTGCGTGGGGTAGAAGGAGATGCGTGGGGTAGGAGGAGGTGCGTGGGGTAGGAGGTGGTGCGTGGGGTAGGAGGAGGTGCGTGGTGTAGGAGGAGGTGCGTGGGGTAGGAGGTGGTGCGTGGGGTAGGAGGAGGTGCGTGGGGTAGAAAGAGGTGCGTGGGGTAGAAGGAGGTGCGTGGGGTAGAAGGAGGTGCGTGGGGTAGGAGGTGGTGCGTGGGGTAGGAGGTGGTGCGTGGGGTAGGAGGAGGTACGTGGGGTAGGAGGAGGTGCGTGGGGTAGAAGGAGGTGCGTGGGTTAGAAGGAGGTGCGTGGGGTAGAAGGAGGTGCGTGGGGTAGAAGGAGGTGCGTGGGGTAGGAGGAGGTGCGTGGGGTAGAAGGAGGGGCGTGGGGTAGGAGGTGGTGAGTGGAGTAGGAGGAGGTGCGTGGGGTAGGAGGAGGTGCGTGGGGTAGGAGGTGGTGCGTGGGGAAGGAGGAGGTGCGTGGGGTAGAAGGAGGTGCGTGGGGTAGAAGGAGGTGCGTGGGGTAGGAGGAGGTGCGTGGGGTAGAAGGAGGTGCGTGGGGTAGGAGGAGGTGCGTGGGGTAGAAGGTGGTGCGTGGGGTAGAAGGTGGTGCGTGGGGTAGGAGGAGGTGCGTGGGGTAGAAGGTGGTGCGTGGGGTAGAAGGTGGTGCGTGGGGAAGGAGGAGGTGCGTGGGGTAGGAGGAGGTGAGTGGAGTAGGAGGAGGTGTGTGGCATAGAAGGAGGTGCGTGGGGTAGAAGAAGGTACGTGGGGTAGAAGGAGATGCGTGGGGTATAAGGAAGTGCGTGGGGTAGAAGGAGGTGCGTGGGGTAGAAGGAGATGCGTGGGGTAGAAGGAGGTGCGTGGGGTAGAAGGAGGTGCGTGGGGTAGAAGGAGATGCGTGGGGTAGAAGGAGATGCGTGGGGTAGAAGGAGGTGCGTGGGGTAGAAGGAGGTGCGTGGGGTAGGAGGAGGTGCGTGGGGTAGAAGGAGATGCGTGGGGTAGAAGGAGATGCGTGGGGTAGAAGGAGGTGCGTGGGGTAGAAGGAGGTGTGTGGGGTAGAAGGAGGTGCGTGGGGTAGAAGGAGGTGCGTGGGGTAGAAGGAGGTGCGTGGGGTAGAAGGAGGTGCGTGGAGGAGGTGTGTGGGGTAGAAGGAGGTGCGTGGGGTAGAAGGAGGTGCATGGGGTAGAAGGAGGTGCGTGGGGTAGAAGGAGGTGTGTGGGGTAGAAAGAGGTGCGTGGGGTAGAAGGTGTGTGCGGTAGAAGGAGGTGCGTGGGGCAGAAGGAGGTGCGTGGGGTAGAAGGAGGTGCGTGGGGTAGAAGGAGGTGCGTGGGGTAGAAGGAGGTGCGTGGGGTAGAAGGAGGTGCGTGGCGTAGAAGGGGGTGCGTGGGGTAGGAGGAGGTGTGTGGGGTAGAAGGTGGTGCGTGGGGTAGAAGGATGTGCGTGGGGTAGAAGGAGGTACATGGGGTAGAAGGAGGTGCGTGGGGTAGAAGGAGGTGTGTGGGGTAGAAGGTGTGTGGGGTAGAAGGAGGTGCATGGGGTAGAAGGAGGTGCGTGGGGTAGAAGGAGGTACATGGGTAGAAGGAGGTGTGTGGGATAGAAGGGGGTGCGTGGGGTAGTAGGAGGTGTGTGGGGTAGAAGGAAATGCGTGGGGTAGAAGGAGGTGTGTGGCGTAGAAGGGGGTGCATGGGGTAGTAGGAGGTGCGTGGGGCAGAAGGGGGAGCGTGGGGCAGAAGGAGGTGCGTGGGGTAGGAGGAGGTGCGTGGGGTATGAGGAGGTGCGTGGGTTAGAAGGAGGTGCTTGGGGTAGAAGGAGGTGCGTGGGGTAGAAGGAGGTGCGTGGGGTAGGAGGAGGTGCGTGGGGTAGAAGGAGGTGCGTGGGGTAGGAGGTGGTGAGTGGAGTAGGAGGAGGTGCGTAGGGTAGGAGGAGGTGCGTGGGGTAGGAGGTGGTGCGTGGGGAAGGAGGAGGTGCGTGGAGTAGAAGGAGGTGCGTGGGGTAGGAGGAGGTGCGTGGGGTAGGAGGAGGTGCGTGGGGTAGAAGGAGGTGCGTGGGGTAGGAGGAGGTGCGTGGGGTAGAAGGTGGTGCGTGGGGTAGAAGGTGGTGCGTGGGGTAGGAGGAGGTGCGTGGGGTAGAAGGTGGTGCGTGGGGTAGAAGGTGGTGCGTGGGGAAGGAGGAGGTGTGTGGGGTAGAAGGAGGTGCGTGGGGTAGAAGGAGGTGCGTGGGGTAGAAGGAGGTACATGGGGTAGAAGGAGATGCGTGGGGTAGAAGGAGGTGTGTGGGGTAGAAGGTGTGTGGGGTAGAAGGAGGTGCGTGGGGTAGAAGGATGTGCGTGGGGTAGAAGGAGGTACATGGGTAGAAGGAGGTACATGGGTAGAAGGAGGTGTGTGGGATAGAAGGGGGTGCGTGGGGTAGTAGGAGGTGTGTGGGGTAGAAGGAAATGCGTGGGGTAGAAGGAGGTGTGTGGCGTAGAAGGGGGTGCATGGGGTTGTAGGAGGTGCGTGGGGCAGAAGGGGGAGCGTGGGGCAGAAGGAGGTGCGTGGGGTAGAAGGAGGTGCGTGGCGTAGAAGGGGGTGCGTGGGGTAGGAGGAGGTGTGTGGGGTAGAAGGTGGTGCGTGGGGTAGAAGGATGTGCGTGGGGTAGAAGGAGGTACATGGGGTAGAAGGAGGTGCGTGGGGTAGAAGGAGGTGTGTGGGGTAGGAGTGTGGGGTAGAAGGAGGTGCATGGGGTAGAAGGAGGTGCGTGGGGTAGAAGGAGGTACATGGGTAGAAGGAGGTGTGTGGGATAGAAGGGGGTGCGTGGGGTAGTAGGAGGTGTGTGGGGTAGAAGGAAATGCGTGGGGTAGAAGGAGGTGTGTGGCGTAGAAGGGGGTGCATGGGGTAGTAGGAGGTGCGTGGGGTATGAGGAGGTGCGTGGGTTAGAAGGAGGTGCTTGGGGTAGAAGGAGGTGCGTGGGGTAGGAGGTGGTGCGTGGGGTAGGAGGAGGTGCGTGGGGTAGAAGGAGGTGCGTGGGGTAGGAGGTGGTGAGTGGAGTAGGAGGAGGTGCGTAGGGTAGGAGGAGGTGCGTGGGGTAGGAGGTGGTGCGTGGGGAAGGAGGAGGTGCGTGGAGTAGAAGGAGGTGCGTGGGGTAGGAGGAGGTGCGTGGGGTAGGAGGAGGTGCGTGGGGTAGAAGGAGGTGCGTGGGGTAGGAGGAGGTGCGTGGGGTAGAAGGTGGTGCGTGGGGTAGAAGGTGGTGCGTGGGGTAGGAGGAGGTGCGTGGGGTAGAAGGTGGTGCGTGGGGTAGAAGGTGGTGCGTGGGGAAGGAGGAGGTGTGTGGGGTAGAAGGAGGTGCGTGGGGTAGAAGGAGGTGCGTGGGGTAGAAGGAGGTACATGGCGTAGAAGGAGATGCGTGGGGTAGAAGGAGGTGTGTGGGGTAGAAGGTGTGTGGGGTAGAAGGAGGTGCGTGGGGTAGAAGGATGTGCGTGGGGTAGAAGGAGGTACATGGGTAGAAGGAGGTACATGGGTAGAAGGAGGTGTGTGGGATAGAAGGGGGTGCGTGGGGTAGTAGGAGGTGTGTGGGGTAGAAGGAAATGCGTGGGGTAGAAGGAGGTGTGTGGCGTAGAAGGGGGTGCATGGGGTAGGAGGAGGTGCGTGGGGTATGAGGTGGTGCGTGTGGTAGGAGGAGGTGCGTGGGGTAGAAGGAGGTGTGTGGGGTAGAAGGAGGTGCGTGGGGTAGGAGGAGGTGCGTGGGGTAGAAGGTGGTGCGTGGGGTAGAAGGTGGTGCGTGGGGTAGAAAGAGGTGCGTAGGGTAGAAGGAGGTGCGTGGGGTAGGAGGAGGTGCGTGGGGTAGAAGGAGGTGCGTGGGGTAGGAGGTGGTGAGTGGAGTAGGAGGAGGTGCGTAGGGTAGGAGGAGGTGCGTGGGGTAGGAGGTGGTGCGTGGGGAAGGAGGAGGTGCGTGGAGTAGAAGGAGGTGCGTGGGGTAGGAGGAGGTGCGTGGGGTAGGAGGAGGTGCGTGGGGTAGGAGGAGGTGCGTGGGGTAGAAGGAGGTGCGTGGGGTAGGAGGAGGTGCGTGGGGTAGAAGGTGGTGCGTGGGGTAGAAGGTGGTGCGTGGGGTAGGAGGAGGTGCGTGGGGTAGAAGGTGGTGCGTGGGGTAGAAGGTGGTGCGTGGGGAAGGAGGAGGTGTGTGGGGTAGAAGGAGGTGCGTGGGGTAGAAGGAGGTGCGTGGGGTAGAAGGAGGTACATGGGGTAGAAGGAGATGCGTGGGGTAGAAGGAGGTGTGTGGGGTAGAAGGTGTGTGGGGTAGAAGGAGGTGCGTGGGGTAGAAGGATGTGCGTGGGGTAGAAGGAGGTACATGGGTAGAAGGAGGTACATGGGTAGAAGGAGGTGTGTGGGATAGAAGGGGGTGCGTGGGGTAGTAGGAGGTGTGTGGGGTAGAAGGAAATGCGTGGGGTAGAAGGAGGTGTGTGGCGTAGAAGGGGGTGCATGGGGTAGTAGGAGGTGCGTGGGGCAGAAGGGGGAGCGTGGGGCAGAAGGAGGTGCGTGGGGTAGGAGGAGGTGCGTGGGGTATGAGGTGGTGCGTGTGGTAGGAGGAGGTGCGTGGGGTAGAAGGAGGTGTGTGGGGTAGAAGGAGGTGCGTGGGGTAGGAGGAGGTGCGTGGGGTAGAAGGTGGTGCGTGGGGTAGAAGGTGGTGCGTGGGGTAGAAAGAGGTGCGTGGGGTAGGAGGAGGTGCGTGGGGTAGGAGGTGGTGCGTGGGGTAGGAGGAGGTGCGTGGGGTAGAAGGAGGTGCGTGGGGTAGGAGGAGGTGCGTGGGGTAGAAGGAGGTGCGTGGGGTAGAAGGAGTTGCGTGGGGTAGAAGGTGATGCGTGGGGTAGAAGGAGTTGCGTGGGGTAGAAGGTGATGCGTGGGGTAGAAGGAGGTGCATGGGGTAGAAGGAGGTGCGTGGGGTAGAAGGAGGTGCATGGCGTAGAAGGGGGTGCGTGGGGTAGGAGGAGGTGCGTGGGGTAGAAGGTGGTGCGTGGGGTAGAAGGAGGTACATGGGGTAGAAGGAGGTGCGTGGGGTAGAAGGAGGTGCGTGGGGTAGAAGGTGTGTGGGGTAGAAGGAGGTGCGTGGGGTAGAAGGAGGTGCGTAGGGTAGAAGGAGGTACATGGGTAGAAGGAGGTGTGTGGGATAGAAGGGGGTGCGTGGGGTAGTAGGAGGTGTGTGGGGTAGAAGGAAATGCGTGGGGTAGAAGGAGGTGTGTGGCGTAGAAGGGGGTGCATGGGGTAGTAGGAGGTGCGTGGGGCAGAAGGGGGAGCGTGGGGCAGAAGGAGGTGCGTGGGGTATGAGGTGGTGCGTGTGGTAGGAGGAGGTGCGTGGGGTAGAAGGAAGTGCGTGGGGTAGGAGGAGGTGCGTGGGGTAGGAGAAGGTGCGTGGGGTAGGAGGAGGTGCGTGGGGTAGAAGGAGGTGTGTGGGGTAGAAGGAGGTGCGTGGGGTAGGAGGAGGTGCATGGGGTAGAAGGTGGTGCGTGGGGTAGAAGGTGGTGCGTGGGGTAGAAAGAGGTGCGTGGGGTAGGAGGAGGTGCGTGGGGTAGGAGGTGGTGCGTGGGGTAGGAGGAGGTGCGTGGGGTAGAAGGAGGTGCGTGGGGTAGGAGGAGGTGCGTGGGGTAGGAGGAGGTGCGTGGGGTAGGAGGAGGTGCGTGGGGTAGGAGGAGGTGCGTGGGGTAGGAGGAGGTGTGTGGGGTAGAAGGAGGTGCGTGGGGTAGGAGGAGGTGCGTGGGGTTGGTGGACGTGCGTGGGGTAGGTGGAGGTGCGTGGGGTAGAAGGAGGTGCGTGGGGTAGAAGGAGGTGTGTGGGGTAGAAGGAGGTGTGTGGGGTAGAAGGAGGTGCGTGGGGTAGGAGGAGGTGCGTGGGGTAGAAGGAGGTGCGTGGTGTAGAAGGAGGTGCGTGGGGTAGGAGGAGGTGCGTGAGGTAGGAGGAGGTGCGTGGGGTAGGAGGAGGTGCGTGGGGTAGGAGGAGGTGCGTGGGGTAGAAGGAGGTGAGTGGGGTAGAAGGAGGTGCGTGGGCTAGAAGGAGGTGTGTGGGGTAGGAGGAGGTGCGTGGGGTAGAAGGAGGTGCGTGGGGCAGAAGGAGGTGCGTGGGGTAGGAGGAGGTGCGTGAGGTAGGAGGAGGTGCGTGGGGTAGGATGAGGTGCATGGGGTAGGAGATGGTGCGTGGGGTAGGAGGAGGTGCGTGGGGTAGGAGGAGGTGCGTGGGGTAGAAGGAGGTGCGTAGGGTAGGAGGAGGTGCGTGGGGTAGGAGGAGGTGCGTGGGGTAGAAGGAGGTGCGTGGGGTAGGAGGAGGTGCGTGGGGTAGAAGGAGGTGCGTGGGGTAGGAGGAGGTGCGTGGGGTAGGAGGAGGTGCGTGGGGCAGGAGGAGGTGCGTGGGGTAGGAGGAGGTGCGTGGGGTAGGAGGAGGTGCGTGGGGTAGGAGGAGGTGCGTGGGGTAGGAGGAGGTGCGTGGGGTAGAAGGAGGTGCGTGGGGTAGGAGGAGGTGCGTGGGGTAGAAGGAGGTGCGTGGGGTAGGAGGAGGTGCGTGGGGTAGGAGGAGGTGCGTGGGGCAGGAGGAGGTGCGTGGGGTAGGAGGAGGTGCGTGGGGTAGGAGGAGGTGCGTGGGGTAGGAGGAGGTGCGTGGGGTAGAAGGAGGTGCGTGGGGTAGAAGGAGGTGCGTGGGGTAGGAGGAGGTGCGTGGGGTAGGAGGAGGTGCGTGGGGTAGAAGGAGGTGCGTAGGGTAGGAGGAGGTGCGTGGGGTAGGAGGAGGTGCGTGGGGTAGAAGGAGGTGCGTGGGGTAGGAGGAGGTGCGTGGGGTAGAAGGAGGTGCGTGGGGTAGGAGGAGGTGCGTGGGGTAGGAGGAGGTGCGTGGGGTAGGATGAGGTGCATGGGGTAGGAGATGGTGCGTGGGGTAGGAGGAGGTGCGTGGGGTAGGAGGAGGTGCGTGGGGTAGGAGGAGGTGCGTGGGGTAGGAGGAGGTGCGTGGGGTAGGAGGAGGTGCGTGGGGTAGGAGGAGGTGCGTGGGGTAGGAGGAGGTGCGTGGGGTAGAAGGAGGTGCGTGGGGTAGGAGGAGGTGCGTGGGGTAGAAGGAGGTGCGTGGTGTAGAAGGAGGTGCGTGGGGTAGGAGGAGGTGCGTGAGGTAGGAGGAGGTGCGTGGGGTAGGAGGAGGTGCGTGGGGTAGGAGGAGGTGCGTGGGGTAGAAGGAGGTGAGTGGGGTAGAAGGAGGTGCGTGGGCTAGAAGGAGGTGTGTGGGGTAGGAGGAGGTGCGTGGGGTAGAAGGAGGTGCGTGGGGCAGAAGGAGGTGCGTGGGGTAGGAGGAGGTGCGTGAGGTAGGAGGAGGTGCGTGGGGTAGGATGAGGTGCATGGGGTAGGAGATGGTGCGTGGGGTAGGAGGAGGTGCGTGGGGTAGGAGGAGGTGCGTGGGGTAGAAGGAGGTGCGTAGGGTAGGAGGAGGTGCGTGGGGTAGGAGGAGGTGCGTGGGGTAGAAGGAGGTGCGTGGGGTAGGAGGAGGTGCGTGGGGTAGAAGGAGGTGCGTGGGGTAGGAGGAGGTGCGTGGGGTAGGAGGAGGTGCGTGGGGCAGGAGGAGGTGCGTGGGGTAGGAGGAGGTGCGTGGGGTAGGAGGAGGTGCGTGGGGTAGGAGGAGGTGCGTGGGGTAGAAGGAGGTGCGTGGGGTAGGAGGAGGTGCGTGGGGTAGGAGGAGGTGCGTGGGGCAGGAGGAGGTGCGTGGGGTAGGAGGAGGTGCGTGGGGTAGGAGGAGGTGCGTGGGGTAGAAGGAGGTGCGTGGGGTAGGAGGAGGTGGGTGGGGTAGAAGGAGGTGCGTGGGGTAGAAGGAGGTGCGTGGGGTAGGAGGAGGTGCGTGGGGTAGGAGGTGGGGCTCAGGGTAGGGTCTCTTACCTTGCACAGGGGCCACACATTTCCTCCCACACTCGGAGCAGCAGCATTTCTTGGAGCTGGGACACTGGACGTCGTTGCTACATTCATCAGGTCCCGGTTTGGAAGTTAAACAGGTCGTTCGGTCATAAGGAGGGCAAGCGTTGTATACGTCTGGCAGGGGAGGAGACACGTGGGACTTACTGACGGAGCCACGGAGCAGCTCAGCCCCCGCCGTGTCTCAGAGTATTAGTACACACACATAGCATGGTATACACAGCATACAGGTGTTTGGGAGGGGAGCAGCTCAGCCCCCGCCATGTCTCAGAGTATTAGTACACACATAGCATGGTATACACAGCATACAGGTGTGTGGGAGGGGAGCAGCCCAGCCCCCGCCATGTCTCAGAGTATTAGTACAGACACATAGCATGGTATACACAGCATACAGGGGTTTGGGAGGGGAGCAGCCCAGCCCCCGCCGTGTCTCAGAGTATTAGTACACACACATAGCATGGTATACACAGCATACAGGGGTTTGGGAGGGGAGCAGCCCAGCCCCCGCCATGTCTCAGAGTATTAGTACACACACATAGCATGGTATACACAGCATACAGGTGTTTGGGAGGGGAGCAGCCCAGCCCCCGCCATGTCTCAGAGTATTAGTACACACACATAGCATGGTATACACAGCATACAGGTGTTTGGGAGGGGAGCAGCTCAGCCCCCGCCATGTCTCAGAGTATTAGTACACACACATAGCATGGTATACACAGCATACAGGTGTGTGGGAGGGGAGCAGCTCAGGCCCCGCCATGTCTCAGAGTATTAGTACACACACATAGCATGGTATACACAGCATACAGGTGTTTGGGAGGGGAGCAGCCCAGCCCCCGCCATGTCTCAGAGTATTAGTACACACATAGCATGGTATACACAGCATACAGGTGTTTGGGAGGGGAGCAGCCCAGCCCCCGCCATGTCTCAGAGTATTAGTACACACATAGCATGGTATACACAGCATACAGGTGTTTGGGAGGGGAGCAGCCCAGCCCCCGCCATGTCTCAGAGTATTAGTACACACACATAGCATGGTATACACAGCATACAGGGGTTTGGGAGGGGAGCAGCCCAGCCCCGCCATGTCTCAGAGTATTAGTACACACATAGCATGGTATACACAGCATACAGGTGTTTGGGAGGGGAGCAGCTCAGCCCTCGCCATGTCTCAGAGTATTAGTACACACACATAGCATGGTATACACAGCATACAGGGGGTTGGGAGGGGAGCAGCTCAGCCCCCGCCATGTCTCAGAGTATTAGTACACACACATAGCATGGTATACACAGCATACAGGTGTTTGGGAGGGGAGCAGCTCAGCCCCCGCCATGTCTCGTAGAGTATTAGTACACACATAGCATGGTATACACAGCATACAGGTGTTTGGGAGGGGAGCAGGTCAGCCCCCGCCATGTCTCAGAGTATTAGTACACACACATAGCATGGTATACACAGCATACAGGGGTTTGGGAGGGGAGCAGCTCAGCCCCCGCCATGTCTCAGAGTATTAGTACACACATAGCATGGTATACACAGCATACAGGTGTTTGGGAGGGGAGCAGCCCAGCCCCCGCCATGTCTCAGAGTATTAGTACACACATAGCCTGGTATACACAGCATACAGGTGTTTGGGAGGGGAGCAGCTCAGCCCCCGCCATGTCTCAGAGTATTAGTACACACACATAGCATGGTATACACAGCATACAGGTGTTTGGGAGGGGAGCAGCTCAGCCCCCGCCATGTCTCAGAGTATTAGTACACACACATAGCATGATATACACAGCATACAGGTGTTTGGGAGGGGAGCAGCTCAGCCCCCGCCATGTCTCAGAGTATTAGTACACACATAGCCTGGTATACACAGCATACAGGTGTTTGGGAGGGGAGCAGCTCAGCCCCCGCCATGTCTCAGAGTATTAGTACACACATAGCATGGTATGCACAGCATACAGGTGTTTGGGAGGGGAGCAGCTCAGCCCCCGCCATGTCTCAGAGTATTAGTACACACACATAGCATGGTATACACAGCATACAGGTGTGTGGGAGGGGAGCAGCTCAGCCCCCGCCATGTCTCAGAGTATTAGTACACACACATAGCATGGTATACACAGCATACAGGTGTGTGGGAGGGGAGCAGCTCAGCCCCCACCATGTCTGAGAGTATTAGTATACACACATAGCATGGTATACACAGCATACAGGTGTTTGGGAGGGGAGCAGCCCAGCCCCCGACATGTCTCAGAGTATTAGTACACACACATAGCATGGTATACACAGCATACAGGTGTTTGGGAGGGGAGCAGCCCAGCCCCCGACATGTCTCAGAGTATTAGTAAACACACATAGCATGGTATACACAGCATACAGGTGTTTGGGAGGGGAGCAGCCCAGCCCCGCCATGTCTCAGAGTATTAGTACACACATAGCATGGTATACACAGCATACAGGTGTTTGGGAGGGGAGCAGCTCAGCCCCCGCCATGTCTCAGAGTATTAGTACACACACATAGCATGGTATACACAGCATACAGGGGGTTGGGAGGGGGAGCAGCTCAGCCCCCGCCATGTCTCGTAGAGTATTAGTACACACATAGCATGGTATACACAGCATACAGGTGTTTGGGAGGGGAGCAGCTCAGCCCCCGCCATGTCTCAGAGTATTAGTACACACACATAGCATGGTATACACAGCATACAGGGGTTTGGGAGGGGAGCAGCTCAGCCCCCGCCATGTCTCAGAGTATTAGTACACACATAGCATGGTATACACAGCATACAGGTGTTTGGGAGGGGAGCAGCCCAGCCCCCGCCATGTCTCAGAGTATTAGTACACACATAGCCTGGTATACACAGCATACAGGTGTTTGGGAGGGGAGCAGCTCAGCCCCCACCATGTCTCAGAGTATTAGTACACATACATAGCATGGTAAACACAGCATACAGGTGTTTGGGAGGGGAGCAGCTCATCCCCTGCCATGTCTCAGAGTATTAGTACACACACATAGCATGGTATACACAGCATACAGGTGTTTGGGAGGGGAGCAGCTCAGCCCCCACCATGTCTCAGAGTATTAGTACACACACATAGCATGGTATACACAGCATACAGGTGTTTGAGAGGGGAGCAGCTCAGCCCCCGCCATGTCTCAGAGTATTAGTACACACATAGCATGGTATACACAGCATACAGGTGTTTGGGAGGGGAGCAGCTCAGCCCCCGCCATGTCTCAGAGTATTAGTACACACACATAGCATGGTATACACAGCATACAGGGGGTTGGGAGGGGGAGCAGCTCAGCCCCCGCCATGTCTCGTAGAGTATTAGTACACACATAGCATGGTATACATAGGATACAGGGGTTTGGGAGGGGAGCAGCTCAGCTCCGCCATGTCTCAGAGTATTAGTACACACACATAGCATGGTATACACAGCATACAGGTGTTTGGGAGGGGAGCAGCCCAGCCCCCGCCATGTCTCAGACTATTAGTACAAACACATAGCATGGTATACACAGCATACAGGTGTTTGGGAGGGGAGCAGCTCAGCCCCCGCCATGTCTCAGAGTATTAGTACACACACATAGCATGGTATACACAGCATACAGGTGTTTGGGAGGGGAGCAGCTCAGACCCCGCCATGTCTCAGAGTATTAGTACACACACATAGCATGGTATACACAGCATACAGGTGTTTGGGAGGGGAGCAGCCCAGCCATCGCCATGTCTCAGAGTATTAGTACACACATAGCATGGTATACACAGCATACAGGTGTGTGGGAGGGGAGCAGCTCAGCCCCCGCCATGTCTCAGAGTATTAGTACAGACACATAGCATGGTATACACAGCATACAGGTGTTTGGGAGGGGAGCAGCTCAGCCCCCGCCATGTCTCAGAGTATTAGTACACACACATAGCATGGTATACACAGCATACAGGTGTGTGGGAGGGGAGCAGCTCAGCCCCCACCATGTCTCAGAGTATTAGTACACACACATAGCATGGTATACACAGCATACAGGTGTTTGGGAGGGGAGCAGCTCAGCCCCCGCCATGTCTCAGAGTATTAGTACACACACATAGCATGGTAAACACAGCATACAGGTGTGTGGGAGGGGAGCAGCTCAGCCCCCACCATGTCTCAGAGTATTAGTACACACACATAGCATGGTATACACAGCATACAGGTGTTTGGGAGGGGAGCAGCCCAGCCCCCGACATGTCTCAGAGTATTAGTACACACACATAGCATGGTATACACAGCATACAGGTGTTTGGGAGGGGAGCAGCCCAGCCCCCGACATGTCTCAGAGTATTAGTACACACACATAGCATGGTATACACAGCATACAGGTGTTTGGGAGGGGAGCAGCTCAGCCCCCGCCATGTCTCAGAGTATTAGTAAACACACATAGCATGGTATACACAGCATACAGGTGTTTGGGAGGGGAGCAGCCCAGCCCCCGACATGTCTCAGAGTATTAGTACACACACATAGCATGGTATACACAGCATACAGGTGTTTGGGAGGGGAGCAGCTCAGCCCCCGCCATGTCTCAGAGTATTAGTACACACATAGCATGGTATACACAGCATACAGGTGTTTGGGAGGGGAGCAGCCCAGCCCCCGACATGTTTCAGAGTATTAGTACACACACATAGCATGGTATACACAGCATACAGGTGTTTGGGAGGGGAGCAGCTCTGCCCCCGCCATGTCTCAGAGTATTAGTACACACACATAGCATGGTATACACAGCATACAGGGGTTTGGGAGGGGAGCAGCCCAGCCCCCGCCATGTCTCAGAGTATTAGTATACACACGTAGCATGGTATACACAGCATACAGGTGTATGGGAGGGGAGCAGCTCAGCCCCCGCCATGTCTCAGAGTATTAGTACACACATAGCATGGTATACACAGCATACAGGTGTTTGGGAGGGGAGCAGCCAGCCCCCGCCATGTCTCAGAGTATTAGTACACACACATAGCATGGTATACACAGCATACAGGGGGTTGGGAGGGGGAGAAGCTCAGCCCCCGCCATGTCTCGTAGAGTATTAGTACACACATAGCATGGTATACACAGCATACAGGTGTTTGGGAGGGGAGCAGCTCAGCCCCCGCCATGTCTCAGAGTATTAGTACACACACATAGCATGGTATACACAGCATACAGGTGTTTGGGAGGGGAGCAGCTCAGCCCCCGCCATGTCTCAGAGTATTAGTACACACACATAGCATGGTATACACAGCATACAGGGGTTTGGGAGGGGAGCAGCTCAGCCCCCGCCATGTCTCAGAGTATTAGTACACACATAGCATGGTATACACAGCATACAGGTGTTTGGGAGGGGAGCAGCCCAGCCCCCGCCATGTCTCAGAGTATTAGTACACACATAGCCTGGTATACACAGCATACAGGTGTTTGGGAGGGGAGCAGCTCAGCCCCCACCATGTCTCAGAGTATTAGTACACACACATAGCATGGTATACACAGCATACATGTGTTTGGGAGGGGAGCAGCTCAGCCCCCACCATGTCTCAGAGTATTAGTACACACACATAGCATGGTATACACAGCATACAGGTGTTTGAGAGGGGAGCAGCTCAGCCCCCGCCATGTCTCAGAGTATTAGTACACACATAGCATGGTATACATAGGATACAGGGGTTTGGGAGGGGAGCAGCCCAGCCCCCGCCATGTCTCAGAGTATTAGTACACACATAGCATGGTATACATAGGATACAGGGGTTTGGGAGGGGAGCAGCCCAGCCCCCGCCATGTCTCAGAGTATTAGTACACACACATAGCATGGTATACAAACATACAGGTGTTTGGGAGGGGAGCAGCTCAGCCCCCGCCATGTCTCAGAGTATTAGTACACACACATAGCATGGTATACACAGCATACAGGTGTTTGGGAGGGGAGCAGCCCAGCCATCGCCATGTCTCAGAGTATTAGTACACACATAGCATGGTATACACAGCATACAGGTGTGTGGGAGGGGAGCAGCTCAGCCCCCGCCATGTCTCAGAGTATTAGTACAGACACATAGCATGGTATACACAGCATACAGGGGTTTGGGAGGGGAGCAGCTCAGCCCCCGCCATGTCTCAGAGTATTAGTACACACACATAGCATGGTATACACAGCATACAGGTGTTTGGGAGGGGAGCAGCTCAGCCCCCGCCATGTCTCAGAGTATTAGTACACACACATAGCATGGTATACACAGCATACAGGTGTGTGGGAGGGGAGCAGCTCAGCCCCCACCATGTCTCAGAGTATTAGTACACACACATAGCATGGTATACACAGCATACAGGTGTTTGGGAGGGGAGCAGCTCAGCCCCCGCCATGTCTCAGAGTATTAGTACACACACATAGCATGGTATACACAGCATACAGGTGTTTGGGAGGGGAGCAGCTCAGCCCCCGCCATGTCTCAGAGTATTAGTACACACACATAGCATGGTATACACAGCATACAGGTGTGTGGGAGGGGAGCAGCTCAGCCCCCACCATGTCTCAGAGTATTAGTACACACACATAGCATGGTATACACAGCATACAGGTGTTTGGGAGGGGAGCAGCTCAGCCCCCGCCATGTCTCAGAGTATTAGTACACACACATAGCATGGTATACACAGCATACAGGTGTGTGGGAGGGGAGCAGCTCAGCCCCCACCATGTCTCAGAGTATTAGTACACACACATAGCATGGTATACACAGCATACAGGTGTTTGGGAGGGGAGCAGCCCAGCCCCCGACATGTCTCAGAGTATTAGTACACACACATAGCATGGTATACACAGCATACAGGTGTTTGGGAGGGGAGCAGCCCAGCCCCCGACATGTCTCAGAGTATTAGTACACACACATAGCATGGTATACACAGCATACAGGTGTTTGGGAGGGGAGCAGCCCAGCCCCCGACATGTCTCAGAGTATTAGTACACACACATAGCATGGTATACACAGCATACAGGTGTTTGGGAGGGGAGCAGCTCAGCCCCCGCCATGTCTCAGAGTATTAGTACACACATAGCATGGTATACACAGCATACAGGTGTTTGGGAGGGGAGCAGCCCAGCCCCCGACATGTTTCAGAGTATTAGTACACACACATAGCATGGTATACACAGCATACAGGTGTTTGGGAGGGGAGCAGCTCAGCCCCCGCCATGTCTCAGAGTATTAGTACACACACATAGCATGGTATACACAGCATACACGTGTTTGGGAGGGGAGCATCTCTGCCCCCGCCATGTCTCAGAGTATTAGTACACACACATAGCATGGTATACACAGCATACAGGTGTGTGGGAGGGGAGCAGCTCAGCCCCCACCATGTCTCAGAGTATTAGTACACACACATAGCATGGTATACACAGCATACAGGTGTTTGGGAGGGGAGCAGCTCAGCCCCCGCCATGTCTCAGAGTATTAGTACACACACATAGCATGGTATACACAGCATACAGGTGTGTGGGAGGGGAGCAGCTCAGCCCCCACCATGTCTCAGAGTATTAGTACACACACATAGCATGGTATACACAGCATACAGGTGTTTGGGAGGGGAGCAGCCCAGCCCCCGACATGTCTCAGAGTATTAGTACACACACATAGCATGGTATACACAGCATACAGGTGTTTGGGAGGGGAGCAGCCCAGCCCCCGACATGTCTCAGAGTATTAGTACACACACATAGCATGGTATACACAGCATACAGGTGTTTGGGAGGGGAGCAGCCCAGCCCCCGACATGTCTCAGAGTATTAGTACACACACATAGCATGGTATACACAGCATACAGGTGTTTGGGAGGGGAGCAGCTCAGCCCCCGCCATGTCTCAGAGTATTAGTACACACATAGCATGGTATACACAGCATACAGGTGTTTGGGAGGGGAGCAGCCCAGCCCCCGACATGTTTCAGAGTATTAGTACACACACATAGCATGGTATACACAGCATACAGGTGTTTGGGAGGGGAGCAGCTCAGCCCCCGCCATGTCTCAGAGTATTAGTACACACACATAGCATGGTATACACAGCATACACGTGTTTGGGAGGGGAGCATCTCTGCCCCCGCCATGTCTCAGAGTATTAGTACACACACATAGCATGGTATACACAGCATACAGGTGTTTGGGAGGGGAGCAGCTCAGCCCCCGCCATGTCTCAGAGTATTAGTACACACACATAGCATGGTATACACAGCATACAGGGGTTTGGGAGGGGAGCAGCCCAGCCCCCGCCATGTCTCAGAGTATTAGTATACACACATAGCATGGTATACACAGCATACAGGTGTATGGGAGGGGAGCAGCTCAGCCCCCGCCATGTCTCAGAGTATTAGTACACACATAGCATGGTATACACAGCATACAGGTGTTTGGGAGGGGAGCAGCCCAGCCCCCGCCATGTCTCAGAGTATTAGTACACACACATAGCATGGTATACACAGCATACAGGTGTTTGGGAGGGGAGCAGCCCAGCCCCCGCCATGTCTCAGAGTATTAGTACACACATAGCATGGTATACACAGCATACAGGTGTTTGGGAGGGGAGCAGCCCAGCCCCCGCCGTGTCTCAGAGTATTAGTACACACACATAGCATGGTATACACAGCATACAGGTGTGTGGGAGGGGAGCAGCTCAGCCCCCGCCATGTCTCAGAGTATTAGTACACACACATAGCATGGTATACACAGCATACAGGTGTTTGGGAGGGGAGCAGCTAGGCCCCCACCATGTCTCAGAGTATTAGTACACACAAAGCATGGTATACACAGCATACAGGTGTTGGGAGGGGAGCAGCTCAGCCCCCACCATGTCTCAGAGTATTAGTACACACAAAGCATGGTATACACAGCATACAGGTGTGTGGGAGGGGAGCAGCTCAGCCCCCGCCATGTCTCAGAGTATTAGTACACACACATAGCATAGTATACACAGCATACAGGTGTTTGGGAGGGGAGCAGCCCAGCCCCCGCCATGTCTCAGAGTATTAGTACACACATAGCATGATATACACAGCATACAGGTGTTTGGGAGGGGAGCAGCCCAGCCCCCGCCATGTCTCAGAGTATTAGTACACACACATAGCATGGTATACACAGCATACAGGTGTTTGGGAGGGGAGCAGCTCAGCCCCCGCCATGTCTCAGAGTATTAGTACACACACATAGCATGGTATACACAGCATACAGGTGTTTGGGAGGGGAGCAGCCCAGCCCCCGCCATGTCTCAGAGTATTAGTACACACACATAGCATGGTATACACAGCATACAGGGGTTTGGGAGGGGAGCAGCTCAGCCCCCGCCATGTCTCAGAGTATTAGTACACACACATAGCATGGTATACACAGCATACAGGTGTTTGGGAGGGGAGCAGCCCAGCCCCCGCCATGTCTCAGAGTATTAGTATACACACATAGCATGGTATACACAGCATACAGGTGTATGGGAGGGGAGCAGCTCAGCCCCCGCCATGTCTCAGAGTATTAGTACACACATAGCATGGTATACACAGCATACAGGTGTTTGGGAGGGGAGCAGCCCAGCCCCCGCCATGTCTCAGAGTATTAGTACACACACATAGCATGGTATACACAGCATACAGGTGTTTGGGAGGGGAGCAGCCCAGCCCCCGCCATGTCTCAGAGTATTAGTACTCACATAGCATGGTATACACAGCATACAGGTGTTTGGGAGGGGAGCAGCCCAGCCCCCGCCGTGTCTCAGAGTATTAGTACACACACATAGCATGGTATACACAGCATACAGGTGTGTGGGAGGGGAGCAGCTCAGCCCCCGCCATGTCTCAGAGTATTAGTACACACACATAGCATGGTATACACAGCATACAGGTGTTTGGGAGGGGAGCAGCTAGGCCCCCGCCATGTCTCAGAGTATTAGTACAGACATAGCATGGTATACACAGCATACAGGTGTTTGGGAGGGGAGCAGCTCAGCCCCCACCATGTCTCAGAGTATTAGTACACACAAAGCATGGTATACACAGCATACAGGTGTGTGGGAGGGGAGCAGCTCAGACCCCGCCATGTCTCAGAGTATTAGTACACACACATAGCATAGTATACACAGCATACAGGTGTTTGGGAGGGGAGCAGCCCAGCCCCCGCCATGTCTCAGAGTATTAGTACACACATAGCATGATATACACAGCATACAGGTGTTTGGGAGGGGAGCAGCCCAGCCCCCGCCATGTCTCAGAGTATTAGTACACACACATAGCATGGTATACACAGCATACAGGTGTTTGGGAGGGGAGCAGCTCAGCCCCCGCCATGTCTCAGAGTATTAGTACACACACATAGCATGGTATACACAGCATACAGGTGTTTGGGAGGGGAGCAGCCCAGCCCCCGCCATGTCTCAGAGTATTAGTACACACACATAGCATGGTATACACAGCATACAGGGGTTTGGGAGGGGAGCAGCTCAGCCCCCGCCATGTCTCAGAGTATTAGTACACACACATAGCATGGTATACACAGCATACAGGTGTTTGGGAGGGGAGCAGCTCAGCCCCCGCCATGTCTCAGAGTATTAGTACACACACATAGCATGGTATACACAGCATACAGGGGGTTGGGAGGGGGAGCAGCTCAGCCCCCGCCATGTCTCGTAGAGTATTAGTACACACATAGCATGGTATACACAGCATACAGGTGTTTGGGAGGGGAGCAGCTCAGCCCCCGCCATGTCTCAGAGTATTAGTACACACACATAGCATGGTATACACAGCATACAGGGGTTTGGGAGGGGAGCAGCTCAGCCCCCGCCATGTCTCAGAGTATTAGTACACACATAGCATGGTATACACAGCATACAGGGGTTTGGGAGGGGAGCAGCTCAGCCCCCACCATGTCTCAGAGTATTAGTACACACACATAGCATGGTATACACAGCATACATGTGTTTGGGAGGGGAGCAGCTCAGCCCCCACCATGTCTCAGAGTATTAGTACACACACATAGCATAGTATACACAGCATACAGGTGTGTGGGAGGGGAGCAGCTCAGCCCCTGCCATGTCTCAGAGTATTAGTACACACACATAGCATGGTATATACAGCATACAGGTGTTTGGGAGGGGAGCAGCTCATCCCCTGCCATGTCTCAGAGTATTAGTACACACACATAGCATGGTATACACAGCATACAGGTGTTTGAGAGGGGAGCAGCTCAGCCCCCACCATGTCTCAGAGTATTAGTACACACATAGCATGGTATACATAGGATACAGGGGTTTGGGAGGGGAGCAGCCCAGCCCCCGCCATGTCTCAGAGTATTAGTACACACACATAGCATGGTATACACAGCATACAGGTGTTTGGGAGGGGAGCAGCTCAGCCCCCGCCATGTCTCAGAGTATTAGTACACACACATAGCATGGTATACACAGCATACAGGTGTTTGGGAGGGGAGCAGCCCAGCCATCGCCATGTCTCAGAGTATTAGTACACACATAGCATGGTATACACAGCATACAGGTGTGTGGGAGGGGAGCAGCTCAGCCCCCGCCATGTCTCAGAGTATTAGTACACACACATAGCATGGTATACACAGCATACAGGTGTGTGGGAGGGGAGCAGCTCAGCCCCCACCATGTCTCAGAGTATTAGTACACACACATAGCATGGTATACACAGCATACAGGTGTTTGGGAGGGGAGCAGCTCAGCCCCCGCCATGTCTCAGAGTATTAGTACACACACATAGCATGGTATACACAGCATACAGGTGTGTGGGAGGGGAGCAGCTCAGCCCCCACCATGTCTCAGAGTATTAGTACACACACATAGCATGGTATACACAGCATACAGGTGTTTGGGAGGGGAGCAGCCCAGCCCCCGACATGTCTCAGAGTATTAGTACACACACATAGCATGGTATACACAGCATACAGGTGTTTGGGAGGGGAGCAGCCCAGCCCCCGACATGTCTCAGAGTATTAGTACACACACATAGCATGGTATACACAGCATACAGGTGTTTGGGAGGGGAGCAGCCCAGCCCCCGACATGTCTCAGAGTATTAGTACACACACATAGCATGGTATACACAGCATACAGGTGTTTGGGAGGGGAGCAGCTCAGCCCCCGCCATGTCTCAGAGTATTAGTACACACATAGCATGGTATACACAGCATACAGGTGTTTGGGAGGGGAGCAGCCCAGCCCCCGACATGTTTCAGAGTATTAGTACACACACATAGCATGGTATACACAGCATACAGGTGTTTGGGAGGGGAGCAGCTCAGCCCCCGCCATGTCTCAGAGTATTAGTACACACACATAGCATGGTATACACAGCATACACGTGTTTGGGAGGGGAGCATCTCTGCCCCCGCCATGTCTCAGAGTATTAGTACACACACATAGCATGGTATACACAGCATACAGGGGTTTGGGAGGGGAGCAGCCCAGCCCCCGCCATGTCTCAGAGTATTAGTATACACACATAGCATGGTATACACAGCATACAGGTGTATGGGAGGGGAGCAGCCCAGCCCCCGCCATGTCTCAGAGTATTAGTACACACATAGCATGGTATACACAGCATACAGGTGTTTGGGAGGGGAGCAGCCCAGCCCCCGCCATGTCTCAGAGTATTAGTACACACACATAGCATGGTATACACAGCATACAGGTGTTTGGGAGGGGAGCAGCTAGGCCCCCGCCATGTCTCAGAGTATTAGTACAGACATAGCATGGTATACACAGCATACAGGTGTTTGGGAGGGGAGCAGCCCAGCCCCCGCCATGTCTCAGAGTATTAGTACACACACATAGCATGGTATACACAGCATACAGGTGTTTGGGAGGGGAGCAGCTCAGCCCCCGCCATGTCTCAGAGTATTAGTACACACAAAGCATGGTATACACAGCATACAGGTGTATGGGAGGGGAGCAGCCCAGCCCCCGCCATGTCTCAGAGTATTAGTACACACACATAGCATGGTATACACAGCATACAGGTGTTTGGGAGGGGAGCAGCCAGCCCCCGCCATGTCTCAGAGTATTAGTACACACACATAGCATAGTATACACAGCATACAGGTGTTTGGGAGGGGAGCAGCCCAGCCCCCGCCATGTCTCAGAGTATTAGTACACACATAGCATGATATACACAGCATACAGGTGTTTGGGAGGGGAGCAGCCCAGCCCCCGCCATGTCTCAGAGTATTAGTACACACACATAGCATGGTATACACAGCATACAGGGGTTTGGGAGGGGAGCAGCTCAGCCCCCGCCATGTCTCAGAGTATTAGTACACACACATAGCATGGTATACACAGCATACAGGTGTTTGGGAGGGGAGCAGCTCAGCCCCCGCCATGTCTCAGAGTATTAGTACACACACATAGCATGGTATACACAGCATACAGGGGGTTGGGAGGGGGAGCAGCTCAGCCCCCGCCATGTCTCGTAGAGTATTAGTACACACATAGCATGGTATACACAGCATACAGGTGTTTGGGAGGGGAGCAGCTCAGCCCCCGCCATGTCTCAGAGTATTAGTACACACACATAGCATGGTATACACAGCATACAGGGGTTTGGGAGGGGAGCAGCTCAGCCCCCGCCATGTCTCAGAGTATTAGTACACACACATAGCATGGTATACACAGCATACAGGTGTTTGGGAGGGGAGCAGCTCAGCCCCCGCCATGTCTCAGAGTATTAGTACACACATAGCCTGGTTTACACAGCATACAGGTGTTTGGGAGGGGAGCAGCTCAGCCCCCGCCATGTCTCAGAGTATTAGTACACACATAGCATGGTATACACAGCATACAGGTGTTTGGGAGGGGAGCAGCCCAGCCCCCGCCATGTCTCAGAGTATTAGTACACACATAGCCTGGTTTACACAGCATACAGGTGTTTGGGAGGGGAGCAGCTCAGCCCCCGCCATGTCTCAGAGTATTAGTACACACACATAGCATGGTATACACAGCATACAGGGGTTTGGGAGGGGAGCAGCTCAGCCCCCGCCATGTCTCAGAGTATTAGTACACACATAGCATGGTATACACAGCATACAGGTGTTTGGGAGGGGAGCAGCTCAGCCCCCACCATGTCTCAGAGTATTAGTACACACACATAGCATGGTATATACAGCATACAGGTGTTTGAGAGGGGAGCAGCTCAGCCCCCGCCATGTCTCAGAGTATTAGTACACACATAGCATGGTATACATAGGATACAGGGGTTTGGGAGGGGAGCCGCCCAGCCCCCGCCATGTCTCAGAGTATTAGTACACACACATAGCATGGTATACACATCATACAGGTGTTTGGGAGGGGAGCAGCTCAGCCCCCGCCATGTCTCAGAGTATTAGTACACACACATAGCATGGTATACACAGCATACAGGTGTTTGGGAGGGGAGCAGCCCAGCCCCCGCCATGTCTCAGAGTATTAGTACACACACATAGCATGGTATACACAGCATACAGGTGTTTGGGAGGGGAGCAGCTCAGCCCCCGCCATGTCTCAGAGTATTAGTACACACACATAGCATGGTATACACAGCATACAGGTGTTTGGGAGGGGAGCAGCCCAGCCCCCGCCATGTCTCAGAGTATTAGTACACACATAGCATGGTATACACAGCATACAGGTGTGTGGGAGGGGAGCAGCTCAGCCCCCGCCATGTCTCAGAGTATTAGTACAGACACATAGCATGGTATACACAGCATACAGGTGTTTGGGAGGGGAGCAGCTCAGCCCCCGCCATGTCTCAGAGTATTAGTACAGACACATAGCATGGTATACACAGCATACAGGTGTTTGGGAGGGGAGCAGCTCAGCCCCCGCCATGTCTCAGAGTATTAGTACACACACATAGCATGGTATACACAGCATACAGGTGTGTGGGAGGGGAGCAGCTCAGCCCCCACCATGTCTCAGAGTATTAGTACACACACATAGCATGGTATACACAGCATACAGGTGTTTGGGAGGGGAGCAGCTCAGCCCCCGCCATGTCTCAGAGTATTAGTACACACACATAGCATGGTATACACAGCATACAGGTGTGTGGGAGGGGAGCAGCTCAGCCCCCACCATGTCTCAGAGTATTAGTACACACACATAGCATGGTATACACAGCATACAGGTGTTTGGGAGGGGAGCAACCCAGCCCCCGCCATGTCTCAGAGTATTAGTACACACACATAGCATGGTATACACAGCATACAGGTGTTTGGGAGTGGAGCAGCCCAGCCCCCGACATGTCTCAGAGTATTAGTACACACACATAGCATGGTATACACAGCATACAGGTGTTTGGGAGGGGAGCAGCCCAGCCCCCGCCATGTCTCAGAGTATTAGTACACACACATAGCATGGTATACACAGCATACAGGTGTTTGGGAGGGGAGCAGCTCAGCCCCCGACATGTCTCAGAGTATTAGTACACACACATAGCATGGTATACACAGCATACAGGTGTTTGGGAGGGGAGCAGCTCAGCCCCCGCCATGTCTCAGAGTATTAGTACACACATAGCATGGTATACACAGCATACAGGTGTTTGGGAGGGGAGCAGCTCAGCCCCCGCCATGTCTCAGAGTATTAGTACACACATAGCATGGTATACACAGCATACAGGTGTTTGGGAGGGGAGCAGCCCAGCCCCCGACATGTCTCAGAGTATTAGTACACACACATAGCATGGTATACACAGCATACAGGTGTTTGGGAGGGGAGCAGCTCAGCCCCCGCCATGTCTCAGAGTATTAGTACACACACATAGCATGGTATACACAGCATACAGGGGTTTGGGAGGGGAGCAGCTCAGCCCCGCCATGTCTCAGAGTATTAGTACACACACATAGCATGGTATACACAGCATACAGGTGTTTGGGAGGGGAGCAGCTCAGCCCCCGCCATGTCTCAGAGTATTAGTACACACATAGCATGGTATACACAGCATACAGGTGTTTGGGAGGGGAGCAGCTCAGCCCCCGCCATGTCTCAGAGTATTAGTACACACACATAGCATGGTATACACAGCATACAGGTGTTTGGGAGGGGAGCAGCTCTGCCCCCGCCATGTCTCAGAGTATTAGTACACAAACATAGCATGGTATACACAGCATACAGGGGTTTGGGAGGGGAGCAGCCCAGCCCCCGCCATGTCTCAGAGTATTAGTATACACACATAGCATGGTATACACAGCATACAGGTGTTTGGGAGGGGAGCAGCTCAGCCCCCGCCATGTCTCAGAGTATTAGTACACACATAGCATGGTATACACAGCATACAGGTGTATGGGAGGGGAGCAGCTCAGCCCCCGCCATGTCTCAGAGTATTAGTACACACATAGCATGGTATACAGAGCATACAGGTGTTTGGGAGGGGAGCAGCTCAGCCCCCGCCATGTCTCAGAGTATTAGTACACACACATAGCATGGTATACACAGCATACAGGTGTTTGGGAGGGGAGCAGCTCAGCCCCCGCCATGTCTCAGAGTATTAGTACACACACATAGCATGGTATACACAGCATACAGGTGTTTGGGAGGGGAGCAGCCCAGCCCCCGCCATGTCTCAGAGTATTAGTACACACATAGCATGGTATACACAGCATACAGGTGTTTGGGAGGGGAGCAGCCCAGCCCCCGCCATGTCTTAGAGTATTAGTACACACATAGCATGGTATACACAGCATACAGGTGTTTGGGAGGGGAGCAGCTCAGCCCCCGCCATGTCTCAGAGTATTAGTACACACACATAGCATGGTATACACAGCATACAGGTGTTTGGGAGGGGAGCAGCTCTGCCCCCGCCATGTCTCAGAGTATTAGTACACACACATAGCATGGTATACACAGCATACAGGTGTTTGGGAGGGGAGCAGCTCAGCCCCCGCCATGTCTCAGAGTATTAGTACACACACATAGCATGGTATACACAGCATACAGGTGTTTGGGAGGGGAGCAGCCCAGCCCCCGCCATGTCTCAGAGTATTAGTACACACACATAGCATGGTATACACAGCATACAGGGGTTTGGGAGGGGAGCAGCCCAGCCCCCGCCATGTCTCAGAGTATTAGTATACACACATAGCATGGTATACACAGCATACAGGGGTTTGGGAGGGGAGCAGCCCAGCCCCCGCCATGTCTCAGAGTATTAGTACACACACATAGCATGGTATACACAGCATACAGGCGTTTGGGAGGGGAGCTGCTCAGCCCCCGCCATGTCTCAGAGTATTAGTACACACACATAGCATGGTATACACAGCATACAGGTGTTTGGGAGGGGAGCAGCTCTGCCCCCGCCATTTCTCAGAGTATTAGTACACACACATAGCATGGTATACACAGCATACAGGGGTTTGGGAGGGGAGCAGCCCAGCCCCCGCCATGTCTCAGAGTATTAGTATACACACATAGCATGGTATACACAGCATACAGGTGTATGGGAGGGGAGCAGCTCAGCCCCCGCCATGTCTCAGAGTATTAGTACACACATAGCATGGTATACAGAGCATACAGGTGTTTGGGAGGGGAGCAGCTCAGCCCCCGCCATGTCTCAGAGTATTAGTACACACACATAGCATGGTATACACAGCATACAGGTGTTTGGGAGGGGAGCAGCCCAGCCCCCGCCATGTCTCAGAGTATTAGTACACACACATAGCATGGTATACACAGCATACAGGGGTTTGGGAGGGGAGCAGCCCAGCCCCCGCCATGTCTCAGAGTATTAGTATACACACATAGCATGGTATACACAGCATACAGGTGTTTGGGAGGGGAGCAGCCCAGCCCCCGCCATGTCTCAGAGTATTAGTATACACACATAGCATGGTATACACAGCATACAGGGGTTTGGGAGGGGAGCAGCTCAGCCCCCGCCATGTCTCAGAGTATTAGTACACACACATAGCATGGTATACACAGCATACAGGTGTTTGGGAGGGGAGCAGCTCAGCCCCCGCCATGTCTCAGAGTATTAGTACAGACACATAGCATAGTATACACAGCATACAGGTGTTTGGGAGGGGAGCAGCCCAGCCCCCGCCATGTCTCAGAGTATTAGTACACACACATAGCATGGTATACACAGCATACAGGTGTTTGGGAGGGGAGCAGCTCAGCCCCCGCCATGTCTCAGAGTATTAGTACACACATAGCATGGTATACACAGCATACAGGTGTTTGGGAGGGGAGCAGCTCAGCCCCCACCATGTCTCAGAGTATTAGTACACACATAGCATGGTATACACAGCATACAGGTGTTTGGGAGGGGAGCAGCTCAGCCCCCGCCATGTCTCAGAGTATTAGTACACACACATAGCATGGTATACACAGCATACAGGTGTTTGAGAGGGGAGCAGCTCTGCCCCCGCCATGTCTCAGAGTATTAGTACACAAACATAGCATGGTATACACAGCATACAGGGGTTTGGGAGGGGAGCAGCCCAGCCCCCGCCATGTCTCAGAGTATTAGTATACACACATAGCATGGTATACACAGCATACATGTGTTTGGGAGGGGAGCAGCTCAGCCCCCACCATGTCTCAGAGTATTAGTACACATACATAGCATGGTATACACAGCATACAGGTGTATGGGAGGGGAGCAGCTCAGCCCCCGCCATGTCTCAGAGTATTAGTACACACATAGCATGGTATACAGAGCATACAGGTGTTTGGGAGGGGAGCAGCCCAGCCCCCGCCATGTCTCAGAGTATTAGTACACACATAGCATGGTATACACAGCATACAGGTGTTTGGGAGGGGAGCAGCTCAGCCCCCACCATGTCTCAGAGTATTAGTACACATACATAGCATGGTATACACAGCATACAGGTGTATGGGAGGGGAGCAGCTCAGCCCCCGCCATGTCTCAGAGTATTAGTACACACATAGCATGGTATACAGAGCATACAGGTGTTTGGGAGGGGAGCAGCTCAGCCCCCGCCATGTCTCAGAGTATTAGTACACACACATAGCATGGTATACACAGCATACAGGTGTTTGGGAGGGGAGCAGCTCAGCCCCCGCCATGTCTCAGAGTATTAGTACACACACATAGCATGGTATACACAGCATACAGGTGTTTGGGAGGGGAACAGCTCAGCCCCTGCCATGTCTTAGAGTATTAGTACACACATAGCATGGTATACACAGCATACAGGTGTTTGGGAGGGGAGCAGCTCAGCCCCCGCCATGTCTTAGAGTATTAGTACACACATAGCATGGTATACACAGCATACAGGTGTTTGGGAGGGGAGCAGCTCAGCCCCCACCATGTCTCAGAGTATTAGTACACATACATAGCATGGTATACACAGCATACAGGTGTATGGGAGGGGAGCAGCTCAGCCCCCGCCATGTCTCAGAGTATTAGTACACACATAGCATGGTATACAGAGCATACAGGTGTTTGGGAGGGGAGCAGCTCAGCCCCCGCCATGTCTCAGAGTATTAGTACACACACATAGCATGGTATACACAGCATACAGGTGTTTGGGAGGGGAGCTGCTCAGCCCCCGCCATGTCTCAGAGTATTAGTACACACACATAGCATGGTATACACAGCATACAGGTGTTTGGGAGGGGAGCAGCTCTGCCCCCGCCATTTCTCAGAGTATTAGTACACACACATAGCATGGTATACACAGCATACAGGGGTTTGGGAGGGGAGCAGCCCAGCCCCCGCCATGTCTCAGAGTATTAGTATACACACATAGCATGGTATACACAGCATACAGGTGTATGGGAGGGGAGCAGCTCAGCCCCCGCCATGTCTCAGAGTATTAGTACACACATAGCATGGTATACAGAGCATACAGGTGTTTGGGAGGGGAGCAGCTCAGCCCCCGCCATGTCTCAGAGTATTAGTACACACACATAGCATGGTATACACAGCATACAGGTGTTTGGGAGGGGAGCAGCCCAGCCCCCGCCATGTCTCAGAGTATTAGTACACACACATAGCATGGTATACACAGCATACAGGGGTTTGGGAGGGGAGCAGCCCAGCCCCCGCCATGTCTCAGAGTATTAGTATACACACATAGCATGGTATACACAGCATACAGGTGTTTGGGAGGGGAGCAGCCCAGCCCCCGCCATGTCTCAGAGTATTAGTATACACACATAGCATGGTATACACAGCATACAGGGGTTTGGGAGGGGAGCAGCTCAGCCCCCGCCATGTCTCAGAGTATTAGTACACACACATAGCATGGTATACACAGCATACAGGTGTTTGGGAGGGGAGCAGCTCAGCCCCCGCCATGTCTCAGAGTATTAGTACAGACACATAGCATAGTATACACAGCATACAGGTGTTTGGGAGGGGAGCAGCCCAGCCCCCGCCATGTCTCAGAGTATTAGTACACACACATAGCATGGTATACACAGCATACAGGTGTTTGGGAGGGGAGCAGCTCAGCCCCCGCCATGTCTCAGAGTATTAGTACACACATAGCATGGTATACACAGCATACAGGTGTTTGGGAGGGGAGCAGCTCAGCCCCCACCATGTCTCAGAGTATTAGAACACACATAGCATGGTATACACAGCATACAGGTGTTTGGGAGGGGAGCAGCTCAGCCCCCGCCATGTCTCAGAGTATTAGTACACACACATAGCATGGTATACACAGCATACAGGTGTTTGAGAGGGGAGCAGCTCTGCCCCCGCCATGTCTCAGAGTATTAATACACAAACATAGCATGGTATACACAGCATACAGGGGTTTGGGAGGGGAGCAGCCCAGCCCCCGCCATGTCTCAGAGTATTAGTATACACACATAGCATGGTATACACAGCATACATGTGTTTGGGAGGGGAGCAGCTCAGCCCCCACCATGTCTCAGAGTATTAGTACACATACATAGCATGGTATACACAGCATACAGGTGTATGGGAGGGGAGCAGCTCAGCCCCCGCCATGTCTCAGAGTATTAGTACACACATAGCATGGTATACAGAGCATACAGGTGTTTGGGAGGGGAGCAGCCCAGCCCCCGCCATGTCTCAGAGTATTAGTACACACATAGCATGGTATACACAGCATACAGGTGTTTGGGAGGGGAGCAGCTCAGCCCCCACCATGTCTCAGAGTATTAGTACACATACATAGCATGGTATACACAGCATACAGGTGTATGGGAGGGGAGCAGCTCAGCCCCCGCCATGTCTCAGAGTATTAGTACACACATAGCATGGTATACAGAGCATACAGGTGTTTGGGAGGGGAGCAGCTCAGCCCCCGCCATGTCTCAGAGTATTAGTACACACACATAGCATGGTATACACAGCATACAGGTGTTTGGGAGGGGAGCAGCTCAGCCCCCGCCATGTCTCAGAGTATTAGTACACACACATAGCATGGTATACACAGCATACAGGTGTTTGGGAGGGGAACAGCTCAGCCCCTGCCATGTCTTAGAGTATTAGTACACACATAGCATGGTATACACAGCATACAGGTGTTTGGGAGGGGAGCAGCTCAGCCCCCGCCATGTCTCAGAGTATTAGTACACACACATAGCATGGTATACACAGCATACAGGTGTTTGGGAGGGGAGCAGCCCAGCCCCCGACATGTCTCAGAGTATTAGTACACACACATAGCATGGTATACACAGCATACAGGTGTTTGGGAGGGGAGCAGCTCAGCCCCCGCCATGTCTCAGAGTATTAGTACACACACATAGCATGGTATACACAGCATACAGGTGTTTGGGAGGGGAGCAGCTCAGCCTCCGCCATGTCTCAGAGTATTAGTACACACATAGCATGGTATACACAGCATACAGGTGTTTGGGAGGGGAGCAGCTCAGCCCCCGCCATGTCTCAGAGTATTAGTACAGACACATAGCATGGTATACAGAGCATACAGGTGTTTGGGAGGGGAGCAGCTCAGCCCCGCCATGTCTCAGAGTATTAGTACACACACATAGCATGGTATACACAGCATACAGGGGTTTGGGAGGGGAGCAGCTCAGCCCCCGCCATGTCTCAGAGTATTAGTACACACATAGCATGGTATACAGAGCATACAGGTGTTTGGGAGGGGAGCAGCTCAGCCCCGCCATGTCTCAGAGTATTAGTACACACACATAGCATGGTATACACAGCATACAGGGGTTTGGGAGGGGAGCAGCTCAGCCCCCGCCATGTCTCAGAGTATTAGTACACACACATAGCATGGTATACACAGCATACAGGTGTTTGGGAGGGGAGCAGCTCAGCCCCGCCATGTCTCAGAATATTAGTACACACACATAGCATGGTATACACAGCATACAGGTGTTTGGGAGGGGAGCAGCTCAGCCCCCGCCATGTCTCAGAGTATTAGTACACACATAGCATGGTATACAGAGCATACAGGTGTTTGGGAGGGGAGCAGCTCAGCCCCCGCCATGTCTCAGAGTATTAGTACACACACATAGCATGGTATACACAGCATACAGGTGTTTGGGAGGGGAGCAGCTCTGCCCCCGCCATGTCTCAGAGAATTAGTACACACACATAGCATGGTATACACAGCATACAGGGGTTTGGGAGGGGAGCAGCCCAGCCCCCGCCATGTCTCAGAGTATTAGTACACACACATAGCATGGTATACACAGCATACAGGTGTTTGGGAGGGGAGCAGCTCAGCCCCCGCCATGTCTCAGAGTATTAGTACACACATAGCATGGTATACACAGCATACAGGTGTTTGGGAGGGGAACAGCTCAGCCCCTGCCATGTCTCAGAGTATTAGTACACACACATAGCATGGTATACACAGCATACAGGTGTTTGGGAGGGGAACAGCTCAGCCCCTGCCATGTCTCAGAGTATTAGTACACACATAGCATGGTATACACAGCATACAGGTGTTTGGGAGGGGAGCAGCTCAGCCCCCGCCATGTCTCAGAGTATTAGTACACACACATAGCATGGTATACACAGCATACAGGTGTTTGGGAGGGGAGCAGCCCAGCCCCCGCCATGTCTCAGAGTATTAGTACACACACATAGCATGGTATACACAGCATACAGGCGTTTGGGAGGGGAGCTGCTCAGCCCCCGCCATGTCTCAGAGTATTAGTACACACACATAGCATGGTATACACAGCATACAGGTGTTTGGGAGGGGAGCAGCTCTGCCCCCGCCATGTCTCAGAGTATTAGTACACACACATAGCATGGTATACACAGCATACAGGGGTTTGGGAGGGGAGCAGCCCAGCCCCCGCCATGTCTCAGAGTATTAGTATACACACATAGCATGGTATACACAGCATACAGGTGTATGGGAGGGGAGCAGCTCAGCCCCCGCCATGTCTCAGAGTATTAGTACACACATAGCATGGTATACAGAGCATACAGGTGTTTGGGAGGGGAGCAGCTCAGCCCCCGCCATGTCTCAGAGTATTAGTACACACACATAGCATGGTATACACAGCATACAGGTGTTTGGGAGGGGAGCAGCCCAGCCCCCGCCATGTCTCAGAGTATTAGTACACACACATAGCATGGTATACACAGCATACAGGGGTTTGGGAGGGGAGCAGCCCAGCCCCCGCCATGTCTCAGAGTATTAGTATACACACATAGCATGGTATACACAGCATACAGGTGTTTGGGAGGGGAGCAGCCCAGCCCCCGCCATGTCTCAGAGTATTAGTATACACACATAGCATGGTATACACAGCATACAGGGGTTTGGGAGGGGAGCAGCTCAGCCCCCGCCATGTCTCAGAGTATTAGTACACACACATAGCATGGTATACACAGCATACAGGTGTTTGGGAGGGGAGCAGCTCAGCCCCCGCCATGTCTCAGAGTATTAGTACAGACACATAGCATAGTATACACAGCATACAGGTGTTTGGGAGGGGAGCAGCCCAGCCCCCGCCATGTCTCAGAGTATTAGTACACACACATAGCATGGTATACACAGCATACAGGTGTTTGGGAGGGGAGCAGCTCAGCCCCCGCCATGTCTCAGAGTATTAGTACACACATAGCATGGTATACACAGCATACAGGTGTTTGGGAGGGGAGCAGCTCAGCCCCCACCATGTCTCAGAGTATTAGTACACACATAGCATGGTATACACAGCATACAGGTGTTTGGGAGGGGAGCAGCTCAGCCCCCGCCATGTCTCAGAGTATTAGTACACACACATAGCATGGTATACACAGCATACAGGTGTTTGAGAGGGGAGCAGCTCTGCCCCCGCCATGTCTCAGAGTATTAGTACACAAACATAGCATGGTATACACAGCATACAGGGGTTTGGGAGGGGAGCAGCCCAGCCCCCGCCATGTCTCAGAGTATTAGTATACACACATAGCATGGTATACACAGCATACATGTGTTTGGGAGGGGAGCAGCTCAGCCCCCACCATGTCTCAGAGTATTAGTACACATACATAGCATGGTATACACAGCATACAGGTGTATGGGAGGGGAGCAGCTCAGCCCCCGCCATGTCTCAGAGTATTAGTACACACATAGCATGGTATACAGAGCATACAGGTGTTTGGGAGGGGAGCAGCCCAGCCCCCGCCATGTCTCAGAGTATTAGTACACACATAGCATGGCATACACAGCATACAGGTGTTTGGGAGGGGAGCAGCTCAGCCCCCACCATGTCTCAGAGTATTAGTACACATACATAGCATGGTATACACAGCATACAGGTGTATGGGAGGGGAGCAGCTCAGCCCCCGCCATGTCTCAGAGTATTAGTACACACATAGCATGGTATACAGAGCATACAGGTGTTTGGGAGGGGAGCAGCTCAGCCCCCGCCATGTCTCAGAGTATTAGTACACACACATAGCATGGTATACACAGCATACAGGTGTTTGGGAGGGGAGCAGCTCAGCCCCCGCCATGTCTCAGAGTATTAGTACACACACATAGCATGGTATACACAGCATACAGGTGTTTGGGAGGGGAGCAGCCCAGCCCCCGCCATGTCTCAGAGTATTAGTACACACACATAGCATGGTATACACAGCATACAGGTGTTTGGGAGGGGAGCAGCTCAGCCCCCGCCATGTCACAGAGTATTAGTACACACACATAGCATGGTATACACAGCATACAGGTGTTTGGGAGGGGAGCAGCTCAGCCCCCGCCATGTCTCAGAGTATTAGTACACACACATAGCATGGTATACACAGCATACAGGTGTTTGGGAGGGGAGCAGCTCTGCCCCCGCCATGTCTCAGAGTATTAGTACAGACACATAGCATGGTATACAGAGCATACAGGTGTTTGGGAGGGGAGCAGCTCAGCCCCGCCATGTCTCAGAGTATTAGTACACACACATAGCATGGTATACACAGCATACAGGTGTTTGGGAGGGGAGCAGCTCAGCCCCCGCCATGTCTCAGAGTATTAGTACACACACATAGCATGGTATACACAGCATACAGGGGTTTGGGAGGGGAGCAGCTCAGCCCCCGCCATGTCTCAGAGTATTAGTACACACATAGCATGGTATACAGAGCATACAGGTGTTTGGGAGGGGAGCAGCTCAGCCCCGCCATGTCTCAGAGTATTAGTACACACACATAGCATGGTATACACAGCATACAGGGGTTTGGGAGGGGAGCAGCTCAGCCCCCGCCATGTCTCAGAGTATTAGTACACACACATAGCATGGTATACAGAGCATACAGGTGTATGGGAGGGGAGCAGCTCAGCCCCCGCCATGTCTCAGAGTATTAGTACACACACATAGCATGGTATACACAGCATACAGGTGTTTGGGAGGGGAGCAGCTCAGCCCCCGCCATGTCTCAGAGTATTAGTACACACATAGCATGGTATACACAGCATACAGGTGTTTGGGAGGGGAGCAGCTCAGCCCCCGCCATGTCTCAGAGTATTAGTACACACACATAGCATGGTATACACAGCATACAGGTGTTTGGGAGGGGAGCAGCTCAGCCCCCGCCATGTCTCAGAGTATTAGTACACACACATAGCATGGTATACACAGCATACAGGTGTTTGGGAGGGGAGCAGCTCTGCCCCCGCCATGTCTCAGAGTATTAGTACACACACATAGCATGGTATACACAGCATACAGGGGTTTGGGAGGGGAGCAGCCCAGCCCCCGCCATGTCTCAGAGTATTAGTACACACACATAGCATGGTATACACAGCATACAGGTGTTTGGGAGGGGAGCAGCTCAGCCCCCGCCATGTCTCAGAGTATTAGTACACACATAGCATGGTATACACAGCATACAGGTGTTTGGGAGGGGAACAGCTCAGCCCCTGCCATGTCTCAGAGTATTAGTACACACATAGCATGGTATACACAGCATACAGGTGTTTGGGAGGGGAGCAGCTCAGCCCCCGCCATGTCTCAGAGTATTAGTACACACACATAGCATGGTATACACAGCATACAGGTGTTTGGGAGGGGAGCAGCTCTGCCCCCGCCATGTCTCAGAGTATTAGTACACACACATAGCATGGTATACACAGCATACAGGGGTTTGGGAGGGGAGCAGCTCAGCCCCGCCATGTCTCAGAGTATTAGTACACACACATAGCATGGTATACACAGCATACAGGTGTTTGGGAGGGGAGCAGCTCAGCCCCCGCCATGTCTCAGAGTATTAGTACACACATAGCATGGTATACACAGCATACAGGTGTTTGGGAGGGGAGCAGCTCAGCCCCCGCCATGTCTCAGAGTATTAGTACACAAACATAGCATGGTATACACAGCATACAGGGGTTTGGGAGGGGAGCAGCCCAGCCCCCGCCATGTCTCAGAGTATTAGTATACACACATAGCATGGTATACACAGCATACAGGTGTTTGGGAGGGGAGCAGCTCAGCCCCCGCCATGTCTCAGAGTATTAGTACACACATAGCATGGTATACACAGCATACAGGTGTATGGGAGGGGAGCAGCTCAGCCCCCGCCATGTCTCAGAGTATTAGTACACACATAGCATGGTATACAGAGCATACAGGTGTTTGGGAGGGGAGCAGCTCAGCCCCCGCCATGTCTCAGAGTATTAGTACACACACATAGCATGGTATACACAGCATACAGGTGTTTGGGAGGGGAGCAGCTCAGCCCCCGCCATGTCTCAGAGTATTAGTACACACACATAGCATGGTATACACAGCATACAGGTGTTTGGGAGGGGAGCAGCCCAGCCCCCGCCATGTCTTAGAGTATTAGTACACACATAGCATGGTATACACAGCATACAGGTGTTTGGGAGGGGAGCAGCTCAGCCCCCGCCATGTCTCAGAGTATTAGTACACACACATAGCATGGTATACACAGCATATAGGTGTTTGGGAGGGGAGCAGCTCTGCCCCCGCCATGTCTCAGAGTATTAGTACACACACATAGCATGGTATACACAGCATACAGGGGTTTGGGAGGGGAGCAGCCCAGCCCCCGCCATGTCTCAGAGTATTAGTATACACACATAGCATGGTATACACAGCATACAGGTGTATGGGAGGGGAGCAGCTCAGCCCCCGCCATGTCTCAGAGTATTAGTACACACATAGCATGGTATACACAGCATACAGGTGTTTGGGAGGGGAGCAGCTCAGCCCCCGCCATGTCTCAGAGTATTAGTACACACACATAGCATGGTATACACAGCATACAGGTGTTTGGGAGGGGAGCAGCCCAGCCCCCGCCATGTCTCAGAGTATTAGTACACACACATAGCATGGTATACACAGCATACAGGGGTTTGGGAGGGGAGCAGCCCAGCCCCCGCCATGTCTCAGAGTATTAGTATACACACATAGCATGGTATACACAGCATACAGGCGTTTGGGAGGGGAGCTGCTCAGCCCCCGCCATGTCTCAGAGTATTAGTACACACACATAGCATGGTATACACAGCATACAGGTGTTTGGGAGGGGAGCAGCTCTGCCCCCGCCATGTCTCAGAGTATTAGTACACACACATAGCATGGTATACACAGCATACAGGGGTTTGGGAGGGGAGCAGCCCAGCCCCCGCCATGTCTCAGAGTATTAGTATACACACATAGCATGGTATACACAGCATACAGGTGTATGGGAGGGGAGCAGCTCAGCCCCCGCCATGTCTCAGAGTATTAGTACACACATAGCATGGTATACAGAGCATACAGGTGTTTGGGAGGGGAGCAGCTCAGCCCCCGCCATGTCTCAGAGTATTAGTACACACACATAGCATGGTATACACAGCATACAGGTGTTTGGGAGGGGAGCAGCCCAGCCCCCGCCATGTCTCAGAGTATTAGTACACACACATAGCATGGTATACACAGCATACAGGGGTTTGGGAGGGGAGCAGCCCAGCCCCCGCCATGTCTCAGAGTATTAGTATACACACATAGCATGGTATACACAGCATACAGGGGTTTGGGAGGGGAGCAGCCCAGCCCCCGCCATGTCTCAGAGTATTAGTATACACACATAGCATGGTATACACAGCATACAGGTGTTTGGGAGGGGAGCAGCCCAGCCCCCGCCATGTCTCAGAGTATTAGTACACACATAGCATGGTATACACAGCATACAGGGGTTTGGGAGGGGAGCAGCTCAGCCCCCGCCATGTCTCAGAGTATTAGTACACACACATAGCATGGTATACACAGCATACAGGTGTTTGGGAGGGGAGCAGCTCAGCCCCCGCCATGTCTCAGAGTATTAGTACAGACACATAGCATAGTATACACAGCATACAGGTGTTTGGGAGGGGAGCAGCCCAGCCCCCGCCATGTCTCAGAGTATTAGTACACACACATAGCATGGTATACACAGCATACAGGTGTTTGGGAGGGGAGCAGCTCAGCCCCCGCCATGTCTCAGAGTATTAGTACACACATAGCATGGTATACACAGCATACAGGTGTTTGGGAGGGGAGCAGCTCAGCCCCCACCATGTCTCAGAGTATTAGTACACACATAGCATGGTATACACAGCATACAGGTGTTTGGGAGGGGAGCAGCTCAGCCCCCGCCATGTCTCAGAGTATTAGTACACACACATAGCATGGTATACACAGCATACAGGTGTTTGAGAGGGGAGCAGCTCTGCCCCCGCCATGTCTCAGAGTATTAGTACACACACATAGCATGGTATACACAGCATACAGGGGTTTGGGAGGGGAGCAGCCCAGCCCCCGCCATGTCTCAGAGTATTAGTATACACACATAGCATGGTATACACAGCATACATGTGTTTGGGAGGGGAGCAGCTCAGCCCCCACCATGTCTCAGAGTATTAGTACACATACATAGCATGGTATACACAGCATACAGGTGTATGGGAGGGGAGCAGCTCAGCCCCCGCCATGTCTCAGAGTATTAGTACACACATAGCATGGTATACAGAGCATACAGGTGTTTGGGAGGGGAGCAGCCCAGCCCCCGCCATGTCTCAGAGTATTAGTACACACATAGCATGGTATACACAGCATACAGGTGTTTGGGAGGGGAGCAGCCCAGCCCCCGCCATGTCTCAGAGTATTAGTACACACATAGCATGGTATACAGAGCATACAGGTGTTTGGGAGGGGAGCAGCCCAGCCCCCGCCATGTCTCAGAGTATTAGTACACACATAGCATGGTATACACAGCATACAGGTGTATGGGAGGGGAGCAGCTCAGCCCCCGCCATGTCTCAGAGTATTAGTACACACATAGCATGGTATACAGAGCATACAGGTGTTTGGGAGGGGAGCAGCTCAGCCCCCGCCATGTCTCAGAGTATTAGTACACACACATAGCATGGTATACACAGCATACAGGTGTTTGGGAGGGGAGCAGCTCAGCCCCCGCCATGTCTCAGAGTATTAGTACACACACATAGCATGGTATACACAGCATACAGGTGTTTGGGAGGGGAACAGCTCAGCCCCTGCCATGTCTTAGAGTATTAGTACACACATAGCATGGTATACACAGCATACAGGTGTTTGGGAGGGGAGCAGCTCAGCCCCCGCCGTGTCTCAGAGTATTAGTACACACATACAGTAGCATGGTATTCACAGCATACAGGGGTTTGGGAGGGGAGCAGCTCAGCCCCCGCCATGTCTCAGAGTATTAGTACACACACATAGCATGGTATACACAGCATACAGGTGTTTGGGAGGGGAGCAGCTCAGCCCCCGCCATGTCTCAGAGTATTAGTACACACACATAGCATGGTATACACAGCATACAGGTGTTTGGGAGGGGAGCAGCTCAGCCCCCGCCATGTCTCAGAGTATTAGTACACACACATAGCATGGTATACACAGCATACAGGTGTTTGGGAGGGGAGCAGCTCTGCCCCCGCCATGTCTCAGAGTATTAGTACACACACATAGCATGGTATACACAGCATACAGGTGTTTGGGAGGGGAGCAGCTCAGCCCCCGCCATGTCTCAGAGTATTAGTACACACATAGCATGGTATACAGAGCATACAGGTGTTTGGGAGGGGAGCAGCTCAGCCCCGCCATGTCTCAGAGTATTAGTACACACACATAGCATGGTATACACAGCATACAGGTGTTTGGGAGGGGAGCAGCTCAGCCCCCGCCATGTCTCAGAGTATTAGTACACACATAGCATGGTATACACAGCATACAGGGGTTTGGGAGGGGAGCAGCTCAGCCCCGCCATGTCTCAGAATATTAGTACACACACATAGCATGGTATACACAGCATACAGGTGTTTGGGAGGGGAGCAGCTCAGCCCCCGCCATGTCTCAGAGTATTAGTACACACATAGCATGGTATACACAGCATACAGGTGTTTGGGAGGGGAGCAGCTCAGCCCCCGCCATGTCTCAGAGTATTAGTACACACACATAGCATGGTATACACAGCATACAGGTGTTTGGGAGGGGAGCAGCTCAGCCCCCGCCATGTCTCAGAGTATTAGTACACACACATAGCATGGTATACACAGCATACAGGTGTTTGGGAGGGGAGCAGCTCTGCCCCCGCCATGTCTCAGAGTATTAGTACACACACATAGCATGGTATACACAGCATACAGGGGTTTGGGAGGGGAGCAGCCCAGCCCCCGCCATGTCTCAGAGTATTAGTACACACACATAGCATGGTATACACAGCATACAGGTGTTTGGGAGGGGAGCAGCTCAGCCCCCGCCATGTCTCAGAGTATTAGTACACACATAGCATGGTATACACAGCATACAGGTGTTTGGGAGGGGAACAGCTCAGCCCCTGCCATGTCTCAGAGTATTAGTACACACATAGCATGGTATACACAGCATACAGGTGTTTGGGAGGGGAGCAGCTCAGCCCCCGCCATGTCTCAGAGTATTAGTACACACACATAGCATGGTATACACAGCATACAGGTGTTTGGGAGGGGAGCAGCTCTGCCCCCGCCATGTCTCAGAGTATTAGTACACACACATAGCATGGTATACACAGCATACAGGGGTTTGGGAGGGGAGCAGCCCAGCCCCCGCCATGTCTCAGAGTATTAGTATACACACATAGCATGGTATACACAGCATACAGGTGTATGGGAGGGGAGCAGCTCAGCCCCCGCCATGTCTCAGAGTATTAGTACACACATAGCATGGTATACAGAGCATACAGGTGTTTGGGAGGGGAGCAGCTCAGCCCCCGCCATGTCTCAGAGTATTAGTACACACACATAGCATGGTATACACAGCATACAGGTGTTTGGGAGGGGAGCAGCCCAGCCCCCGCCATGTCTCAGAGTATTAGTACACACACATAGCATGGTATACACAGCATACAGGTGTTTGGGAGGGGAGCAGCTCAGCCCCCGCCATGTCTCAGAGTATTAGTACAGACACATAGCATAGTATACACAGCATACAGGTGTTTGGGAGGGGAGCAGCTCAGCCCCCGCCATGTCTCAGAGTATTAGTACACACATAGCATGGTATACACAGCATACAGGTGTATGGGGTCATTGCTACTTTAACTGGAGTTGGACGAAGAATGAACATCTATGGTAGTGATTTTAAAACCTCTCCTCAGACCCCCGGGGCCAGAGCAGGTTCTAGGGACAGGGACCTCCTTACTATTGTCTCAGTTTGTATTTTTATTGTTCTCCCTCCCACATTGTACCGCGCTGCGGAATATGTTAGTGACAAACAAATAAATGATGATAATAATACCATTCTATTTATATGAAAATTAGATGAGTGACAAGGTATTGGTTATACTCTATAGTGTATATACTCTCCCTCTTCGGCCACCAGGGTTACTGCGGTATTTCTCACCTGTGTGCCAGGGTATTGGTTATACTCTATAATCTATACAGTATACTCTCCCTCTCCGGCCACCAGGGATACTGCGGTATTTCTTACCTGAGGAAGGCTTCACACACTGCTGGCGGTCTCCAGAAATGCAGCACTTCTCGTACACTGCACAGTCATCGTCCCTGCTGCAGAAGACAGAATCGCACTGCAGGCTCTTAACCTCCTTTACCTCATTCACGGGGCAAACTCCATTAGGTTCTGCACAGACAGATGCATTATACCAACTAGGAGGACGCGCACAGAGGTATGCAAGGGAGACTTGTTATGGTGAAATTAAATAAGCCTATTATTGCGCCTGTTTCCTTAACATCAGAAAATCACCCAAACAAGGGGTCAAACAAAGCTTCTATTCACTTGGGAGTATGTCTAGTGAAACGTATGCAGTCCATAACTCCTTTTAGATAAACATGTCTCCCAGCCCCAAACATATAGCTTGATATGAGCAGATATACAAAAGTCTTATAAAGGAAAGTCTTATCTGTTTCTTGTGATTGGAGAGAAAGTCTTCTCTGTTCCTGGGTTGCTGCCTTTTCCTCAGGTTTTGTCAGCATTCAGGTTTAGAGGTGTTTTCCCCTGTGTTTTGCAAGCAGCTCTGCTATTTCTTCTGGCAGGCTCAAGACATCTGTCCCCATGGTCAGTCTCACAACTTGTGAGACTCAGACACAATCTCCCTCCCTGTCTCAAAAGACAGGCTTTTCTAAGAAGCTAATCGGGCAGGTGGTGTCGGATAATAATCTACCAGCAGTTAACCACCACACTGCTGGATCAGAGGCAAATTTCCTGAACAGGGATAACTCCCCTGTTACATACCTCCCCTGTTTGTGGGAAGCTCGGGCTTGCCACGGCCAAAGCCCATCCTTCCACTCTCATTCTAGATATCTCTGTGACTTGAATGAGAGTGAATGGAGGAAGAGAACCCTCAGTCCCGCTGGGATCGGAGCCCTTTCTCCAGTTCATTCGTGTCTCCTCCCAAAGGTGCTTGAGATCAGCATTCCTCCATCGCTCGAGGAGGACTTTTTCTAAGTATAGTCTTTGTGCTACGTGCGCGGTCATGAGATTTCCCTCGCGTCGGGTGCTCGTTTTATTGCCGGTAGACTGTATGGCAGCAGTTGCAGAGCATTTAAAAACAGCCCTTTGAGTTTTCCGCTCTGGAAGCTGTCTCTCTGCACTTTTTCCACTTAATGGAGTTGCTAGTTCAGCCTCTTTGGGATTAAGTTGCAAATCCATATCTACTTCCAGAGAATGTCCCATCTTTTCAGCTTCATCAGCTAAGGATACTTCTGATTTTGATTCAGCACGTGTACCTTCTTTTGTTGCCTGTTCAGTGGCTGAAGGTTTTGCTAGTGCTTGTTTAGGTGGTTCAAATTTTGTAACCTTGTTTTTCAGACGAGCGGTATTCCCAGCTCTCACTGTACCCTTGTCTTCATGGGATTTTGTGGCTGTGGGATACTGACGCTTAGTCAGGGTCAATACTTGTCCTTGTAGAACTGTAATCTCATCCTCGAGAGATCCCTGTTTTTTGAGTGCGTCTTGCAAGTCTCTTCTCAGGGAATTTATCTGTACACTTTGTTTTTCTGAGCTTGCTTCCACATTTTCACTGCATTGTGAAGCACTATGAATTTCTTTGCTCGGGCCACAGTTACTTGTTTCAGTTTCTGGACCTTCTTGTGCTCCCTTTTGTGCCGAGTCACCTGGGTTCTAAACTTGGCATCTAGCGATGCTTTGGTGAGGTTCAGGGTAGCCTTCAGTTTCTCATGCTGCTTTGCGGGGACATACTGGGTAATCAGACGTTCCTGCAGCACCTGTATTTCTTTAACAGCCTGCAGATTGTCTTCCTGCAGAGTTCGCTGCTTCTCCTCAGCCATCTGGAGGTGCGTACGCAGACCTTGCAGTTGGTTCTGCAGTCGGGGCTCTGCTTCAAACTTCTCATCTTCCAACAGTCTATTTATTTCTTTAAGCTCGTGCAGCTTTTCATTCTTTTCCTTGACTTCGTCTGTCAAATTAAAATTTTCTTCTTCCAGTTTTAAGTTTTCTCTTTTTAATCTTAAATGTTCTCCTTTTTCAGTCTTTGTACTATTCAGGGCCTCCTTGCAGTCCTTCTTCCATTTACGCACATCTGCTTTGAGAATGACAGTCTCCTGGCGTGAGACTTCCTTCTCTAGGTTGAGGGTCTGAAGATCCTTCTGAGAGACTTTGAGATCTGTATAAATATTGACAATAGTTTCTTTAGAAATGTCCAGCTCCTCAGTAAGACTGTGTAGTTCCTTTCTGGAGACTTCCAGGTCTGTGTGGCAGCAGTTGGTCTCATGATGTGAGGCATCCAGTGCTCTGCGGAGTGTCTGAACCTCTTTCTGAGATACGTCTACCTCTGTCCTGGCACTGTTGACCTCCTGTTGTGCGGCATTCAGCTCTACGCAAAGAGTGTGAACCTCTTGCTGAAAGACTGTCATCTGCTTTAGTGCCTCCTCATACTTCCGCCTCAGCTTAGTCATCATTTTATCAGATTGGCTTTGCTTTTCATCCATGGCGGAAATAGTAGCGTTTGTAGTATCTAGCTCAGTCTTGAGATCGTCCAATTCTGTTCCAGATTCAGAGTACATTGCGAGCAATGTCTTCTGTAACTCATCATTATCTTCCCTCTCAAGTTTCAAATGTTCCCGGAGTAGATCACAGTCACGCCTGGCAATTTTCAGGGCGTCTTCAGGGCTGGTCAAGGGATCGTCACTCACTAGTTCTGGCTCTGCTTCCCTGGGATGACTGGTTAAGGGTTCCTCACTGTTGGCACCGGACAGACACTTCTTTGGGGTACACGACTTCTGCCTTGGGCCCTCTGGATATTCGATTATTCGCGGGACAAATTCTCCATTTTATCTAGGCTGCAGGGCATCTCAGTCCCCCTATTTCACCAAAGGATCTCCGGACGTGTCTGTTCCTTCCATGGTACGTGAAGAACCGCTTTCTTTTTCTTTTTTCGCCTTTTTGTTTTGGATGACTCCGTCTGATCCGGAATACTGGGGTCTCCTTCTTTATTTAATACTTCAGCGGCTTCATTGTATACGCCAGGCTTTTCTTGCAGTCACTTTAGCTGACAGAAATATTTGATGAGCTGCTGCTCCCGCGCTCTCTCCTGTCGACCATATTCGTCATCATAGAGAGCGGTCTTTTCGGTTTGTGCCGAGTTCAGGCACCCCCACCATTCTTGGGGTGTTTTGTGGGTGTGACTCGGTTCGGGTTCCCCGTAAAAGATGTCTTCCTCTTTATTGGACTGGAAGGGCCACTCTTCCGTGGGGTAGGGTCCATTACAGGCTGTTACCACTGTATTTGCTAGAACCCCCAAATGTGGTAGTCCTACAGGTGGGCATATTTTGCTTGTAGAGGTCGTAGCTCTCACAGGCATCTCTGTAGACTTTTCTTTTTCTTGGGTAAGTTTTACAATATCCGCAGTACTATGCATGCATTTTCTCTCATCAGGTATACTGGATGTGCAGTTGGTAGGTAAAAACTTCTGTTTGCTTTACACCATTTACTTGCTAGGTGCAAAACCCTCTGCTTCAGCCAAATAATGTGGTTTTCTCCTTCAGTTCAGTAGTGTTCAGTCTCAACTTTGGGTATTATGGCATTCACTCTTCACACTTTGGGATACCTTTTACACAGCTCAGCAATTCCTTTTCCCCAGTAGGGCAATTTTACCCTCAGCACTTGTTTACTGAAAATTCCCCTGCTTCAGCACAGTCTTGAATCAATTTTCACACTTTTCTGCATATACTCCATTCACAACTGGTAGTCCTATGCGGTGTGGCAGCCTTTACTTGCAGAATCAGTACCGCTCGTGTTTCACCATCTGTATTCACTGCTTCAGCGAAACATTTGAAAACAACAAACGCCTATCCTTTTTAAGGGCTAACTTACTTCTTGAACCCTGACTACAGCTGGAAGGAATAAAACGTATTTCAATGACCATATTACACTTTATTTGTGATAGTCAAAAAAGGTTTACCTGCTTCAGCACGGCCTCTCTCTCGCTCCTCTTGGAATCGGGGAAAAGAGTCCATCTGTGGTTTTGTAAGTTTCAGTGCAGTGTAGATTTCCTGCCTGGGTGTGTATCACTTTAAACTCTGTCTCTGCTGCATGAGATCTTTGTTTATGTTGCTCAGACTGTTTGTAGGCAAAAAGCACAAAAAAAATTTCACAGGCAATCTCCGGGCCCCTTTTAACTTCAAGGCCCACCCCTCGTCCCACTTCTGACAACCATATGTAGGAGGACGCACACAGAGGTATGCAATGGAGACTTATTATGGTGAAATTAAATAAGGCTATTATTGCGCCTGTTTCCTTAACATTAGAAAACCATCCAAACAAGGGGTCAAACAAAGCTTCTATTCACTTGGGAGTATGTCTAGTGAAACCTATGCAGTCCACAACTTCCTGTAGATAAGCATGTCTCCCAGCCCCAAACATATACCTTGATATGAGCAGATATACCAAAAGTCTTATAAAGAAAAGTCTTATCTGTTTCTTGTGATTGGAGGGAAAGTCTTCTCTGTTCCTGGGTTGTTGCCTTTTTCCTCAGATTTGTCAGCATTCAGGTTTAGAGGTGTTTTCCCCTGTATCTTGCAAGCAGCTCTGCTATTTCTTCTGGCAGGCTCAAGACATCTGTCACCATGGTCAGTCTCACAACTTGTGAGACTCAGGCACAATCTCCCTCCCTGTCTCAAAAGACAGGCTTTTCTAAGAACTAATCAGGCAGGTTGTGTCGGATAATTAACTACCAGCAGTTAACCACCACACTGCTGGATCAGAGGCACATTTCCTGAACAGGGATAACTCCCCTGTTACACAAACCAACAAGGGTAAGACGTTTTGTAAACATGTCTGCAGGTTATCAAGAGCACTTTAGGACAGTGTCCTGAACTGTGTGGTTGACTGTAGTATACTATATTTCTTTCATTACACAGAGTAAATATCCCACCGCACACACCAACCAGGAAGGAGATGTTGCTCGTTTACCTGGTTCAGGGTCCCTGCAGCTCTTTCCACAGACATTACAGCACTTCTGTTTGCCAGGGCAGTCACTGTCATTGTTACATTTTGGCTCTGGAAAAGGCCATGGACACCCCATAATAAGGGGGCATCGCCCAAGTTTCACTGCAACAGAGAGACAGTAGAGAGAAAACTATTTAATAAATAGCCTGCAAACCTGTACGTTCATTTCTATAGCAGCACAAAGTATGAAAGCAGACTGGAGCTGTACTGATAATTCTTTAAAAAAAAACATGGTTCAATTTATGAAAAAACACAATATAATTTCAATCCGTATTAACTATCTGAATGTGTTAACTTGTTTACCTGGGGGGGGGGTACATTAATGACCGATAATGCCCTCTTCTGAAGTAATTACAACTATTATAGGCAACATTTGTTTTAATTCGTATTACATAGTTACATAGTAGATGAGGTTGAAAAAAGACGTACGTCCATCCTATGCTAAATTTAGACAACAGATACTTTATCCTTTATCTATACTTACTTATTGATCCAGAGGAAGGCAAACCGAAACCCCCAGAATCATATAAACCAATGATGTCTCATAAGGGGAAAAATACATTCCTTCCTGACTCCAAGAATTGGCAATCGGATTAATTCCTGGATCAACATCCTTCTCATGTATACTTATTTGGTATATCCCTGTATACTTTTCCTATCTAAAAAGATGTCCAACCTTTTTTTGAACAAATCTATTGTATCTACCATCACAGTCTCCATGGGTAATGAATTCCAGATTTTAACTGCCCTTACTGTAAAGAACCCTTTCCTTTGTTGCTGGTGAAATCTCCTTTCCTCCAACCTTAAGGGATGGCCCCGAGTCCTTAATACTGCCCATGGGATGAATAGTTCTTTTGAAAGCTCCTTGTATTGTCCCTGAATATATTTGTATATAGTTATCATATCCTCTCTTAGCCGCCTCTTTTCTAATGTAAATACATCTAATTTAGCTAGCCTCTCCTCATAAGTTAGATTGTCCATCCTCTTTATTAATTTGGTGGCTCTTCTCTGCACTCTCTCTAGTTCCATAATGTCTTTTCTTAGGATTGGTGCCCAAAATTGTACTCTATATTCAAGGTGTGGTCTTACTAATGCTTTGTAAAGGGGCATAATTATGTTTACTTCCCTTCCATCCATTGCCTGTTTGATGCAAGATAAGATCTTGTTTGCCTTTGCAGCTACTGCCTGACTTTGGGCACTATTGCTAAGCCTGCTCTCTACAAGCACACCTAAATCCTTCTCCATCAAGGATTCCCCCAATATATCCCCGTTTAATTTGTAATTCGCCTTTTTATTCTTGCATCCCAAATGCATAACCTTACATGTATCTGTATTTACCTGCCTCACCTGCCTACCTCATCTGCCATTTACCCACCCAAGTTTCGAGTCTCTCCAAGTCCTTCTGAAGAGAAATTACATCCTGCTCTGATTCTACTACCTTACACAATTTAGTATCATCAGCAAAGATGGAGACTTTGCTCTAGATCCCAACCTCAAGGTCATTAATAAACAAGTTATAAAGCAGGGGTCCCAGTACCGATCCCTGAGGTACTCCACTCACGACTTTAGCCCAACCTGAAAAAGTTCCATTTATAACAACCCTCTGTTGTCTGTCCTTTAACCAGTTTTCAATCCAGGTGCATATATTATTACTGAGTCCAATTTGCTTTATTTTGTACACCAACATCTTGTGTGAAACCGTATCAAAAGCCTTTGCAAAATCTAAGAAGACCACATCAACTGCATTACCCTGATCTAAATTCCTACTTACCTCCTCAAAGAAACAAATAAGGTTAGTTTGGCAAGATCTATCCTTCATAAATCCATGCTGACTATTACTAATAATTTTATTTTCCATTAGGTATTCCTGAATATTATCCCGTATTAAACCTTCAAGAAGTTTCCCCACTATTGAAGTCAGGCTTACAGGTCTGTAATTCCCCGTTTGTGATCTAGCTCCCTTTTTAAATATAGTATTATTAAGTATAGTATTATTAAGTATTCATTTTCATGTTTTATCTGGAACCATTTAGAAATTGTTGTGAGTACTCTAAGATTTTATTAATAAAAATGCAAAAACTACACACACAACTGATTCACAGACATTGTCACGGGAGACCAGGTTACTACAGGACATGCCATTCTTGTGTTCACAGTTGACGTGTAAAGTGCAGCAATGTAACTGATAAAACCCTTTATCAGAGACATGTGTAACAGTGTTTCCCCCATCCGGTGGGAGATGTGGCCATTACGGGTCGTGTGGTGATATCTGCTGGTAACAGGAGGGCTGAGTCGTCTGCCGATGGTAGTGGGGACACAGGAACAGGCTTCTGGGGTCCATACCCCACATATCTCCTTAGCAGTGCAGCGCCTCCATCTGCCGTAGACTCCAGGAGCTGAAGTTGATCTCCCATGGTAGAACTTATTACCTCTCCCCCCCGTATGGTCACGCACCCGGCAGGAGGTATAACAACAGGAACATGTTTATTACTCTTCTGTACAGTTACAGGAACAAGGCAGGTTCTGCCGATACATTACTCCCAGCTATTAACTCAAGGATGGTCCCTGGACCATCACTTGAGGCCAAGGGCACAGAGCCATCCTAGCTCTTCCCGGTGGGAAGAGGACAGGAGAAGACCCAATCTCAGCCTTTCCTCTGTGCAATCTGACTTCCTCAGTGGGGAAGGACAACAACCAAATTTAGGGCAGTCCTGCCTTTAAGTACTGACAGGAGGAGGGCGCCAGGTCTGGCTCATCATAGGTCATGCCCAGGCCTGATGTCACCGCCTCCTGCTGTCACTCAAGTGCAGCTCCTCAGAGGGGAAAAATCTGATATCAACTACTGGCAACCTGATTGTACCAGGGTTTACTGCCAGCCCAAGGGCAGAATATTAGCCATCAGGTGACCCGGCTACATATGTATTATGTGAGATGTATCTCTCTGCATAGACTCTGTTACAGATGTAGCTAAGCTAATTGTCTTCGGGGGGATGATTAACACTATGGGGTTTCTTTTTGGAAGCATTGACTCCCCGCAGCGCAATAGTGGCAGAAACGGTCTCCGGTACCGTGGACTTAATCTTCTTTAACCGCGGCGCCCAGTGAGAGTGAGTCTTACTACATATATAGCTTGAACTGACTCAGAGCTGTGTTTCAGCATGCAACCATGGAAGTAATCGGGAAAGGGGGCAGGGTTTACGCGTAATAATGCACACATATATATATATACTGTATATTCATACATGTAGGTTAGGTATTCTCTTACCTTGCACAGGGGCGACACATTCCCACCTGCAGTTGTGGCAGCAGCATTTCTCGGAGCTGGGGCACTGGTTGTCATTGTGACACTGATCAGGTCCTGGTTTGGCCGTGGAACAGATCGCAGGGTCAAAGGCAGGACAAACATGTTGTACCTCTAAAGGTGGAGAGAGGACAGTGTTGGATCAGAGATGAAGGGAAGAAGTACTTAACAGCTCATGTACTGTATAGTCTCTGTGCAATCACGTAATTAATCCCATTCAGTGGATACCTCCCTAGGTGCCAAAATCCGGGAGAAGTGTAGGGTGGTCACAGAAGGTGGTAGCTCTTCCAGGACCCGAATGGAATTTCTTTATAGTGTGTGCAGAACTTCCCAAACCTCACAGGTCACTTCTTCATGTGCCCATTAAAACGTATCACAAAATCTGACTAATCTACATCTCTCCCAGAACAATATGGCTATTCAGACTTCACACTACATCATGGTATAAGACCACAATCCACTGGGTGACTTGAAATCTCAAAGGGATCATCGCAAAGGAAGCACAGATTGGAATTAGCATCTACTTCCCAACATCTTCCCCAGGCATCTTAGTATCACCCATAATTCTCCATCAGCATGATATCTGTGTCACTAGACTGCAGACAGAGAAGAGAGACCATTCTCCCATTGCTAGTTTATTTGAATGCCGGCAGTACCGCTCAGCACTACATTTCTTAGTGTACTCGTAGTCTGTTATACGGCAGTACAGTATATGTTAAACTTGGAAAGCCTCGGTGCTCCCTCAGTGCTGCTCACAGCAAAGCTTGAAGTCCCATTTAAAACAAAATGTAGTGGTAAGGTCAGTAGCGAGAGCTGAATCACTCCTTCTACATGCTCATTTTACAAAACTGCTCAACCAATTAAAAAAAACCCATTACATTTGGTATTGTTTCACTAATGAAACAAGTCATTTTAAATAAGGAATCAAGAAGAACGTCATTTATTTTCATTCCGCTGAGCAGCGTCTTCAAGTACTTTCCAAGTCTCCCAGAATCCCCAGGAATTAATATCTAGTTTCCCAGCAGTGATTGCTGCATTTAAATCCCCATTGCTTCCCCATTGGGGGCAGAAATGTTGGTTCTGTTGCCGTTACACCTATTTAATATGTTAGTATGACTATACAATTCTAAGCAGAGTTCAGTAGTTTTTAATTTGTTTAAAATACAATTTCTAATCTTTTTGCTACAAGAACGGGCAAAAAGAGATGCTTTTAAATCTGTCCTTTCATTTAAAGAGAAGTTAATGTCAGGCTCTGGGAACGGAAAAGTAGCATGTCTATATACTCTCCATCTCCGGCCATCAGGGATACGGCGCTATTTGTTACCCGGGGAAGGCTTCACACACTGCTGGCGGTCTCCAGAAATGCAGCACTTCTCGTCCACTGCACAGTCATCGTCCCTGCTACAGAAGACAGAAACGCACTGCAGGCTCTTAACCTCCTTCATCTCATTCACGGGGCAAACTCCGTAGGGCTCTGCACAGACAGACACACATTATATCAACCAAGGCGGGGAACAATATTTTCAAACATATCTGCAGGTTATCAAGAGAACTTCAGGACAGCGCCCTGAGCTGTTTGACTCCTAATGTGTAAAGAAATAAAAATAGTGTACTGCAGAGTAAGTATCCCACTTCACACACCAACCAAGAAGATAATGTTGCTCCGTTACCTGGTGCAGGGTCCCAGCATCTCTTTCCACAGATAATACAGCACTTCTTTTTGCCAGGACAGTCACTGTCACTCTCACACTTTGGCTCTGGGAAAGGCCACTTACATTTCGCCATAATAGGGATAATAGCGGGGCATCGCCCCAGTTTCACTGCAACAGAGAGACCAATCAGAGTGATACCCTACATGTATAGTCTGCGTGTCTGTGACGGTGAGGGGGTAACCAGGCTCAATAATAAAAGTTAAGCCCACTTGGTTACCCTGATCCGAGTTCTAAGGTCCTAGAGTGTGAGCTCTTTGACCAGACTGTCATATATGTATTACTGTGACTGTGTGTAAATTATGCAACAACACGTCAGACGCTCCTGACGAAGCCGACACTATCACATGGCGAAACGTGTTGAGTGGGAGTCTTTCTGCTACACGGAGCGCTTTGAAGAGGAGCCGCAGGCTGCTGGGTTGCCACCGGGGTGAAACCGGATCTGACGTCAGACTCCCAGACTCACGGAGACGCGACAGAGCAGGGGCTGGAGACAGAGATCTATCGGTGGCTGCAGGACGGTGAGCTGGTGTGCTGAGCGGTCTCTCCTGCTCACTATGGTAGTGTGACATGCCCGTTTTTTACTTATATATTGTAAGTGCAAATTTTTACATTTAGATTAAAACTTTTAAACCTGGTTGATCTGCGCTATGTAGCTTTTTCCTCTGTCTCTGCATTGGGGCAACATCTCCCTGAGTACTGGGGTCACTTTTCCTCTGATGACGTTGAGCTGATACATATCTACCCTGGATAGACTGCCAAAGCCTTGATGATATATTGCTGTTGAAACTCTTACATCTTGTAAGTAGGCCCTCTATATGAGCCAAGATTGGAGCTGACACTCGTCCGCCCTGCATTTCTCCTGCACTTAGATTTTCTGTGCTTTTGTGTTTTTTCCTCTATGCTCCCCCTGGAATCTGTGAATCTACTAAATTATGCAACAATACAGTATTTTTGTGTTTTTGCCTTTCCAGGAGTGCCAGCATGCAGAGAATGCTGGGCTAGGAGTTTCAGGGTGGGTTTAGCGGAGAAAGTCTAGTCAGATTGTGGCTATGTAGCTGGGTCCCCGAGTTACGGGATACCCCAAAGATGTACCCAAGAATCAGGTAAGATTCTCCGATACATTGAAGCACAGTGCTCCGGTCAAAATCCTACCCTGGAAACGTTCTTGTGACTCACTGCCAGAATTCCCTGCTTTAGCAAAGACAGGAAAGGTAAAAAGGGTATAGAGGATCAAGGTATCCCCAGAACAGTACAGGGTTCCCTGGTATAAAGGGGGATGCTCAGTTCATACCCATTTCACCCTGACCCAGGTATAGGAGTTCAGGGGGTGCCCCAGCTATGTGATAAAGCTGCAAGGTTTTTATTTGTGGAATGAGATAAAGTCAGGTTTTTACAGTGTGGCAGGGATAAGGCTGGTAAGAGTAGAGAGTATATATTCTTATTCTATCCCTAACACCAGAAAAGAAAAATTAGACATGTTTAACCCAATATACAGAGTCACAGTATATTTTATTAAAGGTTAATATTTGATACAGGTATAAACTTGTAGCCTGTGAATGAACTACGGTATTTCCAAGTTCGGGGATCTAAGAGACCAGACAGCCTTCAGGCTTGGTGCCACTGGGTCTCCTCTGGTCCCGGATTTGAAAGCCTCAGGGATGGCAAGGTGTTAGGGCAGGCGGAGTACAGGAGTTACACCTCGAGTACCCCCATTCTGATAGCAGAAAGGGCTATCCGGCCAACATTTGCCCAGCCGCAGACTTTGCGGAGCCAGGAACAGCGGGGGGCTCAATATGCTAAGAGGCAGAGGTGCCAGGTTGGCGCATGCCCCTTAGCAGAAATTAAATAGGTGCCCGCCTGGCTTCAGTATACCGGTAACTTGGTGATAGGCTGGCAGGGAAATTCCCACGCGCTGATTGGCTGTAGTAGTTTGTGAATGAGACTCCAAAACCTATAAGAAACCTTGCAGCCAATCAGGACCTCAGATTCTAAGCGCCAAACCATCAGCAGAAAATGTAAAGATGCGCTGGAAGGAATAGACGCGAGCCGGCTAAGAAGATTTTAACTCAAGAAATGTTCTAAATCCTGTTTTTCAGGGGCCAAGTTCTGAAAACGGGACGTAGCGGTCGCGGCTGGAATTACACGCCGAATTGCGTTCCAGGACTTTTGTGAATACCTCCCAGTACTGGAAAGGACTCGTTTGTTAACATTTAGTTCTAGGAAAGTTTAGTCCGTTAGCCCAGATCCCAGTAAGTGTGTTTTTCATTGCAAATTGTGATCCATTGTGTGTACTGTATATCTTTTCCTGGAATAAATGACAATTTATTTTACCTCCTTGTCTTGCTCAATCATATGATCCCCGTATAAAAGGTGTTAATAACCCTGGTCTCCCGTGACAGTGTCCAATAACAATATCGGAAATGTCTTGCAGGATTACCAAAGTATTTGTTAATTTCCCCCTATTTCTTTGTCCATCATGCATATGGCGTCATAATGTTGTTTGTATTAGACTTGTGACTTAAGAAGAAATTGATTGCCTAACCCAAGTGTAGCCAGGTCCCCTCTGACTCCCCAGACATCTGTTACTCTCTCCCTTACCTGCGACAGCGTGAGGGCAGTTGCAGGGTTGAGTGCATCGCCGGGTGCTCCCGGCGACATCAGTGGCAGGGCGCCGCCATCTTTGAGTCCGCGCATGCGCAGAAGCGACACGGCGGCCATCTTGCGTTTGGCGTTAGGCTTGCGCATGCGCAGACGCGATGTGGCGGCCATTACAGGGAGTGAGAAGAGGCGCTCCATAGTCAGGGACATCCCCCAGTTTGCACATGCGCAGTTAGCAGCAGTGGCGGCCATTACAGATCGCGCACGCGGCCCTAATGTTAAGGAGCTCGGCAAAGAACTACAACACCCAGCAGCCTCTGGGGGCTGCCCTATGATCTCTGTCACATGCAGCCAGACAGCCAATAGGGCTTGCAGCTTCTCCTGCTGAAGAAAGATACATTGTTGCGCACAGACCATGCGAGTTAGTTGGTGCTGAGATAAGGTAGGGGAGGTGTGTGTAGGTAGCAATGCTCCTACACTAGGCCAGGTTACCCCCTAGGCCCCAGCTAGGCCCAACTCCCCTTCAGTTTGTGCTGCTGTAGGGACGGCCCCTTAGGCCGTGGGCATGGTCAGTGCTTAGGCGCTGACCCGTGCTCACGCTCGGCAGTGAGCCCCTGCAGCCGCAATTACAGCGGCTTTAGCAGGGGCTCGCACACGATTCCGCAGGCATGCGGAAGCGTAGCCGAAAAGAACATTCTAGTTTCGGCGCTCATGGGAGCGCAGGGCCGGTCACGTGAGCGGTTCACCCAATGAGGGCGAATCAGTTCCGTGACGTCACTGGCCCCAAATCACCAAGTGCACAAACATACACCTCATCTTAGTGGGCAGCGCTGTTCCACACATGGGTGGGGTTTTGAGACTCTTGGGGACTTTTGGGTACAAGGACTTTGGGAATGCAGTGTGGGGTTAAGGACCTGCGAGTCGGAGGATAGTTGTGCTTAGTAGTGTTTCAGGGTGACACTGAAGGTTGCTGTTGATGTATGTGTAATGTGTTTATTTGCCCCTAAAGTAAACTGTTTCTATATATACACCTGTGGTGTATGTGGTTTAAATATGTGGATTCTGTATCAGGGATCATTCTACACTCCTAGAATCCTGCACAGGTGGAGGCGCTGTATATTGTAAGATCGTTCCAGAGGATCCACCCCAGGCTCTCAGTGGCGGAGGCTCAGGGCTCCTGTGAGCCTGACAGGTAAAAGCACCACACACCTGGTAACATACATATAGCTTCTCCTCACATGGTCTCTATCTGCGATTGGGGGGGTGGGGAGAATATGTATTACACAAGCAATAATAATAATGTCTATTTTAAATGCACTGCAATGTACACAACACAATACATTACGTGTTTCAGAAACCAGTCCCGTCACTGCAGAGGTTACAATGCAATATTTGGCACTTGAAGCACAGGGAATTAACGGGACAGGCACAAGGTCACAAGTAGTTGGCCATATTATTATTATCATTTATTTAGAACATGACAACATATTCTGTAGCGCAGTACAATGTGTGAGGGAGTTGGTGTTGGGGAAGCAGTAAGTGTGAGTGTGTGAAGGTAGAGCTGTGAGAGCAGGTAATGTGTGAGTGAGTTGGCGTTGGGGAAGCAGTAAGTGGGAGTGTGCGGAGGTAGAGCAGTGAGAGCAGGTAATGTGTGAGGGAGTTGGCGTTGGGGAAGCAGTAAGTGGGAGTGTGCGGAGGTAGAGCTGTGAGAGCAGGTAATGTGTGAGGGAGTTGGGGAAGCAGTAAGTGGGAGTGAGCGGAGGTAGAGCTGTGAGAGCAGGTAATGTGTGAGGGACCTGGTGTTGGGCAAGCAGTAAGTGGGAGTGTGCGGAGGTAGAGCTGTGAGAGCAGGTAATGTGTGAGGGAGTTGGTTTTGGGGAAGTAATAAGTGGGAGTGTGGGGAGGTAGAGCTGTGAGAGCAGGTAATGTGTGAGTGAGTTGGTGTTGGGGAAGCAGTAAGTGGGAGTGTGCGGACGTAGAGCTGTGAGAGCAGGTAATGTGTGAGGGAGTTGGTTTTGGGAAAGCAGTAAGTGGGAGTATGCGGAGGTAGAGCTGTGAGAGCAGGTAATGTGTGAGGGAGTTGGGGAAGCAGTAAGTGGGAGTGTGCGGAGGTAGAGCTGTGAGAGCAGGTAATGTGTGAGGGAGTTAGCGTTGGGGAAGCAGTAAGTGGTAGTGTGCGGAGGTAGAGCTGTGAGAGCAGGTAATGTGTGAGGGAGTTGGTGTTGGGGAAGCAGTAAGTGGGAGTGTGCGGAGGTAACGCTGTGAGAGCAGGTAATGTGTGAGTGAGTTGGGGAAGCAGTAAGTGGGAGTGTGCGGAGGTAGAGCTGTGAGAGCGGGTAATGTGTGAGGGAGTTGGGGAAGCAGTAAGTGGGAGTGTGCGGAGGTAGAGCTGTGAGAGCAGGTAATGTGCGAGGGAGTTGGGGAAGCAGTAAGTGGGAGTGTGCGGAGGTAGAGCTGTGAGAGCAGGTAATGTGTGAGTGAGTTGGCGTTGGGGAAGCAGTAAGTGGGAGTGTGCGGAGGTAGAGCAGTGAGAGCAGGTAATGTGTGAGGGAGATGGTGTTGGGGAAGCAGTAAGTGGGAGTGTGCGGAGGTAGAGCTCTGAGAGCAGGTAATGTGTGAGGGAGTTGGGGAAGCAGTAAGTGGGAGTGTCCGGAGGTAGAGCTGTGAGAGCAGGTAATGTGTGAGGGAGTTGGTGTTGGGGAAGCAGTAAGTGGGAGTGTGCGGAGGTAGAGCTGTGAGAGCAGGTAATGTGTGATTGAGTTGGTGTTGGGGAAGCAGAAAGTGGGAGTGTGTGGAGGTAGAGCTGTGAGAGCAGGTAATGTGTGAGGGAGTTGGCGTTGGGGAAGCAGTAAGTGGGAGTGTGCGGAGGTAGAGATGTGAGAGCAGGTAATGTGTGAGGGAGTTGGCGTTGGGGAAGTAATAAGCGGGAGTGTGGGGAGGTAGAGATGTGAGAGCAGGTAATGTGTGAGTGAGTTGGTGTTGGGGAAGCAGTAAGTGGGAGTGTGCGGACGTAGAGCTGTGAGAGCAGGTAATGTGTGAGGGAGTTGGTTTTGGGAAAGCAGTAAGTGGGAGTGTGCGGAGGTAGAGATGTTGGAGCAGGTAATGTGTGAGGGAGTTGGGGAAGCAGTAAGTGGGAGTGTGCGGAGGTAGAGCTGTGAGAGCAGGTAATGTGTGAGGGAGTTGGGGAAGCAGTAAGTGGGAGTGTGCGTAGGTAGAGCTGTGAGAGCAGGTAATGTGTGAGGGAGTTGGTGTTGTGGAAGCAGTAAGTGGGAGTGTGCAGATGTAGAGCTGTGAGAGCAGGTAATGTGTGAGGGAGTTGGGGAAGCAGTAAATGGGAGTGTCCGGAGGTAGAGCTGTGAGAGCAGGTAATGTGTGAGGGAGTTGGCGTTGGGGAAGCAGTAAGTGGGAGTGTGCGGATGTAGAGCTGTGAGGGCAGGTAATGTGTGAGGGAGTTGGTGTTGGGGAAGCAGTAAGTGGGAGTGTGCGGAGGTAGAGCTGTGAGAGCAGGTAATGTGTGAGGGAGTTGGTGTTGGGGAAGCAGAAAGTGGGAGTGTGTGGAGGTAGAGCTGTGAGAGCAGGTAATGTGTGAGGGAGTTGGCGTTGGGGAAGCAGTAAGTGGGAGTGTGCAGAGGTAGAGCTGTGAGAGCAGGTAATGTGTGAGGGAGTTGGCGTTGGGGAAGTAATAAGCGGGAGTGTGGGGAGGTAGAGATGTGAGAGCAGGTAATGTGTGAGTGAGTTGGTGTTGGGGAAGCAGTAAGTGGGAGTGTGCAGACGTACTGCACCGACACACTTTATTCGAGCAAATACCCGGTATGTACCTGGCAGATACCTGGAATGCGCCACTCCTCACCTCTGACAAGCCCCGTTGCATTTGCCTTCCCAGCCTGGGTTCATGCCTGGCTGATGGGCGGCTGATCTGTTAAATGATAATGATTAGGATTTAATAGGCTGCAATGCTTCGTGTGTCTACCAGATGGCATAAATTCATGAATTGTAATGCAGTATATATATATATACTGTGCAGTATTGCAGCCAGCGGGAATAAAATGCTTCAATCCCTGCTTGGAAAATAACTCAATGCACTCGGGCAGAAAACAGTCACAAACCTCAATACACCCGGGTATACCCGAATTCGTGGGACTAGCCAAGCTCGAATAAAGTGTGTCGCCAGTGTAGAGCTGTGAGAGCAGGTAATGTGTGAGGGAGTTGGTTTTGGGAAAGCAGTAAGTGGGAGTGTGCGGAGGTAGAGATGTGGGAGCAGGTAATGTGTGAGGGAGTTGGGGAAGCAGTAAGTGGGAGTGTGCGGAGGCAGAGCTGTGAGAGCAGGTAATGTGTGAGGGAGTTGGTGTTCGGGAATCAGTAAGTGGGAGTGTAAGGTTAAAACTGTCTTCTGACAGCTCTGGAATTGATAAGGTTAAACAGAATACGCTGGCCTTGCTATTTTCACGGGAGGCTATTGTAAATAGCTTTTAGACCAACTGTTTCGTGCCTGTCAAATGTTGTTAAAACAAGGCTACAGAGGATAGGGCTGCCTTATAAGTCACCATTGTATATTACTCTTGCTCAGCAGTTAAATGTTTTAAGATCTACAGAAAAGGCATTATGTAGAGGTTACATGTAAATTTAGATGTGTACCCATATTTGTAACAGATGACAACTGTATTTTTGTCCCTGCCTTATGTATAAATCCTGCTTCGTGAACCATTAAAACTCAGTTGTGGGAATTCAACTACGAGCCTCCTTGAATTCTTACAGCTCCGAGCTCGTATGCTCGTATTTGAAAGCATCCCATATCCGTTGCGTTTCAGTTGCTCCCGGGAGAAGTTATGTTTTGCTTACCCTAGAAGGACCTGATCTGTAGAGATCTAACAGGGAGTGTGCAGAGGTAGAGCTGTGAGATCAGGTAATGTGTGAGGGAGTTGGTGTTGGGGAAGCAGTAAGTGGGAGTGTGCGGAGGTAGAGCTGTGAGAGCAGGTAATGTGTGAGGGAGTTGGGGAAGCAGTAAGTGGGAGTGAGCGGAGGTAGAGCTGTGAGAGCAGGTAATGTGTGAGGGAGTTGGTGTTGGGGAAGCAGTAAGTGGGAGTGTGCGGAGCTAGAGCTGTGAGAGCAGGTAATATGTGAGTGAGTTGCCGTTGGGGAAGCAGTAAGTGGGAGTGTGAGGAGGTAGAGCTGTGAAAGCAGGTAATGTGTGAGGGAGTTGGCGTTGGGGAAGTAATAAGTGGGAGTGTGGGGAGGTAGAGATGTGAGAGCAGGTAATGTGTGAGGGAGTTGGGGAAGCAGTAAGTGGGAGTGTGCGGAGGTAGAGCTATGAGGGCAGGTAATGTGTGAGGGAGTTAAGGAAGCAGTAAGTGGGAGTGTGCGGAGGTAGAGCTGTGAGAGCAGGTAATGTGTGAGGGAGTTGGTGTTGGGGAAGCAGTAAGTGGGAGTGTGCGGAGGTAGAGCTGTGAGAGCAGGTAATGTGTGAGGGAGTTGGGGAAGCAGTAAGTGGGAGTGAGCGGAGGTATAGCTGTGAGAGCAGGTAATATGTGAGGGAGCTGGTGTTGGGGAAGCAGTAAGTGGGAGTTTGCGGAGGTTGATCTGTGAGAGCAGGTAATGTGTGAGGGAGTTAGGGAAGCAGTGAGTGGGAGTGTGCGGAGGTAGAGCTGTGAGAGCAGGTAATGTGTGAGTGAGTTGGCGTTGGGGAAGCAGTAAGTGGCAGTGTGCGGAGGTAGAGCTGTGAGAGCAGGTAATGTGTGAGGGAGTTGGCGTTGGGGAAGCAGTAAGTGGGAGTGTGCGGAGGTAGAGCTGTGAGAGCAGGTAATGTGTGAGGGAGTTGGTGTTGGGGAAGCAGTAAGTGGGAGTGTGCGGAGGTAGAGCTGTGAGAGCAGGTAATGTGTGAGGGAATCAGAAAAGGGAAGGGAAACACAAAATGGATGTGCACCCTAAAAGAATCCACTTATATGCACACCAAACTAATGTAAAAATTAACTTTTAATAAGTATCTTAAAACATATATTACCTAAGTAATGTGCAATGTGGATTAAAAATATATTAAATCAGACATATCTGGCATCCGTGTCTTTAACTATTAGGTCGTGCTGTCCCAGATATCCACTTAGTGTTGATGGGATACGAAAGACAGAGGATGCTAAGAGTCAGGGTGTTAACCGCTCTGGAGCAACGATGAGACCCAGTAGTGATAATATATACTTGTTCACAGATAGAGCTTCCTTGCTAGTTAGACCAGTGCTACGCACTGCAATAGGGGCGTTGGTGTATTGAAGTGCAAGTGCCTGGATAGTGAAGTTAACATATACAGTGTAATGATAATACAGACACTGCAACATACAACCACCAGACTCAGCAGTGCTGGAGTAAATAGCACAAAGATAATTGTGAAGGCACCTCTCATAGAGTGCAAGGAAAGCAAGCACACAAACTGTGAAAGTAAATAAATAAATAAACAACTATCTGCTAGGGTCTACAAAGTTAAAACCAGGAGACTACAGACACTGCATTAAAACAGCTCCAAGTAGGAGACTGACAACATTGCGCGTCCAACGCGCGTTTCCCTCCAGCAAAGGAGCTTCTTCAGGGACAAAATTTGTGTTTCCCTTCCCTTTTCTGATTCACTTTTCAGTTCACAGTTTGCACCCATCTTTTTGATTACCTCACTTACATAATTGATTACATTATACAATTGGTATGGTCCTGTGATCACTCCCTATCCCTTCGTTGTTTCTAAATGTGTGAGGGAGTTGGCGTTGGGGAAGCAGTAAGTGGGAGTGTGCGGAGGTAGAGCTGTGAGAGCAGGTAATGTGTGAGGGAGTTGGTGTTGGGGAAGCAGTAAGTGGGAGTGAGCGGAGGTAGAGCTGTGAGAGCAGGTACTGTCTGAGGGAGTTGGCGTTGGGGAAGCAGTAAGTGGGAGTGTGCGGAGGTAGAGCTGTGAGAGCAGGTAATGTGTGAGTGAGTTGGCGTTGGGGAAGCAGTAAGTGGGAGTGTGCGGAGGTAGAGCAGTGAGAGCAGGTAATGTGTGAGGGAGATGGTGTTGGGGAAGCAGTAAGTGGGAGTGTGCGGAGGTAGAGCTCTGAGAGCAGGTAATGTGTGAGGGAGTTGGGGAAGCAGTAAGTGGGAGTGTCCGGAGGTAGAGCTGTGAGAGCAGGTAATGTGTGAGGGAGTTGGCGTTGGGGAAGCAGTAAGTGGGATTGTGCAGAGGTAGAGCTGTGAGGGCAGGTAATGTGTGAGGGAGTTGGTGTTGGGGAAGCAGTAAGTGGGAGTGTGCGGAGGTAGAGCTGTGAGAGCAGGTAATGTGTGATTGAGTTGGTGTTGGGGAAGCAGAAAGTGGGAGTGTGTGGAGGTAGAGCTGTGAGAGCAGGTAATGTGTGAGGGAGTTGGCGTTGGGGAAGCAGTAAGTGGGAGTGTGCGGAGGTAGAGATGTGAGAGCAGGTAATGTGTGAGGGAGTTGGCGTTGGGGAAGTAATAAGCGGGAGTGTGGGGAGGTAGAGATGTGAGAGCAGGTAATGTGTGAGTGAGTTGGTGTTGGGGAAGCAGTAAGTGGGAGTGTGCGGACGTAGAGCTGTGAGAGCAGGTAATGTGTGAGGGAGTTGGTTTTGGGAAAGCAGTAAGTGGGAGTGTGCGGAGGTAGAGATGTTGGAGCAGGTAATGTGTGAGGGAGTTGGGGAAGCAGTAAGTGGGAGTGTGCGGAGGTAGAGCTGTGAGAGCAGGTAATGTGTGAGGGAGTTGGGGAAGCAGTAAGTGGGAGTGTGCGTAGGTAGAGCTGTGAGAGCAGGTAATGTGTGAGGGAGTTGGTGTTGTGGAAGCAGTAAGTGGGAGTGTGCAGATGTAGAGCTGTGAGAGCAGGTAATGTGTGAGGGAGTTGGGGAAGCAGTAAATGGGAGTGTCCGGAGGTAGAGCTGTGAGAGCAGGTAATGTGTGAGGGAGTTGGCGTTGGGGAAGCAGTAAGTGGGAGTGTGCGGATGTAGAGCTGTGAGGGCAGGTAATGTGTGAGGGAGTTGGTGTTGGGGAAGCAGTAAGTGGGAGTGTGCGGAGGTAGAGCTGTGAGAGCAGGTAATGTGTGAGGGAGTTGGTGTTGGGGAAGCAGAAAGTGGGAGTGTGTGGAGGTAGAGCTGTGAGAGCAGGTAATGTGTGAGGGAGTTGGCGTTGGGGAAGCAGTAAGTGGGAGTGTGCAGAGGTAGAGCTGTGAGAGCAGGTAATGTGTGAGGGAGTTGGCGTTGGGGAAGTAATAAGCGGGAGTGTGGGGAGGTAGAGATGTGAGAGCAGGTAATGTGTGAGTGAGTTGGTGTTGGGGAAGCAGTAAGTGGGAGTGTGCAGACGTAGAGCTGTGAGAGCAGGTAATGTGTGAGGGAGTTGGTTTTGGGAAAGCAGTAAGTGGGAGTGTGCGGAGGTAGAGATGTGGGAGCAGGTAATGTGTGAGGGAGTTGGGGAAGCAGTAAGTGGGAGTGTGCGGAGGCAGAGCTGTGAGAGCAGGTAATGTGTGAGGGAGTTGGTGTTCGGGAATCAGTAAGTGGGAGTGTAAGGTTAAAACTGTCTTCTGACAGCTCTGGAATTGATAAGGTTAAACAGAATACGCTGGCCTTGTTATTTTCACGGGAGGCTATTGTAAATAGCTTTTAGACCAACTGTTTCGTGCCTGTCAAATGTTGTTAAAACAAGGCTACAGAGGATAGGGCTGCCTTATAAGTCACCATTGTATATTACTCTTGCTCAGCAGTTAAATGTTTTAAGATCTACAGAAAAGGCATTATGTAGAGGTTACATGTAAATTTAGATGTGTACCCATATTTGTAACAGATGACAACTGTATTTTTGTCCCTGCCTTATGTATAAATCCTGCTTCGTGAACCATTAAAACTCAGTTGTGGGAATTCAACTACGAGCCTCCTTGAATTCTTACAGCTCCGAGCTCGTATGCTCGTATTTGAAAGCATCCCATATCCGTTGCGTTTCAGTTGCTCCCGGGAGAAGTTATGTTTTGCTTACCCTAGAAGGACCTGATCTGTAGAGATCTAACAGGGAGTGTGCAGAGGTAGAGCTGTGAGATCAGGTAATGTGTGAGGGAGTTGGTGTTGGGGAAGCAGTAAGTGGGAGTGTGCGGAGGTAGAGCTGTGAGAGCAGGTAATGTGTGAGGGAGTTGGGGAAGCAGTAAGTGGGAGTGAGCGGAGGTAGAGCTGTGAGAGCAGGTAATGTGTGAGGGAGTTGGTGTTGGGGAAGCAGTAAGTGGGAGTGTGCGGAGCTAGAGCTGTGAGAGCAGGTAATGTGTGAGGGAGTTGGTGTTGGGGAAGCAGTAAGTGGGAGTGTGCGGAGGTAGAGCTGTGAGAGCAGGTAATGTGTGAGGGAGTTGGGGAAGCAGTAAGTGGGAGTGAGCGGAGGTATAGCTGTGAGAGCAGGTAATATGTGAGGGAGCTGGTGTTGGGGAAGCAGTAAGTGGGAGTTTGCGGAGGTTGATCTGTGAGAGCAGGTAATGTGTGAGGGATGGGGAAGCAGTGAGTGGGAGTGTGAGGAGGTAGAGCTGTGAGAGCAGGTAATGTGTGAGTGAGTTGGCGTTGGGGAAGCAGTAAGTGGCAGTGTGCGGAGGTAGAGTTTTGAGAGCAGGTAATGTGTGAGGGAGTTGGCGTTGGGGAAGCAGTAAGTGGGAGTGTGCGGAGGTAGAGCTGTGAGAGCAGGTAATGTGTGAGGGAGTTGGTGTTGGGGAAGCAGTAAGTGGGAGTGTGCGGAGGTAGAGCTGTGAGAGCAGGTAATGTGTGAGGGAATCAGAAAAGGGAAGGGAAACACAAAATGGATGTGCACCCTAAAAGAATCCACTTATATGCACACCAAACTAATGTAAAAATTAACTTTTAATAAGTATCTTAAAACATATATTACCTAAGTAATGTGCAATGTGGATTAAAAATATATTAAATCAGACATATCTGGCATCCGTGTCTTTAACTATTAGGTCGTGCTGTCCCAGATATCCACTTAGTGTTGATGGGATACGAAAGACAGAGGATGCTAAGAGTCAGGGTGTTAACCGCTCTGGAGCAACGATGAGACCCAGTAGTGATAATATATACTTGTTCACAGATAGAGCTTCCTTGCTAGTTAGACCAGTGCTACGCACTGCAATAGGGGCGTTGGTGTATTGAAGTGCAAGTGCCTGGATAGTGAAGTTAACATATACAGTGTAATGATAATACAGACACTGCAACATACAACCACCAGACTCAGCAGTGCTGGAGTAAATAGCACAAAGATAATTGTGAAGGCACCTCTCATAGAGTGCAAGGAAAGCAAGCACACAAACTGTGAAAGTAAATAAATAAATAAACAACTATCTGCTAGGGTCTACAAAGTTAAAACCAGGAGACTACAGACACTGCATTAAAACAGCTCCAAGTAGGAGACTGACAACATTGCGCGTCCAACGCGCGTTTCCCTCCAGCAAAGGAGCTTCTTCAGGGACAAAATTTGTGTTTCCCTTCCCTTTTCTGATTCACTTTTCAGTTCACAGTTTGCACCCATCTTTTTGATTACCTCACTTACATAATTGATTACATTATACAATTGGTATGGTCCTGTGATCACTCCCTATCCCTTCGTTGTTTCTAAATGTGTGAGGGAGTTGGCGTTGGGGAAGCAGTAAGTGGGAGTGAGCGGAGGTAGAGCTGTGAGAGCAGGTACTGTCTGAGGGAGTTGGCGTTGGGGAAGCAGTAAGTGGGAGTGTGCGGAGGTAGAGCTGTGAGAGCAGGTAATGTGTGAGTGAGTTGGCGTTGGGGAAGCAGTAAGTGGGAGTGTGCGGAGGTAGAGCTGTGAGAGCAGGTAATGTGTGATGGAGTTGGCATTGGGGAAGCAGTAAGTGGGAGTGTGCGGAGGTAGAGCTGTGAGAGCAGGTAGTGTGTGAGGGAGTTGGTGTTGGGGAAGCAGTAAGTGGGAGTGTGCGGAGGTAGAGATGTGAGAGCAGGTAGTGTGTGAGGGAGTTGGTGTTGGGGAAGCAGTAAGTGGGAGTGTGCGGAGGTAGAGCTGTGAGAGCAGGTAATGTGTGAGGGAGTTAGCGTTGGGGAAGCAGTAAGTGGGAGTGTGCGGAGGTAGAGCTGTGAGAGCAGGTAATGTGTGAGGGAGTTCGTGTTGGGGAAGCAGAAAGTGGGAGTGTGCGGAGGTAGAGCTGTGAGAGCAGGTAATGTGTGAGGGAGTTGGTGTTGGGGAAGCAGAAAGTGGGAGTGTGCGGAGGTAGAGCTGTGAGAGCAGGTAATGTGTGAGGGAGTTGGTGTTGGGGAAGCAGTAAGTGGGAGTGTGTGGAGATAGAGCTGTGAGAGCAGGTAATGTGTGAGTGAGTTGGCGTTGGGGAAGCAGTAAGTGGGAGTGTGCGGAGCTAGAGCTGTGAGAGCAGGGAATGTGTGAGGGAGTTGGTGTTGGGGAAGAAGTAAGTGAGAGTGTGCGGAGGTAGAACTGTGAGAGCAGGTAATGTGTGAGGGAGATGGGGAAGCAGTAAGTGAGAGTGTGCGGAGCTAGAGCTGTGAGAGCAGGTAATGTGTGAGGGAGTTGGGGAAGCAGTAAGTGAGAGTGTGCGGAGGTAGAGCTGTGAGAGCAGGTAATGTGTGAGGGAGTTGGGGAAGCAGTAAGTGGGAGTGTGCGGAGGTAGTGCTGTGAGAGTAGGTAATGTGTGAGGGAGTTGGTGTTGGGGAAGCAGTAAGTGGGAGTGTGCGGAGGTAGAGCTGTGAGAGCAGGTAATGTGTGAGGGAGTTGGTGTTGGGGAAGCAGTAAGTGGGAGTGTGCGGAGGTAGAGCTGTGAGAGCAGGTAATGTGTGAGGGAGTTGGTGTTGGGGAAGCAGTAAGTGGGAGTGTGCGGGGTAGAGCTGTGAGAGCAGGTAATGTATGAGGGAGTTGGGGAAGCAGTAAGTGGGAGTGTGCGGAGGTTGAGCTGTGAGAGCGGGTAATGTGTGAGGGAGTTGGTGTTGGGGAAGCAGTAAGTGGGAGTGTGCGGAGGTAGAGCTGTGAGAGCAGGTAATGTGTGAGGAGTTGGTGTTGGTGAAGCAGTAAGTGGGAGTGTGCGGAGGTAGAGCTGTGAGAGCGGGTAATGTGTGAAGGAGTTGGTGTTGGGGGAAGCAGTAAGTGGGAGTGTGCGGAGGTAGAGCTGTGAGAGCAGGTAATGTGTGAGGGAGTTGGGGAAGCAGTTAGTGGGAGTGTGTGGAGGTAGAGCAGTGAGAGCAGGTAATGTGTGAGGGAGTTGGTGTTGGGGAAGCAGTAAGTGGGATTGTGCGGAGGTAGAGCTGTGAGAGCAGGTAATGTGTGAGGGAGTTGGTGTTGGGGAAGCAGTAAGTGGGAGTGTGCGGAGGTAGAGCTGTGAGAGCAGGTAATGTGTGAGGGAGTTGGCGTTGGGGAAGCAGTAAGTGGGAGTGTGCAGAGGTAGAGCTGTGAGAGCAGGTAATGTGTGAGGGAGTTGGCGTTGGGGAAGCAGTAAGTGGGAGTGTGCGGAGGTAGAGCTGTGAGAGCAGGTAATGTGTGAGGGAGTTAGGGAAGCAGTTAGTGGGAGTGTGTGGAGGTAGAGCTGTGAGAGCAGGTAATGTGTGAGGGAGTTGGCGTTGGGGAAGCAGTAAGTGGGATTATGCGGAGCTAGAGCTGTGAGAGCAGGTAATGTGTGAGGGAGTTGGTGTTGGGGAAGCAGTAAGTTGGAGTGTGCGGAGGTAGAGCTGTGAGAGCAGGTAATGTGTGAGGGAGTTGGGGAAGCAGTAAGTGGGAGTGTGCGGAGGTAGAGCTGTGAGAGCAGGTAATGTGTGAGGGAGTTGGGGAAGCAGTAAGTGGGAGTGTGCGAAGGTAGGGCAGTGAGAGCAGGTAATGTGTGAGGGAGTTGGGGAAGCAGTAAGTGGGAGTGTGCGGAGGTAGAGCTGTGAGAGCAGGTAATGTGTGAGTGAGTTGGGGAAGCAGTAAGTGGGAGTGTGCGGAGGTAGAGCTGTGAGAGCAGGTAATGTGTGAGGGAGTTGGGGAAGCAGTAAGGGGGAGTGTGCGGAGGTAGAGCTGTGAGAGCAGGTAATGTGTGAGGGAGTTGGGGAAGCAGTAAGTGGGAGTGTGCGGAGGTAGAGCAGTGAGAGCAGGTAATGTGTGAGGGAGTTGGGGAAGCAGTAAGTGGGAGTGTGCGGAGGTAGAGCTGTGAGAGCAGGTAATGTGTGAGGGAGTTGGGGAAGCAGTAAGTGGGATTGTGCGGAGGTAGAGCTGTGAGAGCAGGTAATGTGTGAGGGAGTGGGGGAAGCAGTAAGTGGGAGTGTGCGGAGGTAGAGCTGTGAGAGCGGGTAATGTGTGAGGGAGTTGGGGAAGCAGTAAGTGGGAGTGTGCGGAGGTAGAGCTGTGAGAGCAGGTAATGTGTGAGGGAGTTAGTGTTGGGGAAGCAGTAAGTGGGAGTGTGCGGAGGTAGAGCTGTGAGAGCAGGTAATGTGTGAGGGAGTTGGGGAAGCAGTAAGTGGGAGTGTGCGGAGGTAGAGCTGTGAGAGCGGGTAATGTGTGAGGGAGTTAGTGTTGGGGAAGCAGTAAGTGGGAGTGTGCGGAGGTAGAGCTGTGAGAGCAGGTAATGTGTGAGGGAGTTGGTGTTGGGGAAGCAGTAAGTGGGAGTGTGCGGAGGTAGAGCTGTGAGAGCAGGTAATGTGTGAGGGAGTTGGGGAAGCAGTAAGTGGGAGTGTGCGGAGGTAGAGCTGTGAGAGCGGGTAATGTGTGAGGGAGTTAGTGTTGGGGAAGCAGTAAGTGGGAGTGTGCGGAAGGAGAGCTGTGAGAGCAGGTAATGTGTGAGGGAGTTGGTGTTGGGGAAGCAGTAAGTGGGAGTGTGCGAAGGTAGAGCTGTGAGAGCGGGTAATGTGTGAGGGAGTTGGTGTTGGGGGAAGCAGTAAGTGGGAGTGTGCGGAGGTAGAGCTGTGAGAGCAGGTAATGTGTGAGGGAGTTGGGGAAGCAGTAAGTGGGAGTGTGCGGAGGTAGAGCAGTGAGAGCAGGTAATGTGTGAGGGAGTTGGTGTTGGGGAAGCAGTAAGTGGGATTGTGCGGAGGTAGAGCTGTGAGAGCAGGTAATGTGTGAGGGAGTTGGTGTTGGGGAAGCAGTAAGTGGGAGTGTGCGGACGTAGAGCTGTGAGAGCAGGTAATGTGTGAGGGAGTTGGTGTTGGGGAAGCAGTAAGTGGGAGTGTGCGGAGGTAGAGCTGTGAGAGCAGGTACTGTCTGAGGGAGTTGGCGTTGGGGAAGCAGTAAGTGGGAGTGTGCGGAGGTAGAGCTGTGAGAGCAGGTAATGTGTGAGTGAGTTGGCGTTGGGGAAGCAGTAAGTGGGAGTGTGCGGAGGTAGAGCTGTGAGAGCAGGTAATGTGTGATGGAGTTTGCATTGGGGAAGCAGTAAGTGGGAGTGTGCGGAGGTAGAGCTGTGAGAGCAGATAGTGTGTGAGGGAGTTGGTGTTGGGGAAGCAGTAAGTGGGAGTGTGCAGAGGTAGAGATGTGAGAGCAGGTAGTGTGTGAGGGAGTTGGTGTTGGGGAAGCAGTAAGTGGGAGAGTGCGGAGGTAGAGCTGTGAGAGCAGGTAATGTGTGAGGGAGTTAGCGTTGGGGAAGCAGTAAGTGGGAGTGTGCGGAGGTAGAGCTGTGAGAGCAGGTAATGTGTGAGGGAGTTGGTGTTGGGGAAGCAGAAAGTGGGAGTGTGCGGAGATAGAGCTGTGAGAGCAGGTAATGTGTGAGGGAGTTGGTGTTGGGGAAGCAGTAAGTGGGAGTGTGCGGAGGTAGAGCTGTGAGAGCAGGTAATGTGTGAGGGAGTTGGTGTTGGGGAAGCAGTAAGTGGGAGTGTGCGGAGGTAGAGCTGTGAGAGCAGGTAATGTGTGAGGGAGTTGGTGTTGGGGAAGCAGTAAGTGGGAGTGTGCGGGGTAGAGCTGTGAGAGCAGGTAATGTATGAGGGAGTTGGGGAAGCAGTAAGTGGGAGTGTGCGGAGGTAGAGCTGTGAGAGCGGGTAATGTGTGAGGGAGTTGGTGTTGGGGAAGCAGTAAGTGGGAGTGTGCGGAGGTAGAGCTGTGAGAGCAGGTAATGTGTGAGGAGTTGGTGTTGGTGAAGCAGTAAGTGGGAGTGTGCGGAGGTAGAGCTGTGAGAGCGGGTAATGTGTGAAGGAGTTGGTGTTGGGGGAAACAGTAAGTGGGAGTGTGCGGATGTAGAGCTGTCAGAGCAGGTAATGTGTGAGGGAGTTGGGGAAGCAGTTAGTGGGAGTGTGTGGAGGTAGAGCAGTGAGAGCAGGTAATGTGTGAGGGAGTTGGTGTTGGGGAAGCAGTAAGTGGGATTGTGCGGAGGTAGAGCTGTGAGAGCAGGTAATGTGTGAGGGAGTTGGTGTTGGGGAAGCAGTAAGTGGGAGTGTGCGGAGGTAGAGCTGTGAGAGCAGGTAATGTGTGAGGGAGTTGGTGTTGGGGAATCAGTAAGTGGGAGTGTGCGGAGGTAGAGCTGTGAGAGCAGGTAATGTGTGAGGGAGTTGGGGAAGCAGTAAGTGGGAGTGTGCAGAGGTAGAGCTGTGAGTGCAGGTAATGTGTGAGGGAGTTGGCGTTGGGGAAGCAGTAAGTGGGAGTGTGCAGAGGTAGAGCTGTGAGAGCAGGTAATGTGTGAGGGAGTTGGTGTTGGGGAAGCAGTAAGTGGGAGTGTGCGGAGGTAGAGCTGTGAGAGCAGGTAATGTGTGAGGGAGTTGGCGTTGGGGAAGCAGTAAGTGGGAGTGTGCAGAGGTAGAGCTGTGAGAGCAGGTAATGTGTGAGGGAGTTGGCGTTGGGGAAGCAGTAAGTGGGAGTGTGCAGAGGTAGAGCTGTGAGAGCAGGTAATGTGTGAGGGAGTTAGGGAAGCAGTTAGTGGGAGTGTGTGGAGGTAGAGCTGTGAGAGCAGGTAATGTGTGAGTGAGTTGGCGTTGGGGAAGCAGTAAGTGGGAGTGTGCGGAGGTAGAGCTGTGAGAGCAGGTAATGTGTGATGGAGTTGGCATTGGGGAAGCAGTAAGTGGGAGTGTGCGGAGGTAGAGCTGTGAGAGCAGGTAGTGTGTGAGGGAGTTGGTGTTGGGGAAGCAGTAAGTGGGAGTGTGCAGAGGTAGAGATGTGAGAGCAGGTAGTGTGTGAGGGAGTTGGTGTTGGGGAAGCAGTAAGTGGGAGTGTGCGGAGGTAGAGCTGTGAGAGCAGGTAATGTGTGAGGGAGTTAGCGTTGGGGAAGCAGTAAGTGGGAGTGTGCGGAGGTAGAGCTGTGAGAGCAGGTAATGTGTGAGGGAGTTGGTGTTGGGGAAGCAGAAAGTGGGAGTGTGCGGAGGTAGAGCTGTGAGAGCAGGTAATGTGTGAGGGAGTTGGTGTTGGGGAAGCAGAAAGTGGGAGTGTGCGGAGGTAGAGCTGTGAGAGCAGGTAATGTGTGAGGGAGTTGGTGTTGGGGAAGCAGTAAGTGGGAGTGTGCGGAGATAGAGCTGTGAGAGCAGGTAATGTGTGAGTGAGTTGGCGTTGGGGAAGCAGTAAGTGGGAGTGTGCGGAGGTAGAGCTGTGAGAGCAGGTAATGTGTGATGGAGTTGGCATTGGGGAAGCAGTAAGTGGGAGTGTGCGGAGGTAGAGCTGTGAGAGCAGGTAGTGTGTGAGGGAGTTGGTGTTGGGGAAGCAGTAAGTGGGAGTGTGCAGAGGTAGAGATGTGAGAGCAGGTAGTGTGTGAGGGAGTTGGTGTTGGGGAAGCAGTAAGTGGGAGTGTGCGGAGGTAGAGCTGTGAGAGCAGGTAATGTGTGAGGGAGTTAGCGTTGGGGAAGCAGTAAGTGGGAGTGTGCGGAGGTAGAGCTGTGAGAGCAGGTAATGTGTGAGGGAGTTGGTGTTGGGGAAGCAGAAAATGGGAGTGTGCGGAGGTAGAGCTGTGAGAGCAGGTAATGTGTGAGGGAGTTGGTGTTGGGGAAGCAGAAAGTGGGAGTGTGCGGAGGTAGAGCTGTGAGAGCAGGTAATGTGTGAGGGAGTTGGTGTTGGGGAAGCAGTAAGTTGGAGTGTGCGGAGATAGAGCTGTGAGAGCAGGTAATGTGTGAGTGAGTTGGCGTTGGGGAAGCAGTAAGTGGGAGTGTGCGGAGCTAGAGCTGTGAGAGCAGGGAATGTGTGAGGGAGTTGGTGTTGGGGAAGAAGTAAGTGAGAGTGTGCGGAGGTAGAACTGTGAGAGCAGGTAATGTGTGAGGGAGATGGGGATCAGTAAGTGAGAGTGTGCGGAGCTAGAGCTGTGAGAGCAGGTAATGTGTGAGGGAGTTGGGGAAGCAGTAAGTGAGAGTGTGCGGAGGTAGAGCTGTGAGAGCAGGTAATGTGTGAGGGAGTTGGGGAAGCAGTAAGTGGGAGTGTGCGGAGGTAGTGCTGTGAGAGTAGGTAATGTGTGAGGGAGTTGGTGTTGGGGAAGCAGTAAGTGGGAGTGTGCGGAGGTAGAGCTGTGAGAGCAGGTAATGTGTGAGGGAGTTGGTGTTGGGGAAGCAGTAAGTGGGAGTGTGCGGAGGTAGAGCTGTGAGAGCAGGTAATGTGTGAGGGAGTTGGTGTTGGGGAAGCAGTAAGTGGGAGTGTGCGGGGTAGAGCTGTGAGAGCAGGTAATGTATGAGGGAGTTGGGGAAGCAGTAAGTGGGAGTGTGCGGAGGTAGAGCTGTGAGAGCGGGTAATGTGTGAGGGAGTTGGTGTTGGGGAAGCAGTAAGTGGGAGTGTGCGGAGGTAGAGCTGTGAGAGCAGGTAATGTGTGAGGAGTTGGTGTTGGTGAAGCAGTAAGTGGGAGTGTGCGGAGGTAGAGCTGTGAGAGCGGGTAATGTGTGAAGGAGTTGGTGTTGGGGGAAGCAGTAAGTGGGAGTGTGCGGAGGTAGAGCTGTGAGAGCAGGTAATGTGTGAGGGAGTTGGGGAAGCAGTTAGTGGGAGTGTGTGGAGGTAGAGCAGTGAGAGCAGGTAATGTGTGAGGGAGTTGGTGTTGGGGAAGCAGTAAGTGGGATTGTGCGGAGGTAGAGCTGTGAGAGCAGGTAAAGTGTGAGGGAGTTGGTGTTGGGGAAGCAGTAAGTGGGAGTGTGCGGAGGTAGAGCTGTGAGAGCAGGTAATGTGTGAGGGAGTTGGTGTTGGGGAATCAGTAAGTGGGAGTGTGCGGAGGTAGAGCTGTGAGAGCAGGTAATGTGTGAGGGAGTTGGGGAAGCAGTAAGTGGGAGTGTGCAGAGGTAGAGCTGTGAGTGCAGGTAATGTGTGAGGGAGTTGGCGTTGGGGAAGCAGTAAGTGGGAGTGTGCAGAGGTAGAGCTGTGAGAGCAGGTAATGTGTGAGGGAGTTGGTGTTGGGGAAGCAGTAAGTGGGAGTGTGCGGAGGTAGAGCTGTGAGAGCAGGTAATGTGTGAGGGAGTTGGTGTTGGGGAATCAGTAAGTGGGAGTGTGCGGAGGTAGAGCTGTGAGAGCAGGTAATGTGTGAGGGAGTTGGGGAAGCAGTAAGTGGGAGTGTGCAGAGGTAGAGCTGTGAGTGCAGGTAATGTGTGAGGGAGTTGGCGTTGGGGAAGCAGTAAGTGGGAGTGTGCAGAGGTAGAGCTGTGAGAGCAGGTAATGTGTGAGGGAGTTGGCGTTGGGGAAGCAGTAAGTGGGAGTGTGCAGAGGTAGAGCTGTGAGAGCAGGTAATGTGTGAGGGAGTTAGGGAAGCAGTTAGTGGGAGTGTGTGGAGGTAGAGCTGTGAGAGCAGGTAATGTGTGAGGGAGTTGGCGTTGGGGAAGCAGTAAGTGGGATTATGCGGAGCTAGAGCTGTGAGAGCAGGTAATGTGTGAGGGAGTTGGTGTTGGGGAAGCAGTAAGTTGGAGTGTGCGGAGGTAGAGCTGTGAGAGCAGGTAATGTGTGAGGGAGTTGGGGAAGCAGTAAGTGGGAGTGTGCGGAGGTAGAGCTGTGAGAGCAGGTAATGTGTGAGGGAGTTGGGGAAGCAGTAAGTGGGAGTGTGCGAAGGTAGGGCAGTGAGAGCAGGTAATGTGTGAGGGAGTTGGGGAAGCAGTAAGTGGGAGTGTGCGGAGGTAGAGCTGTGAGAGCAGGTAATGTGTGAGGGAGTTGGGGAATCAGTAAGTGGGAGTGTGCGGAGGTAGAGCTGTGAGAGCGGGTAATGTGTGAGGGAGTTGGGGAAGCAGTAAGGGGGAGTGTGCGGAGGTAGAGCTGTGAGAGCAGGTAATGTGTGAGGGAGTTGGGGAAGCAGTAAGTGGGAGTGTGCGGAGGTAGAGCAGTGAGAGCAGGTAATGTGTGAGGGAGTTGGGGAAGCAGTAAGTGGGAGTGTGCGGAGGTAGAGCTGTGAGAGCAGGTAATGTGTGAGGGAGTTGGGGAAGCAGTAAGTGGGATTGTGCGGAGGTAGAGCTGTGAGAGCAGGTAATGTGTGAGGGAGTGGGGGAAGCAGTAAGTGGGAGTGTGCGGAGGTAGAGCTGTGAGAGCGGGTAATGTGTGAGGGAGTTGGGGAAGCAGTAAGTGGGAGTGTGCGGAGGTAGAGCTCTGAGAGCAGGTAATGTGTGAGGGAGTTAGTGTTGGGGAAGCAGTAAGTGGGAGTGTGCGGACGTAGAGCTGTGAGAGCAGGTAATGTGTGAGGGAGTTGGGGAAGCAGTAAGTGGGAGTGTGCGGAGGTAGAGCTGTGAGAGCGGGTAATGTGTGAGGGAGTTAGTGTTGGGGAAGCAGTAAGTGGGAGTGTGCGGAGGTAGAGCTGTGAGAGCAGGTAATGTGTGAGGGAGTTGGTGTTGGGGAAGCAGTAAGTGGGAGTGTGCGGAGGTAGAGCTGTGAGAGCAGGTAATATGTGAGGGAGTTGGGGAAGCAGTAAGTGGGAGTGTGCGGAGGTAGAGCTGTGAGAGCGGGTAATGTGTGAGGGAGTTAGTGTTGGGGAAGCAGTAAGTCGGTGTGTGCGGAGGGAGAGCTGTGAGAGCAGGTAATGTGTGAGGGAGTTGGTGTTGGGGAAGCAGTAAGTGGGAGTGTGCGAAGGTAGAGCTGTGAGAGCGGGTAATGTGTGAGGGAGTTGGTGTTGGGGGAAGCAGTAAGTGGGAGTGTGCGGAGGTAGAGCTGTGAGAGCAGGTAATGTGTGAGGGAGTTGGGGAAGCAGTAAGTGGGAGTGTGCAGAGGTAGAGCAGTGAGAGCAGGTAATGTGTGAGGGAGTTGGTGTTGGGGAAGCAGTAAGTGGGATTGTGCGGAGGTAGAGCTGTGAGAGCAGGTAATGTGTGAGGGAGTTGGTGTTGGGGAAGCAGTAAGTGGGAGTGTGCGGAGGTAGAGCTGTGAGAGCAGGTAATGTGTGAGGGAGTTGGTGTTGGGGAAGCAGTAAGTGGGAGTGTGCGGAGGTAGAGCTGTGAGAGCAGGTAATGTGTGAGGGAGTTGGGGAAGCAGTAAGTGGGAGTGTGCAGAGGTAGAGCTGTGAGTGCAGGTAATGTGTGAGGGAGTTGGCGTTGGGGAAGCAGTAAGTGGGAGTGTGCAGAGGTAGAGCTGTGAGAGCAGGTAATGTGTGAGGGAGTTGGTGTTGGGGAAGCAGTAAGTGGGAGTGTGCGGAGGTAGAGCTGTGAGAGCAGGTAATGTGTGAGGGAGTTGGGGAAGCAGTAAGTGGGAGTGTGCAGAGGTAGAGCTGTGAGTGCAGGTAATGTGTGAGGGAGTTGGCGTTGGGGAAGCAGTAAGTGGGAGTGTGCAGAGGTAGAGCTGTGAGAGCAGGTAATGTGTGAGGGAGTTGGTGTTGGGGAAGCAGTAAGTGGGAGTGTGCGGAGGTAGAGCTGTGAGAGCAGGTAATGTGTGAGGGAGTTGGCGTTGGGGAAGCAGTAAGTGGGAGTGTGCAGAGATAGAGCTGTGAGAGCAGGTAATGTGTGAGGGAGTTGGCGTTGGGGAAGCAGTAAGTGGGAGTGTGCAGAGGTAGAGCTGTGAGAGCAGGTAATGTGTGAGGAAGTTAGGGAAGCAGTTAGTGGGAGTGTGTGGAGGTAGAGCTGTGAGAGCAGGTAATGTGTGAGGGAGTTGGCGTTGGGGAAGCAGTAAGTGGGATTATGCGGAGCAAGAGCTGTGAGAGCAGGTAATGTGTGAGGGAGTTGGTGTTGGGGAAGCAGTAAGTGGGAGTGTGCGGAGGTAGAGCTGTGAGAGCAGGTAATGTGTGAGGGAGTTGGGGAAGCAGTAAGTGGGAGTGTGCGGAGGTAGAGCTGTGAGAGCATGTAATGTGTGAGGGAGTTGGGGAAGCAGTAAGTGGGAGTGTGCGGAGGTAGAGCAGTGAGAGCAGGTAATGTGTGAGGGAGTTGGGGAAGCAGTAAGTGGGAGTGTGCGGAGGTAGAGCTGTGAGAGCAGGTAATGTGTGAGGGAGTTGGTGTTGGGAAAGCAGTAAGTGGGAGTGTGCGGAGGTAGAGCTGTGAGAGCAGGTAATGTGTGAGGGTGTTGGGAAAGCAGTAAGTGGGAGTGTGCGGAGGTAGAGCTGTGAGAGCAGGTAATGTGTGAGGGAGTTGGGGAAGCAGTAAGTGGGAGTGTGCGGAGGTAGCGCTGTGAGAGCAGGTAATGTGTGAGGGAGTTTGGGAAGCAGTAAGTGGGAGTGTGCAGAGTTGTGAGAGTAGTGAAGGTGGAAATAATTCAATATACTTCTGAAATATTTTACCAAACACCAGTAACAGATATGCTGTTATATCAGCTAACGGCAGACACCTTTTGGCTGCCGTATTTGCTGCGACTCGTGTTATTTCTAAGAGAATGTGAGGACCACAGGATCTGTATTGAGTTCATCTGCTTCAAGAGATGTGATTTTCACAGTGTACCCATCCTTCTCCTCTCTTACCTTTAACTGGGGCAACACATTTCCACCCACAGTTGGAGCAGCAGCATTTCTTGGAGCTGGGACACTGGTTGTCATTGCTACACTGATCACGTCCAGTTCTTGCCATGAGACAGAGTGCGGGATCGAAGGGAGGACAGACACTTTGTATGCCTTAAAATGAGAAAGGATATTGTGAGGTTAGAGAAGGAACCAAGAAGGCCAAAGCCGCTCACTAAAAGTTTGTTAGCATTTGCCTTGTTCTCCCTTCTTACCAGATTATTGGTAGCACGACCAGTCTGGTACATGACGTCAGGAGGTTTTGTGTTAAGCCCTCAGTACCGGAACAACCCAACCCCCAACTTGTCAGCCACAGACTCCAAAATTGGCTTAAAATGGAGTCGGCTTGTTTTAATCCACCTGCATCTTATTAACGCACCAAAATCATAGATTGTAAGCTCTATGGGGCAGGGACTCACTGTGCCATTCAACCTACACTGAGAGCGCTATGTAAGAAGAAAAAAATATCACTCATTTCCTTTCTGCCAGGGGGAACCCCCTCCCCTTTAAATCCTGTCGATGTAATTTATGACCCTGTTTGACTCTAAAGCCTTGCACGTTCTTCTTGTTCCAGGAAACGTCACCGATTCAACATGAGTGTCTCATTATTCCTACTGACAAGGACACTGAGGGACAAGAAACATAGAACACACAACCTCCAAGGAAATAGTAGGGCCTGTGGTTACTTAGTGACACTATTCCATACGACACGTTTCAGCGTTGGAAGACACGCTGCGCCTCATTCACTTGAGTGGGCAGGAAGGTGTCCCCTCAGCTACAGGAATACCTATTCAACCCTGTGCCTCATTCTCCTTTCTGGGCTGTGCTGAAGCAGGGTACCGTAGCGGTGAGTCGTGCTTATGTTTTCAGGGAGATATTATGGGGACAACGTGCCTACATGTATCCGAGACTCGGGCATCAACCTGGGTACATTTATAGGGGAACCGACAACTCCAGACCCCGACCTCCTAGGCACATTCTGTCAACGGTTCCTCTGCAAAACCCCCCTGAAACTCATACCCCAGCAATCCCTGCTCGCTGGCACGCCCGGAAACTCATACCCTAGCAATCCCTGCTCGCTGTCACGCCCGGAAACTCAAACCCTAGCAATCCCTGCTCGCTGGCACGCCCGGAAACTCATACCCTACCAATCCCTGCTCGCTGGCACTCCCGGAAACTCATACACCAGCAATCCCTGCTCACTGGCACACCCGGAAACTCTTACCCTAGCAATCCCCGCTCGCTGGCACGCCCGGAAACTCATACCCCAGCAATCCCTGCTCGCTGGCATGCCCGGAAACTCATACCCTACCAATCCCTGCTCGCTGGCACGCCCGGAAACTCATACCCTAGCAATCCCTGCTCGCTGGCACACCCGGAAACTCATACCCTAGCAATCCCTGCTCGCTGGCACACCCGGAAACTCATACCCTAGCAATCCCTGCTCGCTGTCACGCCCGGAAACTCAAACCCTAGCAATCCCTGCTCCCTGGCACGCACGGAAACTCATACCCTAGCATTCCCTGCTCACTGGCATGCCCGGAAACTCATACCCCAGCAATCCCTGCTCGCTGGCACGCCCGGAAACTCAAACCCTAGCAATCCCTGCTCCCTGGCACGCACGGAAACTCACGCCCCAGCAATCCCTGCTCGCTGGCACGCCCGGAAACTCATACCCTAGCAATCCCTGCTCGCTGGCATGCACGGAAACTCATACCCTAGCATTACCTGCTCACTGGCATGCCCGGAAACTCATACCCCAGCAATCCCTGCTCGCTGGCACGCCCGGAAACTCATACCCTAGCAATCCCTGCTCGCTGTCACGCCCGGAAACTCAAACCCTAGCAATCCCTGCTCGCTGGCACGCCCGGAAACTCATACCCTACCAATCCCTGCTCGCTGGCACTCCCGGAAACTCATACCCCAGCAATCCCTGCTCGCTGGCACGCCCGGAAACTCATACCCTACCAATCACTGCTCGCTGGCACACCCGGAAACTCATACCCTACCAATCCCTGCTCGCTGGCACGCCCGGAAACTCATACCCTACCAATCCCTGCTCGCTGGCACGCCCAGAAACTCACACTAGCAATCCCTGCTCGCTGGCACGCCCGGAAACTCATACTAGCAATCCCTGCTCTCTGACATGCCCGAAATTCATACCCTAGCAATCCCTGCTCACTGGCACGCCCGGAAACTCATACCCTAGCAATCCCTGCTCGCTGGCACACCCGGAAACTCATACCCTAGCAATCCCTGCTCGCTGGCACACCCGGAAACTCATACCCTAGCAATCCCTGCTCGCTGTCACGCCCGGAAACTCAAACCCTAGCAATCCCTGCTCCCTGGCATGCACGGAAACTCAAACCCTAGCAATCCCTGCTCCCTGGCACGCCCGGAAACTCAAACCCTAGCAATCCCTGCTCGCTGGCACGCCCGGAAACTCATACCCTAGCAATCCCTGCTCGCTGTCACGCCCGGAAACTCAAACCCTAGCAATCCCTGCTCCCTGGCATGCACGGAAACTCAAACCCTAGCAATCCCTGCTCCCTGGCACGCCCGGAAACTCATACCCCAGCAATCCCTGCTCGCTGGCACGCCCGGAAACTCATACCCTAGCAATCCCTGCTCGCTGTCACGCCCGGAAACTCAAACCCTAGCAATCCCTGCTCGCTGGCACGCCCGGAAACTCATACCCTACCAATCCCTGCTCGCTGGCACTCCCGGAAACTCATACCCCAGCAATCCCTGCTCGCTGGCACGCCCGGAAACTCATACCCTACCAATCACTGCTCGCTGGCACACCCGGAAACTCATACCCTACCAATCCCTGCTCGCTGGCACGCCCGGAAACTCATACCCTACCAATCCCTGCTCGCTGGCACGCCCAGAAACTCACACTAGCAATCCCTGCTCGCTGGCACGCCCGGAAACTCATACTAGCAATCCCTGCTCTCTGACATGCCCGAAATTCATACCCTAGCAATCCCTGCTCACTGGCACGCCCGGAAACTCATACCCTAGCAATCCCTGCTCGCTGGCACACCCGGAAACTCATACCCTAGCAATCCCTGCTCGCTGGCACACCCGGAAACTCATACCCTAGCAATCCCTGCTCGCTGTCACGCCCGGAAACTCAAACCCTAGCAATCCCTGCTCCCTGGCATGCACGGAAACTCACGCCCCAGCAATTCCTGCTCGCTGGCACGCCCGGAAACTCATACCCTAGCAATCCCTGCTCGCTGGCACGCCCGGAAACTCATACCCTAGCAATCCCTGCTCGCTGTCACGCCCGGAAACTCAAACCCTAGCAATCCCTGCTCGCTGGCACGCCCGGAAACTCATACCCTACCAATCCCTGCTCGCTGGCACTCCCGGAAACTCATACCCCAGCAATCCCTGCTCGCTGGCACGCCCGGAAACTCATACCCTACCAATCCCTGCTCGCTGGCACACCCGGAAACTCATGCCCTAGCAATCCCTGCTTGCTGGCACGCCCGGAAACTCATACCCCAGCAATCCCTGCTCGCTGGCACGCCCAGAAAGGGAAAACACAACAAATGGTTTTATTACAGACAGTATAATGCAGTAATACAATGTTACTGGGCCCAAGAGCTAACTCTCTTGGACCCTTATACACGGAGCAGGGGTAACCAAAAACAGGCTTGACCTTTATTATAGAATCTGGTTACCCCCTCCCGTCACGATATTCATAAAAGTGCCTCTGACTGAAAGTCTATGTGACATGTCGGAGACTGTGAGGACAGGATTATAATGAGATGGGAACGCATTAAAACTGCGCTCCACCAGAGTGACTGTGCTGCCCGCTCACCTGACGGACTCCGGCCGGGCAATGCCAGGCAGGTGTCCCATGTCACTGGGACATGACTCAGAGCGTTTCCTGGCCTCTTAACTCCTTCCACGTGTCATTGTTTGGGATTGGAGAAAGGGGGTACGGCTCAGGAAGGGGGTGCTGACCTTAAATGGCGACTCTTCCGTTTGCAGAGAGATTTACATATTACAGGTAGTCTTCGCTTTCCAACGTTTCCCTTTACAATGAACGGCAAATCCAACGCTTTACAATGCAACCCTATGGGCTGCTTTTCGACGCCGGAATGCGTTATCCGACGCTCACCGTCACTGATTAACATGGGACTCACTTTACAACGCTACTTCCAGAACGGGTTCTGGTGGATAACCGAGGACTACCTGTATACCTGATAGTTGTCTTTGGCACACAGAGCAGAATTTGATACATCCAATTGATATATACTGTATATATTTTATTCTTCATCAATTACCCATATTGCTCCATAACTCCTCCTATTGCTTCATATAACCACTCCCTAAAAGACATCCCTATTTCCTCTTAATGCTCCATATAACTACTCCCTATATATCCTCCTTCCTCCCTTCTTCATTCATCCACTTTCCCTCCCTTTGTTACTTCTCCTTCATTATCTCCCTGTCGTGTTACTCACCTCCATCCCATATCTTCCTGCATGTTACTCACCTCCCTCCCATATCTCCCTGCTGTGTTACTCACCTCCCTCCCATATCTCCCTGCTGTGTTACTCACCTCCCTCCCATATCTCCCTGCTGTTACTCACCTCCCTCCCATATATCCCTGCTGTGTTACTCACCTCCCTCCCATATCTCCCTGCCGTGTTACTCACCTCCCTCCCATATCTCCCTGCTGTGTTACTCACCTCCCTCCCATATTTCCCTGCTTTGTTAATCACCTCCCTCACACATCTTCCTGCATGTTACTCACCTCCCTCCCATATCCTCCTGCGTGTTACTCACCTCCCTCCCATATCTCCCTGCCGTGTTACTCACGTCCCTCCCATATCTCCCTGCTGTGTTACTCACCTCCCTCCCATATCTCCCCGACCTGTTACTCACCTCCCTCCCATATCTTCCTGCTGTGTTACTCACCTCCCTCCCATATCTCCATGCCCACTTACTCACCTCCCTGCCATACCTTCCTGTCGTGTTACTTACCTCCCTCCCATATCTTCCTGCATGTTACTCACCTCCCTCCCATACCTTCCTGTCGTGTTACTCACCTCCCTCCCATATCTCCCTGCTGTGTTACTCACCTCCCTCCCATATCTCCCTGCTGTGTTACTCACCTCCCTCCCATATCTCCCTGCCGTGTTACTCACCTCCCTCCCATATCTCCCTGCTGTGTTACTCACCTGGTCCATCTGCTGCCCAGGTCCCCACACAGCACAGAACGAGCCCCAGGAGGGAGCCAGCGGTTGGAGACATGTTGGTCTCTGGATCTGTATCTGAGTCCCCAGGGCTGTCACACACTGGGATTTATACCCTGAGCTCAGGTAGAGTGTGGGTGGGGGCACTAAACAATACTCAAATAACAAATCACACCCACAAATCCCTGTCAGGGACCTGCAGAGCATCATTGGGAAAAGAGTTAACCCTCTGTTTGCCAACTTTACAAAGAAAGCTCTTAGGAGGGATTAGGTTAAAATGAATCCTTTAGAATGGGAGACAATCTAGCAGAATGGAATGGATTCAGTGTGATAATAACTATAATACAAAGAAGGTGGTTTATCGGAGGTCTCCCTGCTTTAATATCAGTGTGAGAAACAGAACTATATAGAACCCCCTTCCCCTATGGGAAACTACGGGTGATGACGCGTGCTGCTGTACCTGTGCGGCTCACAGGAGGCCAAAGTTTCCGCTTCTGGGGGGTCCTGGGGTACTATATCTCGCGGTGCAGCGCCTCCACCTATGAGGATCCCAGCGTAAGCGGGACGGCATTTCATAGGACACAATAATTACTATACAACCTGGTATAATATAAATGCGCTACCGTATTACTGTTTAACAAAGATAACAATATATCCCATCAATACAATGCACTAACATCAATGGTGGTCCCCAAAGTACTGAGGGAGCCCTGGGCACCAATACCCCATGTGTCCTGCCCAGCAAGTCCCACCCAAATGTGTGTAGGTGCACGTTGGGGATCTGCCTGGGTACTCCAGTACCCAGGTGCTGCTTATCGCGATAGGTTGGAGCGGGACCGACATAGCGGGGCCACCAACACAAATCCCCTCTCCTCTAAGGGGTCCGGATCCTCCTTGCTGTGTGAGCTCCAGCCGGAGGGCCTCACAAAATGTCTGTGGCGCCTGTAACCTGCTCCCAGGCCGCTGGCGCTGCAAGGGCGTCCGTCAACCGGTGCAGCAGTACTGCCTGATACTAAGGGAAGGGCCCCTTGTCACGGGAGACCAGGCACTTCCACCTTTATACCAGGATCATACACTGAGCAGAACAGGTAAATGAAATAAATTGGAAATGTATTCGCAGGAAAAGGCATACACACAATGATACACAAACTACATAAGAGACACACAATGATACACAAACTACGTAAGAAGAGACACACAATGATACACAAACTACATAAGAGACACACAATGATACACAAACTACATAAGAGACACACAATGATACACAAACTACATAAGAGACACACAATGATACACAAACTACATAAGAGACACACAATGATACACAAACTACATAAGAGACACACAATGATACACAAACTACATAAGAGACACACAATGATACACAAACTACATAAGAAGAGACACACAGTGATACACAAACTACATAAGAGACACACAATGATACACAAACTACATAAGAGACACACAATGATACACAAACTACATAAGAGACACACAATGATACACAAACTACATAAGAAGAGACACACAGTGATACACAAACTACATAAGAAGAGACGCACAGTGATACACAAACTACATAAGAAGAGACACACAGTGATACACAAACTACATAAGAGACACACAATGATACACAAACTACATAAGAGACACACAATGATACACAAACTACATAAGAGACACACAATGATACACAAACTACATAAGAGACACACAATGATACACAAACTACATAAGAGACACACAATGATACACAAACTACATAAGAAGAGACACACAGTGATACACAAACTACATAAGAGACACACAGTGATACACAAACTACATAAGAGATACACAGTGATACACAAACTACATAAGAAGAGACACACAGTGATACACAAACTACATAAGAGACACACAGTGATACACAAACTACATAAGAAGAGACACAATGATACACAAACTACATAAGAGAGGCACAGTGATACACAAACTACAGAAGAAGAGACGCACAGTGATACACAAACTACATAAGAGACACACAGTGATACACAAACTATAGAAGAAGAGACACACAGTGATACACAAACTACAGAAGAAGAGACACACAGTGATACTCAAACTACATAAGAAGAGACACACAGTGATACACAAACTACATAAGAAGAGACACACAGTGATACACAAACTACAGAAGAAGAGACACACAGTGATACACAAACTACAGAAGAAGAGACACACAGTGATACACAAACTACAGAAGAAGAGACACACAGTGATACACAAACTACAGAAGAAGAGACGCACAGTGATACACAAACTACAGAAGAAGAGACACACAGTGATACACAAACTACAGAAGAAGAGACGCACAGTGATACACAAACTACAGAAGAAGAGACACACTTACTTGGGACCTGGGCAGAAAACTAGACTTTCCTAGCTTAATAGAACGTAAAACATGAGTCTTTAGTTGACCGAGACTTAGCCCGAAATGTCCTGGAACTATAATCGGCATGAAGTTCCTGACGCCACCGCTCCCTTCCCTCCGTAGGACTCGAAATGGCTTCACCGGGACTTAACCCCAAACGTCCTGGAACTAAATTCGTCTTGCAATCCCAACCGCGACCGCTACGTTCCTTTCTGAGCACTTGGCCGCACAAAGCTGGACTTGGAAAACATTTCTCCTCGGATTTCCTGGAGCCGGTGTCTTTACTATTCGTCTTGGAGCATCTTCTGGTACATTCAAATTTGTTGCTGCTGTTCTGGCGCTTAGAATCCGATGACCGGATTGGCTGGGGGATTCTTATAGTATTTCTGAGTTCATTCATGAAATACAACAGCCAATTAGAGCGTGGGAATTTTCTTACCAGCCAATCAGAGCGCTGCCAATCTTGTGAAGTCGGGCAAGCGGGATTCTGAATCAGCCAAGGTCATGCGCGAGTTTGCCACCTCTGCCACTTGCTATTCAGAAGCCGTCCGCTGTGCTAGGCTCCTCCATGTCTGGTTGGGGCAAATGGTAGTCCGATGACTTTCATTCATCCCAGGACGTGGGTACCTGAGCCTAGCCCCGCTACTCAAATGGCTTTCACACTTGGCAATCTCTGGTGGCTTTCATCTCCTATGTTTGAGCAGACTCACTGGCACCAAGTTGGTAGCCCAGTGGCCAGCTCAGAACATTGGTTCTGAAAGTCCCAGCTCATTTTTACCGTGCACAAGCATATACTGTATGTATTTAAAACACTCTGTTAATAAAATACACACTAAAATATCCTAATTCTTTCTGGTTATGGGGAATAGAATACGAAGCTGCACTTTATTCCTTACTCGCCATATTCCCCACGCGTTGTAAAATAGACATTTAGTTTAGTCTTTTAAAACTCCTCACCTTATTTATGGTTGGAGCACCTCAGAACCCCTATAATGGTTCTGGGTGACCTGGGCATTAACTGGGTATCCCCCTTAACCTAGGGACCCCATGACTGTTCCAGGGACCCCTCACATCCCTATGCCCCATTTACCTTTCTGGTCTTCGCTGAAGCAGGGAATCCTAGGTGAGTCGCGCAAGCGTTTTCAAGGGGAGATATTGCCGGGACAATGTGCCTATATGTATCAGGGAATAACACATGATTCCAAGGTACATTTTTGGGGTATCCAGCAACTCTGAACCCTGATTACCTAGCCACAATCTGACAACACTTTCTCCGCAAAACCCACCCTGAAACTCACAGCCCAGCAGTCTCTGCTCGCTGGCACTCCTGGAAAGGCAAAAACACATACATTCTTTACTGTCGCAGAATTTTACAAGCATGTACAATCATTGGGCTCAAGAGCTGACACTCCCGAACCCAATTCAAGGATCAGAGGTACCCAGATGGGCTGAAACCTTTGTTGTGAGCTTGGTTACCCGCTCACCCTCACAGCTACATTGATGTGGTCAGACTGGGTGAGCCAAGGGGTTCTAATCTGCCATGAAAAGCTATGTTTGTATGTATGTGTAAAGTGACTCGCTGGGTTATATTCACTGAAGTGACACAGACATTATTGCATGATGAAGAGCTTTCATGTGACTTAATCTACTGATCTATAACAGATACTAAAGTGAACACTCATTTATCAAAAGCCTTCCTGCTGATAAACGTTGGTAATTCTGGTTCAAAAACTAGAACCAGATTAATAAATAAAATTATCTAATTCCTTCCAGTGAATAGCTTTGCCTGAATATATGGCATACAGTATGTTGCACCTCAGTTTCGCAGCTGGGAGACATTGATCACTGACTTACTTGGAGGTGAAGGGGTTAAGAGCTCTTCTGACTTATAATATGCCAACATTTTCACAGTTAGATGGGTAAAATCTATAACTGTTGTGTAACTTGTACAGACGTTAATGTCACACTGATCTCTGGCAGAGGATGGATGTGCAGTGGTGTATTGTATTAGAGGGATTATTGCAAAACTGAAGAAGTCCCTCCTAGAATTACCTGTGCTGCACATGCTGTAATGTTCCCCCTTTCATACGTCTTATCATAGCTAAGAATTTGGTTTCTCCCCAGTCCAGGGAATGGCGCATATTCAGCCCTGGACTTCTAAAGACACCCCACTTGCGTGCTGCCAGGATGTCTGAAAAAGTCCGGAGTTGAAAGGCTTGCCGGTACCGGTTAAAGAAGTTCCGTTGTCGTTGCCGTTAGCCAAGGTCGGGGAAGGAGAATTCCGGAAGGTCGAAGTCCAAGCAGGATTAGAGAGCCAGAAGATAGCGTCCGCCAAGCCAAGTAGATCCTGTGTAAATAAAGAGAGTGCCAGAGAAGACTTCCACAGTGGAGACTATGTCGAGCAATGAGTGAGTGACAGAACAGGCAATATAAAGTGCGGCTGACCAATCAGAGCCGGGGGCAGACCTGGAGGAATGCGTGGAGCTGTCTCAGATAGGTCCGCTTGATTGGTAGGCAGGTGAGTACCTCCATTCTGGTATGACAAAGAAAGGACATAGAGTCCAACCAAGGTGCAACAGAAATAATTCACAGGTATGTCATATACCATCCAATAAATCCCATATGTAACGGATAATAGCAATCTTGATCCTGGGTATACAAGTCCTAATAAAGCTGCTCCAATATATTAAATAGGAGTACTGACATGAAGTGTCATCAGAACCTATAGTTCATGAACACGTGACCGCCAAATTGAAGGGCTTAAACCGCAGAGTGGGATTTATAGGGTACTGAGGAGACACAAATACCAATGGTAGAGTGTCCCCTTTTAACCAACCACACTCAGATAGAGCCCCAGAGCATATAGGTAACACAGTCAGTAAACAGCCAGGCAATACCACAGTACACTCACTGTTTGTATAAAGTGAAAGCGAACAGCAGGAACTCCGTGTAAGCGTGCATCCAACTTGATAGAAGATCAGGAGAAGAACAGCCTCTGGGGAGGAAAGTGGAGCACAGCGCAGGGCCAAAATACAGGAACCAGCACACCATAGGTTAAAAACTACTTTATAAAGCGACTAGGGGAGACACCAACTGTGGAGCAACCACCCACTGACGCGTTTCGGGCTAAGCCCTTTGTCAAAGGGTATGACCCCAATACAAAAAACACACATTTATATACACAATTTACATAATAGATCGCGTCTTTAGCCGGAAGTGACGTCAGCGGACCCAGCCGAGGGTCTCGCGAGACTTACCAGTGTACCCGGAGTCTCAGGAGACAAACAGAGTAGATCTCACTGCGCCACCTGGCTTGGAGGACGCGTCAGTACATAAACAAAGACAGTGTATCCGGATACACAGTTGGTGTCTCCCCTAGTCGCTTAATAAAGTCGTTTTTAACCTATGGTGTGCTGGTTCCTGTATTTTGGCCCTGCGCTGTGCTCCACTATCCTCCCCAGAGGCTGTTCTTCTACTTCCATTCTGGGGAAACCGCCTGCACGCCAGCTGGGGGCGTGGTTTCACTGCTAGTGCAGTGAATAAATTATTTTCACCCGGCACGCGCTGTCCATGCGCGCGCCCGGGACAAATGGCAGCCGCATGATAGAGGGATGGGTTAGGAGCCGAGGCGGACCGCCGGGGATGGCGGGGAACCCCCAGGGCAGCGGAAGAAGACCGGCACCGGCGAGGGGCATGCATCACGGCAGCAGCGGGAGGCAAACGAGGTGAGGAGGGGCCGGGCCGCGGGCGCCGCGATCCCCGAATCCTCACACTTAGAGGGCGGAGCAGCCACTCTGTGTATAATAACATGATACCAGGCAATAATCAGTATATAATATCATACCAGGCAATAATAATGATATAATATCATACCAGGCAATAATAATGATATAATATGATATCAGGCAATAATTAGTATATAATAACATGATAGCAGGTCCAGGGTACATCCTGAGGGTGAAGCCCAAGAACTGTCTGAGGCTGTGTATGCTGATCATCTGCAGTGTAACCAAATTAAGTGATCCTGTTCAAATATATCTTCCAGCCTGAGACTACAATCTATCAGGGGGAGGGGAAGTAAGTTCTCCTGTAGGGATTGCCCCCACATCCCTGGGGCCCGCAAGAGATGGAGGCGCTGTCACCGTGAGAAAGAATCAGTTACTACCCCCCAGAAGCCTGTCCTGTTCTCCTCCACAACACCGCAGGAGACTCAGATCCACTGTGAGACAGCAGGTATGCACCACACCACACACCGTATAGCAGTGAAATCTCCCAGAGGGTGGGGGGAACATGTGTTACAATTAGTATATACAGGAGGGCCCCGGGCATGCGGCGGGTTCTGTTCTAAGGGCCCGTCGCAAAGCGAAAATCGCTAGAAAGCAGAACCGGCGATTTTCAGTGAGTGCGCATGCGCAGACCGGCAATTCGCCCTTCTACGCATTCACAACTTCAACAAACCCCCCCCCCTCATTCTGCGCATGCGCGACCTCGGACCGTTCTGCGCATGCGCAGATATGGTGGCCCCCTGTTCAATACCGCCAAATCGGCGAATCACAGAGAAGCGGGGCCTTGTTGTAATAACATGATATCAGGCAATAATTATTATATGAACAAACAAAAATACAGTTATCGCTCAGTACCGAAGACATACAATTTAGTATCAGGCTCCAGGTGCGTAGGGAGAAGATAAAGCACAAACACAAATGGCGAACAGAGTCACCCGGGTCCCTATTACAGTAGCACGCAATCATGGTGCACAAGTACAATTGACAAGGATTCATATCCATTGCTTTAACCAATATCCCACTACCCCAATGAGGGTATAACAACAGTAACAGACAGACGGTCTGTATAAAAACAGAAAATAACAAAACTTTAATGTTGACAGATAGTCACGCCGAAACAAGTGTAAGTATGTACAAGTGAGTTAAAAAAGGAATAAAAATGATCTCGAGGGGGGGTGTATCAGGTTGGAAGCTGGTAGTGAAATCAATCAGCTTAATAGCTATATTATGATATAATATAGGCCCCCTGAAGAAGTGTCTGTAGACACGAAACGGCGTCGGGGTGCAGTGACTTCACGGTTGTGGCGCCTGCGAGCGGGACGGTGTTCAGGACAGTGGTAGCGGGAGATCTTCTCACTCTGCTCGGAGATACGGTTGTATACAAGACACCACTGACATTGTGGTGTTGCAGCTGCAGCTTTCTGATAATGTCAGTTCTGGGGTTGAGGGTTGGCGCATTATCTGACAAGAGGCATCCTTAGGTGTACAGGTGTTTACCACTGCACCACTATATACTGCCTGCACTTACAGCGTGTATGTTGTTATACACCACACTCTTTATTATAGCTACCTCTGCTGCGGCTGCAGCTTATGATATACCACGTGTGTATTCAGTTTGTGGTATATATACCTTAGCAGGGTTATATTAGTATTGACTATACCGCACCACTATTATATATGGATTGATTGGTAGTGAGGCTAAGATTATCATAATATAGCTATTAAGCTGATTGATTTCACTACCAGCTTCCCACCTGATACACCCCCCCTCAGGGGAACATTTTTATTCCTTTTTTAACTCACCTCTACTTACTTACACTTGTTTCGGCGTGACTGTCAACATTAAAGTTTTGTTATTTTCTGTCTGTCTGTTACTGTTGTTATACCCTCATTGGGGTAGTGGGATATTGGTTAAAGCAATAATTATTATATGTAATCCATGCGGGACCCACCCACCGTAGAGGCTACACCAACATCGCTGGGATCAGTGGATCCGCTTCACCTTCTGGCCGTACCCGGGTGCAGGAGCACCTGGGCAGGTACTCCAAGTGCACCAACTGTACACACATTAGTGGGGCAGCGCTGTCTCACACTTTGGGTGGGTTATCTCTGTGGACACCAGGGTGGTTGGGTGCCCAGGGGCACCGCAGTACTTTGGGGTGACCACTACCGGGGTGTAGACACGGTGAGGGGTGATGGCCATGCGAGGCCTGGTGGGTAGCTGTAACCATTAGTTATCGTTATATAGTAAACTTGTTCTGCGTGACCCAGTGCGTGCTCGTTATTATGTGTCCGGTAACGGGGTTATTCTACATATAGAATCCCGTACAGGTGGAGGCGCTACCGAGCACCGATCCAGGTACACCCCAGGTTCCCAGCAGCGGAGGCTCAGGACTCGTGAGCCACAGGTATTGCACCACACATACGCTGTAGCTACACATCTCCCAAGGGGGTGGGGAAAGTGTGTTACATATATAATATGATATCAGGCAATAATTATTATATAATAACATGATATCAGGGAACAATTATAATATGATATCAGGCAATAATTATTATATAATAACATGATATCAGGGAATAATTATAATATGATATCAGGCAATAATTATTATTATATAATAACATGATCAGGCAATAATTATTATTATATAATAACATGATATCAGGGAATAATTATTATATAATAACATGATATCAGGGAATAATTATTATTATATAATAACATGATATCAGGGAATAATTACAATATGATATCAGGCAATAATTAATATATAATAACATGATACCAGACACTAATGTTCATATATAAATATAGCACGGACAGAAACCTCGCACTGTCTCTGGCTGTCCCAGGCTACTGTCCTCACCTCCACCACGCATGCGCAGGACACTGATCACAGCCCTGCCCCCCGGCCGATTAGCTGCGCATGCTCAGAGCGGGTTGAACGCTTGTGTCTTGCGCGGTGGGAGGGAGAGAGCTCGCGCGGCCGGCTCCGGCTTTCTGCAGTGATTGGTTGCGCGCGCGCAGAACGGCCGCGCGCGCGCCTTGGCCGCCATTTTTCGGACTGGATAAACGCCCCCGTCGGTTACCATGGGGATGACGTTACATGTTCTCCAGCGGCCATCTTTAATTTAGGATAAAAACAAAATAGCCAGCACTGTATCTTTATTTTATTCACACTTATTACTGCTGGGGTCCCCTGCCTGCCCTGAGACCAGTGTGAGCTCACTGGGGGGGAGGGAACTCTCACAGAAAAGGGGATTTATCAAAGTAACATCCCATTAACACACTTATAAAGGAAGGAATGTGTGTTTATTTGGGCTGGTGTCACTCGGTGTGCTGTGGCCTTATTATTACAGTATAGTAAGTAAGCGCTTGTGGTTACAGTGCCCCTGGGTAGGCACGCTCAGCACTGAGCCCCTGCAGCCGCAATGAGAGCGGCTTTAGCAGGGGCTCGCGCACGCTTCCGCCAGCGCGCGGAAGTGTGTGACATGAAAATTTTAGATTTGGCGCTCGCCGGAGCACAGGGCCGGTCACGTGAGCGGTTCGACCAATGAGGGCAAACCAGCTCCGTGACGTCACTGGCCCGCCCCCGGACGACGCGCTAACCAAGGCCAGGGAAAGCACCCGCTTTCCCTCAGCCTCAGCGCGCCTCCGCACGGGAGAAGGCACCCTGGACGCAGCCTAACACAGTGTTATAGGAGAAACTGCTGCAATGTGAGGGCCGCGCGGGACGTGTCACATTTGTGGCGTCCTCATTCTCACAAGGCCCAGCCCTGATTCTCTGGGAGTCCCGCTCATTATTAATACCGGCGTCCCGTCACCGTGCCACATTAAAATGCAACTGAGAATGACATTGATTTCAGTCCCTGACACCCGGAGGCCGGTGCGGTTTTGTGTAAGAAGCAGCAGAGATAATGAAGCTGTCAGAGAGTAATATCAGACCCTCCGGACACAGGCGCTTAAATGTCACTTTTGTAAATAGCAGATCTTCCGCCATTTAGCACAGATCAGTAGGCACCATCGCAGTTTCTCTGCTCGTGCTGGATGGAGACACTTTCAAACGATGGGGTAATACACTGTTCGCGATGCTCAACAGGTCTCTGGCAGTGATGGGGTAAATACACCGTTAGCGATGCTTTGCGGGTGACTGGCAACGATGGGGTTAATATAGTTAGCAATGCTCTGCGGGTCTCTGGCAACGAAGGGGTTAATACGTTACTAGTGATGCTCTTCGGGTCTCTGGCAGTGATGGGGTTAATACATTGCTATTGATGCTAAGCGGGTCGCTGGCAGTGCTGGGTATAATACATCACTAGTAATAATCTCAGGTCTCTGGCACTGCTGGGGTTAATACATTGCTAGCGATGCTCTGCAACTCTCTGGCAGTGCTGGGGTTAATACATTGCTAGTGATGCTCTGCAGGTCTCTGGCAGTGCTGGGGTTAATACATTGCTAGTGATGCTCTGCAGGTCTCTGGCAGTGATGGGGTTAATACATTCCTAGTAATGCTCTCGGGTCTCTGGGAGTGATGAAGTTAATACATTGCCAGTGATGCTCTGTGGGTCCCTGGCAATGATGGGGTTAATACATTGCCAGTGATGCTCTGTGGGTCTCTTGCAGTGCTGGGGTTAATACATTGCTAGTAATGATCTTCGGGTCTGTGGCAGGGATGGGGTTAATACATTGCTAATAATTCTCAGCGGGTCTCTGGCAGTGCTGGGGTTAATACATTGCTAGTGATGCTCTGCGGGTCTCTGGCAGTGCTGGGGTTAATACATTGCTAGTAATGCTCTGCGGATCTCTGGCAGTGATGGGGTTAATATATTTCTAGCGCTACTCTGATAGTCTCTGGTAGTGATGGGGTTAATACATTGCTAGTGATGCTCTGCGGGTCTCTGGCAGTGATGGGGTTAATAGATTGCTAGTGATGCTCTGGCAGTGCTGCGGTTAATACATTGCGTGTCTGGCAGTGCTGGGGTTAATACATTGCGGGTCTCTGGCAGTGCTGGGGTTAATACATTGCTAGTGATGCTCTGTGTGTCTCTGGTAGTGATGGGGTTAATACATTGCTAGTGATGCTCTGCAGGTCTCTGGCAGTGATGGGGTTAATACATTGCTAGTGATGCTCTGAGGGTCTCTGGCAGTTATGGGGTTAATACATTGCTAATAATGCTCTGCGGGTCTCTGGCAGTGATGGGGTTAATACATTGCTAATAATGCTCTGCGGGTCTCTGGCAGTGATGGGGTTAATACATTGCTACTGATGCTCTGCAGGTCTCTGGCATTGCTGGGGTTAATACATTGCTAGTGATGCTCTGCGTGTCTCTGGTGGTGATGGGGTTAATACATTGCCAGTGATGCTCTGGCAGTGCTGGGGTTAATATATTGCTAGTGATGCTCTGCGGGTCTCTGGTGGCGATGGGGTTAATAGATTGCTAGCAATGCTCTGCGGGTCTCTGGCGGCGATGGGGTTAATAGATTGCTATTGATGCTCTGCGGGTCTTTGGCAGTGATGGTGTTAATGGAAAAAAGGATGGTGTGTTTAGCGCTAAAAATGAAGTGTATACAAATGCAGTGCAAGAAATATCTAACAACGTGGTAAAAATATTAATACAGTATGGCAAGGCTGCCAGGAAAAACTAACCCAAACACAGTTAGTGATAGACAAAGAAAACAATACAGACCGGCGCCTTAAAGTCCAAATGGGAGATATAAAAGTTCAATGGATGATTGGAATGACCAATGGATGTTAATAGCAGGTCCCTAGGAAAGGCGCAGGTGAGGGTAGTATATCTCTCTGATGGATGGTGTTGGTGGACCCGTGCCACGTGTAGATGCCTGCCGGAGCTTCCTTGGATATACTACCCTCACCTGCGCCTTTCCTAGGGACCTGCTATTAACATCCATTGGTCATTCCAATCATCCATTGAACTTTTATATCTCCCATTTGGACTTTAAGGCGCCGGTCTTTATTGTTTTCCCAGTGATGGTGTTAATACATTGCCAGTGATGCTCAGCAGGTTTCTGGCAGTGATGGGGTTAATACATTGCCAGTGACAGCTGTTTGCAGTAATAAGTACCTCCTGTATCTCAGGCTGCGTGGGTCCCTCCCTCCTCCTGTATCTCAGGCTGCGTGGGTCCCTCCCTCCTCCTGTATCTCAGGCTGTGTGGGTCCCTCCCTCCCCCTGTATCTCAGGCTGCGTGGGTCCCTCCCTCCTCCTGTATCTCATGCTGCGTGGGTCCCCTCCCTCCTCCTGTATCTCAGGCTGCGTGGGTCCCCTCCCTCCTCCTGTATCTCAGACTGCGTGGGTCCCTCCCTCCTCCTGTATCTCAGGCTGCGTGGGTCCCCTCCCTCCTCCTGTATCTCAGGCTGCGTGGGTCCCTCCCTCCTCCTGTATCTCAGGCTGCGTGGGTCCCCTCCCTCCTCCTGTATCTCAGGCTGCGTGGGTCCCTCCCTCCTCCTTTATCTCAGGCTGCGTGGGTCCCTCCCTCCTCCTGTATCTCAGGCTGCGTGGGTCCCTCCCTCCTCCTGTATCTCAGGCTGCGTGGGTCCCCTCCCTCCTCCTGTATCTCAGGCTGCGTGGGTCCCTCCCTCCTCCTGTATCTCAGGCTGCGTGGGTCCCTCCCTCCCTCCTGTATCTCAGGCTGCGTGGGTCCCCTCCCTCCCTCCTGTATCTCAGGCTGTGCTGGGTCCCTCCCTCCTCCTGTATCTCAGGCTGCGTGGGTCCCCTCCCTCCTCCTGTATCTCAGGCTGCGTGGGTCCCTCCCTCCTCCTGTATCTCAGGCTGCGTGGGTCCCTCCCTCCCTCCTGTATCTCAGGCTGCGTGGGTCCCCTCCCTCCTCCTGTATCTCAGGCTGCGTGGGTCCCTCCCTCCTCCTGTATCTCAGGCTGCGTGGGTCCCTCCCTCCTCCTGTATCTCAGGCTGCGTGGGTCCCTCCCTCCTCCTGTATCTCAGGCTGCGTGGGTCCCTCCCTCCCTCCTGTATCTCAGGCTGCGTGGGTCCCTCCCTCCTCCTGTATCTCAGGCTGCGTGGGTCCCTCCCTCCTCCTGTATCTCAGGCTGCGTGGGTCCCTCCCTCCTCCTGTATCTCAGGCTGCGTGGGTCCCTCCCTCCCTCCTGTATCTCAGGCTGCGTGGGTCCCTCCCTCCTCCTGTATCTCAGGCTGCGTGGGTCCCCTCCCTCCTCCTGTATCTCAGGCTGCGTGGGTCCCCTCCCTCCTCCTGTATCTCAGGCTGTGCTGGGTCCCTCCCTCCTCCTGTATCTCAGGCTGCGTGTGTCCCCTCCCTCCCTCCTATATGTCAGGCTGCGTGGGTCCCCTCCCTCCTCCTGTATCTCAGGCTGCGTGGGTCCCCTCCCTCCTCCTGTATCTCAGGCTGCGTGGGTCCCCTCCCTCCTCCTGTATCTCAGGCTGCGTGGGTCCCTCCCTCCTCCTGTATCTCAGGCTGCGTGGGTCCCCTCCCTCCCTCCTATATGTCAGGCTGCGTGGGTCCCCTCCCTCCTCCTGTATCTCAGGCTGCGTGGGTCCCCTCCCTCCTCCTGTATCTCAGGCTGCGTGGGTCCCCTCCCTCCTCCTGTATCTCAGGCTGCGTGGGTCCCTCCCTCCTCCTGTATCTCAGGCTGCGTGGGTCCCCTCCCTCCCTCCTATATGTCAGGCTGCGTGGGTCCCCTCCCTCCTCCTGTATCTCAGGCTGCGTGGGTCCCTCCCCCCTCCTGTATCTCAGGCTGCGTGGGTCCCCTCCCTCCTCCTGTATCTCAGGCTGCGTGGGTCCCTCCCTCCCTCCTGTATCTCAGGCTGCGTGGGTCCCCTCCCTCCTCCTGTATCTCAGGCTGTGCTGGGTCCCCTCCCTCCTCCTGTATCTCAGGCTGCGTGGGTCCCCTCCCTCCTCCTGTATCTCAGGCTGCGTGGGTCCCTCCCTCCTCCTGTATCTCAGGCTGCGTGGGTCCCTCCCTCCTCCTGTATCTCAGGCTGCGTGGGTCCCTCCCTCCTCCTGTATCTCAGGCTGCGTGGGTCCCTCCCTCCTCCTGTATCTCAGGCTGAGTGGGTCCCTCCCTCCCTCCTGTATCTCAGGCTGCGTGGGTCCCTCCCTCCTCCTGTATCTCAGGCTGCGTGGGTCCCCTCCCTCCTCCTGTATCTCAGGCTGCGTGGGTCCCCTCCCTCCTCCTGTATCTCAGGCTGCGTGGGTCCCCTCCCTCCTCCTGTATCTCAGGCTGTGCTGGGTCCCTCCCTCCTCCTGTATCTCAGGCTGAGTGGGTCCCTCCCTCCCTCCTGTATCTCAGGCTGCGTGGGTCCCTCCCTCCTCCTGTATCTCAGGCTGCGTGGGTCCCCTCCCTCCTCCTGTATCTCAGGCTGCGTGGGTCCCCTCCCTCCTCCTGTATCTCAGGCTGCGTGGGTCCCCTCCCTCCTCCTGTATCTCAGGCTGTGCTGGGTCCCTCCCTCCTCCTGCAGGTGATGTCAGAGTTTCTGTTGTCTTCTTAAGATCCCTGTGACTCAGCCACAGCTCCGGAGACCAACATGTCGCCAGCCACTGGCATCCTCATCCTGGGACTCGTTCTGTGCTCTGTGGGAAGCTGCGTAGCAAGATGGGGAGCAGTTACTCCAAGTAAGTAACACGGCAGGAAGGTATGGGAGAGGAGTAATACAGCAGGAAGGTATGGGAGAGCAGTAACAGAGCAGGAAGGTATGAGAGGGGAGTAACACAGCAGGATGGTACTGTATGGGAGGGGAGTAACACAGCAGGAAGGTATTTATTTATAAGATGTTTTTTACCAGGAAGTAATACATTGAGAGTTGTTTTCAAGTACAGTATGTCCTGGGCATAGGAGTTAAAATGACAAATAATACATGGTTACAAATACAGTCACATAAATGAACAGGGTATACATTATATACAAGACATTGCATGCATACTTAAAGATAATATATATTATAAGCGTATGTAACAGTTACAGATCAGATTAAAATGTGAGACAGCTTTGGTTTTGAAAGAACTGAAACTGGTGGTGGATGTGAGAGTCTCCGGTAGACTGTTCCAGTTTGGGGTGTAATGTGAGAGAAGGAGGAACGTCCGGATACTTTGCTGAATCTTGGGACCATGAACAGTCTTTTGGAGTCAGATCTCAGATGATAAGTTCTGCATGTGGTAGGGGTGAGGAGCTTGTTCAGATAGATGGGTAGCTTGCCCAGAAAGTATTTGAAGGCAAGACAGGAAAGGTGAACTTTGCGCCTAGACTCTAGTGATGACCAATCTAGTTCTTTGAGCATTTCGCAGTGATGTGTGTTGTAGTTGCATTGGAGAACAAAACTGCATATTGAATTGTAGAGGGTGTCAAGTTTGCTAAGGTGGGTTTGAGGTGCTGAGCCATATACTATGTCTCCATAGTCAATAATTGGCATTAGCATCTGCTGTGCGATATGCTTTCTGACCAGCAGGCTTAGGGAGGTTTTGTTCCTGTAAAGTACACCTAGTTTGGCATAGGTTTTGGATGTCAGGGTATCAATGTGCATTCTGAATGTTAAGTGGGAGTCAAACCATATGCCCAGGTATTTAAAACTAGTGACAGGGGTTAGGGTGGTGTTAGTGTTTGTTCTAATCAGGAGCTCAGTCACTCGAAGGTTTAAAAATTAAGTCTTGGTCCCAAATACCATTGTTACAGTCTTGTCAGTGTTTAAAAACAGTTTGTTTTGGGAAATCCAGTTTTCGAGTCTCAAAAAGTCAGACTGAAGTATGTGTTGAAGGTCAGAGAGGCTATGGCTGTGTGCATATAGGATTGTGTTATCTGCATACATGTGTATTGAGGCTTCCTGACAAGCTGTGGGAAGATCATTGATGAACACTGAGAAGAGTAGGGGCCCCAGAACATAGCTTTGTGGGACACCACAGGTGATATCCAGGGGGTTGGAGTTAGAGCCTGAGATGGACACATGTTGGGATATACTTGATAGGTAGGACTGAAACCAGTTTAAAGCATGTTTCCCTATTCCAGAGCTCTGGAGTTTGTTAAGCAGGATAGCATGATCAACTGTATCAAAAGCCTTTGCAAAATCTAGGAATACTGCACCAGTGAGTTGTCCCAGTTCCATTCCACACTGGATTTCATTGCAAACTTTTAGCAGGGTAGTTACGGTGGAGTGTTTGGGGCGAAAGCCTGATTGGAATTGGCTAGGGAAAATTGTCTTGGTATAGTAATCGCTTAATTGGGAGTGGACACATTTTCCCATGACTTTGGATAGTATTGGGAGAAGAGAGATTGGCCTGTAGTTTGAGACAGTGTTTTTGTTCCCACTTTTGAAGATTGGGACAACTCTGGCAGTTTTCCAGGTCTTAGAGATATGGCCTGCAGACAGGATAGAGTTGACTATGGAAGCAAGCGGTTTGGCAATGGCTGGGGCACCAAGTCTTAGGAACTTAGATTGTAGTAAGTCAGGTCCACAGTGGCTGCTTAGTTTTAATTTGAGGAGTGCTTGTGTAATCTCCTCTTCGGATACTGGACCAAATTGAAAATTGTGGGCAGTGTTGGGACGGGGTGGGGCTAAAGGGGTACTCCCAGGATGAGATTCAGGTTTGTGGTTTGGGCTGCGTTTCGCTAATAAGTTAGTAGCACACCCCACAAAGTAATCATTGAATGCATTTGCAATGTTGGTGGGGTTTGTCAGAGTAATATCCCCCTTAGTGATATTACTTGGTTGTTGATGGTTAGGAGCCTGGAATATGTTGTTGATAACCTTCCAGAAGTTAGCTGGTTTGATGTATTCTGGAGGAGATTGTCAGAGTAATATCGTGCTTTTGCATGCCTTGTTTGGTATGTGAGGGAGGTGAGTAACACAGCAGGGAGATATGGGAGGAAGGTGAGTAACACAGCAGGGAGATATGGGAGGGAGGTGAGTAACACAGCAGGGAGATATGGGAGGGAGGTGTGTAACACAGCAGGGAGATATGGGAGGGAGGTGAGTAACATGGCAGGGAGATATGGGAGGGAGGTGAGTAACACGGCAGGGAGATATGGGAGGGAGGTGAGTAACATGGCAGGGAGATATGGGAGGGAGGTGAGTAACACGGCAGGGAGATATGGGAGGGAGGGGAGTAACATGGCAGGGAGATATGGGAGGGAGGTGAGTAACATGGCAGGGAGATATGGGAGGGAGGTGAGTAAAACGGCAGGGAGATATGAGAGGGAGGTGAGTAACATGGCAGGGAGATATGGGAGGGAGGTGAGTAACATGGCAGGGAGATATGGGAGGGAGGTGAGTAACACCGCAGTGAGATATGGGAGGGAGGTGAGTAACATGGCAGGGAGGTATGGGAGGGAGGTGAGTAACATGGCAGGGAGGTATGGGAGGGAGATTGTGGTGTAGCCGTGTGTCTATGAGGCTCCAATAAAGTTTTTTCTACTAACCCGGAAGTGCCCTGAAGTTTGTCACGGGCTTTGGCACCGGAACCTTTTCCTTCTAGGGACAGGATACGTGACTGAATTAGGATTTTAGTTGCATCATGATTGAGAAAAGTGCATATTCCGGCAATATCTCTGAGGTGATATTCCCATGTTTACTTGTATCTGCCATCACAGTCTACATGGGATTGTGGGTCAGAGCAACAGTCTTAAGCGTACCCCAGTGACACATTTCCTAATGATATCTCATAAGGGGAAAAATAAATTCCTTCCTGACTCCAAGAATTGGCAATCGGATTAATCCCTGGATTAACATCCTTCCCATGTTTACTTATTTGGTATATCCCTGTATACCTTTCCTTTCTAAGATGTCCAACCTTTTTTTGAACATCTATTGTATCTGCCATCACAGTCTCCATGGGTAATGAATTCCACACTGTAACTGCCCTTACTGTAAAGAACCCTTTGTTGATGGGATATGGGAGGGAGGCGAGTAACATGGCATGTAGATATGGCATAGTACCAGAGGATTATCCGATCCAGAACCACGTACCCCCGCCTTGCAGCGCAGCCGCGGCAGCATCATCACCAGAACCGCGGCTTTAAGCTTTTTCAGCTGCAGTTCCAGAGACCAGAGATGTATTGATACATCTCTCTGTCAACTAAATCCAATTCACACCGCTTCCTCAACCATGCATTGAAATCTCTTGTAAGAAGAGTCGTGCCTATAGACTCGCAATACCTGAGGATGCCACCTGCCTAAACGCTGTCCCTAACCCCAGAACTCCCTAATCGCCTCCTGTACTACTCTAACTGCATTCCTAGCCAGGTCATCGCTTAGGTGGACAACGACCTCTCTCCCTCCTGTCTTGCTGCCCTAACAACTCCCAGAATGCACCTCCTATTCATCTGATCTGTAGCGCAGGTGGGCACCTTATCTCTTCCCCTCACTAGCTGCTCCCACATCTATACCCCTGGGATCCCATTATCCTCGCTGTGCGCCTCCTAAACCAGAACCTCCCCCTCCCCCACCTCTCTCCCACATCTATACCCCTGGGATCCCATTATCCTCGCTGTGCGCCTCCTAAACCAGAACCTCCCCCTCCCCCACCTCTCTCCCACATCTATACCCCTGGGATCCCATTATCCTCGCTGTGCGCCTCCTAAACCAGAACCTCCCCCTCCCCCACCTCTCTCCCACATCTATACCCCTGGAATCCCATTATCCTCGCTGTGCGCCTCCTAAACCAGAACCTCCCCCACCTCTCTCCCACATCTATACCCCTGGAATCCCATTATCCTCGCTGTGCGCCTCCTAAACCAGAACCTCCCCCTCCCCCACCTCTCTCCCACATCTATACCCCTGGAATCCCATTATCCTCGCTGTGCGCCTCCTAAACCAGAACCTCTCTCTCTCTCTCTCTCTCTCTCTCTCTCTCTCTCTCTCTCTCTCTCTCTCTCTCTCTTTCTTTCCCGAAATATGAATCTTTTAAAGCGGTCTTAAACAAGCGAAACCGTGCATGTACTGAGGCAGCGTTACTGAGGCAGCGTTCTGTTTGGGGTTTCCTGAAGATTAGATATCCTGTTTCTCTGAGTCTGATGCTACAGTAGCAAACCTTCTCGTCACAGATGGCAGAGAAACCCCTTCCACTGCCTGTACCTGCTCTCTCCTCTGTTTCTAAGGGCCGTTTGATACTGTGTGCGGCCGTGCCCAAGTGCATGTGTGAACGCGCGTGCACGTGCCGCATGCATTTCGCGTGTGGCGTGTATTAAATAATATTTTTTAAATAAAATAAAATGTAATAAAAATAATTTTTATTTATTTAACTTTGACACACACACACACACACACACACACACACACACACACACACACACACACACACACACACACACACACACACACACACACACACACACACACACACACACACACACACACACACACACACACACACACACACACACACACACTACAGCGCGGGTAGCGGGACACAAAATCATTCCTTTTCTCATCTTCTCCCTCGTCGGTCCGCTCTAAGCTCCCTGCCGTGCGCGCGGCACTATTATAGAATGGCTGGCTATCCTCAGCCAACTTAAACTGCCGCACGCGCGGCATCTGCAGGATGTATAGAAGGCATGCACTCTCTCTGCATACAGGATGTATAGAAGGCATGCACTCTCTCTGCATACAGGATGTATAGAAGGCATGCACTCTCTCTGCATGCAGGATGTATAGAAGGCATGCACTCTCTCTGCATGCAGGATGTATAGAAGGCATGCACTCTCTCTGCATACGGCATGCACTCTCTCTGCATACAGGATGTATAGAAGGCATGCACTCTCTCTACATACAGGATGTATAGAAGGCATGCACTCTCTCTGCATACAGGATGTATAGATGGCATGCACTCTTTCTGCATACAGGATGTATAGAAGGCATGCACTCTCTCTGCATACAGGATGTATAGAAGGCATGCACTCTCTCTGCATACAGGATGTATAGAAGGCATGCACTCTCTCTGCATACAGGATTATAGAAGGCATGCACTCTCTCTGCATACAGGATGTATAGAAGGCATGCACTCTCTCTGCATACAGGATGTATAGAAGGCATGCACTCTCTCTGCATGCAGGATGTATAGAAGGCATGCACTCTCTCTGCATACAGGATGTATAGAAGGCATGCACTCTGCATGCAGGATGTATAGAAGGCATGCACTCTCTCTGTATGCAGGATGTATAGAAGGCATGCACTCTCTCTGCATACAGGATGTATAGAAGGCATGCACTCTCTCTGCATACAGGATGTATAGAAGGCATGCACTCTGCATGCAGGATGTATAGAAGGCATGCACTCTCTCTGCATGCAGGATGTATAGAAGGCATGCACTCTCTCTGCATACAGGATGTATAGAAGGCATGCACTCTCTCTACATACAGGATGTATAGAAGGCATGCACTCTCTTTGCATACAGGATGTATAGAAGGCATGCACTCTCTTTGCATGCAGGATGTATAGAAGGCATGCACTCTCTCTGCATACAGGATGTATAGAAGGCATGCACTCTCTCTGCATGCAGGATGTATAGAAGGCACGCACTCTCTCTGCATACAGGATGTATAGAAGGCATGCACTCTCTCTGCATACAGGATGTATAGAAGGCATGCACTCTCTTTGCATACAGGATGTATAGAAGGCATGCACTCTCTTTGCATGCAGGGTGTATAGAAGGCATGCACTCTCTCTGCATGCAGGATGTATAGAAGGCATGCATTCTCTTTGCGTGCAGTCTCTGCAGGATGTATAGAAGGCATGCACTCACTTTGCGTGCAGTCTCTGCAGGATGTATAGAAGTCATGCACTCTCTTTGTGTGCAGTCTGTATAGAAGGCATGCACTCTCTCTGTGTGCAGTCTGCAGGATGTATAGAAGGCATGCACTCTCTCTGCGTGCAGTCTCTGCAGGATGTATAGAAGGCATGCACTCTCTCTGCATGCAGGATGTATAGAAGGCATGCACTCTCTTTGCGTGCAGTCTCTACAGGATGTATAGAAGGCATGCACTCTCTTTGCGTGCAGTCTCTGCAGGATGTATAGAAGGCATGCACTCTCTTTGCGTGCAGTCTCTGCAGGATGTATAGAAGGCATGCACTCTCTCTGCGTGCAGTCTGCAGGATGTATAGAAGTCATGCACTCTCTGTGTGCAGTCTCTGCAGGATGTATAGAAGGCATGCACTCTCTCTGCGTGCAGTCTGCAGGATGTATAGAAGGCATGCACTCTCTCTGCGTGCAGTCTGCAGGATGTATAGAAGGCATGCATTCTCTCTGCGTGCAGTCTGCAGGATGTATAGAAGGCATGCACTCTCTCTGCGTGCAGTCTGCAGGATGTATAGAAGGCATGCACTCTCTCTGCGTGCAGTCTGCAGGATGTATAGAAGGCATGCATTCTCTCTGCGTGCAGTCTGCAGGATGTATAGAAGGCATGCACTCTCTCTGCGTGCAGTCTCTGCAGGCTGTATAGAAGGCATGCACTCTCTCTGCGTGCAGTCTCTGCAGGATGTAAAGAAGTCATGCACTCTCTTTGCGTGCAGTCTCTGCAGGATGTATAGAAGGCATGCACTCTCTCTGCGTGCAGTCTGCAGGATGTATAGAAGGCATGCACTCTCTCTGCGTGCAGTCTGCAGGATGTATAGAAGGCATGCACTCTCTCTGCGTGCAGTCTCTGCAGGATGTATAGAAGGCATGCACTCTCTCTGCGTGCAGTCTCTGCAGGATGTATAGAAGTCATGCACTCTCTTTGCGTGCAGTCTCTGCAGGATGTATAGAAGGCATGCACTCTCTCTGCGTGCAGTCTGCAGGATGTATAGAAGTCATGCACTCTCTGCGTGCAGTCTCTGCAGGATGTATAGAAGGCATGCACTCTCTCTGCGTGCAGTCTGCAGGATGTATAGAAGGCATGCACTCTCTCTGCGTGCAGTCTGCAGGATGTATAGAAGGCATGCATTCTCTCTGCGTGCAGTCTGCAGGATGTATAGAAGGCATGCACTCTCTCTGCGTGCAGTCTCTGCAGGATGTATAGAAGGCATGCACTCTCTGCAGGATGTATAGAAGTCATGCACTCTCTTTGCGTGCAGTCTCTGCAGGATGTATAGAAGGCATGCACTCTCTCTGCATGCAGTCTCTTTGCGTGATGTCTCATACTTCTTTCTCATTGCAGGTGATCAGACCCTGGACAGAGCGTGTCGCCTTACAGGGGGAATGTGCCTTGACAGCTGCTACTCTCCGCTGTTTCAGAGAGGATCATGTAACAACGGTCCCTGCTGTTCTCCGATCCTCGGGTGACCCCTCAGAAGCACCCAACACCCCTGATATCCCTGTGACAAGAACCTCTGCAGGTTGTGATACCTTTTACTGGACCAACCCGAGCAATATGCCCAGATGTTACTATACAGGAGATGTTGATATCTTATGAATGACTTCTTCAAAAAGAGGCACAAATACTATTTGCAAAACTGATATTAAATACCTCTCCCTCACATTCATGTCTGTCCTGGCAAAGGTATTAGAACCTGCAACGAATCATCTTTTTTTCAAGCCAAACCTGTGTACCATGTCCCTACGTGTATCCTATAATTAACCTTTTTAATCAACGTGGGGTGCACAGTAGTCACAGTCCCAGAGAAACAAGCACCAACTATACTAATGCTGTACAAATAAAAATAGTCTCCCATCCACTGTTATACTGTGCCGCTGTTATCTGAATGCAAGTTTCCCCTCGTCATCCCTGTCCCCCGTACCCCGTCCCGTATCCAGTGTCGTACACGACAGATCGTCAAACCCTACAGTGATCCAGCAGCCGTATCAGGCCAAACAGGGGCACAAAACTACATCAATGTGATATATTGGGTACAATTGATTGGCTCAGATTGGCACCAGTTTTGACCTGATATAAGTCCCGTATTTAATATGCTGTTAAACCGCTTCCCTGGTTTTGGGGAAGAAATTGGCTCCATTGAAATGCACTTGATGAAAATCTTCTGCTCGGGGAATAGCCTTCACAATACTAACAGGGGCCATGGGGGTATCAGGGCCCGATCCTGCGATACCTGCCATACAAGTCACTGTCCGTTAATGCTGGATCCAGCTACGATAGTCCCATGTAGGAGCTTTGTGAGTTCTGGTTACAGATGGAGCAGACTAAATTGCCCCCACTGATAACTCTGCACATTCCGTTATAACGCAGAATAATTTCCATAGGATTCAATGGCTGTGATAACGCAGACTATCGCACCATGACACACCAGCGGGTACAATTACCTTTCCTACATCTGTATGACCTTTATATCTAACTTCAAACCCGTAAGTCTCTTATGCAATCAGAAATATTTAGGAGAGAAACCGGTTTATATATAACCGGAATTACTTAGTACTTGGGGTGTTACAAAGCTGGTTTCTCGGCCTCTTCCTGCCCTCCTTTCATGCACATTTACTTTAATATCATTCCCATGTAATTACCTCGATCATTAAGAGCAACACTTTCTTACAGTATTTGTCATAACACGATTGTTGGGTGATATTTTAATAACCAAACACAATAATCTCTTACCCCCTCTTCTCCTACCTCCCCCTGCTGGCTACTGTGACCTCCCTCTGTCCTTCTCTGTATGTAGCAATCTTCAGAAGCTTGGGGTGCACAGGAACTGGAAAAAGAGACGGCGTACACAATGGTACAACATTGCTTCTCACACAACTGAAGGGGCCGCACTTACATTTTCCTAATTACAATTAGGCCAAGCGTGGCAATTTTAAAGTGGATTCAATTTACTTTTGCAATACAGGTGTTCTCCCTCCAGACCGATCTCAAAGAAGGGAGAAAAAAGGTGCAGTAGTGTAGATCGTACTGAATAAAAGGCAAATTAATATATTAATATATATATACACATACAGAACATATATATATACAGTGTATATACACATATATATATATATTATATATGTAGCCTCCCCGTCCCAATCGCAGATCGGCCCCCCCTAAGGTGTACTGGGGTCTGGCTACGTGTCTTTATGTGGTGCATACCTGCTGGCAACAGGAGGGCCTGAGTCTCCCGCGATGACATGGGGGATAACAGGAACAGGTTACTGGGGTGAATGCCTTCGTTCTGATTCAATGGTGCAGCGCCTCCATCTTTAGTAAGCCCCAGGAATGCGGGGTGGAATCCTTATCAGAGAGTGTTCCCACACAGGGATGAGAGATTCCAGTCTCACACAAGTTTGTCTTTACAATCAGCAGTCTATATTCTCAGCAGGGCAGCAGCAGCAGCAGCCAACAGGTACAGTTTAGTTCATACACCGTCCACCAACTGTTCTCCCTTTGTGATGGTCCTTCCCTGCCTCCACTCTGGATCAAGGGCATCCAGAGTGGGGCTAACTCTTCCCTCACACCCTAAGCATGGTGAGAGGTATTGGTCCACCTCACTAACTACACTATGGTTGGATCAGCTCTACTCATGAGCTGATCACTCCTCTCCTCCAACTGTAACTCACTACCAACTTGTCACTTCTACACATCACACTCGTCTTGTCACACTAAATAGGAAGTGCACTGCTCTTTTATGATATCAGCAGGCACCGCCCCTGTGTCTCTTGCTTTGACACAGGGTCAGGTGACCTACCTCCACCACTCAGGGCAAGTGCTTGAAGTGGGGGAAACCCATGATAACTCCTGGCAACCTGCCCTTACCAGGGATTATACCAGGAGGAGGATAGAACTATAGCCTCATTTCTTACCAGGGCTACATATCTATACATTTATATTTTCCCTTTGCAAAAGTCACTTCAGTGACGAAACGCATCAGGGTACGTCACCACGACACTACGTCATCACGCAAGTGCGCACTTTACTGCCGGAGAGCGCATGGAGCTGATCTGAGGCTGACAACTTGAAATTGCATTCCAAGCAGAGACACAGTGTTCTCATTCATCAGAAACTGCTGAAGGTGAACCGGATCGGCTATCGATCCTCGGACGTGTTCCAGGACGGTGTTGCCCTGTTGGTGGTGATTATATCACAAACTGCTTATAATTATTTTACTTTTGTGAGTGTCCTTAATCCCCTTGTCCTCTTTTTAATATTAAATGTACTTTTTTACACTATGGGACGTGCGCTCTCTGTTCTTCTCTTTCTATAGATTTCTGTTGGAATTGGTTATTCCTTCTGAGAGCAGCCTTGGATCCCTGGCACTCATCTTATTCCTCATTTTGAATTTTTCTGGACTTGCACTAAGGGTTGGACTTTCTACATTTTTGTTTTTGTTTTTTCTTTTTTGTTATATGTTATCACTATTGTTGGCACGTAATATAGTTTTTTAGATTAATATATTGTCATGTATATATATATTGTTCTTTATATTTTTATTTTTTAGTTAAATATTGTTTATATCACCTTGTTTCACAAGTGGCGCTACTGTATTTTCTTTGTATATATAAAATATATATATATATAAAAAGTAGATTTTACCAGATTTGGAGTCCGGAAAAAACGAGACAGTACACAGTCCAGTAGTTCCAATGAAGTTGTATTCAAAGTAACATGGCACCACCTCCAAGTTCACGTTTATTGCTGTTCTAATAAAATCATGTTCATTGTCTGCACCTGATGAGCATCCAGTTCTTTTCACATCAGTTTAATTTAATCATATTTGTGGTATATATTAGAGTGCTTCTTAGGGGATTGTCTTAGTTCTTTTTTGTGTGTTTTATATTATTCTTATCCCCTAGCACCAACAGTTTACCTTTTACACTTTTTCTGATTTTCTTTTGGGTTTAATTTTTTAATACCCAATTAATCAGTAATATTTAGGTTCTGGTTTAGCCACTTATTATTAGTGTGAGAAACATCCCCTTTTTGTGTGTTTATATATATATATATATATATATATATATATATATATATTTATATAGACCATACGATACCGGTTGCAACACGACATCAAGGGACAGCACGCAGGTAAGTAAATCAAAAATGTTCTATATTTGATAGAAGACACAAAAACCGACGTTTCGGTCCCCCAGTGGGACCTTTCTCAAGGTGTATATACACCTTCCCCAGCCTGTCTCAAGCTGCAGCTCCAGCCCCGCCCCCTGACCTAGGTCTCGCCCCTTCCCTCCCTCTCACCTTTCCAAGCCTGTCTCTCAGGCTGCAGCTCCAGCCCTGCCCACTGACCGAGGCCCCGCCCATTCCCCTCCCTCTTACCTTTCCCAGCCTATCTCTCAGGATGCAGCCCTGCCCACTGACTGAGGCCCCGCCCCTTCCCCTCCCTCTTACCTTTCCCAGCCTATCTCTCAGGATGCAGCTCCGCCCACTAACTGAGGCCCCGCACCTTCCCCTCCCTCTTACCTTTCCCAGCCTATCTCTCAGGATGCAGCCCCGCCCACTGACTGAGGCCCCGCCCCTTCCCCTCCCTCTTACCTTTCCCAGCCTATCTCTCAGGATGCAGCCCCGCCCACTGACTGAGGCCCCACCCCTTCCCCTCCCTCAACTTTTAAGGGTTTTTGATCAACTGCTGTTTCTGCAATCTCCCCCCACGTGGGATTGTATTTGGTTCAAAGACAAAACACCTCGCACAGAACCCTGCTCCCAGAATGAGAGAGCAGGGCTGCACACAGCAAAAAATGGCTGGGCTGGAGGCAAAAAGTAAAAATAAATCATTTATTCAGACATAACAGCCACATCGACAAACAGACAAAAAAGGTGAGTCCTCTGACGCGTTTCCCGTCTCTATCGGCGATTTATCAAAGAGTAACCCGTGTTCAGCAAGCAACTGCCTTTATAGCAGAATCCGTGCTACCGCTGGCAAAAATCACCTGCACCTGATTGATCCGATGGAGTGGGACCAGGTGAGAAATCACAGAAGCCCATAGGTCAGATCTGCCGACGATGCAAAGAGCCCACCCACAAAAACAGGGAACCAAACCTATTTGTTCATTTTGGTGTCAGTATCACTGAGGTTTTGTAGAGTATATAAAAAAGCCATTGCACGGGACGCAACAGGTTGAAACAGCTGTCTGTAAGTAGGTTCACTGCCTCTGCATCTTAACCCCGGCTCTGCTGAAAAGCTGTGCAATGCAGCAAGCATATGATTATAGGCAGTGGTTGACAAATCACCAAAAAAATCTACTCGCCACACAAAAAAATCTACTCGCCACCTAGTACCAAACGTGTGCTGCTTGGGCCAATATTTACTCGCCCGGGGGTTAAATCCACTCGCCCGGGGCGAGCAAATGTATAGGTTTGTCGAACACTGATTATAGGGGTCCATGTCAAAATGGATTTGAAGCAAAAGGTGGCACTGTGTGCTCATTTGCATGTAATTTCCCAGTATCCCTTGCTGCAGTGGGTGATAATGGTGAAAGGCAGGCTTGCAGACCTGTCTAAGACATGCAAATGAGCACACAGTAACGGCTTACTCGGGGGGCTCCAACGTCTGTCCGGGTCTGCTAGAACATGGTCTTTTAGGGTAAGAAAACGATGAGGCGTAATGTACTGTTCCTTTAAACAGGCTTCTGCCTTGTTTATTCAGTCCCAGGCACCGAGACTACAACACTGAATACAAATGCAAAACGAAACCCTGCTGAAATGAGCAATAATTAAACACAGGTTCAGCCTGACTGGGGTTGGGTGGCTCGCCCGCTAACAACAAACAAAATAAGGAACTTTTCAAGTTAACAAAGGAGCAGAATGATTTGTCCTGTTTGGGGGAAAGGCTTTAACCCTTTCTGCTTCCAGCAGCATCCCTGCCTCCAGTCTCTTGGGGAGAGAGGCGAGAGGAACCAGGAAACCAGCTTTAAATACCTGTTTTCTAATTAGCAGGACAGGTGACAGAAATCAGGCAGCAGACAAACTCTGGTCGAGATCCCTCATCCCTCAGGTCCAGCACCTGCCAAACTGTGGGATGGAGAACATCCATTCTGTGGCTGATCTTACCAGCCTAAAGAGGATAGAAGCTGCCCCGTATCCCGGGAGCCCTATATATCGAATGTATTACTATTCCCTGGTTTCTGTCACAATATATATATATATATATAAAAAGGAAAAAAAGTAGCGCCAATAAATTAACAAAAATCTATGTAATTAGCAAAAAAATGATACTAGATACCCTAAATTAATAAAACCATTAATGATATAATATGACATACTAGAATAAACAATTATATAAAAAATTAAATAAAAAAATATTTAAATAACATAACAAATTCAAAGTCCAATGTCCAAACCCTAAGGTGAGTCCTGACAGGTAACAACAGGACAATGTACAGGATCCAGGTGTCCACGGCAGCTCTCACATGGAAAAGCCAATTCCACAGCAAAATCTATGAGAAAAACAAAACAGAGAGCGCACGCCCCATAGTGTAACACTGTAACATTTAATGTAGGGAAGGATGGGTGGGGGGATTTAAAACACTCACAATGTGCAAGTTAAAATATAGCAGTATGTGATTTATAATCACCACCAAGGCTGGTACAATCCGCAACAGATAGAGAGTCCAAGAACAGCTGGAATCAGGCTCCCAAACAGCGCTGTCTCTCCGGTACCACTTGAAATCCTCCAAATCAGTAAGGTATCAGAGTAAGCCTTACTATAACTCCATGTGTTCCCCGGCCGTAAAGGATACACACAACGTGATGACGTAATGTCGCAAGGTACATCCCTGACGCGTTACGTCGCAACAAATGCAACTTTATTAAGAAACATTCCAGAGAAGCACCCCAGGCTCTCACTAGCGGAGGCTCAGGCCTCCTGTGAGCCTGACAGGTATAACGCACCACACCTGGTAACATTAGGTTCCCCGCACACACACACTATATGCGATTGGGTGGGGCAATACCCGTTATATATAAATATATATGTATCATTTGGCGCAATAAGGAAAATAATCCTCTATAGAGAATCCTGTTGGGAGAGGGACTAGATATAGTATGTTGATTGTAGATCAGAAAGTGTTTTGAACTTGTTGCACTAAGCAATAGAAAATGTCAGTGTAACCAGAACATAGACAAATATTGTGCAACAGAAGAAAAGGTTACAGCAAACAATGTCGCTTTTCAAATCGTTGATACAAAATCGCATAGGAGTGTGCCGTGTTATTTCTCTGCTTCTGTGCCCCACGTGTCAGTAACCTCTGACGTAGAGTCCAGCAAAATACATGTGAAGTGGGTGTCTGTGCCTTTTAGTTAGAGACAATGTGATCAGTACCTCGGGCTGCAGACTGCTCGGGACCACGTAAGTGGTAGGATTTTACCGCTGATTAGACAATTCACCTTATGTCAGTTGTGCCTATTGATCCTTGCACTTCAGCGCCTCAGCTTCTCCACCAAGTCTTCCTCCGACAATACACCCCATTTTAGCATCTCTCTGCCGGACCTCTAAATGGATCCCCCAAACAGAGCACCTGCTCAGTCTGCCCAGTTGTTGCACAGCTCACCGCGCCTCCCGCTCCGACCAGCAGTGCCTCAGTTCACGTTGTCCTCCGACCATTAAAGTTAATTCACGTTATTCTTTAAAGGCAGTATATGGGAGTATTTTGAGGTGGTCTCTGATCTTTCAGTTCCCTTCCTCGCGTCACAGGAGGATGTCGGCTTTCTCGTCCGGTATTCACTTCCTGATTCTGACGTCAGGGATCTTGCGTCTCGCAATATTTTGGGATTGAATCAGTGGAACCGCTCTCCGTACCTCAATCGCCTCCCTCTCCACACTGACGCTTACCTCTGAAATATAGCAGGATTTGTTAAGGAGGCTTGGTGCGACAAGAGCCACATAACATACAAAAAAGTGCTCTATTATGGCAGAAACAGAAGTGCAAAGTAACCATTTAAGACATAATCTAACTTGTATACCATGAGAAGCATGGAGACGAAGAGCTATATTATGTTAAAGAGATAAGGGTACAGATACGCAGTTTTGCTGATAACACCAAAAATATAACTAATATATATTGGTTTAAAAGATTCAAAAAATGGAATGGAAGGAGATGAACCCCGTGTAATTTCGTCCTATACTCCAACATTAGTATGGACCGTCCCCTTCAACTCAGAAGACCCTCACGAGAGGCCACGACCCTCTAAGGTGCTGGACAGGAAAAGAACGAGCGCTCAAGTAAACGAGTCAGACACAGCTTTGTCAAATACTTCTCCTAGTTTATTCTTTGTTACAGTCAGGTTTTATAGTCAAGCAAACGAACAAGTATACGTGCAGAAACTTACTTCCCATATTCTGGCATTAACTCCTTATCTACAAGGCACAATAGTCTGTCTCTTAACAGAAGTCATATATTCTGACTTAGAATACTGAGAACTGAAATGCTCAGACAGCACAATGAGAAATAACGTATGTGTCCAGACTTCCTGCCTTTACTTCAGGAACTGCCATCTGACCACATTCCAGGCATTCAGCCAACGTATATGGGGCAAACAAAAGAATAGCTAGATTTTTACAAATCAACTTTATAAATCAATATAGAGTACCCCCTATAAAATATACATTATCACCCAGCAAGAAATATAGGCTTAGCCAGTTCGGTTAAAAGATATTACAACGAACTGTACAAACATAAATCGCTACATAGAGCACTCATAAAAACACTGCAAAGCCCATATATTCATTCAATCCGTTTGGTAATAGTGTGCCCAATTTAATTATCCACCGGCATTCACGTTGTAAAAGTAACCTATCCAGGTCACCGCCACCGATTCCTAGGGACACTTGGTCGATTGCAAAAGCTTTCAAAACACTGGAATCAAACTTGTGTCACAGTTTAAAGTGTCTTGCGACCGTTGTTAGTTTACGACCCACCTGCAGGTCTCGTTTGATATTTTTGATATTCCGCACGTGTTCCAGGACATGAAACCTTAGTTCACGTGTCGTCATGCCTATATAAACCATAGGACACGAGCAGGTAAGGTAGTAAACTACCGCTTTAGATTTACAATTCAGTTTTGATCTTATCTCATATCTGGTCTCACCCTTAGAGCCAAAAAACTCTGAGCTCTTTTTCATATGTTGGCAAGCCGAACACGAACGGCATAAAGAGAACCTGTACTGACATCTCTTGACAAAAAGGTAGAAGGCATTCTGAAGTTGTAGTGACTGTTCACTAATTTGTCACCCAATTTGGGTGCTCTGTGGCTTACCATATTGACCCTCTCACCTAGTACTTTTTTGAGATCTTGATCTGAGGTGAGTATATGCCAATATTTCTGTATTTGCATTTTTTAATTTCTTCCAAGTTTCTATCAAATGTTCCAATAAAACGTATTGTTTTATTCTCATGACTTGTGATTCTGTCCTCCCCACCGGCCGCCAGAAGGGAAGTACGAGATCTTGCATGGCTGTTTGTTCTGCCTCTTTTGATGACTGATTTGCTATAGCCTCGATCCTGGAATCGAGAAGGCATTTCATTAGCCCTAATGTTGAAAGTGTGGTTGCTAGAACAGTTGCTTTAAGATGTAAGAATTCTCCCACCGGTATCCCCTTAATTTGATGCGTGGTGTGTACTTGATGCATGGAGTATTTTATTTGTTGCTGTTATTTTCCGATGGATAACTCCATCTTGATCTATAAGAATTCTTTCGTCCAGGAAGTCAACACTTTCAGGGCTAATGGTGCTGGTCAATTTGATGTTAAATTGGTGATGGTTGTGGCTCTCGATGAACTTCTTGAGAGCCAAAGATGACCCATCCCAGAGTATAAAGACATCATCTATGAACCTCAACCATATCAGGACATGCCCCACTCCAGGATTGAGGTCCTCCTGGAATACCACCTCCAGCTCCAAGTGTCCCAAAAAGAAATTGGCATAGGAGGGCGCGCATGTAGCGCACCTGATCTGCAAATAAAATTGACACTTAAAAACAAAATAATTATGTGTTAAAATAAATAAAACTAAATCAAAACTTAAACCAGATCTACAGCCAGATTGCCCCCGGTCAGGAGGTAACATGCCACCTGAATACCATCACTGTGATAAATGCTGGTATATAAATATTCGACATCACAGGTGACAAGCATGGTACCCCTGTCCAGGGCAATCTAGCCCAGACTGAGTAAAAGATCCATAGTGCCCCTAAGATGAGAGGAAAGGGTTTCTACATATGGCATACAAAAGTGATCAAGGAAACGGCAAACGGGCTCAAACAGCCCTCTTATGCCTGACGCTATGGGGCGGAGTGCAATGGCATTATGGACCTTCGGCAACATGTAGAATGTTTGGACCACTGGACGTTTTGAAATAAGCCCCTCACTTTATTTTAAGGTGATAATCCCAATGCACAACTGCATCCTTGATAATAATATCAAGTTGTGATTTAAACCTCGTTGTGGGGTCATTGGGGAGTACCTTATAACAACCTACATCTCTTAATTGACGATCGGTCTCCTTCTCATACAAGGCCTTGTACCACAGCACCACAGCACCACAGCACCACAGCACCACAGCACCACAGCACCACAGCACCACATTACCACAGCACCACATTACCACAGCATCACATTACCACAGCATCACATTACCACAGCATCACATTACCACATTACCACATTACCACATTACCACAGCACCATATTACCACAGCACCACATTACCACAGCACCACAGCACCACATTACCACAGCACCACATTACCACATTACCACAGCACCACATTACCACAGCATCACATTACCACAGCACCACATTACCACATTACCACATTACCACATTACCACAGCTCCACATTACCACAGCACCACAGCATCACATTACCACATTACCACAGCACCACATTACCACATTACCACATTACCACAGCTCCACATTACCACAGCACCACATTACCACATTACCACATTACCACAGCACCACAGCACCACAGCACCACATTACCACAGCACCACATTACCACATTACCACAGCACCACATTACCACAGCATCACATTACCACAGCACCACATTACCACAGCACCACAGCATCACATTACCACATTACCACAGCACCACATTACCACATTACCACATTACCACAGTACCACATTACCACAGCACCACATTACCACATTACCACAGCACCACATTACCACATTACCACAGCACCACATTACCACAGCACCACATTACCACATTACCACAGCACCACATTACCACATTACCACAGCACCACATTACCACATTACCACAGCACCACATTACCATAGCACCACATTACCACATTACCACAGCACCATATTACCATAGCATCACATTACCACATTACCACAGCACCACATTACCACATTACCACAGTACCACATTACCACAGTACCACATTACCACAGCACCACATTACCACAGCACCACATTACCACATTACCACAGCACCACATTACCACATTACCACAGCACCACATTACCACAGCACCACATTACCACATTACCACAGCACCACATTACCACATTACCACAGCACCACATTACCACATTACCACAGCACCACATTACCATAGCACCACATTACCACATTACCACAGCACCACATTACCATAGCATCACATTACCACATTACCACAGCACCACATTACCACATTACCACAGTACCACAGTACCACATTACCACAGTACCACATTACCACAGCACCACATTACCACATTACCACATTACCACATTACCACATTACCACATTACCACATTACCACAGCACCACAGCACCACAGCACCACAGCACCACATTACCACATTACCACAGCACCACATTACCACAGCATCACATTACCACAGCACCACATTACCACAGCACCACAGCATCACATTACCACATTACCACAGCACCACATTACCACATTACCACATTACCACAGTACCACATTACCACAGCACCACATTACCACATTACCACAGCACCACATTACCACATTACCACAGCACCACATTACCACAGCACCACATTACCACATTACCACATTACCACAGCACCACATTACCACATTACCACAGCACCACATTACCACATTACCACAGCACCACATTACCATAGCACCACATTACCACATTACCACAGCACCATATTACCATAGCATCACATTACCACATTACCACAGCACCACATTACCACATTACCACAGCACCACATTACCACAGTACCACATTACCACAGCACCACATTACCACATTACCACAGCACCACATTACCACATTACCACAGCACCACATTACCACAGCACCACATTACCACAGCACCACATTACCACATTACCACAGCACCACATTACCATAGCATCACATTACCACATTACCACATTACCACATTACCACATTACCACATTACCACAGTACCACAGTACCACAGTACCACATTACCACAGCACCACATTACCACATTACCACATTACCACATTACCACATTACCACATTACCACATTACCACATTACCACATTACCACATTACCACAGCACCACAGCACCACAGCACCACATTACCACATTACCACATTACCACATTACCACATTACCACATTACCACATTACCACATTACCACATTACCACATTACCACATTACTACAGCACCACATTACCACATTACTACAGCACCACATTACCACATTACTACAGCACCACATTACCACATTACCACAGTACCACATTACCACAGTACCACATTACCACAGCACCACATTACCACAGCACCACATTACCACAGCACCACATTACCACATTACCACAGCACCACATTACCACATTACCACAGCACCACATTACCACAGCACCACATTACCACATTACCACAGCACCACATTACCATAGCACCACATTACCACATTACCACAGCACCACATTACCATAGCATCACATTACCACATTACCACAGCACCACATTACCACATTACCACAGTACCACATTACCACAGTACCACATTACCACAGCACCACATTACCACATTACCACATTACCACATTACCACATTACCACATTACCACATTACCACAGCACCACATTACCACATTACTACAGCACCACATTACCACATTACCACATTACCACATTACCACATTACCACATTACCACATTACCCCCTTTATTGTATGGTTTGATTTCTAAATCTGTGAGATTTTTTAGCTGTTCAATAGCAAAGCATTCACCTTTAGTAGGATTACTTGGTCCACGAGTCATAGGCATTGTTAAAAACTCTTGGGCCACCATGTTAGTGATATATATATATATATATATATATATATATATATATATATATATATATATATATAGTGTTTATTAAAGCATCAAAACAAAAAATACAGGGTCCTCTGACGCGTTTCTCGCCCGGCGGGCGTTTTATCAAAGAGTAACCGCACTTGTGAAAAGACCTCCTTAAGTAGCAAACTAACCCCACGGTGCAGGGGTGGCTGCATCAATTTCACCCGAGTCACAGCTGCTACAAGCCGGATGATGGACTACGGAGACTCAAATGGGACAAATCACAGAGCCAAGGGGTTAGTTGCATAAGGGGTGAAAACAGACAGGACAAAAAGAATAAATAAATAGAGAAGTAAGCCTAATATTCAAATCAAGCATAAACACAAAATGATAAAGCATTAAAAGACGTAAAAAAACTAAATAAAAAAAAAACTAAAGTAAATATATAAGATAAAATAACAAAAGTATATAAAAACACAAGCAAAAAAAGGATAAAAATGCATAACTGAAAATCTAAAAAAAGATAAAAAAAGGTATTAATAAAAGAAGTAATATACAATAAGGACATATATAATGAAAAAATTATAAATACAAGGTAGAGACAAACTCAAATATACAGATGAAACAGTGCCCCCTTGTGTCAGAATAATACAGTGAAATAGACACAATGTTAAAACATAGTATCAATGTGTAATACAAACTAATAAAAAGGGAAGTTGCAAAACTTCTAAGTGTTGGATGTTGAAGCAAAATAATAGAATTGATTTGAAGTGAATATGTAAAAGAATATACATATACACTAAGAAGGTATCAACACCCAATAAAGAAGTGAACATACCACAAGTCAGACATATAATAAAAGAATATATAAACATAATGAAGAATAATAAACATTAATAATTAAGTATACGCATATATATCCATGAAAACATACAAATGCATGAATAGACCCATACATACACATATATATATACACACATATATATATAAAATAAAACACATAAAGATTAATGACACTTTTTTTCTCTGCAGTGATCAACCCTACACCCGATTTTTGTTATGTTTACCCCCGGACTGAAGCACGCCTCCCCGGGACTGAAGCACGCCTCGCCGGGACTGAAGCACGCCTCGCCGGGACTGAAGCACGCCTCGCCGGGACTGAAGCACGCCTCGCCGGGACTGAAGCACGCCTCGCCGGGACTGAAGCACGCCTCCCCGGGACTGAAGAACGCCTCCCCGGGACTGAAGCACGCCTCCCGGGACTGAAGCACGCCTCGCCGGGACTGAAGCACGCCTCCCCGGGACTGAAGCACGCCTCCCCGGGACTGAAGCACGCCTCGCCGGGACTGAAGCACGCCTCCCCGGGACTGAAGAACGCCTCCCCGGGACTGAAGCACGCCTCCCGGGACTGAAGCACGCCTCGCCGGGACTGAAGCACGCCTCGCCGGGACTGAAGCACGCCTCGCCGGGACTGAAGCACGCCTCCCGGGACTGAAGCACGCCTCCCCGGGACTGAAGCACGCCTCCCCGGGACTGAAGCACGCCTCGCCGGGACTGAAGCACGCCTCGCCGGGACTGAAGCACGCCTCGCCGGGACTGAAGTACGCCTCGCCGGGACTGAAGCACGCCTCGCCGGGACAGAAGCACGCCTCCCCGGGACTGAAGCACGCCTCGCCGGGACTGAAGCACGCCTCGCCGGGACTGAAGCACGCCTCGCCGGGACTGAAGCACGCCTCGCCGGGACTGAAGCACGCCTCGCCGGGACTGAAGCACGCCTCGCCGGGACTGAAGCACGCCTCTCCGGGACTGAAGCACGCCTCCCGGGACTGAAGCATGCCTCGCTGGGACTGAAGCACGCCTCTCCGGGACTGAAGCACGCCTCTCCGGGACTGAAGCACGCCTCACCGGGACTGAAACACGTTTCTCCGGGAATGTAGCACGCCTCGCTGGGACTGAAGCACACCTCGCCGGGACTGAAGCACGCCTCGCCGGGACTGAAAAACGTTTCTCCGGGACTGTAGCACGCCTCGCTGGGACTGAAGCACGCCTCGCCGGGACTGAAGCACGCCTCGCCGGGACTGAAGCACGCCTCCCGGGACTGAAGCATGCCTCGCCGGGACTGAAGCACGCCTCTCCGGGACTGAAGCACGCCTCTCCGGGACTGAAGCACGCCTCACCAGGACTGAAACACGTTTCTCCGGGAATGTAGCACGCCTCGCTGGGACTGAAGCACGCCTCGCCGGGACAGAAGCACGCCTCGCCGGGACTGAAGCACGCCTCGCCGGGACTGAAGCACGCCTCGCCGGGACTGAAGCACGCCTCGCCGGGACTGAAGCACGCCTCGCCGGGACTGAAGCACGCCTCTCCGGGACTGAAGCACGCCTCGCTGGGACTGAAGCACGCCTCGCCGGGACTGAAGCACGCCTCGCCGGGACTGAAGCACGCCTCGCCGGGACTGAAGCACGCCTCGCCGGGACTAAAGCACGCCTCGCTGGGACTGAAGCACGCCTCGCTGGGACTGAAGCACGCCTCGCTGGGACTGAAGCACGCCTCGCTGGGACTGAAGCACGCCTCGCTGGGACTGAAGCACGCCTCTCCGGGACTGAAGTACGCCTTGCTGGGACTGAAGCACGCCTCTCCGGGACTGAAGCACGCCTTGCTGGGACTGAAGCACGCCTCTCTGGGACTGAAGCACGCCTCGCTGGGACTGAAGCACGCCTCGCCGGGACTGAAGCACGCCTTGCTGGGACTGAAGCACGCGTCTCCGGGACTGAAGCACGCCTCGCTGGGACTGAAGCACGCCTCGCCGGGACTGAAGCACGCCTGGCTGGGACTGAAGCACGCCTCTCCGGGACTGAAGCACGCCTTGCTGGGACTGAAGCACGCCTCGCTGGGACTGAAGCACGCCTCGCTGGGACTGAAGCACGCCTCGCCGGGACTGAAGCACGCCTCGCTGGGACTGAAGCACGCCTCGCCGGGACTGAAGCACGCCTCTCCGGGACTGAAGCACGCCTCTCCGGGACTGAAGCACGCCTCGCTGGGACTGAAGCACGCCTCTCCGGGACTGAAGCACGCCTCGCTGGGACTGAAGCACGCCTCGCCGGGACTGAAGCACGCCTTGCTGGGACTGAAGCACGCCTCTCCGGGACTGAAGCACGCCTCGCTGGGACTGAAGCACGCCTCGCCGGGACTGAAGCACGCCTCGCTGGGACTGAAGCACGCCTCGCTGGGACTGAAGCACGCCTCGCCGGGACTGAAGCACGCCTTGCTGGGACTGAAGCACGCCTCTCCGGGACTGAAGCACGCCTCGCTGGGACTGAAGCACGCCTCGCTGGGACTGAAGCACGCCTCGCCGGGACTGAAGCACGCCTCGCCGGGACTGAAGCACGCCTCTCCGGGACTGAAGCACGCCTCGCTGGGACTGAAGCACGCCTCGCCGGGACTGAAGCACGCCTCGCCGGGACTGAAGCACGCCTCTCCGGGACTGAAGCACGCCTCGCTGGGACTGAAGCACGCCTCGCTGGGACTGAAGCACGCCTTGCTGGGACTGAAGCACGCCTCTCCGGGACTGAAGCACGCCTCGCTGGGACTGAAGCACGCCTCGCTGGGACTGAAGCACGCCTCGCCGGGACTGAAGCACGCCTCGCTGGGACTGAAGCACGCCTCGCTGGGACTGCAGCACGCCTCGCCGGGACTGAAGCACGCCTCGCCGGTACTGAAGCACGCCTCTCCGGGACTGAAGCACGCCTCTCCGGGACTGAAGCACGCCTCTCCGGGACTGAAGCACGCCTCTCCGGGACTGAAGCACGCCTCTCCGGTACTGAAGCACGCCTCGCTGGGACTGCAGCACGCCTCTCCGGGACTGAAGCACGCCTCGCTGGGACTGAAGCACGCCTCTCCGGGACTGAAGCACGCCTCGCTGGGACTGAAGCACGCCTCGCTGGGACTGAAGCACGCCTTGCTGGGACTGAAGCACGCCTCTCCGGGACTGAAGCACGCCTCGCCGGTACTGAAGCACGCCTCTCCGGGACTGAAGCACGCCTCTCCGGGACTGAAGCACGCCTCTCCGGGACTGAAGCACGCCTCTCCGGTACTGAAGCACGCCTCGCTGGGACTGCAGCACGCCTCGCTGGGCTCAGCTGACTCCCACACGGAGTTTCATTCATTATTTGTTCTCACGGACCTTTCTCCGGCGGCCAGTGTGTGTTTTCTATCTGCTGCAGCCGCATAGACCGCCGGATGGTGACGAGCGCTCCAGTTCAGGGTGAGAGTTGTTTCACACACTACTTACCCTCGGTAGTACCGTCTTTTCTCCTGCCTTTGGCCTTATCTTATGGGGCTTATTAGTGAGCTAGATTCTTCATTGTACACACGGCCTTGAGCTACTCGGATGGATTATTGTTATACTACATATGAGTCCCGGGCCTGTTCATTATCTCTCTCCATGCTGTGATATTTTGTAGCACCAGTCAGGGGATTGTTCCCATTTCTCCTATGCTTCACATATACATGTACAGATACACACATACTATGTGTAATCAAATGTGGGACTGTGTAACCGATATCCCCACTTAAATATTATATGAATAACATATTTATATCAGAATACAGTCAAGCCATGATCTAAGATTAAAAAAATCTAATACATTATTTCGTTGTTAAATGCATATTTTGAATGGCCAAATAGCAAAAAGATCACGTAAAAACAAAATAAATCTCAATTATCCCATGTGTTAACCAAAAAACACGAAATATTTAGATAACACATTTTTTTACATTCATGCAAAAGAGATATTGCTGAACAATCCCAGTTTGAATATATCATCAATATATAAATGTATAAAATTTGACCATCACACTAGAAGTGTACACATACTGTACTGTAATCCTCATGATATTACATCTGATTTAACACATTAACTAATATGCAATATCAGGTTTGTCTGTACCATCCGAAAAAAAGTGGAGAATAATATTTAACATCAAAATCCTGTCATGCAAACTGAGATGGAGATGAAATCGGTTCAGGTGAAGTGACTGAATATCCTCAAAGATCCAGGTATACATTAATTACGTTGATTAGAAGAACCTTTGTGGATATTGTTGATGTTTCTTTGGAAATCTTTAACCATTTTATAATAAAACATTGTGTTATGTGTTATTATTATTATTATTATTATTATTATTATTATTATTACAGTATTATTATTATATAATGCACATTCATTTGAATCATTGACCAATTTTATATAATCACACATGTTCAAAAAATTAATAGTAACTACTGTGCAGAATCCGCTAGTTAGGTCAATGTTATGTTTCATTGAAATGTAGCTAAAAAAAAGCCATTGAAACACACAGATGCTTATCGCTCTCCAAACTATTCAGGTTATAATATAGTTATCTCATTGTGCATAGGGTAGAACTAGCATAAACACAAAAAAATCCAGATACGGTAGGAGCCCCCAGTAGGACAAGAAACTCAGAATTGCACTCAAGAGAGAATAAACTTAAAGGGACTACACAATATGTCCCAGGCCAATAGCCCAGTGCGACGCAACGCAAAACAAAAAAGTTTTATTATATACAAAAGGGAACAGCATCAGGGAGTGTGGGGTAAAAAAAGGAAGTGTGTTTTAAAGTATGGTAGGTGGTGACCAGAACAGAAGAAATTGTCTCATATATATCAGGTATATTATACATGTAGGGCAACACAATGCCAAACCCCTCATATTCTGTATAACACTTAATGAAATACCTGATACTGGGCTAAATTAGCCACGAGACTGACAGAGTGTACAATCAAAATGCTGCGATCAGCTGGGGATACTAAACACAATGTGACACTAATAGTATATGACTGTGCTAAAAAAAGGCCAGCCTGTAACTATTACTGTATTTGAAACAGGAGCCCTGATATAATCTCCTCAGCCTGATCCGATGAAGCCCCATCGGTGATAAGCCTGTGCATTGTGAAGGCGTGTGGCTGCCCCTGGTGACCTGTCCTTTTTGACATGTAACGTTGTGCTGAAATGAACGAAGCCTTGTGCTGTATGACCTTAAAGTTCACACAATTTCTCTCACAAAGCAATTATCTCTTTCTCCTTAATGATCCCCTCTCTCTGCTTGCGAGAAATAATTAATTCAATCAATTTAATGGAACAATCAAATAGAATGTTGTTCGATGCTTCAACATACAGGCGTAGAAGGAAAGATGACAGCGCACAGCCATAGAGAACCAGGGTCAAAATAATGGAAAAACAGATTTATATTTACATTGAATAAATCAGTTTCCTGACTCTCTGTGGCTCTGCGCTGTCAACTTATCTTCTACTCCTGGACTTTCACAAATGGCTGCACGCCCCGTGGGAAACACAGATTACCACGTGTATTACTGCTGTGAAGCGCTATGTACATTAATGGCGCGATATAAATAAAAACATAAATTCATACATATGTAACGGGTATTCCACCCCACCCAATCGCATATATAGTGTGGGTGAGTAGAACATGCGGTGTTACTGGTGTGGTGCGTATACCTGCAGGCTCACAGGAGGTCTGAGCCTCCGCTAGTGAGAGCCTGGGGTGAATCCTCTGGAACGTATCTTCTTTCAGCGCCTCCACCTATGTAGGATTCTAGGGAAGTGTAGAATGACCCTACATAGGAACCCAATCAGAAACCACAGACACAGTGATTATATAACTAATGACTTTACTAACAAATAATAATAACCTGTGTCCCTCTCACTAGGAGACACTAACAGTGACGTCTCGCAGGACGATTCCCCAACACTAGGTGATCCCACCCAGTGTCCCAAGAACCCCACCCAATGTCCCGTACTCCTACAGAGATAGTCAATGGGTGACTGCGCAGTCACTAAGAACCTCTAGGCCTGTTGGTGCACATGTGTTGGTATAATACCTGCCGAGCACTCCGGTGCTCGGGTCAGCAACAATCTTCTTTCAGGGTCAGACGTGTGATGAATCCGTCTGATCCTCCAACCGAACTCCTTGCACGTGCGGACCGCTAGGGCGGTCCCACTCTGTAATCGTCTCTGTGGACCCCAACGTGGGTCCAACCGCTTCCACAGGAACAGCAGCAGCCGCTGTGTCCCTATCTATATAAATGGTACTAACGTGACAGGAACCCTAACCTAGGGCCTGTCCCTGTAGTACAGCAACCTGCGGTGGCTTGGGGAACTCCTATGGCCGGTAGGGGTAATGACCTGTCCCACTCCCCTAACTACCCAAGTCCCTTCAGCCTCACTACTGTCTAACTAGTCCCAGCGCCTACAGCAGCAAGCTGTAGCTCACTGGAGGCTGCAGCCACGTGCTGCGCAACAAGGTGCCTGCCTGTCAGACCTCACGGCACTGCCCGCTGTGACTCTGACAAGGCAGCACTCTAACAACACTAAGGGCAGCGTCCCTATCTTGGGCCTCCCTCAGCACTTAACCCACTACACTAGTGGGGGGAGTTGGGGCCTACCTGGGGTGTGGGTACCTATGGGGTGCAGGAGCTGCTCTCACTCCCCGCACCCTTCTTCCCTCACAGCTCCCTAGCTCCAACTCTCTATCACCTTCTGAACAGTTACCCACCCAACTAGTGGGGAGTTGGGGTCTACCTGGAGTGTGGGTACCTATGGGGTGCAGGAGCTGCACTCGCTCCCTACACCCTACTTCCCTAACAGCTCCCTGACTCCAACTCTCTAACTGCAGACTTCCTTCTTCCAGCTCCCATTAATGTAAGTGGCAGGGTCCCTAACCTGAGGGCTGCCCCTGGCAACACTCACCTTCTGGGGAGCTGAGCTATCTCTGATTAAGGGGGTGCTGGCCTAATACAGGGGAGTCCCTCTCTCCTGTACCCTACCTCCTTCCCTTGTCTGCTCCTTCCTCTGACTGACTAACGTGCTCTTCTGCCCGCGAAATGTATCCACTTGCTTTACTGGCAGTCCTGCAGCCCTATTGGCTCCTATGAAGCACCTGATGTGCTTGGCCCTAAGCCTCATGGGAATTGTAGTCCCGTGGAGGCTGTACTTACATTGGGGCCGCGTGCGCGCCTTTCCTGCACCTACACTAACCCCTAATGGCCGCCACAACCTCTCACTATCTATCCCTACTCTCGCGCGACTCTCCTGCGCCTTCCCTGCCCTCACGCAACTGTTCCCTGCCCTCGCGCGATCTTCTGCGCATGCGCGACTATCTCGGGCCGCCGGGGACTCACTGCGCATGCGCGACCCGGCGCAACATGGCGGCGCCCTATTCGCCCGGCTCCGGGAGCGCCGGGAGCCCTGAGACGCGCGTGCGGCCTTGGCAACCGGCCGCACGCGTCCCCGGCAACCCCCGAGCCGGTACCTGACCGCCCTCTCCCCTGCCATCGCCGGACGGAGCCGCCATTGGACGCGGCGGCCCCCGCGATCGGCAGGCAGGTGAGGGGGATGCTGGAGTGCTGGGGAGACCTGGCTACACTCTCCCCCTGGTGAAACACCCAACGCCCTCGCTTGGGGAACGACATAGCATGGTACAATTTTACACACTGAAAATTTTCGTGGCATAACCCGTACACATAACATATCGGCTGCAACATCCCTGAAACCCAGCACATCACACCCATTATTACCCCCAGTAACCGAGACCAGCTGAGACCATTTGTGGGGTGCCCCTGACTGATCATGTGGGGGTACCTCACTTTTGCGTCCGTGAGCCTCCCCCAGAAAATTCTCTTGAAGAGCACACTCTGGGGTGACAGTCACTGGTTCAGTGCTACTTCCTCCCCCTGGTGGAAGGAATAGCACAGTGTCTCTGAAACAGGCCTTTACCCGGTCATCCGCGGCTGGGATGCGGTAGACCAGGAGGCCGGGACCTTTCCCGCGATCCACCACCTGACGAATGGAGCGTTCCTTTTTGGGCTCCAAGGAGGCAGCTTTCCCTGAATCTCTCTCCACACAGTCTTTGTCCCTACATACTGGCGAGGCTTCCACTTGGAAGCGAGCAATGGACAATGTCTCGTTCCTCAAAGTCTCTGTTTCACCTGGCAGGGGGTAAAGGGTAGATACCTTACCACTGCGGTGATTCACGGTGGCCAACAGGTCCTCGGGGACGCTGTCAGTTCCCACCTCGGCTGTCTTGGGACCTGCCCCCGGCACTTCTGGGGCAGTCCACTTACTGACTCGAACTTCGGGAGCATTGGATCCCAGTCCTGGGACCATTTGGGTCGGAGCGCCCGGGCTCACACTACGCTCAGGAGCCGTAACTCTGACCTTCTTCACGGCCACCTCCATCGGAGTCTGTGGGGAACAAGGGGGTTCCTTACCACTCGGCTGGCTGACGATGGGCTTCTCTTCTTCTGGCACGATAGGCAGTGGGCACTGGTCCACTCGCACCACTGGACAGCTATCTTCTAATGAGGACACCTCCGCCAGGACGCGATGAAGAGGGGAGCCCTTCGCCCGAGCGACCAGACTTAAGGAGCCATCGTGCCCTGCGGTCACCTGGAGGCTCACCCCCGACACCCCTGGGGCAGTCGACTCACCCTTGTCGTCTGTAGGTACTGGTCCCAAGCCTAGGACCGATGGTACCTCTGCATCACCGCTGGGGTGGTTCGCCGGGAGGCGCATCGCCACCGATGGGACTTCCACCTTTTCCCCGGAAGATATCATGACAGTATCCTCCGCAAGGTAGTCACCAGATTCTTCTGTAATACAACCAGTGGTTGTGGGTACGAAGCTGGCGTGCTCCGGTACCTCCACTGTATTCGCGCTCTTCTCCGCCAAGGGTTCACTTGGCTCCTTAGCTGACTCTGTAGGCTGGGGTACAATAGGCATCATCTCATCCTCAGAGATCAGAGTGTCTATCACAGCGTCCACGTATGGTTGCAAATCACAGTGCTTGCTCCCCCTGGTGGAATCTGAAGGAAGGGCACTTTCTACAAGGGAGTGGTTTTGGCTCTGCACTGAGTCACTCACATCACAGGGGAGGGGCTCTGAGTTTCGCGCCAATCCCGGACAGATTGTTGCAACATCTTTCTGTGCAAGTTGGCAGTCAGCAGCACGTGCGCTCTCCTGATTTGGCGGGAAACGCCATCCTGCTTGGTCTGCGTAGACTAGGGGGTACCCTTCTGAGGGGCCTCCGGGCATGAACAGTGCGGACGGTGCCTCTGCCAGGCATATATTCTCAGTGTGGGTTACTACAAAAAGAATGGTTTTCCATGTGGACGTGGGATCTTGTTCCTCATCTAAGACACATGTCCACGGCCACTCAGGAATTTTACACATATACTCCCGGACCTTCATTTTGGGTATAGTTACGGGAATGCCTCCTACCGCCACTACCTGTCCAGGGTCTAGATATTGCCTCAAAGCCCAGGCTAGGACCTCGTGTCCGGACTTCACAAACATGGTGACAAAAATAGGGACGGGACAATTTGGAAAAAATTGGAACAGGGCACCCCAGGTGGTATCTCAGCAGCGCCTCCAAATGTAGCGGGTATTCCACCCCACCCAATCGCATATATAGTGTGGGTGAGTAGAACATGCGGTGTTACCGGTGTGGTGCGTATACCTGCAGGCTCGGAGGTCTGAGCCTCCGCTAGTGAGAGCCTGGGGTGAATCCTCTGGAACGTATCTTCTTTCAGCGCCTCCACCTATGTAGGATTCTAGGGAAGTGTAGAATGACCCTACATAGGAACCCAATCAGAAACCACCGACACAGTGATTATATAACTAATGACTTTACTAACAAATAATAATAACCTGTGTCCCTCTCACTAGGAGACACTAACAGTGACGTCTCGCAGGACGATTCCCCAACACTAGGTGATCCCACCCAGTGTCCCAAGAACCCCACCCAATGTCCCGTACTCCTACAGAGATAGTTAATGGGTGACTGCGCAGTCACTAAGAACCTCTAGGCCTGTTGGTGCACATGTGTTGGTATAATACCTGCCGAGCACTCCGGTGCTCGGGTCAGCAACAATCTTCTTTCAGGGTCAGACGTGTGATGAATCCGTCTGATCCTCCAACCGAACTCCTTGCATGTGCGGACCGCTAGGGTGGTCCCACTCTGTAATCGTCTCTGTGGACCCCAACGTGGGTCCAACCGCTTCCACAGGAACAGCAGCAGCCGCTGTGTCCCTATCTATATAAATGGTACTAACGTGACAGGAACCCTAACCTAGGGCCTGTCCCTGTAGTACAGCAACCTGTAGTGGCTTGGGGAACTCCTATGGCCGGTAGGGGTAATGACCTGTCCCACTCCCCTAACTACCCAAGTCCCTTCAGCCTCACTACTGTCTAACTAGTCCCAGCGCCTACAGCAGCAAGCTGTAGCTCACTGGAGGCTGCAGCCACGTGCTGCGCAACAAGGTGCCTGCCTGTCAGACCTCACGGCACTGCCCGCTGTGACTCTGACAAGGCAGCACTCTAACAACACTAAGGGCAGCGTCCCTATCTTGGGCCTCCCTCAGTACTTAACCCACTACACTAGTGGGGGGAGTTGGGGCCTACCTGGGGTGTGGGTACCTATGGGGTGCAGGAGCTGCTCTCACTCCCCGCACCCTTCTTCCCTCACAGCTCCCTAGCTCCAACTCTCTATCACCTTCTGAACAGTTACCCACCCAACTAGTGGGGAGTTGGGGTCTACCTGGAGTGTGGGTACCTATGGTGTGCAGGAGCTGCACTCGCTCCCTACACCCTACTTCCCTAACAGCTCCCTGACTCCAACTCTCTAGCTGCAGACTTCCTTCTTCCAGCTCCCATTAATGTAAGTGGCAGGGTCCCTAACCTGAGGGCTGCCCCTGGCAACACTCACCTTCTGGGGAGCTGAGCTATCTCTGACCAAGGGGGTGCTGGCCTAATACAGGGGAGTCCCTCTCTCCTGTACCCTACCTCCTTCCCTTGTCTGCTCCATCCTCTGACTGACTAACGTGCTCTTCTGCCCGCGAAATGTATCCACTTGCTTTCCTGGCAGTCCTGCAGCCCTATTGGCTCCTATGAAGCACCTGATGTGCTTGGCCCTAAGCCTCATGGGAATTGTAGTCCCGTGGAGGCTGTACTTACATTGGGGCCGTGTGCGCGCCTTTCCTGCACCTACACTAACCCCTAATGGCCGCCACAACCTCTCACTATCTATCCCTACTCTCGCGCGACTCTCCTGCGCCTTCCCTGCCCTCACGCAACTGTTCCCTGCCCTCGCGCGATCTTCTGCGCATGCGCGACTATCTCGGGCCGCCGGGGACTCACTGCGCATGCGCGACCCGGCGCAACATGGCGGCGCCCTATTCGCCCGGCTCCGTGAGCGCCGGGAGCCCTGAGACGCGCGTGCGGCCTTGGCAACCGGCCGCACGCGTCCCCGGCAACCCCCGAGCCGGGACCTGACCGCCCTCTCCCCTGCCATCGCCGGACGGAGCCGCCATTGGACGCGGCGGCCCCCACGATCGGCAGGCAGGTAAGGGGGATGCTGGAGTGCTGGGGAGACCTGGCTACACATACATACATACATACATACATACATACTGTGGTGCCATCGCTGTCCTCTAGGGGCTGAATGGGGCAGCTATTGAACTTTTTCACCACAGAGAGTTAATTTAATCCTCCTTGTAACGGCTATTCAGGTGATTACTAATGAAGCTAATCAACCTGTTCTGAATAGTCAGGAAGTGCTTTAAAAGGCTGGAAGCTGCAAGGCACAGAGAGACAGTTTTCCCCAGAGAAGGGGGGAGACAGAGGAGCTCCCCAGCTACCAGGAGCGGGCTAAAGAAGGCTGAGAGACACTGCTGAGAGAGCTGTGCTGAAGCAGTGACGGCTGGTTACAGAGGAACACAGGAGTTTCCCTGAGCTCCCGTGGGGTGTAATCCCAAAGAGAAGAAGGAAGGACGATAGACTGTGCTGAAGCAGGGACATCTCCAGATGGACTAAGATAAGCACAACCCTTTCTATTGTTTACTATTCGTATTATTTATCCCTGTAAATAAACCCCAAGTATAAAGACATACAGCGTTTCCTGCCTCATTTGGGATAAAAGAGACTGCAATGTGGTGTCGGCATCACAATATGGTGGAGAATGCGGGCAGTCCCTAAGGCACCAAGCAGTGGAAAATGTGGGTTTGAAGATAAATGCGGGGATTTAAAATGGCCACCCAACTGAAGTAAAAAGCAAACAAAGCCTGTCCCACTATGAGTGATCAGTTGTGCTTACAGCATGCACAGAGAATGTGTGAAGTATGGATGCAATAGCAGTCAGAGGTCAGAAGATATGTTAATGTGCTGAACTCAAGCAGAAAAAAAAAAATTCTGAAGAAGAAAGTGTAAAGTCTGCCGGTCGGTTATGAAAAGGATTGCAGTGCTGTATGTTAAGTTGATGCTTTTTGCTGAAGCGAGTGAATTTGCAGCTAGCAAGTGCTGTGTGTAAATAAAATAGCACCTCCAGTAGTTCAAGGTGAAGAACACATCTGAAGGTAGAAAATGGAGGAAACAATGTCCTTTCAGGAATGGGTATCCTGGCGTGATCCCACAAAAGGAGCCGCACCAGAGATGTTTATGGTGTGAAAAGCTGAACCATACCAAAGACTGCCCCTTCAGGCAGGATGATGATGACGACGATGATGATGATGACGGTGATGATGAGAGAGAATGGTTGCCCAGTAATGCTACCTTAAAGCAGAAGTTACAGCCCAGAGCATTTGGCGCAATAGTAACGGGAACGACAACACGCCTAGAGATGACAGAGGTTGCCGCTACCACCATGTGCAGAGAGCCGAGCGACCCAGAGAGAACAAGTCCTGACTGGAGACTATGCTATGAAATGTTCCAGAAAGATGTGCAGAACTTCATCAAAGACTTAGAAGTTTCGCAGCAAGAGGCTCGCGCGCTCAAAACAGAGCTGGAACTCTCACGCCATGAGGTCTCTGAATTGAAGGATTCTGAGGAAGAGATCCTTATTCGTTTAGAAAATGTAAAAAGAGCAAATACAAGCCTGGGACAGAAAAAATCAGACTTGACTGACCAGATCAGTAAAGGTGCTAAGAAGCTTCACCAAGCAGGGAAAGTGGAGAAGCAATTGATCCAGGAAAAGCTAAAGGTGCAGGAAGCACTGCAGAATGCAGAGAGGATGCATCGTGTCTCCCTGGAGCAGCACACACAAGCAGCGGACCTATGGCAGAGACAGCTGCAAGAGCTACGTGCAAGTCTGCAAGCGGCCAAGGAGAAGCAGCGAGTGCTACGAGAATGGCTGAGTACCCAGTATGTCCCCACAGAACAGCATGAGGAGCAGAAGGCCACACTGCGTGTCACCAGAGTATCGCTGGAGGCGGAGCTTAGATGCCAGGTGACTTTATATGAGAGGGAGCACGAGAAGGTCCAGAGACTGGAGCAAGAGCTGGAGAAGCAGAGAGGAAACTCCATCTCCATGAGTCAGTATGCCAAGGAGAAAGAAGCCTGGAAAACAGAAGCAACATCGATACTGGCGACAAAAACTGCAGAGCTCCAAAAGATGAAGGAGGCGCTGACGCAAACCCAGAGCAAGCACCGTGAAGAGGTGAAGGCCCTGAGAGGGGACTTGCAGGATCAAACTGAAGTCCTGCAGATGCAGATTGCTGAGCGCAAAATACAGCTCACCAAGAGGGAGGAGGTGACCGTCCATCAGGTGGCTTGCCTGACATTGCGCTATGAAACCGAGATGGCCGATACCCGCAAGCTGCTGGACCACACGGCCAATGAGAGGGCCCAACTGCAGCTGGAGCTGGACAAGGTCTGGGAGGAGCACCAGCAGTTGCAGGTCAGAAATAGATTAAAAGAAACAGATTTAAGCCTTGCGCTGAACCAGCTAGGAGATGTGGAGTCACAACTCAACGCAAAGAAGATGAACTGGCAGCTGTACTGGATGAAAGAAGAAAGGCAGAAGGACTGCTTCAAGACCTGAGGAAAGATCTGGAGTCTGAGCGTGCTGGCTGCAAGATGGCGGAGAAACAAAAGTGTGACCTAGGCAAGGAGCTTGAGGCTCTGAAGACTGAGCTGGATGCTATGTTGGACTCTACTACTGCCCAGCAGGAGGTTTCTCAGATCAAGCTGGAGGAAAAGCTTACAACCCGAAGACAGACGTTTGGGTCACTGAAGCAGTCCAAGGAAAAAGTGGCGGTAGAGATAAAGCAAGGGAGACGCACCAGGAAGCATGACCGTGATACCGTTGCAGTACAACAGTCTACTTTCCACAGGGAACGGAATGGGAAGACCAAGGTGCGATGTAGTAGCACAGTAAGAAGCCAGTTGTACTATGGGACCCATAGTGGATTCCTTGCAAGGAAGGCAGCCGCTGTGAAGAGACAGTCGAGAATGGGACTAAAGATTGTCCATGTTTGTAAGATGAGAACGACCTCACAGTTTGTTCAGCAACACTCCCAACGCAGTAAGTTAAGGGGACAAGAAAGACAGGCCCAAGCCTTCGAGTCTGCTGACTGTAATAGAGAGGCATCATGGGGTGCACTTGGGGTTAATAAGACCCCCACCCAAATTGAAGTTCTGAAGATAAATGATGTGAAACCCAACACTAAAGGTATGCTGATGGGAAAAGGTTCAAAAGCCATCACCGCTGAAGCGGAGTTGCTGTCTTCACGAGAAAAGGCCAAACAGGCACTGGCGAGCGAACGCCATGATCTTCTACAGGGTAAGGGAGACTCTGAGCACAAGAGGACGAGGACAACGATGCATCTTCAGGATTTACAGATCAAGGTCACAGCGTGGCGTAGAGTCCTGGCAGAGAGCTAATAGACAGCAGGATGCTCAGGAACCTTGGCAAGAAGAGACACAACAAAAGCGGAGCATCAACCTTAAACTGAAACTGGCACAAGACAAGGAGATAGTGAGGTACCAGTCTTCAGGCCCAGATGGCCTTGAAATTACCCCAAAAAGAAAATGCCTAAATTGGAAGGCAAGAAAAAGAAAGGGGGGGAGGGAAGGGCCGAAGTCTGACAAAGAGGTGGGTGCACAGGTCGCTCACAGGATAATGTTTCGCTGGGGTGAGGGATATGTGGTGCCATCGCTGTCCTCTAGGGGCTGAATGGGGCAGCTATTGGACTTTTTCACCACAGAGAGTTAATTTAATCCTCCTTGTAACGGCTATTCAGGTGATAACTAATGAAGCTAATCAACCTGTTCTGAATAGTCAGGAAGTGCTTTAAAAGGCTGGAAGCTGCAAGGCACAGAGAGACAGTTTTCCCCAGAGAAGGGGGGAGACAGAGGAGCTCCCCAGCTACCAGGAGCGGGCTAAAGAAGGCTGAGAGACACTGCTGAGAGACACTGCTGAGAGACACTGCTGAGAGACACTGCTGAGAGACACTGCTGAGAGACACTGCTGAGAGAGCTGTGCTGAAGCAGTGACGGCTGGTTACAGAGGGACACAGGAGTTTCCCTGAGCTCCCGTGGGGTGTAATCCAAAGAGAAGAAGGAAGGACGATAGACTGTGCTGAAGCAGGGACATCGCCAGATGGACTAAGATAAGCACAACCCTTTCTATTGTTTACATGTTTTGGGCTGACAACTGGCTTAGCTGGCAGCCCTGATAGTAAGGGCCTGAGAAGTCAGTTAGTTTTCCTAATGGAAATAGGATTTTATTCTATTTGTTTTTTCTTAAAGGGCCGGTGGGCCTATTCGTATTATTTATCCCTGTAAATAAACCCCAAGTATAAAGACATACAGCGTTTCCTGCCTCATTTGGGATAAAAGAGACTGCAATGTGGTGTCGGCATCACAATACATACATACATTTATACATACATACATTTATACAAACATACATACATACATACATACATACATACATTTATACATACATACATACATTTATACAAACATACATACATACATACATACATACATTTATACATACATACATACATACATACATACATTTATCACCAGAGTCCAGTATAAATGAGAGTAACATTTTAACAAAAGGTTGAAGAGAATTGTTAACATATCTAGAAAGACCATCTTCTGACTCGGGTGATCTTCTGAGTCAACTCGAGCATGTCACTTGGGATAATCATTACCTGTGGGTCACACTTGATGTGATATCTCTCTATTCAATCATACAACACGATCAGGGAATGGCGGCTGTTCGCCATTTTATTGAGATACCAGAAATTTAAATTTTTCAATCAGCATTTATTTTAGATGCAATTTCATTTCTTCTCATGCACAATTTCTTCACTTTCAATTACAATTTTTATTTACATGTAGCAGGGTCCCCCCTGGCCCTCCTCACCTGCGCCGTGTAGCGGGTACCCCCGCACCATGTCAGGCAGTTGCAGGGGCGATCGCGGCTCCCGGCGGCATCTGTGAGAGGGCGCCGCCATCTTGTGCGTGTTTGCGCATGCGCGGTGCGCATTTGCAGTCGCGGCGGCCATTACACCTAGCGCAGGAAAGTGAAGGGAGGCAGGAAGGACCTCTAGAAGTCACGCATGTTCAGTTAGGGTGATGCGGCGGCCATTACAGGTTTGCACAGGCTCCATTGAGAGTAGCGGTGTCCATTATAGTGCGCACACGCGGCCCCAATGTTAAAGAGGGCCATAAAAGACTACAATTCCCAGCAGCCTCTGGGGACTGCACTTTCACCTTGGTCACAGACAGCCAGACGGCCAATAGAGCTTGTAACTTCTCCTGCTGGAGAAGGATACATTGTTGTGTGCAGAGTCAGGAAGCAGACTGTGAAGCACATGAGTTAGTCTGGCTAAGGAGACAGTGGGGGAAGGAAGGGGGCAGAGAGCTGCGAGCTTCTGCCCTAGGCCAGAAATCCCCCGGGCTAGAGTTGAGGCCCTGACTCCCCACTAGTGAGGGTGGGTGGTCATAGGGACAGGCCCTTAGGTAAGGACCCTGTGCCCCTTCAGCTGTGTGCTAGGAAGGGACCTAGTGACAGACCTGGTGCAGTTCCTTTGAGCAGGGAGAGACCCTGTGCAGTTCCTTAGTGCAGGGAGAGACCCTGTGCAGTTCCTTAGAGCAGGGAGAGACCCTGTGCAGTTCCTTAGAGCAGGGAGAGACCCTGTGCAGTTCCTTAGAGCAGGGAGAGACCCTGTGCAGTTCCTTAGAGCAGGGAGAGACCCTGTGTAGTTCCTTAGTGCAGGGACCCAGTGAAAGGGTTTGCTGCATGTTCCTATAAGCTGTGTTGCTGATCCAGAGACTGTCCTTACGGTGGGATGTCCGGCGGGACCCCATCCCACACGGAGGTACAGATCAGCGCTGGACCAAGCGGCGCCAGTAGACCCTTTGCAAAGACACCCAGGTGCAGGAACACCTGGGCAGGTATTTACAACCTTCCACACGTGCACCAACTTTAACTTGCTCCTCACATGTGACAGGCCTGTTCACACACTTGGGTGGGCTTGGACTCTTTGGACACGGGGTTGGGAAGGGGGTGTAAAGGTATAGCCCAGTTAGGGGCAAGGTTATAGCTGCCAGCTAGTGGCAGAGAGTAACACGGCTGTGTTGCTATACAGTGTGATGTGATGTGATGTTATTGTGTTATTTGCCCATATAGTAAACCTGTGTTATGTATACCTTGGTGCATGTGGTTCATATTTATTTATTTATAAAAATGTTTTACCAGGAAGTAATACATTGAGAGTTGTCTCTCTTTTTCAAGTATTTCCTGGGCACAGAGTTATACAAATACATGGTTACATTAAAAGAACAGGGTTATACAGTCACTTCACGGACATTTCATGGACAGATAAAGTAGGAAAATTGGGTACAGGGGATAAAGGGCTTGTGAGTTTCTGATAGAAATAGAGCAGCTTTAACATCAACTAACATCAGCGAATGGCAGCAAACGGCTCACGCCTTTTGGCTGCGCCAAAGGCTGTGCGCCTTTGGGGCAACGCAGATGTACGCTGGAGTGAACAAAAATATATTTCCTTTGTGTCCCCTTGGCTCATTAACATTCCAGTGGGTGGGGTTGCCAATTCAACAAAGATCAAGCACATGTTAACCCTTAGCATGCTGGTACTGTGCAGAGGGGAGCAGTTCTTGGGGGGGGGGGGGGGCGGCATCAGGCTGTGCGCCTTTGGGGTAACGCAGATGTACGGTCCTGTGTAGGGGACATTCTATACTCCTGGAAACCTGCACAGGTGGAGGCACTGTAATAAGAAAGATCGTTCCAGAGGATTCACCCCAGGTTCCCAGCAAGTGGAGGCTAAGGCCTCTTGTGAACCTACATGTAGACGCACCACACAGGTAACACATAGATTCCCCCTCACATGCATTCTATCTGCGATTGGGATAGGGGGAATAACCGTTACATTTGGAGGCGCTGCTGAGATCAGATCTGGGGTGCCCTATTCTATTTTTGTGTCAAATTGTCCACCATGTTACTACCCACAAGCCAGGAGGTTCATGCCTGGGCCGTCAGGATGGGAGAGCTGCCCAGTCACGTGGTAGCAGTAGGGAACGTGCCCAAGCATGAGGAGGGGAGTACGCTTCAACAATCCCTAGGGAAACTTCTGGGCTTAGGCAAAGTGCGACCGATAGGAGAAAAGTATGACCCCACCTTTTACTGGTGTACCATACTATGGGCGGTAGATCAGGAAATATGCCAAGAAAAGGCCCCTCGGACGTTAAAGGCCCCAGAAGCCCCACCAGAAGGCTACTCCCTTATCTATGCAAAAATCTGCAGTGTAGTTAACAGAACTGTGATCAAAATGGAGGCTCTCTCATCCAGTGAGTCACATCATAAAATGGCGTCTCCCGCCAAATCCGGAGAGCACATGTGCTGCTGACTGCCAGCCTGCACCAAATTATGTTGCAAAAATCTGCCCGGGACTGGAGGGAAACCCAGACCCCCGCCCCCGCAATATGAGTGACAGTGCAGAGCCAGAAACACTCAGTGATAGAACGTGCCCCTTCTCTAAATTCCACCAGGGGGAGCGAGCACAGTGTGCAGCAATCAGCAACTGCTGTTCCCACTAAAGAGAGTACAGAATGCAGAGAAACACACCCTCAGTTGTATGGAGTATGGCGATCGAAAGGAGGGAAAGTATCCTTTCTTGTGTGCCCGTGCCTACAAAAGGACTTGAATCTGTCTGGTGGTATGGACTTTAACCACTTTAGGCTACTAATAGAATACCGGGTGGCAGTGGTGGATGGAGAGGGGTGCATAAGATGTATTTGTAACCAGTGTGACTTCCCAGGTGGCAAACAGACCTGGGGTCCCAAATGTGCTTGCTGCGGAGCACAGTTTCTGAAGCCCGTGCTGCTGCGGCCTACGGAACCTGCCAAGAAAGAAGCGGTCAACTTCAAAACTGGACCGGTCAATGTGGGTAACCAACCTACCCCTCTCCCAGAAGTTTCGGCGGGCTTGAGCACTCTAACCGCGGTTCTAGATCCGGTTCCTGAGTCGGTTCTAGAGCCGGAACCAGCAGAGAAAGCTGCGACTGACCTCTCCACCAGGGTGAACAATGCTGTTAACCCCTCTACCTCAACCACGGAGGTTTCGGAGGCCTCGTGAACTAACCACGGTTCTAGACTCTGCTCTAGAACCGCAAGATTTTCAAGCTACGTTGACCAAAATGGACAGCTGCAATGCTGCGGTCGCACCGAGTTAGTGTGCTACAACAGATGTTCCAGGGGGTCCGTGCACCCCGGTTCTAGACTCGGTTCCACACTCAGAACTGCAGATTCCGGAATCACAGGGTAAGGTGTCTCTACCCCCATCCTCTCTTAGTGATTGCAGCGACCAACAACCACCTGTGGTGATGCGTCAGCCGGCAGACCAAACTAGTGAAGCTGAAGATAAAGAGACATTTATCCCATCTGCTGCGGACCGTGCTGTGGGCCTGTGTGCCCTACCACTGCCAGTCCGGCCTACTACGATGGTACCATCGGTCCTAGGCTTGGGATCAGTACCTGCTAACAACGCCAAGGGTAAGGTGAATGCCCAGGAAAAGTTAGGTGCACTTCCGCTAGTGGGACCGGAGCAAGACTGCTTACTGCTGATGGCCAACAGCAAATACCAGGTACCCAGATGCTGTTCCCCTGTGGAAGTGTCTCTTCTCCCTTCTATCACTGACCCTGATCAACCATCAGTGGTGATGCGCCTACCGGCGGGCCACTACAACGGTGCGGCAGAGGCAGAGCGGCTTACCTGTGACTTGGGCCCGCTGCACATCGACATCCCTCGGCAGCAAGCGCTGGGGCGGCCAGAGCCACGGAAGAGTCCCACGGCCGTGGTGACTCCTAGTGTGTCGGAGGGACATCCGGAGACGGGACCGGAGGAAGAGGAACCCCTCGCAAGCCAGCGGAGTGGTGAGGAACCTCCTTACTCCCCACAGGCTCCGATGGAGGCGGCCGTGGAAAAGGCTCCAACTAAAGCTCATGCTGAGCAGCAGAACATCTCTGGACATCCGCGTGCTCGAGGTGAGACTGCTCATGACCTGACGGTGGGCCCGGACGCCACCATAACCACTACCATAACTGAACTGAGTGTGAGCCCGTGCGCTCCAACTCAAATGGCCCCAGGACTGGGATCCAATGCTCCTGAGTTTCCAGAAAGTGAGTGGACTGCCCCAGAAGTGCCGGGGACAGGTCCCAAGACAGCCGAGGTGGTAACAATCAGCGTTCCTGATGACCTGCTGGCCACCGTGAATCAATGCAGTGGTAAGGTATCAACCTTTTACCCCCTGCAGGATGTAACAGAGACATTGCTAATCGCTCGCTTCCCAGTGGAAGCCTTACAAGTGCTTATAGGCAAAGTTGTGAATACCCCAGTGAAATTTGCCTCCTCTAAGCCCGACATGGAGCATTTCATTCGCCATGTGGTGGACCGAGGGAAAGGTCAAGACCTCCAGGCCTACTTCATCCATACCGCAGATGGCCGGGTAAGGGTCTGGCACAGAGATACCTTGCTGATCCTTCCACCAGGGGGAGGAAGTAACTTGGAACCAGAGACTGTTGCACATGACCATAATCTCAAAGAGTCTACAGAGACTCCAGTGTCGGTAATGGAGACTACCCAGATGGAGGCTCAAAAAAGTCAAAGTGAGGTACTCCCACATTATTAGTTAGGGGCACCACACAATTGGTCTCAGCAAACAGCTAACACTCAGCTGGCCTCTGGTATTACTGTGTGTGATATGTCATGTACCAATGATGTTAAAGTCAACATGTTAAGTTGTACAATTTATGCAATGCATTTTTATTGTGTAACTTTCTGTAATGTGACGCTGTCCCAAGCGAGGCCGTTGGGGATTTCACGAGGGGGAGAGTGTAGCAGGGTCCCCCCTGGCCCTCCTCACCTGCGCAGAGTAGCGGGTACCCCCACACCATGTCAGGCAGTTGCAAGGGCACCATGTCAGGCAGTTGCAGGAGAGATCGCGGCTCCCGGCGGCATCAGTGACAGGGTGCCGCCATCTTGTGCACGTTTGCGCATGCACGGTGCACGTTTGCAGTCGCGGCGGCCATTACACCTAGCGCAGGAAAGTGTAGGGAGGCAGGAAGGACCCCTAGAAGTCGCGCTTGCACAGTTAGGGTGATGCGGTGGCCATTACAGGTTTGCACAGGCTCCATGGAGATTAGCGGCGGCCATTATAGTGCGCACACGCGGCCCCAATGTTAAAGAGGGCCATAAAGGACTACAATTCCCAGCAGCCTCTGGGGACTGCACTTTCACCTTGGTCACAGACAGCCAGACAGCCAATAGAGCTTGCAACTTCACCTGCTGGAGAAGGATACATTGTTGTGTGCAGAGTCAGGAAGCAGACTGTGAAGCACACGAGTCAGTCAGGCTAAGGAGACAGTGGGGGAATGAAGGGGGGCATTGAGCTGCGAGCTTCTGTCCTAGGCCAGAAATCCTCGGGCTAGAGTTGAGGCCCTGACTCCCCACTAGTGAGGGTGGGTGGTCATAGGGACAGGCCCTTAGGTAAGGACCCTGTGCCCCTTCAGCTGTGTGCTAGGCAGGGACCTAGTGACAGACCTGGTGCAGTTCCTTAGAGCAGGGAGAGACCCTGTGCAGTTCCTTAGAGCAGGGAGAGACCCTGTGTAGTTCCTTAGTGCAGGGACCCAGTGATAGGGTTTGCTGCATGTTCCTGTAAGCTGTGTTGCTGATCCAGAGACTGTCCTTATGGTGGGACGTCAGGCAGACCCCATCCCACACGGAGGTACAGATCAGCGCTGGACCAAGCGGCGCCGGTAGACCCTTTGTGAAGACACCCAGGTGCAGGAACACCTGGGCAGGTATTTACAACCTTCCACACGTGCACCAACTTTAACTTGCTCCTCACATGTGACAGGCCTGTTCACACACTTGGGTGGGCTTGGACTCTTTGAACACGGGGGTTGGGAAGGGGGTGTAAAGGTATAGCCCAGTTAGGGGCAAGGTTATAGCTGCCAGCTAGTGGCAGAGAGTACACAGCACCACGCCTGTATCACGGACACAGTGCCACAGCTGTATCACAGACACAGTGTCACTGCTGTATCACAGTCACAGCGCCACTGCTGTATCACGGCCACAGTGCCACTGCTGTATCACAGACACAGTGCCACAGCTGTATCACAGACACAGTGCCACTGCTGTATCACGGTCACAGATCCACTGCTGTATCACGGTAACAGTGCCGCCACTGCTGTATCACGGACACAGTGCCACTGCTGTATCACGGACACAGTGCCACTGCTGTATCACGGTAACAGTGCCACTGCTGTATCACGGACACAGTGCCACTGCTGTATCACGGTCACAGCGCCACTGCTGTATCACAGACACAGCGCCACTGCTGTATCACAGACACAGCGCCACTGCTGTATCACGGACACAGTGCCACTGCTGTATCACGGTCACAGCGCCACTGCTGTATCATGGACACAGTGCCACTGCTGTATCACGAACACAGTGCCACTGCTGTATCACAGACACAGTGCCACTGCTGTATCACGGACACTGTGCCACTGCTGTATCACAGTCACAGCGCCACTGCTGTATCACAGTCACAGTGCCACTGCTGTATCACGGTCACAGTGCCACTGCTGTATCACGAACACAGTGCCACTGCTGTATCACGGACACAGTGCCACTGCTGTATCATGGTCACAGCGCCACTGCTGTATCACGGTCACAGTGCCACTGCTGTATCACGGACACAGCGCCACTGCTGTATCACAGTCACAGCGCCACTGCTGTATCACAGTCACAGTGCCACTGCTGTATCACGGTCACAGTGCCACTGCTGTATCACGAACACAGTGCCACTGCTGTATCACGGACACAGTGCCACTGCTGTATCACGGTCACAGCGCCACTGTTGTATCACGGTCACAGTGCCACTGCTGTATCACGGTCACAGTGCCACTGCTGTAATACGAACACAGTGCCACTGCTGTATCACGAACACAGTGCCACTGCTGTATCACGGTCACAGTGCCACTGCTGTATCACGAACACAGTGCCACTGCTGTATCACGAACACAGTGCCACTGCTGTATCACGAACACAGTGCCACTGCTGTATCACGGACACAGTGCCACTGCTGTATCACGGTCACAGCGCCACTGCTGTATCACGGTCACAGCGCCACTGCTGTATCACAGACACAGCGCCACTGCTGTATCACAGACACAGCGCCACTGCTGTATCACGGACACAGTGCCACTGCTGTATCACGGACACAGTGCCACTGCTGTATCACGAACACAGCGCCACTGCTGTATCACAGACACAGTGCCACTGCTGTATCACGGACACAGTGCCACTGCTGTATCACGGACACAGTGCCACTGCTGTATCACAGACACAGTGCCACTGCTGTATCACGGACACAGTGCCACTGCTGTATCACGGACACAGTGCCACTGCTGTATCACGAACACAGTGCCACTGCTGTATCACAGACACAGTGCCACTGCTGTATCACGGACACAGTGCCACTGCTGTATCACGGACACAGTGCCACTGCTGTATCACAGACACAGTGCCACTGCTGTATCACGGACACAGTGCCACTGCTGTATCACAGACACAGTGCCACTGCTGTATCACAGACACAGTGCCACTGCTGTATCACAGACACAGCGCCACTGCTGTATCACAGACACAGTGCCAGTGCTGTATCACAGACACAGTGCCACTGCTGTATCACGGACACAGTGCCACTGCTGTATCACGGACACAGTGCCACTGCTGTATCACGGTCACAGTGCCACTGCTGTATCACGGACACAGTGCCACTGCTGTATCACAGTCACAGTGCCACTGCTGTATCACAGTCACAGTGCCACTGCTGTATCACGGTCACAGTGCCACTGCTGTATCACGGACACAGCGCCACTGCTGTATCACGAACACAGTGCCACTGCTGTATCACGGACACTGTGCCACTGCTGTATCACAGTCACAGCGCCACTGCTGTATCACAGTCACAGTGCCACTGCTGTATCACGGTCACAGTGCCACTGCTGTATCACGAACACAGTGCCACTGCTGTATCACGGACACAGTGCCACTGCTGTATCATGGTCACAGCGCCACTGCTGTATCACGGTCACAGTGCCACTGCTGTATCACGGACACAGCGCCACTGCTGTATCACAGTCACAGCGCCACTGCTGTATCACAGTCACAGTGCCACTGCTGTATCACGGTCACAGTGCCACTGCTGTATCACGAACACAGTGCCACTGCTGTATCACGGACACAGTGCCACTGCTGTATCACGGTCACAGCGCCACTGTTGTATCACGGTCACAGTGCCACTGCTGTATCACGGTCACAGTGCCACTGCTGTAATACGAACACAGTGCCACTGCTGTATCACGAACACAGTGCCACTGCTGTATCACGGTCACAGTGCCACTGCTGTATCACGAACACAGTGCCACTGCTGTATCACGAACACAGTGCCACTGCTGTATCACGGACACAGTGCCACTGCTGTATCACGGACACAGTGCCACTGCTGTATCACGGTCACAGCGCCACTGCTGTATCACGGTCACAGCGCCACTGCTGTATCACAGACACAGCGCCACTGCTGTATCACAGACACAGCGCCACTGCTGTATCACGGACACAGTGCCACTGCTGTATCATGGACACAGTGCCACTGCTGTATCACGAACACAGTGCCACTGCTGTATCACAGACACAGTGCCACTGCTGTATCACGGACACAGTGCCACTGCTGTATCACGGACACAGTGCCACTGCTGTATCACAGACACAGTGCCACTGCTGTATCACGGACACAGTGCCACTGCTGTATCACGGACACAGTGCCACTGCTGTATCACGGACACAGTGCCACTGCTGTATCACGAACACAGTGCCACTGCTGTATCACAGACACAGTGCCACTGCTGTATCACGGACACAGTGCCACTGCTGTATCACGGACACAGTGCCACTGCTGTATCACAGACACAGTGCCACTGCTGTATCACGGACACAGTGCCACTGCTGTATCACAGACACAGTGCCACTGCTGTATCACAGACACAGCGCCACTGCTGTATAACAGACACAGCGCCACTGCTGTATCACGAACACAGTGCCACTGCTGTATCACGAACACAGTGCCACTGCTGTATCACAGACACAGTGCCAGTGCTGTATCACAGACACAGTGCCACTGCTGTATCACGAACACAGTGCCACTGCTGTATCACAGACACAGTGCCAGTGCTGTATCACAGACACAGTGCCAGTGCTGTATCACAGACACAGCGCCACTGCTGTATCACAGACACAGTGCCAGTGCTGTATCACAGACACAGTGCCACTGCTGTATCACGGACACAGTGCCACTGCTGTATCACGGACACAGTGCCACTGCTGTATCACGGTCACAGTGCCACTGCTGTATCACGGACACAGTGCCACTGCTGTATCACGGTCACAGTGCCACTGCTGTATCACGGACACAGTGCCACTGCTGTATCACAGTCACAGTGCCACTGCTGTATCACAGTCACAGTGCCACTGCTGTATCACGGTCACAGTGCCACTGCTGTATCACGGACACAGCGCCACTGCTGTATCACGGACACAGTGCCACTGCTGTATCACGGACACAGTGCCAGTGCTGTATCACGGTCACAGTGCCACTGCTGTATCACAGACACAGCGCCACTGCTGTATCACAGTCACAGTGCCACTGCTGTATCACGGACACAGTGCCACTGCTGTATCATGGACACAGTGCCACTGCTGTATCACGGACACAGTGCCACTGCTGTATCACGGACACAGTGCCACTGCTGTATCACGAACACAGTGCCACTGCTGTATCACGGTCACAGTGCCACTGCTGTATCACGGACACAGCGCCACTGCTGTATCACAGACACAGCGCCACTGCTGTATCACGGTCACAGCGCCACTGCTGTATCACGTACACAGTGCCACTGCTGTATCACGGTCACAGTGCCACTGCTGTATCACGGTCACAGTGCCACTGCTGTATCACAGTCAAAGCGCCACTGCTGTATCACAGACACAGTGCCACTGCTTTATCACAGTCACAGCGCCACTGCTGTATCACGAACACAGTGCCACTGCTGTATCACAGACACAGTGCCACTGCTGTATCACGGACACAGCGCCACTGCTGTATCACAGACACAGTGCCACTGCTGTATCACGGACACAGTGCCACTGCTGTATCACGGACACAGTGCCACTGCTGTATCATGGACACAGCGCCACTGCTGTATCACGGACACAGCGCCACTGCTGTATCACAGACACAGTGCCACTGCTGTATCACGGACACAGTGCCACTGCTGTATCACGGACACAGCGCCACTGCTGTATCATGGACACAGTGCCACTGCTGTATCACAGACACAGTGCCACTGCTGTATCACGGACACAGTGCCACTGCTGTATCACGGACACAGTGCCACTGCTGTATCATGGACACAGCGCCACTGCTGTATCACGGACACAGCGCCACTGCTGTATCACGGACACAGTGCCACTGCTGTATCACGGACACAGCGCCACTGCTGTATCATGGACACAGTGCCACTGCTGTATCACAGACACAGTGCCACTGCTGTATCACGGACACAGTGCCACTGCTGTATCACGGACACAGCGCCACTGCTGTATCACGGACACAGTGCCACTGCTGTATCATGGACACAGTGCCACTGCTGTATCACGGACACAGCGCCACTGCTGTATCATGGACACAGTGCCACTGCTGTATCACGGACACAGCGCCACTGCTGTATCATGGACACAGTGCCACTGCAGTATCACGGACACAGTGCCACTGCTGTATAACGGACACAGTGCCACTGCTGTATCACGGACACAGTGCCACTGCTGTATCACGGACACAGCGCCACTGCTGTATCACAGACACAGTGCCACTGCTGTATCACGGACACAGTGCCACTGCTGTATCACGGACACAGCGCCACTGCTGTATCACGGACACAGTGCCACTGCTGTATCATGGACACAGTGCCACTGCTGTATCACGGACACAGTGCCACTGCTGTATCACGAACACAGTGCCACTGCTGTATCACGAACACAGTGCCACTGCTGTATCACAGACACAGTGCCACTGCTGTATCACGGACACTGTGCCACTGCTGTATCACAGTCACAGCGCCACTGCTGTATCACAGTCACAGTGCCACTGCTGTATCACGGTCACAGTGCCACTGCTGTATCACGAACACAGTGCCACTGCTGTATCATGGACACAGCGCCACTGCTGTATCACGGACACAGCGCCACTGCTGTATCACAGACACAGTGCCACTGCTGTATCACGGACACAGTGCCACTGCTGTATCACGGACACAGCGCCACTGCTGTATCATGGACACAGTGCCACTGCTGTATCACAGACACAGTGCCACTGCTGTATCACGGACACAGTGCCACTGCTGTATCACGGACACAGTGCCACTGCTGTATCATGGACACAGCGCCACTGCTGTATCACGGACACAGCGCCACTGCTGTATCACGGACACAGTGCCACTGCTGTATCACGGACACAGCGCCACTGCTGTATCATGGACACAGTGCCACTGCTGTATCACAGACACAGTGCCACTGCTGTATCACGGACACAGTGCCACTGCTGTATCACGGACACAGCGCCACTGCTGTATCACGGACACAGTGCCACTGCTGTATCACGGACACAGTGCCACTGCTGTATCACGGACACAGCGCCACTGCTGTATCATGGACACAGTGCCACTGCAGTATCACGGACACAGTGCCACTGCTGTATCATGGACACAGTGCCACTGCTGTATCACGGACACAGTGCCACTGCTGTATCATGGACACAGTGCCACTGCTGTATAACGGACACAGTGCCACTGCTGTATCACGGACACAGTGCCACTGCTGTATCACGGACACAGCGCCACTGCTGTATCACAGACACAGTGCCACTGCTGTATCACGGACACAGTGCCACTGCTGTATCACGGACACAGCGCCACTGCTGTATCACGGACACAGTGCCACTGCTGTATCATGGACACAGTGCCACTGCTGTATCACGGACACAGTGCCACTGCTGTATCACGAACACAGTGCCACTGCTGTATCACGAACACAGTGCCACTGCTGTATCACAGACACAGTGCCACTGCTGTATCACGGACACTGTGCCACTGCTGTATCACAGTCACAGCGCCACTGCTGTATCACAGTCACAGTGCCACTGCTGTATCACGGTCACAGTGCCACTGCTGTATCACGAACACAGTGCCACTGCTGTATCACGGACACAGTGCCACTGCTGTATCACGGTCACAGTGCCACTGCTGTATCACGGACACAGCGCCACTGCTGTATCACAGACACAGCGTCACTGCTGTATCACGAACACAGTGCCACTGCTGTATCACGGTCACAGCGCCACTGCTGTATCACGGTCACAGTGCCACTGCTGTATCACAGTCACAGCGCCACTGCTGTATCATGGACACAGTGCCACTGCTGTATCACGGACACAGTGCCACTGCTGTATCACAGACACAGTGCCACTGCTGTATCACAGACACAGTGCCACTGCTGTATCACGGACACAGTGCCACTGCTGTATCATGGACACAGAGCCACTGCTTTATCATGGACACAGTGCCACTGCTGTATCATGGACACAGTGCCACTGCTGTGTCACGGACACAGTGCCACTGCTGTATCACGGACACAGTGCCACTGCTGTATCACGGACACAGCGCCACTGCTGTATCACGGTAACAGTGCCACTGCTGTATCACAGACACAGCGCCACTGCTGTATCACAGTCACAGTGCCACTGCTTTATCACGGACACAGTGCCACTGCTGTATCACAGACACAGCGCCACTGCTGTATCACAGTCACAGTGCCACTGCTGTATCACGGACACAGTGCCACTGCTGTATCACGGACACAGTGCCACTGCTGTATCACGAACACAGTGCCACTGCTGTATCACGGACACAGTGCCACTGCTGTATCACGGACACAGTGCCAGTGCTGTATCACGGAGACAGTGCCACTGCTGTATCACGAACACAGTGCCACTGCTGTATCACGGACACAGTGCCACTGCTGTATCACGGACACAGCGCCACTGCTGTATCACAGACACAGTGCCACTGCTGTATCACGGACACAGTGCCACTGCTGTATCACGGACACAGTGCCAGTGCTGTATCACGGAGACAGTGCCACTGCTGTATCACGAACACAGTGCCACTGCTGTATCACGGACACAGCGCCACTGCTGTATCACGGACACAGCGCCACTGCTGTATCACAGACACAGTGCCACTGCTGTATCACGAACACAGTGCCACTGCTGTATCACAGACACAGTGCCACTGCTGTATCACGAACACAGTGCCACTGCTGTATCACAGACACAGTGCCACTGCTGTATCACGGACACAGAGCCACTGCTGTATCACAGACACAGTGCCACTGCTGTATCACGGACACAGTGCCACTGCTGTATCACGGACACAGTGCCACTGCTGTATCACGGACACTGTGCCACTGCTGTATCACAAACACAGTGCCACTGCTGTATCACGGACACAGTGCCACTGCTGTATCACAGACACAGTGCCACTGCTGTATCACGGACACAGTGCCACTGCTGTATCACGGACACAGTGCCACTGCTGTATCACGGACACAGTGCCAGTGCTCTATCACGGACACAGTGCCACTGCTGTATCACGAACACAGTGCCACTGCTGTATCACAGACACAGTGCCAGTGCTGTATCACGGACAGAGTGCCACGGCTGTATCACAGACACAGTGTCACTGCTGTATCACGGACACAGTGCCACGGCTGTATCACAGACACAGTGCCACTGCTGTATCACAGACAGTGTCACTGCTTTATCACGGTCACAGTGCCTCTGCTGTATCACGGACACAGTGCCACTGCTGTATCACGAACACAGTGCCACTGCTGTATCACAGACACAGTGCCAGTGCTGTATCACGGACACAGTGCCACGGCTGTATCACAGACACAGTGCCACTGCTGTATCACAGACACAGTGCCACTGCTGTATCACAGACACAGTGCCACTGCTGTATCACAGACACAGCGCCACTGCTGTATCACGGTCACAGCGCCACTGCTGTATCACAGACACAGTGCCACTGCTGTATCACGGTCACAGCGCCACTGCTTTATCACGGTCACAGTGCCACTGCTGTATCACGGACACAGCGCTACTGCTGTATCACGGACACAGTGCCACTGCTGTATCATGGACACAGTGCCACTGCTGTATCACGGTCACAGTGCCACTGCTGTATCACGGACACAGCGCCACTACTGCATCACGGACACAGCGCCACTGCTGTATCATGGACACAGTGCCACTGCTGTATCACGGACACAGTGCCGCCACTGCTGTATCATGGACACAGATCCACTGCTGTATCACGGACACAGTGCCACTGCTGTATCACAGACACAGCGCCACTGCTATATCATGGACACAGTGCCACTGCTGTATCACGGACACAGCGCCACTGCTGTATCACGGTCACAGATCCACTGCTGTATCACGGTCACAGTGCCACTGCTGTATCACGGACACAGTGCCACTGCTGTATCACGGACACAGTGCCACTGCTGTATCACAGACACAGCGCCACTGCTGTATCACTGACACAGTGCCACTGCTGTATCACGGACACAGTGCCACTGCTGTATCACGGACACAGAGCCACTGCTTTATCATGGACACAGTGCCACTGCTGTATCATGGACACAGTGCCACTGCTGTATCACGGACACAGCGCCACTGCTGTATCACGGTAACAGTGCCACTGCTGCATCACGGACACAGTGCCACTGCTGTATCACAGACACAGCGCCACTGCTGTATCACAGTCACAGTGCCACTGCTGTATCACGGACACAGTGCCACTGCTGTATCACAGTCACAGTGCCACTGCTGTATCACAGACACAGCGCCACTGCTGTATCACAGTCACAGTGCCACTGCTGTATCACGGACACAGTGCCACTGCTGTATCACGGACACAGTGCCACTGCTGTATCACGGACACAGTGCCAGTGCTGTATCACGGACACAGTGCCACTGCTGTATCACGGACACAGTGCCACTGCTGTATCACGAACACAGTGCCACTGCTGTATCACAGACACAGTGCCAGTGCTGTATCACGGACACAGTGCCACGGCTGTATCACAGACCCAGTGCCACTGCTGTATCACAGACACAGTGCCACTGCTGTATCACAGACACAGTGCCACTGCTGTATCACAGACACAGCGCCACTGCTTTATCACGGACACAGCGCCACTGCTGTATCACAGACACAGCGCCACTGCTGTATCACGGACACAGTGCCACTGCTATATCACGGACACAGTGCCACTGCTGTATCACGGACACAGTGCCACTGCTGTATCACGGACACAGTGCCACTGCTGTATCACGGACACAGCGCTACTGCTGTATCACGGACACAGCGCCACTGCTGTATCACGGTCACAGATCCACTGCTGTATCACGGACACAGTGCCACTGCTGTATCACGGACACAGTGCCACTGCTGTATCACGGACACAGTGCCACTGCTGTATCACAGACACAGTGCCACTGCTGTATCACTGACACAGTGCCACTGCTGTATCACGGACACAGTGCCACTGCTGTATCACGGTAACAGTGCCACTGCTGTATCACGGACACAGTGCCACTGCTGTATCACGGTCACAGCGCCACTGCTGTATCACAGACACAGCGCTACTGCTGTATCACAGACACAGCGCCACTGCTGTATCACGGACACAGTGCCACTGCTGTATCACGGTCACAGCGCCACTGCTGTATCATGGACACAGTGCCACTGCTGTATCACGAACACAGTGCCACTGCTGTATCACAGACACAGTGCCACTGCTGTATCACAGACACAGTGCCACTGCTGTATCACGAACACAGTGCCACTGCTGTATCACAGACACAGTGCCAGTGCTGTATCACAGACACAGCGCCACTGCTGTATCACAGACACAGTGCCACTGCTGTATCACGGACACAGTGCCACTGCTGTATCACGGACACAGTGCCACTGCTGTATCACAGACACAGTGCCACTGCTGTATCACTGACACAGTGCCACTGCTGTATCACGGACACAGTGCCACTGCTGTATCACGGTAACAGTGCCACTGCTGTATCACGGACACAGTGCCACTGCTGTATCACGGTCACAGCGCCACTGCTGTATCACAGACACAGCGCTACTGCTGTATCACAGACACAGCGCCACTGCTGTATCACGGACACAGTGCCACTGCTGTATCACGGTCACAGCGCCACTGCTGTATCATGGACACAGTGCCACTGCTGTATCACGAACACAGTGCCACTGCTGTATCACAGACACAGTGCCACTGCTGTATCACAGACACAGTGCCACTGCTGTATCACGAACACAGTGCCACTGCTGTATCACAGACACAGTGCCAGTGCTGTATCACAGACACAGCGCCACTGCTGTATCACAGACACAGTGCCACTGCTGTATCACGGACACAGTGCCACTGCTGTATCACGGACACAGCGCCACTGCTGTATCACGGACACAGCGCCACTGCTGTATCACAGTCACAGTGCCACTGCTGTATCACAGACACAGCGCCACTGCTGTATCACGAACACAGTGCCACTGCTGTATCACGGTCACAGCGCCACTGCTGTATCACGGTCACAGTGCCACTGCTGTATCACAGACACAGTGCCACTGCTGTATCACAGACACAGTGCCACTGCTGTATCACGGACACAGTGCCACTGCTGTATCACAGACACAGTGCCACTGCTGTATCACGAACACAGTGCCACTGCTGTATCACAGACACAGTGCCACTGCTGTATCACGAACACAGTGCCACTGCTGTATCACAGACACAGTGCCACTGCTGTATCACGGACACAGAGCCACTGCTGTATCACAGACACAGTGCCACTGCTGTATCACGGACACAGTGCCACTGCTGTATCACGGACACAGTGCCACTGCTGTATCACGGACACTGTGCCACTGCTGTATCACAAACACAGTGCCACTGCTGTATCACGGACACAGTGCCACTGCTGTATCACAGACACAGTGCCACTGCTGTATCACGGACACAGTGCCACTGCTGTATCACGGACACAGTGCCACTGCTGTATCACGGACACAGTGCCAGTGCTCTATCACGGACACAGTGCCACTGCTGTATCACGAACACAGTGCCACTGCTGTATCACAGACACAGTGCCAGTGCTGTATCACGGACAGAGTGCCACGGCTGTATCACAGACACAGTGTCACTGCTGTATCACGGACACAGTGCCACGGCTGTATCACAGACACAGTGCCACTGCTGTATCACAGACAGTGTCACTGCTTTATCACGGTCACAGTGCCACGGCTGTATCACAGACACAGTGCCACTGCTGTATCACGAACACAGTGCCACTGCTGTATCACAGACAGTGTCACTGCTTTATCACGGACACAGCGCTACTGCTGTATCACGGACACAGTGCCACTGCTGTATCACGGACACAGTGCCACTGCTGTATCACGGACACAGTGCCACTGCTGTATCACGGACACAGTGCCACTGCTGTATCACGAACACAGTGCCACTGCTGTATCACGGACACAGTGCCACTGCTGTATCACGAACACAGTGCCACTGCTGTATCACGGACACAGTGCCACTGCTGTATCACGGACACAGTGCCACTGCTGTATCACGGACACAGTGCCACTGCTGTATCACGGACACAGCGCCACTGCTGTATCACAGACACAGTGCCACTGCTGTATCACGGACACAGTGCCACTGCTGTATCACGGACACAGTGCCAGTGCTGTATCACGGAGACAGTGCCACTGCTGTATCACGAACACAGTGCCACTGCTGTATCACGGACACAGCGCCACTGCTGTATCACGGACACAGCGCCACTGCTGTATCACAGACACAGTGCCACTGCTGTATCACGGACACAGTGCCACTGCTATATCATGGACACAGAGCCACTGCTTTATCATGGACACAGTGCCACTGCTGTATCATGGACACAGTGCCACTGCTGTATCACGGACACAGTGCCACTGCTGTATCACGGACACAGTGCCACTGCTGTATCACGGACACAGTGCCACTGCTGTATCACGAACACAGTGCCACTGCTGTATCACGGACACAGTGCCACTGCTGTATCACGGACACAGCGCCACTGCTGTATCACAGACACAGTGCCACTGCTGTATCACGGACACAGTGCCACTGCTGTATCACGGACACAGTGCCACTGCTGTATCACGGACACAGTGCCACTGCTGTATCACAGACACAGCGCCACTGCTGTATCACAGACACAGTGCCACTGCTGTATCACGGACACAGTGCCACTGCTGTATCACGGACACAGTGCCACTGCTGTATCACGGACACAGCGCCACTGCTGTATCACGGTCACAGTGCCACTGCTGTATCACAGTCACAGTGCCACTGCTGTATCACAGACACAGTGCCACTGCTGTATCACGGTCACAGCGCCACTGCTGTATCACGGTCACAGTGCCACTGCTGTATCACAGACACAGTGCCACTGCTGTATCACGGACACAGTGCCACTGCTGTATCACGGACACAGCGCCACTGCTGTATCACGGACACAGTGCTACTGCTGTATCACGGACACAGTGCTACTGCTGTATCACGGACACTGTGCCACTGCTGTATCACGGACACAGTGCCAGTGCTGTATCACGAACACAGTGCCACTGCTGTATCACGGACACAGTGCCACTGCTGTATCACGGACACAGTGCCACTGCTGTATCACGGACACAGTGCCACTGCTGTATCATGGACACAGCGCCACTGCTGTATCACGGACACAGCGCCACTGCTGTATCATGGACACAGCGCCACTGCTGTATCACGGACACAGCGCCACTGCTGTATCACGGACACAGTGCCAATGCTGTATCACGGACACAGTGCCACTGCTGTATCACGGACACAGCGCCACTGCTGTATCACAGACACAGGGCCACTGCTGTATCACGGACACAGTGCCACTGCTGTATCATGGACACAGTGCCACTGCTGTATCACGGACACAGTGCCACTGCTGTATCACGGACACAGTGCCACTGCTGTATCACGGACACAGTGCCGCCACTGCTGTATCACGGACACAGCGCCACTGCTGTATCACGGACACAGTGCCACTGCTGTATCACGGACACAGTGCCACTGCTGTATCACGGACACAGTGCCACTGCTATATCACAGACACAGCGCCACTGCTGTATCACGGACACAGTGCCACTGCTGTATCACGGACACAGTGCCACTGCTGTATCACGGACACAGTGCCACTGCTGTATCATGGACACAGTGCCACTGCTGTATCATGGACACAGTGCCACTGCTGTATCACGGACACAGTGCCACTGCTGTATCACGGACACAGCGCCACTGCTGTATCACGGACACAGCGCCACTGCTGTATCACAGACACAGTGCCACAGCTATATCACGTACACAGTGCCACTGCTGTATCACGGACACAGTGCCACTGCTGTATCACGGACACAGTGCCACTGCTGTATCACGGACACAGTGCCACTGCTGTATCACGGACACAGTGCCACTGCTGTATCACGGACACAGTGCCACTGCTGTATCACGGACACAGTGCCACTGCTGTATCACGGACACAGTGCCACTGCTGTATCACGAACACAGTGCCACTGCTGTATCACGAACACAGTGCCACTGCTGTATCACGGACACAGTGCCACTGCTGTATCACGGACACAGTGCCACTGCTGTATCACGGACACAGTGCCACTGCTGTATCACGGACACAGTGCCACTGCTGTATCACGGACACAGTGCCACTGCTGTATCACGGACACAGTGCCACTGCTGTATCACGGACACAGTGCCACTGCTGTATCATGGACACAGTGCCACTGCTGTATCACGAACACAGTGCCACTGCTGTATCATGGACACAGTGCCACTGCTGTATCACAGACACAGTGCCACTGCTGTATCACGGACACAGTGCCACTGCTGTATCACGGACACAGCGCCACTGCTGTATCACGGACACAGTGCCACTGCTGTATCACGGACACAGTGCCACTGCTGTATCACGGACACAGTGCCGCCACTGCTATATCACGGACACAGCGCCACTGTTGTATCACGGACACAGTGCCACTGCTGTATCACGGACACAGTGCCACTGCTGTATCACAGACACAGCGCCACTGCTGTATCACGGACACAGTGCCACTGCTGTATCACAGACACAGCGCCACTGCTGTATCACGGACACAGTGCCACTGCTGTATCACGGACACAGTGCCGCCACTGCTATATCACGGACACAGTGCCACTGCTGTATCACGGACACAGTGCCACTGCTGTATCACGGACACAGTGCCACTGCTGTATCACGGACACAGTGCCACTGCTGTATCACAGACACAGCGCCACTGCTGTATCACGGACACAGTGCCACTGCTGTATCACAGACACAGCGCCACTGCTGTATCACGGACACAGTGCCACTGCTGTATCACGGACACAGTGCCACTGCTGTATCACGGACACAGTGCCACTGCTGTATCATGGACACAGTGCCACTGCTGTATCATGGACACAGTGCCGCCACTGCTATATCACGGACACAGTGCCACTGCTGTATCACAGACACAGCGCCACTGCTGTATCACGGACACAGTGCCACTGCTGTATCACAGACACAGCGCCACTGCTGTATCACGGACACAGTGCCACTGCTGTATCACGGACACAGCGCCACTGCTGTATCACGGACACAGTGCCACTGCTGTATCACGGACACAGCGCCACTGCTGTATCACGGTAACAGTGCCACTGCTGTATCACGGACACTGTGCCACTGCTGTATCATGGACACAGTGCCCCTGCTGTATCACAGACACAGTGCCACTGCTGTATCACAGACACAGTGCCACTGCTGTATCACGGTAACAGTGCCACTGCTGTATCACGGACACAGTGCCACTGCTGTATCACGGACACAGTGCCACTGCTGTATCACGGACACAGTGCCACTGCTGTATCACGAACACAGTGCCACTGCTGTATCACGAACACAGTGCCACTGCTGTATCACGGACACAGTGCCACTGCTGTATCACGGACACAGTGCCACTGCTGTATCACGGACACAGTGCCACTGCTGTATCACGGACACAGTGCCACTGCTGTATCACGGACACAGTGCCACTGCTGTATCACGGACACAGTGCCACTGCTGTATCACGGACACAGTGCCACTGCTGTATCATGGACACAGTGCCACTGCTGTATCACGAACACAGTGCCACTGCTGTATCATGGACACAGTGCCACTGCTGTATCACAGACACAGTGCCACTGCTGTATCACGGACACAGTGCCACTGCTGTATCACGGACACAGCGCCACTGCTGTATCACGGACACAGTGCCACTGCTGTATCACGGACACAGTGCCACTGCTGTATCACGGACACAGTGCCGCCACTGCTATATCACGGACACAGCGCCACTGTTGTATCACGGACACAGTGCCACTGCTGTATCACGGACACAGTGCCACTGCTGTATCACAGACACAGCGCCACTGCTGTATCACGGACACAGTGCCACTGCTGTATCACAGACACAGCGCCACTGCTGTATCACGGACACAGTGCCACTGCTGTATCACGGACACAGTGCCGCCACTGCTATATCACGGACACAGTGCCACTGCTGTATCACGGACACAGTGCCACTGCTGTATCACGGACACAGTGCCACTGCTGTATCACGGACACAGTGCCACTGCTGTATCACAGACACAGCGCCACTGCTGTATCACGGACACAGTGCCACTGCTGTATCACAGACACAGCGCCACTGCTGTATCACGGACACAGTGCCACTGCTGTATCACGGACACAGTGCCACTGCTGTATCACGGACACAGTGCCACTGCTGTATCATGGACACAGTGCCACTGCTGTATCATGGACACAGTGCCGCCACTGCTATATCACGGACACAGTGCCACTGCTGTATCACAGACACAGCGCCACTGCTGTATCACGGACACAGTGCCACTGCTGTATCACAGACACAGCGCCACTGCTGTATCACGGACACAGTGCCACTGCTGTATCACGGACACAGCGCCACTGCTGTATCACGGACACAGTGCCACTGCTGTATCACGGACACAGCGCCACTGCTGTATCACGGTAACAGTGCCACTGCTGTATCACGGACACTGTGCCACTGCTGTATCATGGACACAGTGCCCCTGCTGTATCACAGACACAGTGCCACTGCTGTATCACAGACACAGTGCCACTGCTGTATCACGGTAACAGTGCCACTGCTGTATCACGGACACAGTGCCACTGCTGTATCACGGACACAGTGCCACTGCTGTATCACGGACACAGTGCCACTGCTGTATCACGGACACAGTGCCACTGCTGTATCACGGACACAGTGCCACTGCTGTATCACGGACACAGTGCCACTGCTGTATCACGGGCACAGTGCCACTGCTGTATCACGGACACAGTGCCACTGCTGTATCACGGACACAGTGCCACTGCTGTATCACGGACACAGTGCCACTGCTTTATCACGGACACAGTGCCACTGCTGTATCACGGACACAGTGCCACTGCTGTATCACGGACCCAGTGCCACTGCTGTATCACGGACACAGTGCCACTGCTGTATCACGGACACAGTGCCACTGCTGTATCACGGACACAGTGCCACTGCTGTATCACAGACACTGTGCCACTGCTGTATCACGGACACAGTGCCACTGCTGTATCACAGACACAGCGCCAGCTGTATCACGGTCACAGCGCCACTGCTGTATCACGGTCACAGCGCCACTGCTGTATCACAGACACAGCGCCACTGCTGTATCACGGTCACAGTGCCACTGCTGTGCCGCCAGTGCCTACGTTCGATTATTGGCCATAAAAATTGGGACTTAGAAACTTTTCCGGGCAGACTTTCCTGAAGCCGGTTTCTCTGCTAGTCGCGCAAGAGCACTTTTGAAAAGCCCGCCCGCGCTTCTGGCGCTAAGAATCTCAAATCTGATTGGCGCAGGGGTTCCTTATAATATTTTAGACTCCATTCACAAAATACTACAGCCAATCAGAGCGTGGGAACTTTCTCAGTAGCCAATCAGAGCAAAGCCGGTCTGAAAAGGCGGGTAAGCGTGGAATCTGAATCTGCCAGGGACATGCGCGAGTTTGCCACCTTTGTCCCTTGCTATTCAGATGCCACCAGCTGGGTCAGGCTCCTCAAGGTCTGGGCGAGCAGATGGCAGCCAGGATGATTGCCACTGTTCCCCGGACTGGGTACTTGAGCCCTTCCCTCCTTCCCAAATGGCTTTCCCACCCCCTGCATCCTCTGGCTACTTTGAACTCTGATGTACACTAGACTTACTGGCACTAACCTGGTAGCCCTGACAGTCTAAATGGGCATCGATTCTAAAAGTCCCAGCTCATACACAGTGCATAACAGTACATTACAGTATTAAACACAATGTTAATAAAATATACTTTTAAGACATCCTGAGTCTCTGGGTATGGGGAAGAGAATAGAAAGCTGCACTTTTAATTGTATCAGCCCTTATTCCCCACACACTATCTAAGGGATTTAGACTGGACTCTAAGAGTCCCCTCCCAACCTTATATTTATTATATACATCTCTTAACATGTGTCAAAATTATCTTTATGGTTAATTATTGGGGCTTTACTAATCTGTCACCAGGATTCCATTGCAGGTTCTATTGTTGTTATAATGATAGTCAGTTCATATTGTTTTTATTCATTTTTTACATGTTGTGAATTAACATGTACTTTATCCTCCACCCAGAGGGTGGCACTGTGGTCAGCTAAATACAAAAAAGACACAGCGCACAACGCTCATAGTGCATTAAAAAAATATTATTCACATAAACAATAACATGGGTGAGTAATGTGCGTACATCAATTGCAGTAAAATCAAGCAGTTTCGGGATATGTTACCCAACGCCTCCTGAAACCGGATCAGGTGTCTTTGCAGGGGTGAAAATGCTGTCCTCGGTGGTGCAGGGTCCTATTGTGGTAGTTGCACAACCTCTGCTGGTCCTTGCTCCCCGGAGCACGAGTGGACCGGGAGCTGCTGATCCCTGCAGTACTTCAATGAGTCAGATCTGGGCATCAGCTGGGCGCTAGCATTCTCCTCCGTGTGGAGCGCTTCCTGGTTGGTGACGTCACCACGGGGATTTCGGCGCCGTCAGGACACGATCGGATCGCGCAATAAGGTGCTTGTCAAGAGCTAGAACACTTGTCACGTTGTCCTACGCGTTTCGAAACAGAATGTTTCTTCATCAGGGACTGAAATTAGGTGGATTCAAGTGAAATCTAAATACCCCGCGATCGAGCCTCATTGGCTCAGCCATCAGTTCTATTGTCCAATGGGAAGGCAGCTGGGGCGGGGTTAAAGACCCGATTAGCATGCGTCACTGTCAAGGTTTAACAAATGCAAGAAAAACTTCAACAAACTTTATTAACAAAAGCAATGTTAACCATGACGCGATTGATGTGCTAAAACAAAGAAAAAAATTATTAAAACATGGCAAAAGTACACAATATCTAATTGTATGATATGCCCTATGGACCTGGATGACTAATTAAGGGATAAGTGATGTAGAAGAAGCATAAAAAATGTTCAGAACGGGCTAAAACATGTAAGCAGCAGATAAAAATGAAAAAGTATTAAAGTAAACTTATAATAGCATAAATTAGTAAAAGGGCATGAGATAGTTTAAAATATTTATAGACTGCTTAAAAAAGAGTTGATAGTATTATAAAATAATTAATACAGAGACCAAATATCTATGTCTTCATTTAAACCCCCTGGATGCAAGGTGTTTAGTTTGTGTATCCAGAAGGTTTCTTGCCTGGAGAGTTCCTTAACCCTATCCCCCCCTCTCCTGTTTTTAGGGATATGCTTGATACCCCTAAACAGGAGGGTTGAGGGATCACTATTGTGACACATTGCATAGTGTTTCGAGAGGCTATGTTTCATAAACCCCAGTTTTATATTCCGCAGATGTTCTAAAATGCGTACTTTTAAAGCACGCTTTGTGCGTCCCACATAAGAAAGGCCACAAGGGCATTCTAATAAATAGACTACATGGTCAGTATTACAAAGAATAAAATCATTAATATTAATAATATCACCATTTGGACATTTGAAAGTTTTTTTGTCAGGATGCATAAATTTGCAAACAGAGCACTTCCCACACTTGAAATTTCCGGTTGGTTTAGTACTCAGCCAATGCCTCTCCCCACTAGGTTGTTCTTTTAATTTAATATCACTGGGGGATAACATATTCTTTAAGTTTTTGGCCTTTCTGTAGATAAATTTTGGAAATTTCGAAAGGTGGGTACCCAGGAGTGGGTCATTAGAAAGAATTGGCCAGTGTTTTTTTTATAATTTTTTCTATCCTGCCTGTCATGGAATTAAAATTTGTAATAAAAGATACATTGCACTTATCCTCATTTTGGGATTTTTTATATATTTTACTTTTTTTGTCTTTAGTTAATAACATAGATTTTCTCTCTATTTTTCTTATTTTCTCTAAATCCCCATTTAGTTTTTCTAGATGGTATCCCCTCTCTAGAAATCTTGATGTTAATTTCTTGGCCTGATCCTCAAAATCTCCTACTGTACTGCAGTTTTTCTTCAATCTGTAATATTGGCCACTGGGGATATTAGATATCCACGTTTTTTTGTGGTTACTTGTGGCCATAAGGAGGTTGTTTGAATCAACCTCCTTAAAATGGGTCTTTGTTACCACAGTCCCATCAGGTGATGCCTTCAGATTGAGATCCAGGAAATGTATTTCATTTTCATGTTGTACATGGGTAAAGGTCAGATTCCTGTCATTATTATTTATGTACTGCAAAAAAAGATCAATTGAACACTGGTCGCCGTCCCAAATACACAGAATATCATCTATGAATCTACGCCACACAATGATATTCAGTTTGAAAGGGTTTTTATTATCATTATAGACAGTGGTTGACAAATCACCAAAAAATCTACTCGCCACACAAAAAAATCTACTCGCCACCTAGTACCAAACGTGTGCTGCTTGGGCCAATATTTACTCGCCCGGGGGTTAAATCCACTCGCCCGGGGCGAGCAAATGTATAGGTTTGTCGAACACTGATTATAGATATAGTCCTCCTCCCATTTTCCCATGTACAGGTTTGCGAAACTGGGGGCAAATCTCGTGCCCATCGCAGTTCCGCAAACCTGCAAAAAGAAGTCATCAAGAAACATAAAATAATTATGCTTCAAGATAAAATCTATTGATTGTAAGACAAATTGGCTATTTGAGGGATGCAGGGTGGTGTCATTCAATAAAAAGGATTGAACTGCATTTAAACCTTCTGCGTGTGGGATGTTGGTATATAAGGCCTGCACATCGCAGGTTAGCCATCTGTAGGAATCCTTCCACACAACACCTTCCATCAGATTCAACACTGATGTTGAATCTCTAAAATCAGAGGGGAGTTTTACCACATGTGGTTGGAGGAAAAAATCCACATATTGGGATAGGTTAGATGTTAAACTATCTATTCCCGATATAATCGGTCTACCTGGCGGGTTCGTTAAGCTCTTGTGTGTTTTTGGGAGATGATAAAAGATCGCAATTTTTGGGCAACTACAGTGCAAAAAATCATATTCTCTTTTTTCTAGGACATTCTTTATTAGGGCGTCATCTAGGAGTTTTTTCAAAAGGACCAAAAATTCCCTTGTGGGGTCCCTCATAAGCCTTTTATAGGAGGTGGTGTCGTTTAGGAGTCTGAGGGCTTCACCTTCATAGTCCTTCCTATCTTGTAACACAACACCACCCCCCTTGTCAGCCTGCCTGATAATCAGGTTTTTATTTTCTTTGAGGAATTTAAGTGCTAGTGCTTCATTTTTATTTAGATTATGTTTAAAATCATTATTATTTTTAGCGTCGTTAGTTAAAAGGTTAAAATCTTTGTTGACCATGTTAAAAAACGTATCTATATGGTGGCCTTTAGAATGTGCTGGGTAGAAAGTTGACTTCCCCCTAAAGTGGGTATGTGTGCAGGTTAAATCTCCTTCTCCGGTCTCGGTCTGAGTGGGATCTACAGTACTTGTCTCGGCTATTGCTTTTTGTGAAATGTTTTCTGTGTCAGATTTAATAAAATGTCTCTTCAGAGTGAGATTTCTTACAAACTTCTGAAGGTCTGAATAAAGCTGAAAACCACTTGGACCACAAGACCGGGAGAAAGTGAGACCTCTGTCTAAAACTTTTTTTTGGTCATTTGTCAGAATAACAGTAGACAGATTGAAAATCCCATTATAGGGTATAGTTTTTACGGCATTTCGCAGTCTCTTTTCTTTAAGTCTGGCCCCCCCTCTTGTTCCCCGCCTGACAAGACCCTTTTCCTTCTTTCTTTTACCTCTGGTTTGTGTACTCCGCCCATAGTCTCCCCCTTTTTCTGGGGATCTATGTGTCTGTTTTTGACGGAGTCTAAAAAACCCGAGGGTGAGGGATGGGCTGGTGATCTCTGTCTGGGGCTTGGTTTAAAAACTCTTTGATTAAAATTCGACTCATATTTAACATATTCTCTTTGCCCATATTTAAAATTTGGAATGTAGTTTTTTCCCTTATAATTGGGGTTCCTAAAGTGACCCTCTTGTCTATGTTGACGGGGATACCCATTACTTGGGTTATAACCCCTCCTATCCTCATAAGATTGGGTATCCCTGCCCCTCTCATTCCAATTTTCCCAACCTCTTTGGTTAGGGATAGGTGTAAAGTTTCTATGCTGCTCATTGTTTCTAGTTTGGGATTGGGAAGAGTCCCTTTTTTCCCCACCTTTCTGGTTTGCTTTTACAGACCTACTTCTTTCTGGGTCTTTAGCCCAATTTCTTTGCCTATTATTATCATAATCGGCCTTATCTCTGAAGAATTTTTCATGCTTCTTTTTTATAATTTCTTCCTCCGCATGTTCAAGTTTCATGCCGAGGTCGTGCTCCAGCTCCGAGCAGTCATATTCGACCACCAGGGGCTCAAGCACTTTAATAACATCAGAAATCTCCTTATCCATTAATTTTAGCGTTTTCGTTCTCTCGTAAATAATAAGCTTCATTACTGATATGGAGCAGTCATCCAAGATCCTGTTCCACTCTTTTAAAAAATGCTCATTCTCCTTACCGAAGGTGGGTGATTTACGGAAACGTAGGCCCCTAGGGACCCTATCACACTCCACATACTTCTGAATAGTTCTTTTTTCAAGATGTATTTTTACTTCGGTAAGGAGTAATTGCTCTAAAATTTTAAAATTCTTTTCAATGGACCCCTTAATGTTTCCTTCGCTAGGAACTGCAATATTTTCCTCACTAAATAGTGAGTCAAAATTATCGTCACGTTTCTTCCTGCATTCTACCAGGCTCCACACCAGCTGGTCAGCTGACTGGTTATTGTCTTTGACGTCAGTCTCGCTGGTACCACACATGCCGCGTTGCCCGGCGTCGTGTCACTTCCGACTGGGGATAAGTTACTTAAACTACCGGCTTCAATAGAGTAATACACTCTTTGAAAAAGCACTGAAACGCGCGAAACGCTTTAGTGATCCACCCTGCTTACGCCATGTTGTGACCTTAACAAAATTAAGCTGTTTTTAACGTAGCTTTTGCATTGTAGCCCCAATCTTTTATTGCATCCTGTGCTCCATTTTCTTCACCTTCTGGATTTCTTGTACTCATACCAATTAGGCTAAAATAAAATAGTGATCTCATAAATAAGGGTTATTTAGCTAAACCCTTTGTCCAAAGCGTTATAAGCCTGCAGCCAACGTCAAGTCATAACCAAATTTGCAGACACCTACACTGAATATTTGTAATTATTGTCCCTTGGACTAGTGAAAAATGTGAAAAAGCCCCGAAGAGGTTAAATAAAGCATATGCTTTTGTGAGTAGTGCAATTAAAAGCTGGCTAAAGCCATTATAATAGTTACCTTACTATAGAGGTAAACTGTGGGTGCCCAAATTCCCTGCTGTGAATTGTGATGGTGAAGGGGTACCAGGCCAATAAATAAAGGTATTATGCCTGGCCGGGTACCCCTAAGTCATATTGGGAAGTGTAAAGTGTCAGCTCTGCAGCCCAATAATGGCTGCAACCCTGTATTGTATTATACACTGTGTGTGTGTCCCGCTAGGCATAAGGGGACCAGATCATTATCCTGAGTTACATTGTATATGTCTTTCCCCAGTTATGTATCAGTTATAAGCTTTGTAATAATGTTTCACTGAAAACCGCAAGAAAGGGAAAACGTTTATAAAACACGGCAGCTTGCTGCACAGCATATAAACAGCCAGCTAACTTTGGAATGGAATGTCCTAGCGCTCTGATTTGTGCTATGCAGAGGGCTAGGGGGTAATCATTAAAATGGTTATGGTTTCCATATTTTTAACTTTCATAAAAGGTAATTAATGAAAGTCCCCCTCTTTTTGGTGCATTAAAGTTATAAGAGCAAGGACATTTACGTTCAAGCGGGCGTAGCAGCGGAAACACTTGGTTCACAAGTACAGTGATTCCCAGATATATGGCCAGCCATTGCGGCAAGTGAATCATGCACAAATTAAGTTAGGACTTCTAAAGCATCCCGCTGAGATTACTCCGGAATGTCTAGGAAAGTCCGGACTTAAAGTGCTAAGTGAAGCAAAGTACATGTAAACAGTTTTTGTCTGCCAGATGTCCAGATGGCCAGGAACAGGTAGACAACATGTCGCCTAGGAAGTGGGCTTGGTTAGGTATGTTAAACAGTTGAGGTGCAAAGTTAGCGCATGACCGTAGCATACCTTGAAGCCTCTGCCCGGCTCCATGAAGTATTGGCAAACCTTGCCAATAGGTGGGATACGTTGTTCCCACACAGTGATTGGCTGCATATTATACCGATAAGACGGGTGTGGTTTTAAAAGTCTTTGCAGCCGATAGGGAGATAGATTGACCTAAGATTCAACCAAGATTCATATAAACTGAATTCAAAACTTTATCCCATTGTAACGCAAGTCTGTAGTTTGTAAGAACTAAGGAATCCAAGACGAATCCTACAGCGGGAAAACGAAAAGATTATCTTTGATGGAGAAAGAGTGGTTGCGAGGCGCGCCACTAGCCAAAGACTGTTTGGTGGCTCTATTTGCGCACAAACCTGGTTCCTGGGAATTTGTGCCTAGAGCCTTCATTTATGGGAAGTTCGTTCCGGAAACATTTTATTTAGTTTTGCCCCGTCCCAGTAAGTGTTATTTCGTATTATTTCGTAAATCAAGCTGTGTATGTTCATGTTGTAAATAAATCACAATTTATTTTATCTCACGCTCTGCTCAATCAAAGGATCCAGGTATTAAGGAGTTAAAAGCATTGGTCTCTCGTGACATGAATATAATAAAACTTACATATATGTCTTTCTGTCAGCTTTATACATTCATCTACTTTTGGAGGATGATGTGCAGACTGACACTGAAGTGTAATATACCTGTACTAATTGGAAAATTGGTAGGGGCTCATTCCTGAAGGGAAGAGACATACACCTCCAAGGAAATGCTATGTAAAGCATATAAGACAATCTCCTGTTCTCAGAATTTCAATTGATATATGTGGCGGGAGGGGGTTAACCAGGTCAATATTAAAGGTATTATGCCTGGCTGGTTAACCCTAATCCCTGTTGGGACTGAAGGGTTTAAACTGTATTGTCCCCATCATAACATGTTTTCCCCTACACTACCATTATTGTCCCCATTTTGCAGCTCAGTCTATAGCTGCAGTGTAGAAATGAATGAATGAAAATGTGCCAACTCTATTTGTGACACAAGGGGGAGCCTCTAGTGCTGAACCAAGTGCTTTGTGAAGAAGCGTGCCGATGGATTGGTGGCCGCTTTGAAGTATAGGTATCACTTTCTAAGCCCTGGACCTCCAAACCGCAAGGTCAATTGGATAAGTGGTTTGCTGTCTAGCTGAAGTGGTTTTCTGTCAAAATGTATCTACCGGGCTTGTTAGCCACTTAACGTGAAGGGGGAAAGTACATTGGCGTGGGAACTGGGTTAAACCGCTGACCACATCACAGCCCGTTCAATTAAGTAGCTAACTCACGCTAGGAGTGAGCTAGCAATCTAATTTTTGGAGTGCAGTTAGGAGAAGAGAAACCATACACATACATATAAGGTTTATAATAGTTGCATAAGCAGAACATACTTTTCTAAATAAACTGTGTTGAACTGGTGTTTTTAAATGTACAGGCAGGAAACATTTTCTGTCAGCCCGGGAAAAATGCTTTAGTATGCAAATATGTGAAGGGTGAACGAGCTCAAGGCCTTTTCATCTCCATACTTCAGAGACACCCTGCAGAGTTGGTGCCTCAATTTCTATGAGAAGTCCGGAGTTGAAAAGCCTCACAGATCCTAGGTGTTAGGAGGGCCGGGATATTGTAAGTGCTAGATACCGGTGTGAAGTATGGACACTTTACACTTGGTGGCCAAACCCCAGACTTAGTGCCACCAGGGAAAGGGTTGGATCCGGTATGCTAAGGAGCTCAGGTGTGAAGTTAACGCCTGCTCCATGCAAACCGGGAAGCAACTTCTGCCCTTTTTGAAAAGTACTGGCAAGTTGGGGATAGGTGGGAGAAATGTTCCCATGGGCGGGATTGGTTGTGCATGTCAAATATAGGACCCTCAACCCCATAAAAATGCCTGATGCCCAGTCCCTAGCAGATTCACCTGATTCATCTAAGAGAAACGTCCAAGGTTTAGCGTCAGCGGTTCTGGAGTGTGAAGGGTTAACCTACATGACAACGAAGATTTACACCCTCTTCTGGAATTCGTTAGAACTAAGGGTTCACGAACGAACCCTGTAAGGACTGAATGAACTTTGTCCTTTTGGTGGAGATACAGGGGTGACAACTTGCGCCCCTAGCCAGGAACTGTTACCCGGATCAATTTGCGCACCCACTTGCATGTGTTCAGGGGCACCAAGAGACTTTGTTTCGTTCCAAGGACATTTGATTTAGTTTCCCACATCCCAGTAAGTGTTTTATTGAGTGTAACTGTGAAGATTTGTGTGTTTGTCTGAAAATAAATAAATTACAATTTATTTTACTCATCTTGTGTGCTCAGTCCAGAATCTTGGTATTAATGTGTGCATAAGTCTTGGTCTCCCGGGATAATATATTTCCTAATTTCCACTTTTTGCTTAGTACTACAGTATGTCACACAATTAATTTATCTTTAGTCATGTGTTTTCACATTCTGCAGACACCTCAGGCATAATTCCCCTTGGTTTTACTGAACAATGTAGGGGCCAATGCAACAAATTAATGTACTGTACTCCTAAATCCCTTTCAGCTACTTAGTTTCAGGTATCAGAACGATCTAAAAGGCTTTAGTCACTGAGCCTTTACTCTGAGCCCTTGCTCACTGAGCCTTTGCTCTGAGCCCTTACTCACTGAGCCGTTACTCACTGAGTCTTTACTCTGAGCCCTTACCCACTAAACCTTTACTCACTGAGTCTTTACTCCGAGCCCTTACTCACTGAGCATTTACTCTGAGCCCTTACTCACTGAGCCTTTACTCTGAGCCCTTACTCACTGAGCCTTAACTCACGGAGCCTTTACTCACTGAGCCATTACTCACTGAGCCTTTACTCACTGAGTCTTTACTCTGAGCCCTTACTCACTGAGCCTTTACACTGAGACCTTACTCACTGAGCCTTTACTCACTGAGCCTTTACTCTGAGCCCTTACTCACTGAGCCTTTACTAACCTAGCCTCTCCATCTTATTAAGCTTCAGTTATAGCTTGGCTCCCTGTCTCGTTACTGATGTTTACAACACCCTCGCGTATTCCTCATCACACTTTTAATTGACTACTCAATTCAACAGTAATTATTTAAATAAGTGTGGCTGATTTTAGTAGACAATAAAGGTTGAGTTGCATCTGTCTGACAGCCAGGTGTGTGCTCTGCAATTTGGAGCTAGTCTCTTTCACTAGCTTGGGAATAATGTGTGCCTGTGCTATCACTACACTGTGGCACCCTGCGTTATTGTATTACAGCTCTATGTTCTGTAGTGCGAGGTATCACTGTGGCACCCTGCGTTATTGTATCACAGCTCTATGTTCTGTAGTGCGAGGTATCAGTGGGGTACCCTGCGTTATTGTATTACAGCTCTATGTTCTGTAGTGCGAGGTATCAGTGGGGCACCCTGCGTTATTGTATCACAGCTCTATGTTCTGTAGTGCGAGGTATCACTGTGGCACCCTGCGTTATTGTATCACAGCTCTATGTTCTGTAGTGCGAGGTATCACTGTGGCACCCTGCGTTATTGTATCATAGCTCTATGTTCTGTAGTGCGAGGTATCAGTGGGGCACCCTGCGTTATTGTATCACAGCTCTATGTTCTGTAGTGCGAGGTATCACTGTGGCACCCTGCGTTATTGTATCATAGCTCTATGTTCTGTAGTGCGAGGTATCACTGTGGCACCCTGCGTTATTGTATCACGGCTCTATGTTCTGTAGTGGGAGGTATCAGTGGGGCACCCTGCGTTATTGTATCACAGCTCTATGTTCTGTAGTGCGAGGTATCACTGTGGCACCCTGCGTTATTGTATCACAGCTCTATGTTCTGTAGTGGGAGGTATCAGTGGGGCACCCTGCGTTATTGTATCACAGCTCTATGTTCTGTAGTGCGAGGTATCAGTGGGGCACCCTGCGTTATTGTATCACAGCTCTATGTTCTGTAGTGCGAGGTATCAGTGGGGCACCCTGCGTTATTATATCACAGCTCTGTGTTCTGTAGTGCGAGGTATCAGTGGGGCACCCTGCGTTATAGTATCACAGCTCTATGTTCTGTAGTGCGAGGTATCAGTGTGGCACCCTGCGTTATTGTATCACAGCTCTATGTTCTGTAGTGGGAGGGATCAGTGTGGCACCCTGCGTTATTGTATCACAGCTCTATGTTCTGTAGTGCGAGGTATCAGTGGGGCACCCTGCGTTATTGTATCACAGCTCTATGTTCTGTAGTGTGAGGTATCAGTGGGGCACCCTGCGTTATTGTATCACAGCTCTATGTTCTGTAGTGCGAGGTATCAGTGGGGCACCCTGCGTTATTGTATCACAGCTCTATGTTCTGTAGTGAGAGGTATCAGTGGGGCACCCTGCGTTATTGTATCACAGCTCTATGTTCTGTAGTGCGAGGTATCACTGTGGCACCCTGCATTATTGTATCACAGCTCTATGTTCTGTAGTGCGAGGTATCACTGTGGCACCCTGCGTTATTGTATCACAGCTCTATGTTCTGTAGTGCGAGGTATCACTGTGGCACCCTGCGTTATTGTATCACAGCTCTATGTTCTGTAGTGCGAGGTATCAGTGGGGCACCCTGCGTTATTGTATCACAGCTCTATGTTCTGTAGTGAGAGGTATCAGTGGGGCACCCTGCGTTATTGTATCACAGCTCTATGTTCTGTAGTGCGAGGTATCACTGTGGCACCCTGCGTTATTGTATCACAGCTCTATGTTCTGTAGTGCGAGGTATCACTGTGGCACCCTGCGTTATTGTATCACAGCTCTATGTTCTGTAGTGCGAGGTGTCACTGTGGCACCCTGCGTTATTGTATCACAGCTCTATGTTCTGTAGTGCGATGTATCAGTGGGGCACCCTGCGTTATTGTATCACAGCTCTATGTTCTGTAGTGTGAGGTATCAGTGTGGCACCCTGCGTTATTGTATCACAGCTCTATGTTCTGTAGTGAGGGGTATCAGTGGGGTACCCTGCGTTATTGTATCACAGCTCTATGTTCTGTAGTGCGAGGTATCAGTGGGGTACCCTGCGTTATTGTATCACAGCTCTATGTTCTGTAGTGCGAGGTATCAGTGGGGTACCCTGCGTTATTGTATCACAGCTCTATGTTCTGTAGTGCGAGGTATCAGTGGGGCACCCTGCGTTATTGTATCACAGCTCTATGTTCTGTAGTGCGAGGTATCAGTGGGGCACCCTGCTTTATTGTATCACAGCTCTATGTTCTGTAGTGCGAGGTATCACTGTGGCACCCTGCGTTATTGTATCACAGCTCTATGTTCTGTAGTGCGAGGTATCACTGTGGCACCCTGCGTTATTGTATCACAGCTCTATGTTCTGTAGTGCGAGGTATCACTGTGGCACCCTACGTTATTGTATCACAGCTCTATGTTCTGTAGTGCGATGTATCAGTGGGGCACCCTGCGTTATTGTATCACAGCTCTATGTTCTGTAGTGTGAGGTATCAGTGTGGCACCCTGCGTTATTGTATCACAGCTCTATGTTCTGTAGTTAGGGGTATCAGTGGGGTACCCTGCGTTATTGTATCACAGCTCTATGTTCTGTAGTGCGAGTTATCAGTGGGGTACCCTGCGTTATTGTATCACAGCTCTATGTTCTGTAGTGCGAGGTATCAGTGGGGCACCCTGCGTTATTGTATCACAGCTCTATGTTCTGTAGTGCGAGGTATCAGTGGGGCACCCTGCGTTATTGTATCACAGCTCTATGTTCTGTAGTGCGAGGTATCAGTGGGGCACCCTGCGTTATTGTATCACAGATCTATGTTCTGTAGTGCGAGGTATCACTGTGGCACCCTGCGTTATTGTATCACAGCTCTATGTTCTGTAGTGAGGGGTATCACTGTGGCACCCTGCGTTATTGTATCACAGCTCTATGTTCTGTAGTGCGATGTATCAGTGGGGCACCCTGCGTTATTGTATCACAGCTCTATGTTCTGTAGTGAGAGGTATCAGTGTGGCACCCTGCGTTATTGTATCACAGCTCTATGTTCTGTAGTGAGGGGTATCACTGTGGCACCCTGCGTTATTGTATCACAGCTCTATGTTCTGTAGTGCGAGGTATCAGTGTGGCACCCTGCGTTATTGTATCACAGCTCTATGTTCTGTAGTGCGAGGTATCACTGTGGCACCCTGCGTTATTGTATCACAGCTCTATGTTCTGTAGTGGGAGGGATCAGTGGGGCACCCTGCGTTATTGTATCACAGCTCTATGTTCTGTAGTGGGAGGGATCAGTGGGGCACCCTGCGTTATTGTATCACAGCTCTATGTTCTGCAGTGCGAGGTATCAGTGGGGCACCCTGCGTTATTGTATCACAGCTCTATGTTCTGTAGTGCGAGGTATCACTGTGGCACCCTGCGTTATTGTATCACAGCTCTTTGTTCTGTAGTGGGAGGGATCAGTGGGGCACCCTGCGTTATTGTATCACAGCTCTATGTTCTGTAGTGCGAGGTATCAGTGGGGCACCCTGCGTTATTGTATCACATCTCTATGTTCTGTAGTGCGAGGTATCACTGTGGCACCCTGCGTTATTGTATCACAGCTCTATGTTCTGTAGTGTGAGGTATCAGTGTGGCACCCTGCGTTATTGTATCACAGCTCTATGTTCTGTAGTGCGAGGTATCAGTGGGGCACCCTGCGTTATTGTATCACAGCTCTATGTTCTGTAGTGAGAGGTATCAGTGTGGCACCCTGCGTTATTGTATCACAGCTCTATGTTCTGTAGTGTGAGGTATCAGTGTGGCACCCTGCGTTATTGTATCACAGCTCTATGTTCTGTAGTGCGAGGTATCAGTGGGGCACCCTGCGTTATTGTATCACAGCTCTATGTTCTGTAGTGCGAGGTATCAGTGGGGCACCCTGCGTTATTGTATCACAGCTCTATGTTCTGTAGTGAGGGGTATCACTGTGGCACCCTGCGTTATTGTATCACAGCTCTATGTTCTGTAATGCGAGGTATCACTGTGGCACCCTGCGTTATTGTATCACAGCTCTATGTTCTGTAGTGAGAGGTATCACTGTGGCACCCTGCGTTATTGTATCACAGCTCTATGTTCTGTAGTGCGAGGTATCACTGTGGCACCCTGCGTTATTGTATCACAGCTCTATGTTCTGTTGTGCGAGGTATCAGTGGGGCACCCTGCGTTATTGTATCACAGCTCTATGTTCTGCAGTGCGAGGTATCAGTGGGGCACCCTGCGTTATTGTATCACAGCTCTATGTTCTGCAGTGCGAGGTATCAGTGTGGCACCCTGCGTTATTGTATCACAGCTCTATGTTCTGTAGTGCGAGGTATCACTCTGGCACCCTGCGTTATTGTATCACAGCTCTATGTTCTGTAGTGCGAGGTATCAGTGGGGCACCCTGCGTTATTGTATCACAGCTCTATGTTCTGTAGTGCGAGGTATCACTGTGGCACCCTGTTTTATTGTATCACAGCTCTATGTTCTGTAGTGCGAGGTATCAGTGGGGCACCCTGCGTTATTGTATCACAGCTCTATGTTCTGTAGTGCGAGGTATCAGTGGGGCACCCTGCGTTATTGTATCACAGCTCTATGTTCTGTAATGCGAGGTATCACTGTGGCACCCTGCGTTATTGTATCACAGCTCTATGTTCTGTAGTGCGAGGTATCAGTGGGGCACCCTGCGTTATTGTATCACAGCTCTATGTTCTGTAGTGCGAGGTATCAGTGTGGCACCCTGCGTTATTGTATCACAGCTCTATGTTCTGTAGTGCGAGGTATCAGTGGGGCACCCTGCGTTATTGTATCACAGCTCTATGTTCTGTAGTGCGAGGTATCACTGTGGCACCCTGCGTTATTGTATCACAGCTCTATGTTCTGTAGTGCGAGGTATCAGTGTGGCACCCTGCGTTATTGTATCACAGCTCTATGTTCTGTAGTGCGAGGTATCACTGTGGCACCCTGCGTTATTGTATCACAGCTCTATGTTCTGCAGTGTGAGGTATCACTGTGGCACCCTGCGTTATTGTATCACAGCTCTATGTTCTGTAGTGCGAGGTATCACTGTGGCACCCTGCGTTATTGTATCACAGCTCTATGTTCTGTAATGCGAGGTATCAGTGGGGCACCCTGCGTTATTGTATCACAGCTCTATGTTCTGTAGTGCGAGGTATCACTGTGGCACCCTGCGTTATTGTATCACAGCTCTATGTTCTGTAGTGCGAGGTATCACTGTGGCACCCTGCGTTATTGTATCACAGCTCTATGTTCTGTAGTGCGAGGTATCAGTGTGGCACCCTGCGTTATTGTATCACAGCTCTATGTTCTGTAGTGCGAGGTATCAGTGTGGCACCCTGCGTTATTGTATCACAGCTCTATGTTCTGTAGTGAGAGGTATCAGTGGGGCACCCTGCGTTATTGTATCACAGCTCTATGTTCTGTAGTGCGAGGTATCAGTGTGGCACCCTGCGTTATTGTATCACAGCTCTATGTTCTGTAGTGCGAGGTATCAGTGGGGCACCCTGCGTTATTGTATCACAGCTCTATGTTCTGTAGTGAGAGGTATCACTGTGGCACCCTGCGTTATTGTATCACAGCTCTATGTTCTGTAGTGCGAGGTATCACTGTGGCACCCTGCGTTATTGTATCACAGCTCTATGTTCTGTAGTGCGAGGTATCACAGTGTGGCACCCTGCGTTATTGTATCACAGCTCTATGTTCTGTAGTACAAGGTATCACTGTGGCACCCTGCGTTATTGTATCACAGCTCTATGTTCTGTAGTGCGAGGTATCAGTGGGGTACCCTGCGTTATTGTATCACAGCTCTATGTTCTGCAGTGCGAGGTATCACTGTGGCACCCTGCGTTATTGTATCACAGCTCTATGTTCTGTAGTGCGAGGTATCAGTGGGGCACCCTGCGTTATTGTATCACAGCTCTATGTTCTGTAGTGCGAGGTATCACTGTGGCACCCTGCGTTATTGTATCACAGCTCTATGTTCTGCAGTGCGAGGTATCACTGTGGCACCCTGTTTTATTGTATCACAGCTCTATGTTCTGTAGTGCGAGGTATCAGTGGGGCACCCTGTGTTATTGTATCACAGCTCTATGTTCTGTAGTGCGAGGTATCACTGTGGCACCCTGTTTTATTGTATCACAGCTCTATGTTCTGTAGTGGGAGGTATCAGTGGGGCACCCTGCGTTATTGTATCACAGCTCTATGTTCTGTAGTGCGAGGTATCACTGTGGCACCCTGCGTTATTGTATCACAGCTCTATGTTCTGTAGTGCGAGGTATCACTGTGGCACCCTGCGTTATAGTATCACAGCTCTATGTTCTGCAGTGCGAGGTATCACTGTGGCACCCTGCGTTATTGTATCACAGCTCTATGTTCTGTAGTGCGAGGTATCACTCTGGCACCCTGCGTTATTGTATCACAGCTCTATGTTCTGTAGTGCGAGGTATCAGTGGGGCACCCTGCGTTATTGTATCACAGCTCTATGTTCTGTAGTGCGAGGTATCAGTGGGGCACCCTGTGTTATTGTATCACAGCTCTATGTTCTGTAGTGCGAGGTATCACTGTGGCACCCTGTGTTATTGTATCACAGCTCTATGTTCTGTAGTGCGAGGTATCAGTGGGGCACCCTGCGTTATTGTATCACAGCTCTATGTTCTGTAGTGCGAGGTATCAGTGGGGCACCCTGTGTTATTGTATCACAGCTCTATGTTCTGTAGTGCGAGGTATCACTGTGGCACCCTGTGTTATTGTATCTCAGCTCTATGTTCTGTAGTGCGAGGTATCAGTGGGGCACCCTGCGTTATTGTATCACAGCTCTATGTTCTGTAGTGCGAGGTATCACTGTGGCACCCTGCGTTATTGTATCACAGCTCTATGTTCTGTAGTGCGAGGTATCACTGTGGCACCCTGCGTTATTGTATCACAGCTCTATGTTCTGTAGTGCGAGGTATCAGTGGGGCACCCTGCGTTATTGTATCATAGCTCTATGTTCTGTAGTGCGAGGTATCAGTGTGGCACCCTGCGTTATTGTATCATAGCTCTATGTTCTGTAGTGCGAGGTATCACTGTGGCACCCTGCGTTATTGTATCACAGCTCTATGTTCTGTAGTGCGAGGTATCAGTGGGGTACCCTGCGTTATTGTATCACAGCTCTATGTTCTGCAGTGCGAGGTATCAGTGGGGCACCCTGCGTTATTGTATCACAGCTCTATGTTCCGTAGTGCGAGGTATCAGTGGGGCACCCTGCGTTATTGTATCACAGCTCTATGTTCTGTAGTGCGAGGTATCACTGTGGCACCCTGCGTTATTGTATCACAGCTCTATGTTCTGTAGTGCGAGGTATCAGTGGGGCACGCTGCGTTATTGTATCACAGCTCTATGTTCTGTAGTGCGAGGTATCAGTGGGGCACCCTGCGTTATTGTATCACAGCTCTATGTTCTGTAGTGAGAGGTATCACTGTGGCACCCTGCGTTATTGTATCACAGCTCTATGTTCTGTAGTGCGAGGTATCAGTGGGGCACCCTGCGTTATTGTATCACAGCTCTATGTTCTGTAGTGTGAGGTATCACTGTGGCACCCTGCGTTATTGTATCACAGCTCTATGTTCTGTAGTGCGAGGTATCAGTGGGGCACCCTGCGTTATTGTATCACAGCTCTATGTTCTGTAGTGCGAGGTATCACTGTGGGGCACCCTGCGTTATTGTATCACAGCTCTATGTTCTGTAGTGCGAGGTATCACTGTGGCACCCTGCGTTATTGTATCACAGCTCTATGTTCTGTAGTGCGAGGTATCAGTGGGGCACCCTGCGTTATTGTATCACAGCTCTATGTTCTGTAGTGGGAGGTATCAGTGGGGCACCCTGCGTTATTGTATCACAGCTCTATGTTCTGTAGTGCGAGGTATCAGTGGGGCACCCTGCGTTATTGTATCACAGCTCTATGTTCTGTAGTGCGAGGTATCAGTGGGGCACCCTGCGTTATTGTATCACAGCTCTATGTTCTGTAGTGCGAGGTATCACTGTGGCACCCTGTGTTATTGTATCACAGCTCTATGTTCTGTAGTGCGATGTATCAGTGTGGCACTCTGCGTTATTGTATTACAGCTCTATGTTCTGTAGTGGGAGGTATCACTATGGCACCCTGCGTTATTGTATCACAGCTCTATGTTCTGTAGTGCGAGGTATCAGTGGGGCACCCTGCGTTATTGTATCACGGCTCTATGTTCTGTAGTGGGAGGTATCAGTGGGGCACCCTGCGTTATTGTATCACAGCTCTATGTTCTGCAGTGTGAGGTATCAGTGGGGCACCCTGCGTTATTGTATCACAGCTCTATGTTCTGCAGTGTGAGGTATCACTGTGGCACCCTGCGTTATTGTATCACAGCTCTGTGTTCTGTAGTGCGAGGTATCACTGTGGCACCCTGCGTTATTGTATCACAGCTCTATGTTCTGTAGTGTGAGGTATCACTGTGGCACCCTGCGTTATTGTATCACAGCTCTATGTTCTGTAGTGCGAGGTATCAGTGTGGCACCCTGCGTTATTGTATCACAGCTCTATGTTCTGTAGTGCGAGGTATCAGTGTGGCACCCTGCGTTATTGTGTCATAGCTCTATGTTCTGTAGTGCGAGGTATCAGTGGGGTACCCTGCGTTATTGTATCACAGCTCTATGTTCTGTAATGCGAGGTATCAGTGTGGCACCCTGCGTTATTGTATCACAGCTCTATGTTCTGTAGTGCGAGGTATCAGTGTGGCTCCCTGCGTTATTGTATCACAGCTCTATGTTCTGTAGTGCGAGGTATCAGTGGGGCGCGCTTCTGCTTCTCTTGTACATTGTTTCCCTTCCAGTTCATCTGTAATGTATCTAATAAGACATTAAAGAGATACGACCCCAAAACTGACCCCCTGAGGCTCCCCAGCTGGAAAATCTCAGGATCACAGATCATATAATCCTTAGTGCCTGTCAGTGGGTCAGTAGAGCAGAGTCCTGATTGGCTATTTATGACAGGGAGCACATGGCATTGTGGAGACATACTGCAGATAGTTATTTTCAATGGTGTTTCTTTGACTCAGATGTATCAAAGTAATTTGCACCTATGTTGCACTAAGGGACTCATTTAATTCCCACGCTAGGCTAAAAACATTCTGCTAACTTGAACTTTCAGCCACTAGCAGAGGGATTCGCTGAATCAGACTTTACCGAATAAGGCATTCAATGCATCAGTTTGGGGGTTGAAGATTGTCAGTAGGAAGAGTTACCCAACACATAATATATTAGGATGTGTCACCCCTGTGTCTGTCACTTACTGTGTACTTTCTCAGGCTCTAATCTGTCAAGATAAACAGCAAGTGGGTGTATATATTATAGTATCACAAACTGTTTCAAGAGTCACACAAACATGTGTAGTGTATGTATAGTACCACACAAACATGTGTAGTGTATGTATAGTATCACACAAACATGTGTAGTGTATGTATAGTATGATGCAGACATGTGCTGTGTATGTTTAGTATCACACAAACATGTGTAGTGTATGTATAAAATCACATAGACATGTGTAGTGTATGTATAGTATCACACATACATGTGTAGTGTATGTATAATATCACACAGACATGTGTAGTGTATGTATAATATCACACTGACATGTGTCATATACACAGCAATCATATCCAATAATATCAATCTTTAGGATCAGACCCCAGAACTCTTACATAGTTATATAGTTACAGTTACATAGTAACATGTTTACATAGTTACATAGTAGATGAGGTTGAAATAATGATGTTGAAAAAAGACATGCGTCCATCAAGTTCAACCTATGCTAAATTTAGACGACAGATACTTTATCCTATATCTATACTTACTTATTGATCCAGAGGAAGGCAAACAAAACCCCCCAAAGTCATATAATCCAATGATATCTCATAAGGGGAAAAATACATTCCTTCCTGAATCCAAGAATTGGCAATCGGATTATTCCCTGGATCAACATCCTTCCCATGTATACTTATTTGGTATATCCCTGTATACCTTTCCTATCTAAAAAGATGTCCAACCTTTTTTTGAACAAATCTATTGTATCTGCCATCACAGTCTCCATGCGTTATGAATCCCACACTGTAACTGCCCTTACTGTAAAGAACCCTTTCCTTTGTTGCTGGTGAAATCTCCTTTCCTCCAACCTTAATGGATGCCGCCCCGAGTCCTTTGTACTGCCCGTGGGATGAATAGTTCTTTTGAAAGCTCCTTGTATTGTCCCCGAATATATTTGTATATAGTTATCATATCCCCTCTTAGATGCCTCTTTTCTAATGTAAGTAACTGCTCTCCCATCCCATTATTAGGCTCTCCATAACTTTACTGGATGGGCCCAATATAAGGACAGACAGAGGTGTCACCTCCTCACAAGATCACTTGAGTTCAGCTGCTTCTTTATAACTTCCAGTCTGTGGGAGTTGTAATGCACCAATGGGCCATTCCCTGCACCATCCTGTTATCATACAGAGGTTAAATCATTGCTTAGGGCTGCTCTGCAGGTCTCTGGCCAAGATAGGGTTAATACATTTCTCAGTCACTCTCCGGTCCCTGACAGTGATGGGGTTAATACCTTTCTAAATGATGCTCAGGTCTCAGTAACGTAACGCTGTAAGTTGCTTGTTGTAAAATCTTGTATTGAACAGCCTGAGGGTCTGTGTCCCTCCCTTACCTCTCCCTTCTCCTGTCCCCTCCCTTACCTCTCCCCTCTCCTGTCCCCTCCCTTCCCTGAGCTCAGGTATAAATACCAGTGTGTGACAGCCCTGGGGACTCAGACACAGCTCCAGAGACCAACATGACTCCAACCGCTGGCTCCCTCCTTCTGGGGCTGGTTCTGTGCTCTGTGGGCATCTGGGCAGCAGTCACCCCAGGTGAGTAACATGGCAGGGAGATATGGGAGGGAGGCGAGTAACAGGGCAGGGAGATATGGGAGGGAGGTGAGTAACATGGCAGGGAGATATGGGAGGGAGGTGAGTAATACGGCAGGGAGATATGAGAGGGAGGTTAGTAACACAGCAGGGAGATATGGGAGGGAGGTGAGTAACACAGCAGGGAGATATGGGAGAGGGGTGAGTAACACGGCAGGAAGGTATGGGAGGGGGGTGAGTAACATGGCATGGAGATATGGGAGGGAGGTGAGTAACACAGCAGGGAGATATGGGAGGGAGGTGAGTAACACAGCAGGGATATATGGGAGGGAGGTGAGTAACACAGCAGGGAGATATGGGAGGGAGGTGAGTAACATGGCAGGGAGATATGGGAGGGAGGTGAGTAACATGGCAGGGAGATATGAGAGGGAGGCGAGTAACATAGCAGGGAGATATGGGAGGGAGGGGAGTAACATGACAGGGAGATATGGGAGGGAGGTGAGTAACACAGCTGGGAAATATGGGAGGGAGGTGAGTAACATGTCAGGGAGATATGGGAGGGAGGTGAGTAACATGTCAGGGAGATATGGGAGGGAGGTGAGTAACATGGCAGGGAGATATGGGAGGAAGGTGAGTAACATGTCAGGGAGATATGGGAGGGAGGTGAGTAACATGGCAGGGAGATATGGAAGGGAGGTGAGTAACACAGCAGGGAGATATGGGAGGGAGGTGAGTAAAATGGCAGGGAGATATGGGAGGGAGGTGAGTAACATGGCAGGGAGATATGGGAGGGAGGTGAGTTACATGGCAGGGAGATATGGGAGGGAGGTGAGTAACACGGCAGGGAGATATGGGAGGGAGGTGAGTAACACGGCAGGGAGATATGGGAGGGAGGTGAGTAACATGGCAGGGAGATATGGGAGGGAGGTGAGTAACACAGCAGGGAGATATTGAAGGGAGGGGAGTAACAAGTCAGGGAGATATGGGAGGGAGGGGAGTAACACAGCAGGGAGATATGGGAGGGAGGTGAGTAACACAGCAGGGAGATATGGGAGGGGAGTAACACGCAGGGAGATATGGGAGGGAGGTGAGTAACATAGCAGGGAGATATGGGAGGGAGGTGAGTAACACAGCAGGGAGATATGGGAGGGGAGTAACACGCAGGGAGATATGGGAGGGAGGTGAGTAACATGGCAGGGAGATATGGGAGGGGAGTAACATGCAGGGAGATATGGGAGGGAGGTGAGTAACATAGCAGGGAGATATGGGAGGGAGGGGAGTAACACAGCAGGGAGGTATGGGAGGGAGGTGAGTAACACAGCAGGGAGGTATGGGAGGGATAGGTGACAATAAGATAAGGGGTAAAGGGAAGGAGAGAGCTGGTTATAGGACTGAGATGAGAAGACATCACATCTGAGGATGAGATTACATCAGATAGAGAGAATATAACACAGGAGCCTGGTGGGGACTTTTCCCCAGGGTGTTAGTACTGACAGGTTACCCAGCGCTTAGTGACATAGAAACAGTGCTGCATTGGCACAGGAATCCCTGCCCTAAAGGAATAGAAAGTACATTAATAAAAGGTGGTGCATGGGGGTCTTATAAACCCCCCCCCATACCTACCTTTATGCAATACGGGGGGATATACCTGTGGCCAAAACTGAACACACCTGAGATACCTGGGAAACATTGGAATGCAAATAATTTAAATATAATTAGCATATCCAAAGTAACATGTCCCAGATGTACCTGTATCAGGTGCGTTCAGTTTCTAGCACAGGTATCTCTCCCCGTATTGTATACAGTAGATGTGTGTTTATTGGGGTATATAAGTTATGTGATACTTTAGCACAATAGGCTTCTTTCCTGCAGCCCCTATATTTCAGGGCGTGGGAGTAACGGCAGCTTTAGGTAAGACATGGATTAACATTGGGTTATTTGAAGCGAACGCAATGTAAGTGCTAAGTTATCCTGACGTTCAGCCTATGGCATTGGCTGGGATATGATGGCAGAGGCCCTATGCTAATGAGATGTACAATGGCCATTGTCTTCCCTTATAACTGGCTTTGTTGATGTACAGATTTAGCAAAACTTACTGTCCCCAGCGCTGTGAAAGTCCACAAAATGTCAGCGGCGCTGGGGACAGTGTCTGCCATAATAGCACTGTGGGGGGGGGGGGGGGGAGGGTTCTAGACTCTAGTGATGACCAATCTAGTTCTTTGAGCATATCGCAGTGATGTGTGTTGTAGTTGCATTGGAGAACAAAACGACAAATTGAATTGTAGAGGGTGTCAAGTTTGCTAAGGTGGGTTTGAGGAGCCGAGCCATATACTATGTCTCCATAGTCAATAATTGGCATTAGCATCTGCTGTGTGATACGCTTTCTGACCAGGAGACTTAGGGAGGATTTGTTCCTGTAAAGTACCCCTAGTTTGGCATAGGGGACCCAACAGGGATACTCCTTCGTTGCTGCGACAGCTGCGGGGGTATCAGGACCTGAGCTAAATCTTACCATGTATTTGTAACTCATACAAAGACAATGTGTGTCCCTCTCTAACGGCTTCTTTAATGTATAGTGCTGTTATATTGTGCATACAATACACCTGTACTAGTCTGTCCCAGAGAGTGTGTGGGTCTGTGTGTCAGTGCAAACGTGGGTCAATTCTGGGGCAAATAAACTGTAGAGAATGTAACAGCTGTAACACTGGGGAAACCAGCACACAAATACTGCACCCAATATATCAACGAGGAAAGTAACATTTGTATTAATGGGAGTGTTTTTCCACGATACATTTAGGCCATTATATTGCCCCAGGTATGGGGTCAGATCACTTTGATACATTTCCCCCATTGAGGTCAATGGGACTATTTTCTGTAATAAATCGGGTGCAGTTATTCTGCTGCAGAATTTCTCCCCTTCTCCTTGTTACATAAACCTCTTAAACATATAATCCTGTAACTCGGTCCCTAACACGCCACGCGGGAACTCATACGGAGGCTGGGACCTGGACATTTCATCCCCCATCATTTTCTCTCTTACTCTATAGCTATTTCTGCCAGATGTTCCAATTCTCCACCTTCCTTCAGCAGAAATACCTGATATACCAGTTATTAAGCTTCATTAAAGGATTGAGTGTAAGCTACATTCTTAGAGGTAATAAGACGTATGACAGGGGGAACATTACAACATGTGCAGCACAGGTAATTCTAGGAGTGACTTCTTTACTTTGTGCAAGAATACCTCTAATACAATACACCATTGCACATCCATCACCTGCCAAAGATCAGTGTGACATTAACGTCTGTCAAATTACACAATAGTTATAGATTTTCCCACCTGGCTGTGAACATGTCGGCATATTATAACTAGAAGAGCTCTTAACCCCTTCACTCTTCTGAGTGAGTCAGTAAGAGCGCGGGCGGCTTTTCAAAGTTGCTTCTTTGTGAATAGCAGAGCAACGGGCTTCGATTTCAAGCCTGAAAAGCCGCCCGCCAGAGTCTAAGTCCAGCTTTTGGGGACCATGTTCTCAGAAATGATCGTAGCGGACACGGCTCTTAATTTTATGTCGATTTGAGTTCCAGGAGATTAGGAGTAACTCGCGGTCAGGAGGGACCAAGTTCTCAGAAGAGAACGTAGCGGTGGCGTGTTTGAATTTTATGCTGATTTGGGTTTCCAGGAGATTCCGGGCTAAATCCCGATAAGGGTATAACTCTCCCATAGGGTTCCCTGCACCTAGGAAAGTCTAGTTTTCAACCCCAGTCCCAAAGTAAGTGTGTCTTTTTGTCTGTATTTTGTGTTCCCTTGTGTGTAAGCGAATTTATGCCGAAAAAATTACAATTTATTTCACTACCTTGTGTTGCTCAATGAATGATCCCGGCAAGAAGGTGTAAATAACCTGCTCTCCCGTGATAGTTACACAGTCATTGTATTCATTAGAGATCTCATAGCATTAATGACACAGCTGGTGACGTTAACTCAAAATGTTGAGTCAGTGAGTAGGGTGTTGCTGCAAACAGAGAAACAAAACAAGAGGGATAAGCACCATGACATGAACACGATACAGAGTGCTCTCTTCCCACCTCATCTCCTCACCATCACCTCATTGCTGTACAATATCGAACACGAGACAGTGGTGGTGGAAATATTTATTAACTGAGGTAATAAAGTATTATACATTTAACAATAGAGATCCCTGAGCGGGAGTTGTACCTGTGCCGGGAAGCCGGCAATGCAATGAAAGTGAATGGAAAGAGCCGTGCACAGGGGGGGCCGAGTGTGCAATGATGTCCGGAGAATAACATTGTGGTAGTGAAGAACCAAAAAAACTGACTGTCCAAAAATGAGTAGAATAAAATAAGTAATGATTTCTTTATAATCGAGCAATTGCAAACAGATCAAAATGATAAAATGTCACAGGCTTGTTCTGAACACGCAAAACACAAAACAATTAGCATATATTAAAATCACCGGATATTTTACACAATTGCTATACAGCTAATCTGATGTAATGTCCAATTAAGGAATTGTGCCAAGTGAAACCCTGTCTGCTTTTTCCCTTCTATTTTCTACAACTGTAATCTTGTTAGTTGCATACACTCTTCTCTCTTGGTAAACTGTCTGGTGCCTGCCCCACTATCTCACCCCCCTCCCCACTATCTCACCCCCTCCCCACTATCTCACCCCCCTCCCCACTATCTCCCTGTCACCCCCCCCCCATCTCCCCACCTCCTCACACAGTCCTTGAAAACTGTTCCCAAAATTATTAACCCTTTTGTTACCACTGTAGTCTTAGTATACCCTAATGTGTCTCAGAGACCCCCATACCATAATCCGATTCGCAGGCCCATAATTCCACAGTATGTATGTATATCTTTATTTAAAGCATACAAGCATCCCACACAGGAACTCCCATGAGGGAAAAAACAGATGCACTGCGTCTCACAAAAATAGGATGTGGGATATAATGATCAAAAGGGTTTATTCATAAAAAAACATGAACAAAAAGTACTGATACGGACGCTCTTACCCGTTTCACATGCAGGGTGCTTTATCAAATAAATCTCCCTATAAATATATATATCAACGCAACATCTGCTCCACACACATCTCCCTGTGATGATTTACTGTATTATTTGGTTTATTTAGACAACATCTACATAGTTACTTATACTTGGTAATAACAGCAAATTATGCTATGAACAGGGAGATTCTAAGTTGCTATGAGTGTGTGTGTATATATATATATATATATATATATATATATATATATATATAATATTATGAATGAATCAAGTCAATATTATCGGTACTTTGATTTACATCTCTACAGCATCTTAATAATACTTTTAATGAGGATTTTTATTGTACTCTACACACTGTAAATAATCACTTCATTGCGTCATTGTTATATATATATATATATATATATATATATATATATATATATGTATATATGTATGTGTGTGTGTGTATTTATTATTATTATTATATTTTTGCCAATTGGTGCTTTTACTAGTATCTGGCCTCCTACAGTGATGGGAGCGGCAACCACTGTATATGGAATTTGTGCCCAACCGTTATCTGACAAACATGTCTGGGACTATTTAGCCTCATTATTATGTGACAACAGTCTGAGTGCAGATAACAGGGAACTTTGGGAGATTGTGTTATCTCCCTTCTTTGTGTTCTGGTTCTGATTACCTTTCCCCTATAATTATCTCTGGTATATATTATGTTAGATGAGCGGTTCACCCTTCTATGTGTAAGCAAAAGAAACCCTCAGGCAATGATTTCTAAGATTAGTGTGAACCATGACAATGGGATTAATGTAGGGTTTAACCTAATGTATTGATCAATAAGATGATACTGGTTATGTCTGTTCTTTAATCAGAGTAGATAGGGGAAACAGGAAGAGAACACACATACTGTACTGTATAGATAGAGAAGTGCAGATACTCTGAAGTGTTGTCTATGAATGGAATGTATTGCACGGTACCTACTAGGGTAGGCTCTCCATCCAAGCTGTCTCCTCATTCTTCTTAGGTTAGTTTCTGACATGTGTATTCTATTCTTGTTTTGAAGAATACCCTTCATTTCCCCAGCACAACATTCATAATTTTCATGACTTAACTCACCCACAATCTCCACCACTTGGCCGATGAATAAAAATGCAAGCAAACACAATTAGGCTATAGTATTGTATGCCACATACTGTATACTTGTAATATGGTGTATTATAGGAAAATAGTACATTGAAAATCCAAGGAAGGTACAGTAGTTGCTTTTTGCATTTAGAAGGAAATACATTTCTCTCACATGGGTAACATTGACATGATAATGGACGGCATGCATAGAACTTGTACATCACGTTGGTAACCATTGACATGATAATGGAAGGCATGTATAGAAACTTGTACACCACATTGGTAACATTGACATGATAATGGGCGGCATGTATAGGAACTTGTACATCACATTGGTAACATTGACATGATAATGGGCGGCATGCATAGAAACTTGTACACCACATTGGTAACATTGACATGATAATGGGCGGCATGCATAGAAACTTGTACACCACATTGGTAACCATTGACATGATAATGGACGGCATGTATAGGAACTTGTACATCACATTGGTAACATTGACATGATAATGGACGGCATGCATAGAAACTTGTACACCACATTGGTAACATTGACATGATATTGGGCGGCATGCATAGAAACTTGTACACCACATTGGTAACCATTGATATGATAATGGGCGGCATGCATAGAAACTTGTACATCACATTGGTAACATTGACATGATAATGGACGGCATGTATAGAAACTTGTACACCACATTGGTAACATTGACATGATAATGGGCGGCATGCATAGAAACTTGTACACCACATTGGTAACATTGACATGATAATGGGCGGCATGCATAGAAACTTGTACACCACATTGGTAACATTGACATGATAATGGACGGCATGCATAGAAACTTGTACACCACATTGGTAACATTGACATGATAATGGGCGGCATGCATAGAAACTTGTACACCACATTGGTAACATTGACATGATAATGGACGGCATGCAAAGAAACTTGTACCTCACATTGTAACATTGACATGATAATGGGCGGCATGCATAGAAACTTGTACCTCACATTGTAACATTGACATGATGATGGGCGGCATGCATAGAAACTTGTACACCACATTGTAACATTGACATGATAATGGGCGGCATGCATAGAAACTTGTACACCACATTGTAACATTGACATGATAATGGACGGCATGCATAGAAACTTGTACATCACATTGTAACATTGACATGATATTGGGCGGCATGCATAGAAACTTGTACACCACATTGTAACATTGACATGATAATGGACGGCATGCATAGAAACTTGTACACCACATTGTAACATTGACATGATAATGGACGGCATGCATAGAAACTTGTACATCACATTGTAACATTGACATGATAATGGGCGGCATGCATAGAAACTTGTACATCACATTGTAACATTGACATGATAATGGGCGGCATGCATAGAAACTTGTACACCACATTGTAACATTACCATGATAATGGGTGGCATGCATAGAAACTTGTACACCACATTGTAACATTACCATGATAATGGGCGGCATGTATAGAAACTTGTACATCACATTGTAACATTGACATGATGATGGGCGGCATGCATAGAAACTTGTACATCACATTGTAACATTGACATGATGATGGGCGGCATGCATAGAAACTTGTACACCACATTGGTAACATTGACATGATAATGGGCGGCATGCTTAGAAACTTGTACACCACATTGGTAACATTGACATGATAATGGGCGGCATGCATAGAAACTTGTACATCACATTGGTAACATTGACATGATAATGGGCGGCATGCATAGAAACTTGTACACCGCATTGGTAACATTGACATGATAATGGGCGGCATGCATAGAAACTTGTACATCACATTGTAACATTGACATGATAATGGGCGGCATGCATAGAAACTTGTACACCACATTGAGGAAGACACTGGTGGATCTGTTTGATACTGTACATTTTCCCTCTCTTTTGATTGCCAACATTTTGCTGCTGATCTGTGTGTTTATTTTGTTCAAGGGAAATATAAGAGCCGACCAGACACAGATGCCCATGTTTTCTGCTCAACCTCCCCAGAAGTTTCATCGCAAACACGTACTGGCCAACTCTTCCTTCTTATCAGGAAAACGCTCTATCCTTAGCAGGAAATGTGTATCTTAAATTTTTTTATATTCTCCCGATGATTATGATTAATTTATTCTAATGTTTAACAATGGGAAATAAGCTTTTCTTATAACAAAGTAATGAGCAGATATCCCCAGTTACTTATATGTTAATATAATAGGTGTTACAGCTTTAGTGCTACTCCCAGTGCTCACATGTATACAAGTCCTCTCTATAAGTGTTCAGTGCACCTGCAGCTCTGCACACTGTATACTGGAATACTTTGTGTCTTTGTTACAGTGAAACCAGGGCAGTGCCCAGCTATAAAGGGAAAGTGTCCTGCAAAGCTGCCTAAACCAACATGCCAGACGGACAGTGACTGTGCTGGCAATAAGAAGTGCTGCAAGTCCTGTGGGAACAAGTGTGAAGACCCAGAGCCAGGTAACTGAACAATGGCACATTTCCGGTTGGTGCCTGAACACTGCAGACTCAGCAAGAACTGCAGACTCAGCAAGAAAATAATCCCAGTTGTGAGCACTCAGTGCCTTATAGGGAATGAAAATTACAAGGTACATTACAAAGAATAGCTTTTAATAAGTTGCTAAAATATATACAGGTGTCGAAAACTGACAATGAAACACACTAATAATGTAGAGGGTGAAAAAGAGCTGATCTATCTCCCCACTAGGAAACCCCTCACACTGCAGCTTAGGAAGTGGCTAGTCAGCAAATAATAGAGCATGTATTTAAGTGGCTCTTATATGTACCATACATCTCCAGTATAAATACCACAGGTCCCATACTACTGTGCGAGGTATGCAATGTATTTTCAAAAAGAGAGAGAGATTTGTATTGGGAACCTATCTCTAGCAAGAAGCACATTTGTGGTTGTTGCAGGGTACATGCAACCACACACGTGGGTTCTCTTGATAAGGCTTATTTATTGAGCCTTAAAAAAAATACAACACACAAAAACAAAATAGCTTCTCTTCAGCATACAAAACAAAATAGCTTCTCTTCAGCAGAGAAAACAAGGCAGCTTCTCTTCAGCATGCAGGACACAGATAGTTCATCAAACATGAACTTTGCAAACAGACCTTATAGCAGTAATCTCTTCAGCCTTTCAGTCCTGTCTCCTGACCAGCTAGCTTGCATGTGTGTACAGCCTGGGGGTTTTAAAACACCTTGATTATGCAGCTGGGGTCAGACTAATTAAGAAGCCCTTCTCCACTGAAACTTAACCTCATCACTGCTGCACTGCAAGCCTAAACATAGGGTTGCCAGGCATATGGCTGGTGACATTCATTCACCCTGTCACAGTGGTGCACACCTAGGCTGTTAAAACTTAACATTTATTTATGCCACAATTATTATAGTATTACACATGCAAAATAAATTTGTCATCAAAATATATTGTGTGTATTGTATTCATTAAGAACTCCATATAACAGGGGGGTTACGCGTAGGGCGTAAGACGTAGTGATCAGGAGGTGTGCCAGACTCTGTGTATCGAGGCGGCTGCTGCTGCTGCTGCAAGGTTGTATCCGGCTGATATAGAGCACCTATGATTGCTACATTTGGGTATTATAATGGTGCAGCAATTGCTGTTTGCAACATATTAATGTTATTGAACACGTAATACCATCATAACCTTCTGCTTGAGTGGTCAATTTGGGGAGTTTTGAACTCATTGATTCCATGGTGATATTAAGCAGCTGGTGTATTAGTGGGTCAGCAGCATGGAATTAATCCACTTACCTCTCACTACCTATTGCGCTGTGTATTGCACTTTATATAGTGCACTGCCTACTCTATCTACTTATATTGCTCATCTTTGTATTCCAAGTAGGTGAGTGTAACAGGGGAGTAATCCCTGTTCAAGTAATGTGCCGTTAATCTAGCCGTGTGGTGGTTAACTGCTGGTAGTCAATTAATAAACACCACCTGCCTGATTTAGATTCCTTACAAAAACCTGTCTTGTGAGACAGGAAGTGACTCCTTAGCTCACATGTGAGTTGACCTTTGGAGACAGAGCAGGGGTTCTTGAGTCTCCCAGGAGAGACTTACCAAGAGAACACAGATCTCTGGAGCTGACCATGTCTTGAGCTCTGCCAGAAGACACAGCAGAGCTGATTTCAAGACACAGGGAAAACTACTAAACCTGAAGCTGACGCACCCTGAGGTAAGGGAGCTGAACCAGGTACTGAGAAGATTTTCCCTCAAAGAAACATATAAGACTTTCATTCTTAAGAGACTTCTTATATCTGCTTATTTCATGCTATGTGTTTGGGGCTGGGAGACATGCTTGACTAAGGGAGATGTGAATTAATTGCATAGTGTTTCACTAGAAATACTCCCAAGTGAATAGAAGTTTTGTTTCCCCCCCCCCCCCTGTGTTTGGATGGATTTCCTGATGAAAAGGAAAAGGCACAATAAAGCCTTATTATAATTTCACCTTATACAAGTCTCCAATTGTGTACCTCTGTGAACGTCCGTCTCCTTATGGTGTCAGAAGTGAGATTACAGTCCTACAAGGACAAGTATTGACCCTGACTAAGCGTCAGTATCCCACAGCCTCAAAAACTCATGAAGACAAGGGTACAGTGAGAGCTGGGAATACCGCTCATCTGAAAGATAAGGTTGCAAAATTTGAACCACCTAAACAAGTACTAGCAAAACCTTCAGCCACCCAGCAGGCAACAAAAGAAGGTACACGTGCTGAATTAAAACCAGAAGAATCCTTAGCTGATGAAGCTGAAAAGATGGGACATTCTCTGGAAGTGGGTGTGGAATTGCAACTTAATCTAAAAGGGGCTGAACTAGCAACCCCATTGAGTGGGAAAAGGGCAGAGAGACAGCTTCAAGAGCGGAAAACTCAAAGGGCTGTTTTTAAACGCTCTGCAACTGCTGCCATACAGTATGCCTACAATAAGACGAGCACCCGACGCGAGGGAAATCTCATGACCGTGCACGTAGAAAAAAGACTATACTTTGAAAAAGTCCTCCTCGAGCGACTGAGGGGTGCTGATCTCAAACACCTTCAGGAGGAGACACGAATAAACTGGAGAAAGGGCTCCAATCCCAGCAGGACTGAGGGTTCTCTTCCTCCATCCACTCTCATTCAAGTCACAGAGATATCTAGAATGAGAGTGGAAGGATGGGCTTTGCCCGTGGCAAGCCCGAGCTTCCCACAAACGGGAGGTATAAACAGGGGATTAATCCCTGTTCAAGTAATGTGCCTTTAATCTAGCAGTGTGGTGGTTAACTGCTGGTAGTCAATTAATAAACACCACCTGCCTGATTTAGATTGTTTACAAAAGCCTGTCTTGTGAGACAGGAAGTGACTCCTTAGCTCACATGTGAGCTGACCTTTGGAGACAGAGCAGAGGTTCTTGAGTCTCCCAGGAGAGACTGACCAAGAGAACACAGATCTCTGGAGCTGACCATGTCTTGAGCTCTGCCAGAAGACACAGCAGAGCTGATTTCAAGACACAGGGAAAACTACTAAACCTGAAGCTGACACACCCTGAGGGAAGGGAGCTGAACCAGGAACTGAGAAGATTTTCCCTCCAAGAAACAGATAAGACTTTCATTCTTAAGAGACTTCTTATATCTGCTTATTTCATGCTACTGTATGTGTTTGGGACTGGAAGAAATGCTTGACTAAGGGAGATGTGAATTAATTGCAAGTGTTTCACTAGAAATACTCCCAAGTGAATAGAAGTTTTGTTCCCCCCCCCTGTGTTTGGATGGATTTCCTGATGAAAAGGAAAAGGCACAATAAAGCCTTATTATAATTTCACCTTATACAAGTCTCCAATTGTGTACCTCTGTGAACGTCCGTCTACATATGGTGTCAGAAGTGAGATTACAGTCCTACAAGGACAAGTATTGACCCTGACTAAGCGTCAGTATCCCACAGCCTCAAAAACCCATGAAGACAAGGGTACAGTGAGAGCTGGGAATACCGCTCATCTGAAAGATAAGGTTGCAAAATTTGAACCACCTAAACAAGTACTAGCAAAACCTTCAGCCACCCAGCAGGCAACAAAAGAAGGTACACGTGCTGAATTAAAACCAGAAGAATCCTTAGCTGATGAAGCTGAAAAGATGGGACATTCTCTGGAAGTGGGTGTGGAATTGCAACTTAATCTAAAAGGGGCTAAACTAGCAACCCCATTGAGTGGGAAAAGGGCAGAGAGACAGCTTCAAGAGCGGAAAACTCAAAGGGCTGTTTTTAATCGCTCTGCAACTGCTGCCATACAGTATGCCTACAATAAGACGAGCACTCGACGCGAGGGAAATCTCATGACCGCGCACGTAGAAAAAAGACTATACTTGGAAAAAGTCCTCCTCGAGCGACTGAGGGGTGCTGATCTCAAACACCTTCAGGAGGAGACACGAATAAACTGGAGAAAGGGCTTCAATCCCAGCAGGACTGAGGGTTCTCTTCCTCCATCCACATTCAAGTCACAGAGATATCTAGAATGAGAGTGGAAGGATGGGCTTTGGCCGTGGCAAGCCCGAGCTTCCCACAAACGGGAGGTATGTAACAGGGGAGTAATCCCTGTTCAAGTAATGTGCCTTTAATCTAGCAGTGTGGTGGTTAACTGCTGGTAGTCAATTAATAAACACCACCTGCCTGATTTAGATTGCTTACAAAAGCCTGTCTTGTGAGACAGGAAGTGACTCCTTAGCTCACATGTGAGCTGACCTTTGGAGACAGAGCAGAGGTTCTTGAGTCTCCCAGGAGAGACTGACCAAGAGAACACAGATCTCTGGAGCTGACCATGTCTTGAGCTCTGCCAGAAGACACAGCAGTGCTGATTTCAAGACACATGGAAAACTACTAAACCTGAAGCTGACACACCCTGAGGGAAGGGAGCGGAACCAGGAACTGAGAAGATTTTCCCTCCAAGAAACAGATAAGACTTTCATTCTTAAGAGACTTCTTATATCTGCTTATTTCATGCTATATGTTTGGGGCTGGGAGAAATGCTTGACTAAGGGAGATGTGAATTAATTTCATAGTGTTTCACTAGAAATACTCCCAAGTGAATAGAAGTTTTGTTCCCCCCCGGTGTTTGGATGGATTTCCTGATGAAAAGGAAAAGGCACAATAAAGCCTTATTATAATTTCACCTTATAAAAGTCTCCAATTGTGTACCTCTGTGAACGTCCGTCTACAGTGAGAATAACATTATACAGTGATGCTAGAACTGTGCTATGACAGTCATGGCTTTTATATATAGTCAGGCTATTTGATACCAACAGAACAACTTCAGTTCTTTACTAGTAGTAATACCCACCTGTGTATTCACATATAAGTGCAATCTATGGTGAGTATTTAGGTATGCTGTGCTGCTGACAAACCTTCTATTTGCCCACTGCAATATCACACAAGCATGGCAAATAATTAGATATGTCATGCTATTGACCAATTAGGAATGACCCCATTGTAATATCAGGACCACAGTTAGCTCCTTCTTGGGTTACTTTATATCAGCCCAGTTACATCAGCTTACAGCAGGACCCATCATACCCATCGTCGTGGGATTGTTATATCTAAAATATCACATGACAAACATAACCCTTGATGGGTATGTATTTATAGCACAGAGTTTATCCACCGCACCCCCCTTTTATACTGAGTTTTTAATGAATACACACAATATATTTTGATAACACATTTATTTTGCATGTGTAATACTATAATAATTATGGCATAAATAAATGTTAAGTTTTAACAGCCTAGGTGTGCACCACTAATGTGCTTCTTGCTAGAGATAGGTTCCTAATACAAACCTCTCTCTATTTTTGAAAATACATTTAAATTCAGCACATAGGTAGCACCCGGTATCTACCTTGATACTTTAGGCAAAATCAGATTTACATGTACCCACTATATGTATATCAGTGAGCGATATACTCTATATTGGTGTTGAGGTACAGTATGCAATGTATACTATAGGATGTACATACTGTATATAGCATATAACGGAGCATATCCTGTATGGTGATTCTGTGCAGAAGTGATATTTTCTCCAGAAACAAAACAGAATGAAAACTAATTAACATTGAATATATCTGAAAGCGTTACAAATAATATAGCCTACAGTATATCAACAATTGTATAAGCTCATGTAGCATATATTCTAAAAAGCAGTATGTTCTGGCTTCCAAAATGCTCTTGTACTTTCAATTTTCTCCCAATCGTATAAATATTGGAACCGGTGATGCAGACAATGGAAGTGCAGGAGGGAGCACGAGGTGCAGAATGCGCCATTACAAACGTGCTCAAATCCTCATGAACCTAGAGGAGCTGTGAGTTATTTAAAAAATGCAAGAACCAGAGGAGGTACTTGTGTTAGAGAGGATGCATGGGGGCATCTAAAACAGGATGAGCACGTGGTGTGAGAGAAGAGCGCTCAATCCTCTGACACCCCAAGCCGTCGCCAGCCTCTGCCGACCCTCATTTCGCATTTGAAGATGCTTTCTCAAGGTTCAATCAATAATTCCCCCATTGGAAGCAGGGAGGTGCTGTATATGTAGCTTTATCAAGTGGTACCAATTATCATTATTTACCCCTTAATGGTTCAACTGATACTATAGAGTATTAGTTGTATAACCCCAGAACAAATAACATTATCTGATGTGCAAACACGATTGTTAATTAGTTGAGACTAGATTAATCTCTAATTTTATAGAACACTTTGTGTTTAAGAATGTGTCAGTACAGTACGTGCCTACTAGGTTTCCAAAAAGATGTTTCTATGGTAACACGGGTTTATATTTGTAAAGCACAATAAGCTACTGTAGTTTAACCATCTGATATGATACCTAATTAAGGACGCTTAAATGTATTACAATCACTGATCTATTTTGTAACAAAGTAGGTTTGGGATATATAGATGTGGCTTAAATAGTGGATACATTAGAAATAGTGTAGCTCATGGGGAATTACCTTGTAGAATATTTATTAAATATAAAGTTTAAAATGTATTATTTATTATTTTGGCAGATTTGAAGAGTAAGAGTGGAAACTTCTTGGTATATGTTGGTTATTTGTATAATATACCATTGATTAACTCCAGATCAATTGACATATATCAATAAAGTAGTATACTGTATATAATTAGTGGAGAATGATACCGTGGTCACATGACTCTAATCGATTTCCTTATGCAGTGAACAGTCTCAAGACACATAAAGCAATCAGGTGGACTATTGTTATTAACTTCCTTGGGATTGTAGGGAACAAGGATATTAGTTATATAGGACAGCTCAAGGGGGATTAGAGTTTAACCCCTGAGTGTCCTATATGTTCAGTTTAGATGTTAGCATCCTTACTAAATGAAGGGTGAGAAAACGAAAAAATAATTGAGATGTTTTGGTGACAAAGGTTGCAAGGTATAGATCCAGCTTGATTCTTTTTTTTAGTAGTTCTGTACCCCGTCTCCTTTTCTTATTCCCAGGGAAAATTGGTTGAATCCAATAAATTGTAGCACTTTACTGGCACCATGATGGCATTCACTTTCGGGTCTTGAAATTAGTGTGTCCAATGTATTTCTTATCAATCCAAAGTGCTCAAAGATCCTGTCCTGTTTTCACAGCATACAGCTCAACCCCTGGGGTCTGGGGGTTGAGATCTAGCCCTTTCCTAGTTGCAGGGTCCCTGCTTCAGCAAAAGGTGTTACCCTGTCTGTTCCAGCTGGTTCCAGCCTCCTGGCTGGGCCTCTCCATTCATCTTTGTTGGTGTTATAGCTCTTTTCACCCAGAAGCACCTTTTGAGAAGCCCGCCCGCAGTTGCTTGTCTCTTCAAATCTCCAACAGAAAGAGAGAGAGCTGCTACACTACTCTTCCTTATATAGGACTTGATGCCTATCTAATACATTGTGGCAGCCAATTAGAGCATTGATTGTGGTTGTGCATTCAACGATAGGAGGGGGAAATTCAAAACTTGCCAATGGAAATCGTGCCTATGAGTTTGACATCCATCAACCATTTTCCTAGACAGCCCCATACCCCTATGGTCCTGGCTCCCCTTTGTGTAGATGAAATAAAGGCTGTGCTTGGGGTCCAATGAACAACATCGTGTTATAAGCGGATCGCGTTGGAAATAATGTACAATTGTATGCATTGTACAATAAAATATTTAAGATACCAATAATCGTGTTGTAAAGTATTCCTAAATATGAAAATTGGGAGCCGCGCTCGCACCGCGCTATAAGCATATTCGCATTATAATGGGGTTGAGCTGTATTTGTTTGGCATTTACGCAGTGCCATGTAGATTGCTTCCACTGTTTGGCAATTTATACATTAACAGATATCGAATAACCATGTATTGTTCCAATTCGGGAATGACTTTGTCCAGGTCATGTATTCGCATAACTTACACATTGGCCCTTACGTATCGTTTTTTAAGGCTCGCTGCTATTTCTCCGAGAGCACCTTTTGGTACATTCAAATTTTCCGCTGATGTTCTGGTGCTTAGAATCTGATCACCGGATTGGCTGAGGGATTCTTATAGTGTTTCAGAGTTCATTCATGAAATACTACAGCCAATCCCAGCGTGGGAACTTTCTCACCGACCAATCAGAGCCAGTCTTCTGAAGCCGGGCAAGCGGATCTTCTGAATTAGCCAAGGGCATGCGCAAGATTGCCACCTCTGCCACTTGGTATGCAGAAGCCACCCGCTGATTTAGGCTCTGCACAGTCTGCTGGGGCAAATGGTAGTCCCGAGGACTTCCATTCATCCCAGGATGTGGGTACATGAGCCTACACCTCCTGCCCAAATGTTCTTCACACCTCTGGCATCCTCTGTGGCTTCATGTCCGATGTCTTAGTAGACACGCTGGCTGCCATGTGATTCACTTAGAACATTGGTCCGGAAAAACCCAGCTCATTAAACTGTGCACAAGCATATATGTAATGTACTTTAAACACACTGTTTAATAAAATATACATTTTAGCTTTCCAAGTCTTCTGGTTATGGGGAATAGAATAAGAAGCTGTACGTTATTCCTTACTCGCCATATTCCCCACACACTATAACTAGACTTAGCCTTTAAAACTCCTCACAACCTTATCTAGGGTTGGAGCACCCCCAGAACCCCTATACCAGGTTCTGGGTGACCAGGGCATTAACTGGGCATCCCCCCTTAACCTAGGGACCCCTTGATCATTCCAGGGACACCTGACATCCCTATGCACAATTTACCTTTCTGGTCTGTGCTGAAGCAGGGAAACTTAGCGGTGAGTCACACAAGCATTTAAGGGGAGATTTTGCAAGAGCAACGTGCCTATATGTATCCCGGAATCCGACCTGATTCCCGGGTACCTTTTTGGGGTATCCAGCAACTCTGGACCCCGACTAGCTAGGCACATTCTAACAACACTTTCTCCATAAAACCCACTTGAAACTCATAGCCCAGCAATCCCTGCTCGCTGGCACTCCCTGCTTGCTGGCACTCCCTGTGCCCCGGCACTCCCTGCGCCCCGGCACTCCCTGCGCGCTGGCACTCCCTGCGCGCTGGTACTCCCTGTGCGCTAGCACTCCCTGCGCGCTGGCACTCCCTGCGTGCTGTCACCCCTGGAAAGGTAAAAACACAAATTCTTTATTGTTTCATAATTTTATACAATGCATGCATCACTGGGCTTAAGAGCTGACACTCTCGAACCCCAATACATGGATCAAAGCTAACAAAACGGGCTTAACCTTTATTAGTGAGCCTGGTTACCCCTTCACCGTCACACTTCCCCCCGCCTCCCCCCCGAGTAAAGGCCGATAGTACCAAACCATGGTCCGCAAGACCCACCAAACCTGACACCCCACTGGCCCGGTAATTAGTGAGACTGGGCCTCAGGGAATCACTCACAAATGAGCCCTGCCCCCTCACCACCCCCAGCCACTACAGGGCTTTTCTGCACCATAGACCCCCCCCATCTGGCAAGGTTAAAGCACACTTACCCACCCACCAGCCGCCACCCAAGGGGCTATTTAACACCCTTAAACTATCCCCATACCCCCAGACCAGCAAGGGCCCTTGTGAGCCCCTTCCTGAAGTGTCATGCTGAACAGATATAACCCTATAAGAGATAACTGAACCCGTCTGGGCGACATAATCTGATGCTACTTGCTGAATCGACTTGGAGTGACTTATCACCCTGCCCCCTACCCACGACCCCGTCCCCACTGCGCCTGAATCTTGGATAAATCATTTTTCATTGACCTAACTACATCCAATAATGTTACAGACAATGTTCACATCGTTACACCCACCCCACTACTGGCCTTGCCCAGGCAAGGACTGACCATCGCCACACAGGAGGGGCCCCTTCCCCCCTGCCCCCATGCCAAAGCTGCAGCTAGCAGCCCATCGAGCAGGTCTCAGTCTGGACTGAGAACCTTCCAGGCAGGAAGAGGACCGGATATCCCTCCCCTGCCCGGGATTTTAATCTCGCAGCCTCTCCCTCTCCCGCACGTTACTCCCTGATGCGGCAGTGGGGAAGGGGGAGAAGTGGCCAGAGCATGGCGGGCAGCAGGGACAATGGTCAGGAGGGAGCGTTGCCCGGTGGTCATGGGCCCAGTAACCACAGGGGCTCCTGGCGGCTTTGTCCTGTTTTGTACCCGGAGCCACCTTCTCCATTTTTAGTTTGCGTCCATTTAGGCGCCTGCATATTCTTATACTTATTGAAAGATGTGTTTTCATTTCTCTTGTAATTTTCCTTCACTATAAGGCACTGAGTGTATACAACTGGGCTCCTTTTCTGGGTCTGCTGCAGAGTTTATCTCAGAGGTGCACCCGCCTTTTGCTCCCTACATAGATTGAGCCAGCGTCTGCAGACTATAATTTCCTAGTTTCAATCCATTAAACAAATCTCTGCCGTTATCTCACTTCAGTGCGGAACTTTCATTCTCTCCGGTTCTGACATCAGGAGTTACGTGTCCCCGGGGCCGGAATATCCATAGCACTGTGATCCCATAAACATTCTGCTACGGACATTAGGCAGCAGCTCCCGTATTTTCTCCCAGATCAGTACCATGTATTTTGAGTGTCAGAATGTCTATCAGGATAATATTCAGTTGAGATATTGTCTGTCCCTCTCTGCAGAGCGCGCTGGATTCTGCCCTGTTATTAAGGAGCAGTTACCCTGTGACACTGTCCTTGGCGCCCCCCTCTGCAGCACGGATTCTCAGTGTCCGCGTAATCAGAAGTGTTGTGTGTCTGCTAACAAGATGCAGTGTGTGCCGGCATTGAAAGGTGCAGTAACACTTGTAAAGATTGTTAAGCCTGGGTGTGGGCATGTCTGTCTGAGGAGGTACTGTAGGGTGTTTTAATATGTGCTACATGTCTCACCAATACACAGGGCTCTCAGCATCTGTTCTTCTTCTTTATTGGCCTTGCAGGATCTCAGATATTACAGAGCACCCACATAAATGTGAAAGATGGACACAAATAAGAATATACACGACACAGCCCTACAAATTCTTCTGTCTCTCTGCTGGGCCCATGTGTGAGAGTTACAATAAGGCACATAGCCATGTTACATCATCTCTAGCATTTGTAGCCTCATTATTTAACACACACACACACACACACACACACACACACACACACACACACACACACACACACACACACACACACACACACACACACACACACACACACACACTTGTGCATGTTTATTGCGTTTTAGAGACTTTGTTAAATAACACTAAAACGTAAGCGCTGGCTTTAGTTCCATACCTCTTCTGACAGTCTGATGTCCTTCTGTGCTGCAGAGAAACCTGGAAAATGTCCCGTGCCAGTGACAAGATGCGCCTTCCCCCCTCCCACGCCAAAGTGCAAAAGTGACAGCCAGTGTACCGGTACAAAGAAGTGCTGCACCCCTGTGTGCGGTAAGCAGTGTACAGACGCCATCATAGGTAAGTGGACACTCCAAGCACATTGATAACAGGGTATTGTGATATTTTGTTGCAAGTTGGAAATACGCAGTTGGACGGTCTCCCAATCTCTGACAGTCTGAGGTGTATTAATTAGTCCTCTGCCCTCGCTGAGTTTTCACACCCAGTGGGTGCTATCCAATCCAAAGGAACATTGCAGACAGGATTAATGGGAAAGCATTGGGGGCTCAGATTTGCCTTAAATTCTTGTATTTATTTAACGTCCACAAAAAGTCATAGAAAGTATCACAAAGAAAGGAGTCATATAAAAAGACCGACATCAATATGCCATATACTGTACCAATGGAAAGTGCCATTGAGACAGTCTGAATGTGCATGGATACAGTCTGAATGTGGATGGAGACAGCCTGAATGTGCATGGATACAGTTTGAATGTGCATGGATACAGCCTGAATGTGCATGGATACAGCCTGAATGCCCATGGATATAGCCTGAATGTGCACGGATACAGCCGGAATGTGCATGGATACAGCCGGAATGTGCATTGATAAAGCCTGAATGTGCATGGATACAGCCTGAATGTGCATGGATTCAGCATGAATGTGCATGGATACAGCCTGAATGTGCATGGATACAACCTGAATGTGCATGGAGACAGCCTGAATGTGCATGGAGACAGCCTGAATGTGTATGGATACAGCCTGAATGTCCATGGATACAGCCTGAATGTGCATGGATACAGCCTGAATGTGTGTGCATGGATACAGCCTGAATGTGCATGGAGACAGCCTGAATGTGCATGGATACAGCCTGAATGTGCATGGATACAGCCTGAGTGTGCATGGATACAGCTTGAATGTGCATGGATACAGCCTGAATTTGCATGGATACAGCCTGCATGTGCATGGATACAGCCTGCATGTGCATGGATACAGCCTGCATGTGCATGGGTACAGCCTGCATGTGCATGGATACAGCCTGAATGCGCATGGAGACAGCCTGAATGTGCATGGAGACAGCCTGAATGTGCATGGAGACAGCCTGAATGTGCATGGAGACAGCCTGAATGTGCATGAAGACAGCCTGAATGTGCATGGAGACAGCCTGAATGTGCATGGATACAGTCTGAATGTGCATGAATACAGTCTGAATGTGCATGGATACAGTCTGAATGTGCATGGTTACAGTCTGAATGTGCATGGATACAGTCTGAATGTGCATGCATACAGCCTGAATGTGCATGGATACATCCTGAATGTGAATGGATACAGCCTGAATGTGCATGGATACAGCCTGAATGTGCATGGATACAGCTTGAATGTGCATGGATACAGCCTGAATGTGCATGGATACAGCCTGCATGTGCATGGATACAGCCTGAATGTGCATGGATACAGCCTGAATGTGCATGGATACAGCCTGAATGTGCATGGATACAGCCTGCATGTGCATGGAGACAGCCTGAATGTGTATGGAGACAGCCTGAATGTGCATGGAGACAGCCTGAATGTGCATGGAGACAGCCTGGATGTGCACGGAGACAGCCTGAATGTGCATGGATACAGTCTGAATGTGCATGAATACAGACCCATCACAACAAAGGCTGCTCATGTCGGCATATACATCACGCTACGAATTACAGAGGGAGAGATGGAAAAGGGGAGGAAGAGAGAGAGGGCAAAAAGGGGGTAAGTGAGGGGGAGAGCAAGCTATGTATATTCCCTCAAACAATGGGCACCCCTGAGATGCCTGGGAAATATGCTAATAGGAATCATTAGCATATCCGATTAGTATCTCTCTGTCGGCGTCTGCCAGCTGAAGTATAAGCATTCGCTAAAATACATTTGCAAGCCAGATTTTGACACGTTCGCCCACTGTCACTGTTGACCAGGTCTTTAAACACATTTATATTTAAGGGATCAGTCACAAGGCAAAACAAGGCAGTGAAATAAATTGAGGTTTATTTGGATAAGACCTCGGAAACACACAAATATGAAATACAGAGAATATATACACTTACTGGGGTCTGGGGGTTGAGATCTAGCTATTTCCTAGTTGCAGGGCCCCTGCTTCAGCAAAAAGCATTACCCTGTCCGCTCCGGTTGGTTCATGCCTGCTGGCTGAGCCTCTCCATTCTTCTTTGTTGGTGTTGTAGCTCTTTTCACCCAGAAGCACCTTTGAGAAGCCCACCAGCAGCTCCTTGTCTCTTCAAATCTCCAACAGAAAATGAGAGAGAGTTGCTATACATTGTGGGGGCTGGCAGCCAATTAGTGCATGGATTGTGCATTCAATGATAGAAGGGGAAATTTCAAAACTTGCCAATGGAAATCGTGCCTATGAGTTTGACATCCAGCAACTGTTTTCCTGGCAAGCCCCATACCCTTATGGTCCTGTCTCCCTTGGGTCTAGGTAAAACAAAGGCTTTTTACTCCAGATATCCTGTTCACAGCCCTTCCCACTCACCATGTGCCCCAAACCTGCATGTCTTTTGCTATGCTAATCTACATCTGGCTGCCTTATCACCAAACAGGAGAAACACAAAAGGCATTGTAGTTTTAAATCACAGAAACACTGAAACTTGATTCCTAGAGCTGATACTCTAAAATTTGTAGCTAAAATGTGGGGTCTGTGGTCTGTAAACTGGGCTCTAAAGCCTGTTCAAGGACACCAGCCCCTACACCCAATAGCAGTAACTGTAACATTTGATCCCTTGAACTGACACTCTAAAACTGGGATCTGCGAGTGGGGGTTCTAAAACCTGCGTTAGCATACATGTCTTCTAGACCCAGTTCTAATACCTTGCTGTCCGGCAATACAGGTTAACCCTGTTAGCCCCAAATATCCCCCTTATTACTCATGTTCCAGAAGTCTCTGCCCTGCAGCTATTTCTCATAAGAGGCCACCCATACAAGGCATCCCACTTATAAGCTCGCACAGGCAGCTACGGGACCATGAGTCCAAGGGAATACACAGAGAATGCATTAACTGGCCCACTGGGCTTACATAGTTACCCCCACACACACACGCTTACTAGCTTATAACCCTATGGGGGACAGTATAATGGGCACAGAATTACAGGGCAACACAGTAAGGTACAATATTAGACCCAAGATCTGATACTCTAAGCCCTTGCCATACGGTTTCAGGGGCAGCCAGCCGGGCTCCACCTTTATTAATGAAGGCCGGCTACCCCCTACTGTCACACCCACCTCTCGTGCCGACTAATATTTCACTTATTTCTTTTCTCACTTATTTTTGTGTTGCAGAGAAACCCGGGAAGTGCCCGGTGGTGATGACACTTGTAGCATGTTCTGAACCATTTCCTCCTGCATTGTGCCAAATAGACAACCAGTGTCCTGACAATCAGAAGTGCTGTGACTATGGCTGTCAGCGGATGTGTGTGGAGGTGAGAAGCAGTCACGGCATTAATAACACACGGATAACACCTATACAAAGGGTTAATAAGTCATCAAGAACATTTCTCTTGAACTTCGTGTATTAACACGTCTCATGCTGTAATACATAGAGGCCAAACATGAACATGTCTTTATTTGTCTTTTGTTTTATTGCATTTCTTATATACAGTATGTTACTAAGAGAAGTGGCTACTTTCAGATCAGTAAAGTACTTTAAATAGTACTGGTACTGTGCCTAAGATAAATACAGTCTAAACGTTGGACCTCATTTTATAATAGTGTCTAGGAAATGGAACAGAAATGTAAGCTTAAAAATTAAATCGTCGTGGTACTCCTGCTATATAAATATTACATACGTAGTTTGGAAAACCCTGAGACCCCCACACTTCGGCCATGCATCAGCTCAGGTTTCGGGGGAGAATTATTAGTTGGAGTTATTTGGCTGAATATAAAACTCTGCGTTTCTGGGACAATTTGCCACTTTTCTCAGTTTGAGGAAACACTTCCAGGTCTTACATAGTGTGAGCCCCTATGGCTAATGTCTTGTGTTATATAGGGGAGAGCTGAGACACTTCCAGGTCTTACATAGTGTGAGACCCGCTGGCTAATGACTTGTGTTATATAGGGGAGAGCTGAGACACTTCCAGGTCTTACATAGTGTGAGCCCCGCTGGCTAATGTCTTGTGTTATATAGGGGATAGCTGAGACACTTCCAGGTCTTACATAGTGTGAGCCCCACTGGCTAATGACTTGTGTTATATAGGGGAGAGCTGAGACACTTCCAGGTCTTACATAGTGAGCCCCGCTGGCTAATGTCTTGTGTTATATAGGGGAGAGCTGAGGCACTTCCAGGTCTTACATAGTGTGAGCTCCGCTGGCTAATGTCTTGTGTTATATAGGGGAGAGCTGTGACACTTCCTGGTCTTACATAGTGTGAGCCCCGCTGGCTAATGTCTTGTGTTATATAGGGGAGAGCTGAGACACTTCCAGGTCTTACATAGTGTGAGCCCCGCTGGCTAATGACTTGTGTTATATAGGGGAGAGCTGAGGCACTTCCAGGTCTTACATAGTGTGCACCCGCTGGCTAATGACTTGTGTTATATAGGGGAGAGCTGAGGCACTTCCAGGTCTTACATAGTGTGAGCCCCGCTGGCTAATGACTTGTGTTATATAGGTGAGAGCTGAGACACTTCCAGGTCTTACATAGTGTGAGCCCCGCTGGCTAATGACTTGTGTTATATAGGGGAGAGCTGAGACACTTCCAGGTCTTACATAGTGTGAGCCCCGCTGGCTAATGACTTGTGTTATATAGGGGAGAGCTGAGACACTTCCAGGTCTTACATAGTGTGAGCCCCGCTGGCTAATGACTTGTGTTATATAGGGGAGAGCTGAGGCACTTCCAGGCCTTACATAGTGTGAGCCCCGCTGGCTAATGACTTGTGTTATATAGGGGAGAGCTGAGGCACTTCCAGGCCTTACATAGTGTGAGCCCCGCTGGCTAATGTCTTGTGTTATATAGGGGAGAGCTGAGACACTTCCAGGTCTTACATAGTGTGAGCCCCGCTGGCGAATGACTTGTGTTATATAGGGGAGAGCTGAGACACTTCCAGGTCTTACATAGTGTGAGCCCCGCTGGCTAATGACTTGTGTTATATAGGGGAGAGCTGAGGCACTTCCAGGTCTTACATAGTGTGAGCCCCGCTGGCTAATGACTTGTGTTATATAGGGGAGAGCTGAGGCACTTCCAGGTCTTACATAGTGTGAGCCCCGCTGGCTAATGACGTGTTATATAGGGGAGAGCTGAGACACTTCCAGGTCTTACATAGTGTGAGCCCCGCTGGCTAATGACTTGTGTTATATATTGGCTAGCTGAGGCACTTCCAGGTCTTACATTGTGTGAGCCCTGCTGGCTAATGACTTGTGTTATATAGGGGAGAGCTGAGGCACTTCCAGGTCTTACATAGTGTGAGCCCTGCTGGCTAATGACTTGTGTTATATAGGGGAGAGTTGAGACACTTCCAGGTCTTACATAGTGTGAGCCCCGCTGGCTAATGACTTGTGTTATATAGGGGAGAGCTGAGGCACTTCCAGGTCTTACATAGTGTGAGCCCCGCTGGCTAATGACTTGTGTTATATAGGGGAGAGATGAGGCACTTCCAAGGTCTTACATAGTGTGAGCCCCGCTGGCTAATGACTTGTGTTATATAGGGGAGAGCTGAGGCACTTCCAGGTCTTACATAGTGTGAGCCCCGCTGGCTAATGACGTGTTATATAGGGGAGAGCTGAGACACTTCCAGGTCTTACATAGTGTGAGCCCCGCTGGCTAATGACTTGTGTTATATATTGGAGAGCTGAGGCACTTCCAGGTCTTACATAGTGTGAGCCCTGCTGGCTAATGACTTGTGTTATATAGGGGAGAGCTGAGACACTTCCAGGTCTTACATAGTGTGAGCCCCGCTGGCTAATGACTTGTGTTATATAGGGGAGAGCTGAGGCACTTCCAGGTCTTACATAGTGTGAGCCCCGCTGGCTAATGACTTGTGTTATATAGGGGAGAGCTGAGACACTTCCAGGTCTTACATAGTGTGAGCCCCGCTGGCTAATGACTTGTGTTATATAGGGGAGAGCTGAGGCACTTCCAGGTCTTACATAGTGTGAGCCCCGCTGGCTAATGTCTTGTGTTATATAGGGGAGAGCTGAGACACTTCCAGGTCTTACATAGTGTGACACCCGCTGGCTAAAGACTTGTGTTATATAGGGGAGAGCTGAGACACTTCCAGGTCTTACATAGTGTGACACCCGCTGGCTAAAGACTTGTGTTATATAGGGAAGAGCTGAGACACTTCCAGGTCTTACATAGTGTGAGCCCCGCTGGCTAATGACTTGTGTTATATAGGGGAGAGCTGAGGCACTTCCAGGTCTTACATAGTGTGAGCCCCGCTGGCTAATGTCTTGTGTTATATAGGGGATAGCTGAGGCACTTCCAGGTCTTACATAGTGTGAGCCCCGCTGGCTAATGTCTTGTGTTATATAGGGGAGAGCTGAGGCACTTCCAGGTCTTACATAGTGTGAGCTCCGCTGGCTAATGTCTTGTGTTATATAGGGGAGGGCTGAGACACTTCCAGGTCTTACATTGTGTGAGCCCCGCTGGCTAATGACTTGTGTTATATAGGGGAGAGCTGAGACACTTCCAGTTCTTACATAGTGTGAGCCCCGCTGGCTAATGACTTGTGTTATATAGGGGAGAGCTGAGGCACTTCCAGGTCTTACATAGTGTGAGCTCCGCTGGCTAATGACTTGTGTTATATAGGGGAGAGTTGAGACACTTCCAGGTCTTACATAGTGTGAGCCCCGCTGGCTAATGACTTGTGTTATATAGGGGAGAGCTGAGGCACTTCCAGGTCTTACATAGTGTGAGCCCCGCTGGCTAATGACTTGTGTTATATAGGGGAGAGATGAGGCACTTCCAAGGTCTTACATAGTGTGAGCCCCGCTGGCTAATGACTTGTGTTATATAGGGGAGAGCTGAGGCACTTCCAGGTCTTACATAGTGTGAGCCCCGCTGGCTAATGACGTGTTATATAGGGGAGAGCTGAGACACTTCCAGGTCTTACATAGTGTGAGCCCCGCTGGCTAATGACTTGTGTTATATATTGGAGAGCTGAGGCACTTCCAGGTCTTACATTGTGTGAGCCCTGCTGGCTAATGACTTGTGTTATATAGGGGAGAGCTGAGGCACTTCCAGGTCTTACATAGTGTGAGCCCTGCTGGCTAATGACTTGTGTTATATAGGGGAGAGCTGAGACACTTCCAGGTCTTACATAGTGTGAGCCCCGCTGGCTAATGACTTGTGTTATATAGGGGAGAGCTGAGGCACTTCCAGGTCTTACATAGTGTGAGCCCCGCTGGCTAATGACTTGTGTTATATAGGGGAGAGCTGAGACACTTCCAGGTCTTACATAGTGTGAGCCCCGCTGGCTAATGACTTGTGTTATATAGGGGAGAGCTGAGGCACTTCCAGGTCTTACATAGTGTGAGCCCCGCTGGCTAATGTCTTGTGTTATATAGGGGAGAGCTGAGACACTTCCAGGTCTTACATAGTGTGACACCCGCTGGCTAAAGACTTGTGTTATATAGGGGAGAGCTGAGACACTTCCAGGTCTTACATAGTGTGACACCCGCTGGCTAAAGACTTGTGTTATATAGGGAAGAGCTGAGACACTTCCAGGTCTTACATAGTGTGAGCCCCGCTGGCTAATGACTTGTGTTATATAGGGGAGAGCTGAGGCACTTCCAGGTCTTACATAGTGTGAGCCCCGCTGGCTAATGTCTTGTGTTATATAGGGGATAGCTGGGGCACTTCCAGGTCTTACATAGTGTGAGCCCCGCTGGCTAATGTCTTGTGTTATATAGGGGAGAGCTGAGGCACTTCCAGGTCTTACATAGTGTGAGCTCCGCTGGCTAATGTCTTGTGTTATATAGGGGAGGGCTGAGACACTTCCAGGTCTTACATTGTGTGAGCCCCGCTGGCTAATGACTTGTGTTATATAGGGGAGAGCTGAGACACTTCCAGGTCTTACATAGTGTGAGCCCCGCTGGCTAATGTCTTGTGTTATATAGGGGATAGCTGGGGCACTTCCAGGTCTTACATAGTGTGAGCCCCGCTGGCTAATGTCTTGTGTTATATAGGGGATAGCTGGGGCACTTCCAGGTCTTACATAGTGTGAGCCCCGCTGGCTAATGTCTTGTGTTATATAGGGGAGAGCTGAGGCACTTCCAGGTCTTACATAGTGTGAGCTCCGCTGGCTAATGTCTTGTGTTATATAGGGGAGGGCTGAGACACTTCCAGGTCTTACATTGTGTGAGCCCCGCTGGCTAATGACTTGTGTTATATAGGGGAGAGCTGAGACACTTCCAGTTCTTACATAGTGTGAGCCCCGCTGGCTAATGACTTGTGTTATATAGGGGAGAGCTGAGGCACTTCCAGGTCTTACATAGTGTGAGCTCCGCTGGCTAATGACTTGTGTTATATAGGGGAGAGCTGAGACACTTCCAGGTCTTACATAGTGTGAGCCCCGCTGGCTAAAGACTTGTGTTATATAGGGAAGAGCTGAGACACTTCCAGGTCTTACATAGTGTGAGCCCCGCTGGCTAAAGACTTGTGTTATATAGGGGAGAGCTGAGGCACTTCCAGGTCTTACATAGTGTGAGCCCCGCTGGCTAAAGACTTGTGTTATATAGGGGAGAGCTGAGGCACTTCCAGGTCTTACATAGTGTGAGCTCCGCTGGCTAATGACTTGTGTTATATAGGGGAGAGCTGAGACACTTCCAGGTCTTACATAGTGTGAGCCCCGCTGGCTAAAGACTTGTGTTATATAGGGAAGAGCTGAGACACTTCCAGGTCTTACATAGTGTGAGCCACGCTGGCTAATGACTTGTGTTATATAGGGGAGAGCTGAGGCACTTCCAGGTCTTACATAGTGTGAGCCCCGCTGGCTAATGACTTGTGTTATATAGGGGAGAGCTGAGGCACTTCCAGGCCTTACATAGTGTGAGCCCCGCTGGCTAATGACTTGTGTTATATAGGGGAGAGCTGAGGCACTTCCAGGCCTTACATAGTGTGAGCCCCGCTGGCTAATGTCTTGTGTTATATAGGGGAGAGCTGAGACACACACCTAACATTCACTCAGCTCCAAGCTGAATATTACACCTTGTTATACAGTCACGCACACTTCTCGTGGGAATAATATATAAACCCCAATGTGATATATCTTTGTATACACAGAGTGTGGAAAAAAAGGGAATAAAAAGTAAATTAAGTAGAGTTTAAAAGAGAATGAAAGAGTGAGATTTATGAGGACAACTTCCGTGCAAATAACATTATTTTTATCTTGCGTCACTTTGTGCCAATATGTGGCTATGTATTTGCTGTTATTATTGCTCTATGTGCAACATTTTGTCAGCAGTAGCAGTTAGGGACAAGTTACATGATGCATATATTATAATGCATAATATACCCCAATACGGACGAGATTTCCTAAGCTCTGATAACGCGGGATCGTGCCCCGATATCCCTTATCTGCAATACAACTTAAACCTGAATTTCATTGCACAAAATAACACCATTTTTTCTACCGTTCTAGGTATGAAAACCTGACAAAGCCGGCGCCAGAGGGAAGATAATGACATCCCACACAACGCAGCCCGTTCCCATGGAAGTGACGTAATTAGCGGAAGCCTCCGAAGGTCGGAGTCCCTGATGGGATCTGATAGCGGCGGTGGGAAACCCCAGCAGGGAATACAAGTAACCCCCTTTCCCTGTCAGAGAGGCCTGTGACACAGTGTAACGCAGCGCATTGCAGGCCCCTCGTGCAGGAAATGGGAGTATTCTTGTGTTACATTTCTTCCTGGATATTATTTTGGTTTGTTTCTAAGCCTGTGGGGTCATTGCTTGGGGATTGGTATCTGTTATGCGCATATTACTCTGTCTGTAGATGCAGCTGCATCCAATAAAGACACTTTGTAATCACTCAGATCTGTCTCCTGCTGCGATTTGTCACTTTATATCTGGTGGAGGTTTGTTTTGATGCTGAATAATAGAGAAAATATATGCACAGTCTTGCGTACACCATCAGCGCGCGCGCGCGCGAGAGAGAGAGAGAGAGAGTTGGTTTTTTTTGATGTTTATTGGCAGCCAGCTCCAGGACAGAGAATAGCAGGTACCACATATTCCTCAGCATCATCAGCAGATGATTATCAGGAGATGATGAATCAGAGCGCTGCCTTAAGCAGCATAATTCCCTTCCCTCCCAACCATTCATGGGTGGGAGGGAGAGACCTTTCTTTCTCTATGTGCTAACTCTACTTCTTCCAGAAGTCCACTGACTCAATTTGGGAGGATGTCACAATTTAGAATATATTTGGGGAGTGTCTCTAACTCTGACTCATAGCAAGCCAGAGCCGCATACAGATTGGCCCACACACACCAGGGGGCATTCCAACCAATATCCACCCCTCAGATTGACATCCTCAGAAGTTGCTAGGCCCACCCTTGAATACTGATACAATGTTCAAGGCTGTAATACACATACGGGCCTAAGGAAAGAATTAACCTTTACACTGCCTGCACTAACAGGACTGACAGAGGAAAGGCCCAGGAAAAATAAATAACTGCCAGAAGGCTATGTTATATACTTTTAACCCCTTTGCACGGTGTTCTTGGTTGCCCTGGCTGGGTGACTCTGCACGGTGTTCTTGGTTGCTCTGGCTGGGTGCTGCTGCTGCTGTTGTTGCCCTGGCTGTAGAACTGGCAGTAGTTCTGTACCAATGTGTGTGGCAGTAACTGTAGTAATAGAATCACAGTGGCAGTAACTGTAGTAATAGAATCACACTGGCTGCTGGCCTCAGCTTAGTTGAAAGAAACTAAATGTGTATATGTTTAACCCTCATTTAAACTAAGTGGCAGTATTGTTAATTAATATTATTATTACATCATACTACACTGCTTTATATAATTAGTTTAATAGACACAGGAACAGTATCAGAGGGCAGGCAACTGAAATGCCACAGCCCAGGGAGTGGCCTAAGCGCACACAGATAGGGGTCAGTCTAGTCAGTCACAGGTAATGGTTAAGTCTCACAACAGCGGCAGTATCAGCCCAACCGACCCACACCCAAACCCTACCTACAAAACAATGGCTTAATAATATAAAGGCTGCTCCCCTATCATTATTCTCCTCCCATAATAATTCAGTTTGATGGATGCATATTCCTTTTGATGGATTCGTATTCCGTCTTCAGGTTCAGACTCTGAATCTATTTTAAGTTATAGGGGAAAAAAGAATCTGCCATTTTGAAACTGATCCATGGAATCCCGTGAATGTGCGGAACTGACCAATCCGAGACGATTTCAAATTCCGGCAAAAATTCCACCCATCCCTAGACAGAAGTACTGTGTATTGTATATACTCAGCTGTGTCAGTATTTCACATGGGTGCTCTGTATTATCTGAGATCCTTTCAAAGCAATAAACAAGAGCAGCATAGATCCTGAGCGCCCAGTGTATATTTGGGAGAAACAGCATAGATTAAATATACACCAACACCTCCTCAGACAGACATATACTCACACCCAAACTGTACAATCTTGGGTACCTTTTATTATTATTAACTTTTATTTGTGAAGGATCAACATATTCCTCAGCATGGTACAATGGGGGTACAGAGAGCGGAGGAAAATAAGGGAGAGCAGAGAAACAGCAATCCAAAGCTGAGAAAGGGCTGGAGTCATTACTTCACATGACACTGTGGTGTTTCTAGTTTGAGGAGTTGGCAGACGCAGTGCACAAACAGCAGCAAAAGGCATATACTCTTCGGCTTGTCTGAGGGCCTGTCAGGGTGTGTTAAGAGAGAGAGAGGCTGCAGATGGTATGAGATTCAGCTGGGCCAGAATTCTGCTGTAACAACCACAGAGCAATGAAACTTCTAGCTGAGAGGATGATGATTTGCAGCAGTCGGTGTGTCTCTGCTGAGCATTTAACCCTTTGCAAGCTGGTCTGCGGGTCCTGCACAGAGGGGTGCATAACTTTTCTATGAGGGTGTTCCACCTTAGGCAGTGTCAGGGTGTGTTAAGAGAGTTAGAGGCTGCCGATAAAATTGCAGGAAGCAAGGGGTGATGATTGGGGGCAATCAAGGATAGACTTGCATATGAAAGTGGGGCACGTTAATCAAGCACGGTAAAAAGTGTAGACTATTAGTGTGGTAAAGAGAGCTCACAGAAAGCTGTCCAGCAATATACTCATGTACATGAATTTGCTGAAGGATCCAGGCAGACTGAAGTCCACTTCTTGTCCAATTCCTGTATAACTCTAGACACATTTAATAACTCTAGACACATTTAATGATTTTCACTTTGAAATATGAACACTTGCTATGCCTGCCCCTGCTATGATTTTCCCAAACTTGGTTGAAACCATTAAAACAGAAAAAGGAAAAAAGGAGGTGCTAATAGATCTTATGCTGTGTGAAACGAAAATAATGTGAAATCTAGTGATATATTAAGTCAATAGTACAAAGGATACTCATATATATAAGATGAGGCCGCCTGATACAAAACTGACCGAACAAGATTAGAACAAAGTACAGACAACAAATACGAACGTCTAGATGGAGAATAGACTTCAGATGGAAGTGCAATCTTGCACCTCTAGTCCAGCTTGATGGATCCGTGGAGATACGTCTCACGATATGTGGGATTTAGGCACAAAAGAAAATCATAGTGTATACTGCTGGCAGAAATACATCACAGAAAACAAACACAGACAAACAACATAAAACTAACAGACAGACTCACAATGAACAAAACTACAACAAACTAAAAGCAAAACAACAAAATACAACCACAAAAACGGCTGATGAATAGTTAAGCTAATTTATAAAAAAAATTAAAAAAGCAATAAAATTGAGCAGATAGCATAACGTGATACTGCTGGTCCGGTTATAAAACCGGAATCCTACTCACAACAAATACGGAGTAATCAGGCAGGTCCAACTGGGGCAAAAAGAACTGCTACTAACTCCTCCGTTACAGGGGGACATCTGCAAATGTACTCCAGCGCTGTCCACACACTCCCTTGACCGAGCATCTGGCCAACGGACTACATGTTGTTTGTTATTGTCTCTATCATCTGTTTGTGTTAGAGTTGATTGGCTGCATTTGGACCAACCACAGTGTGACAGGGTAAATAAAAGCCACCAGCTATATGCCTGGAAAACCTATGTCTAGTCTGCAGTGCAGCAGTGACTAGGTTAACTTCAGCTGGGAACCTCAGGACAATTAGTTGGATCCCAGCTGCCTAATCAAGGTGTGTTAAAACCCCAGGCTGTAGACACATGGGTGCTGGCTGTTGAGGAGAGAGGAGTAAGCTACTGAAGAGATTACTGATACAAGGTCTGTGAGCAAAGTAGATGAATTATGAACTGTCTGTCCCGTGCATAGAAAAGGGTAACTGCATTATTTTTAGACTGTCTGCTAAAGAGAAACTGTTTTGTTTGGTCTGCTGAAGAAAAAGCCATTTTTCTTTGTTTGCTGATGAAAAGCTATTTTTGTTTTGTGTGCTGTATATCTTTTAAGGCTAAATAAATAAGCCGTGTCAAGAAACCCGCGTGTGTAGTTGCATGTACCCTGCAACATATGGTGTTCAGAAGTCCTGGGACTTTTTCAAAAGGCTCCTGCAGTTAAAGGGCCACACACACACACAAGAATGGAGGAAATGTTGAAAGAGTTTCTGTGCGGGCAGACCAGACAGCAGGGACAGTTAATGCAGGAGCAGGCCCGGCTGCAAGTGGAGAGAGATGAAAGACTACAGGCAGCACAAGATGAGCGGATTGCCAAGCTGCTGACCCATTTCCAAAGGTCTGCCAGTCCAGAACTTGCAAACAGACCCCCGATACTCCTGAGGAAAATGGCGCCGAACGAGGATCCAGAGGCTTCTTTACTGACATTTGAAAGAGTTGCCGAAGCTCAGGGCTGGGCTACAGATCGCTGGGCAACTGCTTTGGCCCCGCTCCTCATAAGAGAAGCCCAGGCCTCATATCAGGGTCTGCCAGCAGATCAGGCAATGGACTACCGACAAGTAAAAGCTGCCATACTGGATCGCTTAGGTCTGACCCCAGAGACCTACCGGCAGCAGTTCCGGAACATGAAATACACCGCTAAGATGAGACCCCGGGTCCTCGCTCAGTGATTATTGGACTTGTGCACGCGCTGGATACAACCCGAGGTGTGCACTAAGGAGGCAATTCTGGAGCATGTAGTTTTGGAACAATTTCTACAAATAATACCCCCTTCCGCACGCTCGTGGGTAAAATGCCATGCTGCTGAAACCCTAGCTTTGGCGGTCCGACTCGTGGAGAACTTCCTTGGGACTGAGCAGCAGGCGAGTGTCCTGGACCCAACTCCACCGGCACTTGCGGACGCCCAAAGAGGGAGGTCGGATCAATGGGGAACCTATGGCCCGTCCATACGCAACCGCCAAGTCCAACGGAAGGAGCAGTCATTCCAGCAAGGACGGAGTCCAAATGCTGGTCCCCGCCGAGACCCTCATCTCCTTCCAGATGTCGGCTCGTCGTAAAATGAGAGGAACTTCCGAGGACATCGCACACAGGACCCACCAGATGCCTGGTCTCCAGTAACCGGTCCAGCGGAGCGCTATCCACAGCCCCCTCCTGCGAGGGAACCCTCACCATGTTCCGCCTGCGGAGAACAAGGCCACCGGTATGTGGACTGTCCACAGATGGATTGTTCATTCAGCAGAACCGTCGCCTCTGCCTTTACTGGGGAAAATTACAAGCCCTGGCTACTTCCAGCCCTGATTGGGGGAAAACACGTCCAGGCCCTTGTAGATTCAGGCTCTGGGAAAACTCTGGTCCTCCAGGAACTGTTACCGCCTAACATGTGTTCTTTTGACTCCCCATGGAGTGGAATGTATACACGGCGATGAAAAACACTATCCGACGGCCAAAATCCGGCTACAGGTAAAAGGTAAGGAGGCTTACCTCGAAGTAGGAGTCGTTCCTTGGCTCCCTGCCCCGTTGTGCTCGGTCGGGACTGGCCTTTCTTTTCGGACCTAATGGCCCCAGTCTTTCATGAGGAGCCGCCTTCTAGGGCTCAGGAGATCCCTGGAAAACTGTTCCCCATCTCGGCAGACCTTTCTCCCAGTAGACACCGGGTTCAAAAGACTCGGAAGCAAAGACGCTCGGACAAACAGGACTGGTTGCAGAAATCTGGGTCTCCAGGTGACCATTCTAGTAGTCAGAGGTCACAAGTGATGGCTAGGGATGGCCAGAGGGAGGGGGATATGGGCCCTAGAGATTTACCAGACCTGTACCTCCCTGACTTTTGCCAGAAGCAAAGAGAAGACACAGTCCTTACTAGACAGTATGACAAGGTGGTGAAAATTGATGAGCAGATTGTAGATGCACAGGGGGTGATAGTGTTCCCCCATTCTGAGCTATCAAATTATATCCTTTATAGGGTGAATAGGCAGATACAAACAGGGGAGGTCACCAGACAGATATTGGTTCCCAAGGCGTTTGTTAAATCTGTGTTCACTCTAGCCCATACTGTCCCTTGGGGTGGTCACCTGGGCAGGGATAAAACATTGGACCGTGTTTCATCCCGATTCTATTGGCCAGGGATGCATAGTGATATTGCTAAGCTATGTGCGGCATGTCCGAAGTGCCAGCTAACTAGTCCAAAAGGACAAAAACCAGCCCCTTTGGTTCCTCTACCCTTGGTGTCAGTTCCCTTTGAGAGGATTGGGGTAGACTTGGTAGGACCTCTAGAACCTTCTGCGAAAGGACACAGGTTTATCCTTGTAATAGTTGATTATGCAACAAGATATCGTGAGGCGTTCCCCCTGAGAACAGCAACGGCGAAGCAAGTAGCCAACAAGTTGTTGGAACTGTTCTCACGGGTTGGACTTCCCCAGGTTATGTTGACAGACCAAGGTACAAATTTCATGGCTAAACTGATGCAGGATGTCTTAAAGTTACTAGAGGTCAAGTCTGTTCGGACATCAGTCTACCATCCACAAACTGACGGATTGGTGGAAAGATTTAACCGAACTCTAAAAGGGATGCTGAGGAAATTTGTAGATTCAGAGAAGAGAACCTGGGATGAACTTCTCCCTTTTCTGCTGTTTGCAGTGCGGGAAGTTCCCCAGGCCTCCACGGGATTCTCTCCATTTGAATTGCTCTATGGCCACCAACCCCAGGGTATCCTAGACCTCCTAAAGGAGTCCTGGGAGGAACAGCAGTCCCCTTCTAAGAATACCCTGCAATATGTACTAGACCTTAGGAAGCGCCTAGATGTGGTCGGCCATTTTGCTAGGGAGAATCTTAGATCAGCCCTGGACAGTCAGGAGAGACATTACAGAATGCTCGCATGAGAGTGTTTCACCCGGGAGACCAGGTGATGTTATTGTTACCCAGTTGCGAGAGTAAACTCCTGGCCAAATGGCAGGGCCCATTCGAAGTACTCCGCCGTACGGGTGATGTGGATTACGAGATCGCTCAACCAGGGTCCAGGAAGGGTAAACAAATTTACCATGTGAACTTGCTGAAACCCTGGAAGATGCAGCGGTCTCTATTCATCCACCTGGTGGAGGAGGAAACGGACTTGGGTCCTTAGCCTCCACGGGAGAACATCGTGAGTGACGATAAAATCCCAATGGGTAAACAGTTGTCCTCTGAACAAAAAGGGGACTTGTTAGCAATAATTACACAATTCCATGATTTTTTTTCTGACTTACCAGGACAAACTAACTTAATTTCCCATGCAATCGAGACAGCACCTGGGGTAAAAGTACGTTCCCATCCTTATAGGTTGCCTGAAAGTCGTAGGGCTCTGGTAGAGAAGGAGGTACAAGAAATGTTACACTTAGGAGTGATTGAGGAATCATGCAGAGAGTGGTGTAGTCCACTAATTATGGTCCCTAAACCCGATGGGAAGGTAAGATTTTGTGTGGACCTCCGAAAGGTCAATGCGGTATCCAAGTTTGACGCATATCCGATGCCAAGGGTGGACAAATTAATTGACGCCCTTGGTAACGCGTAATATATATCCACGCTGGACTTGACAAAAGGATACTGGCAAATACCCCTAGAGGAAAAGTTCAAATGCAAAACAGCCTTTGCCACTCCCATGGGTCTATACCAGTTTGTGACAATGCCATTTGGACTGCATGGAGCCCCAGCCACATTTCAGAGACTCATGGATAAGGTACTGAGGCCCCATAGGAATTATGCCGCAGCCTACCTAGATGACATTGTCATTTATAGTAAACACTGGCGGGCCCATCTAAATAGGCTGAAAGCGGTCCTCAAATCTCTAAGAGAGGCAGGGCTCACAGCCAACCCTAAGAAATGTGCCCTGGGTATGGCGTAAACGAAATACTTAGGGTATGCAGTGGGAGGTGGAAAAGTAAGGCCACTAGCCGACAAGGTAGTTGCCCTGAAAGAAGTTCCGACTCCCCAAACAAAAACGCAGGTACGCTCTCTGCTGTGTTTAGCAGGGTACTACCGGCGGTTCATCCCCAACTATTCGGAAGTGGCAGCCCCTTTAACGGACCTCACAAAAAAGTGGGCCCCTACACAAGTGGTATGGTCAAGGGATTGTCAGAGAGCCTTTGAGGACATAAAACGGTTTCTATCAGAGGGTCCCATCCTTAGAAGCCCGGACTTCAACAGCCCTTTTATAGTGCAAACAGATGCATCAGAGATAGGGCTAGGGGCAGTATTGTCACAACAGTTTGAGGGAGTTGAACACCCTATCCTTTTCCTGAGTAGGAAATTGTTCGCGAGGGAAAAAAAACTACTCAATGATTGAGAAAGAGTGCCTCGCAATAAAGTGGGCAATCGAGGCTTTGAGGTATTACCTGGCAGGAGTCCATTTTACTTTGGTGACGGATCATGCTCCACTGAAGTGGTTAAATAGTCTGAAGGATTCCAATGCTAGATAGACTAGGTGGTATATGGCCCTCCAACCCATCTCATTTGAGATTCAGCACAGGCCGGGAAAAGAGAACGCAAATGCTGACTTCTTTTCTAGAGAAGGGGTGAATGGTCGGGCTTCAGCCGTGCATAGCCCCAGCCACACACTAACAGGGGAGGAATGTGACAGGGTAAATAAAAGCCACCAGCTATATGCCTGGAAAACCTATGTCTAGTCCGCAGTGCTGCAGTGACTAGGTTAACTTCAGCTGGGAACCTCAGGACAATTAGTTGGATCCCAGCTGCCTAATCAAGGTGCGTTAAAACCCCAGGCTGTAGACACATGGGTGCTGGCTGTTGAGGAGAGAGGAGTAAGCTACTGAAGAGATTACTGATACAAGGTCTGTGAGCAAAGTAGATGAATTATGAACTGTCTGTCCCCTGCATAGAAAAGGGTAACTGCATTATTTTTAGACTGTCTGCTAAAGAGAGACTGTTTTGTTTGGTCTGCTGAAGAAAAAGCCATTTTTCTTTGTTTGCTGATGAAAAGCTATTTTTGTTTTGTGTGCTGTATATCTTTTAAGGCTAAATAAATAAGCCTTGTCAAGAAACCCGCGTGTGTAGTTGCATGTACCCTGCAACACACAGCCATTATGCTAGTATATCTAACCAGGAAGCATCTAACACAGCACAAACCCCTGAGGAAGTGACACACAGGAAACGCTTAGGGTTCAAAGGTCATAGCTAATTCCAAGAGCAACACATGCTGCTTTTCAGGCTCGGTGACACATCATCGTATCCAGCAGTGAAAGGTACATCTCCTGGACGCCCACCCCCACACCGGAGCTCGGTCAAGGGAGCGTGTGGACGGCGCTGGAGTAGATCTGCAGATGTCCCCCTGTAACGGAGGAGTTAGTAGCAGGTTTTTTTGCCACAGTTGGACCTGCCTGATGACTCCGTATTTGTTGTGAGTAGGATTCCGGTTTTATAACCGGACCAGCAGCATCACGCTACTCTATCTGCTCAATTTTATTGTTTTTTAGTTTTTTTATAAATTAGCTTAACTATTCATCAGCCGTTTTTGTGGTTGTATTTTGTTGTTTAACTTTTAGTTTGTTTTAGTTTTGTTCATTGTGAGTCTGTCTGTTAGTTTTATGATGTTTGTCTGTGTTTGTTTTCTGTGGTGTATTTCTGCCAGCAGTATACACTATGATTTTCTTTTGTGCATAAATCCCACATATCTTGCGACGTATCTCCACGGATCCATCAAGCCGGTCAAGAGGTGCAAGATTGGACTTCCATCTAAAGTCTATTCTCCATCTAGACGTTCATTTGGACATTTAATGGACACTTTCTGAGGCACCGATTCATATTTGATCCTCCCAATAAAACGGCCTAATTGTCCATTATAGACTGGACAATTGGTTGACAAGAAATGTAACGTAAACCAGAATAACCCCTAACATAACAGATAAACAAACAAGTCATGAATGAGGGGATTCATCTTGTCCAGTGGGATTAACCTTTCAGACCCCCACACACTGCATCTTGTTATCATACAAACAGCACTTCTCGTAGTTTTTACAGTCAGAATCACTGCTACAGAGGGGGGTGTCACGGAGGAAGTCACAGGATAACAGCTCCACAATATCAGGGCAAGATCCACCGTGCTCTGCAGAGAGGAACAGACAATATATAAAGTGAATCTTCCAGACGGTATTCCCCCGATACACATTCTGATGCTCAAAGTGCAGCAGGATATCACACAACCTCAGCGCTATACCCACAGTGACAAAGTGATAATAAAATAACCCATGTAGTCCATATCAGGGAGTTCCCTGTATTATGTAGAAAACATAAACCAACATATCCAAAAGATATATTCACAGGTGTTGTGAACCCACTCTATTTCAGAAGTCCTGCAGCCTGGGGGTCTCACGGACTGTCTAAACCCTTCATGATATTTTTTAGAAGATAGTCCTCCTTGGTCCGCAGTGGTGAGTGCAACATACAATATGTGAAGAAAGTATATATAGAAAAGCAGTGTATACTGTAGTATCAAACAGTAGAGATAGTACACTTCAATATCCATACAGTGTTAACCAATTGGTGTTGTATTGTATGTCTTTATTTATATAGCGCTTGAAAAGAGAAAAACCTGGCACCAAAAGTTGTGTTTTTTCCTATACATGGGCCTGTGGAGCAAGTGTGCTGAACCCCTGAGGAGTACAGGACTTTCCTTAGAACTTTTGGTGCCAGGTTTTTCTCTTTTCAAGCACTTTCTGCTAGTACTGGCAGTATTACTAGGCAGCCTTATATTCATTTTGTTATTTGTCACATTGGTGTTGTAATCTTTAGCGCTTGTCACATTTTTTATTTTTTATTTATATAGCGCCATTAATGTACATAGCGCGTCACAGTAGTAATACACGTGGTAATAAAATAAATAACAGATAATATAAATAACACACATTGGGAATAAGTGCTTTAGACATAAAAGTAACATTAAGGAAGAGGAGTCCCTGCCCCGAGGAGCTTACAGTCTAATTGGTAGGTAGGGAGAACGTACAGAGACAGTAGGAGGGAGTTCTGGTAAGTGCGTCTGCAGGGGGCCAAGCTTTATGTGCCATGTGTTCAGAATATCCACAGTGCTGTTCATATGCTTCTTTAAGCAAGTGTGTCTTAAGGTGGGTCCTAAAGGTGGATAGAGAGGGTGCTAGTCGGGTACTGAGGGGAAGGGCGTTCCAGAGGTGTGGGGCAGTCAGTGAGAAAGGTTTAAGGTGGGAGAGGGCTTTAGATACAAAGGGGGTAGAAAGAAGACATCCTTGAGAAGAACGCAAGAGTCTGGATGGTGCATAACGAGAAATTAGAGAAATTAGTGTTGAAAGACTCTAATATTATAGACACCGTGAATACAGAGGTTAAGTAACAGCAGTGGTTAGAATTGTAAGGAATCGGGGAACACATCCTTTGCGACGTGTTCATTACTTACCTGTCTCTGCGCAGACCTCCGCTATGGTACCAACGCGTGCACTCACACCCGCTCTGCTTAAAGAGCGCGCACAGCTCTTCTAACGCTGCCACTGAGCTTCGCTCCGGCCCCTCGGATGTGCCGTGCTTCTCTTGCGCACGGAGCGCTCACGTGACGTGGTGCACCGCTCCCCAGCTGCGAGGCAACTAATCCTATGCCACTTGTCTCCTGCAGCGTATCGTGGCTCCCGCCGGGGCCGCGCCTCCGCTCCGCCTCCTGTTCTATTGGCCCACGCCAGCTATATATACCCTGCTCACACTCAGAGTCATTGCTGAGCATAACTAGTTGTAGCCTTGTGCTCCTGCATCGGTTGTGCCTTACTCCTGTCCCATGTTCTCTTATAGTGCTTGGATTCTTCGTGTACCGACCCTGCTTGACTATTGGAACCCCTCTGGATATTGGCCCCGGGTTACCCTTGACCCTGTTACCTCTCCAACCCAGACCATGGCTATACGGACCTCCACGATTCTGACCTCTCCAATCCCAGGCCACAATTTACGGACTTTGACTATTCTGACCTTTCCAACCCAAAACCTTGGCGAGTATCAGAACTAACCCGCCCTCTCCTACCCAGACCCGGCTACGTTGACAATCCGCCTGCCGGGCACGCTTCCGCTGCTGTGGGTGCGTGGTTCTATACTTCCCGACCTCAGTACCGGGGTCCTGTCTGGCTCGTGGGCAGCGCCAGCGTAACAAGAATATTCTATCGGTGGCACCTTTAATGTGGGGGTTCAGTGTATCTACTAGTTGCCCCCTATGGTGCATGCAGTCCATATTGAGGATATAAAACACAGTGGTCTTGGATTACACTAAGAACTCACATTACCAGTTTGTCCTGATATGAGTTGGATCTCCTTGAAAGACAGTGGAATGCAGGATTGCATGCGGGAGTTTCCACAATTGTATATAGTGAGATAAGATAATAACATAGCGCAGATCTGCATATAAAATGTAATAAAACTCAAATTAAACACAGACACCTGGAGGGCCACTCACACATTATCCACCCTTCTGCTCTTTGTACAAGGTAAAGATAAGCTGCTGTCTCTGGAGACTTTGTAGCCTGAATCCTCTGCGGTATAAGGCTGTGATTATACAGCTGAAATGCAGGGCGCGCGTGCGCATCTGTGACATCACAATAGCGACATGTGCACAAGCACATGCTAGTGCGCGCGCGGCTACAGGCTGAAATCTGTTTTTTGATTGGACAGCCGCGTCACGTGACGCGGCAGTCGCAACCAGAAAACACATTTTGAAAACGCTTCATCTGTCGCCTGCATTGCAGCAGCCAGTGTGGAGACAGTCGCATTTGGTAAATGCAGTTCTCATGTTATTATTAAACTTGTTTTTGCGCCGCGCGGTGTCCCTACGGGCGACACCGCGGGTGTTTTCTGTGTATAATCGCAGCCTAAGCTCTCTCGGCGTCCGTGTGTCACCGGGGACTCGTGTAGTGGTACCGGTGTATTCACCACTTCCAGGTTCTTGATCCGACTCCCGTGACGCGGTAACGCGTCAACCGGAAGTAACGTCAGAGACTCTGATGGATGCGGAAGACACTGTCGGCACGCAAGTTGGAGCAACGGAGCGGTGAGATCGCGACCCACCATACTCCTTGTATCCCTCCTGCGTGCCTGTTATTCATCTCCTCCATTTGTGAGCCTGGTATTTTTGTGACCTACACTATGGTTTGCTCTTTGTTCTCTTGAGATTGCTGAGGCTACCTACCCCACACACAAGTGCTACGTTTAGCACTTGGCAGCTAGATCGTCCGTCCTGGTTAGTTTTCAATCTGGCCATCCTGACCCTGTCCCAGCACTGTCTGGTTACTGCTCTCCTTCCTCTGCTTCATTGTGATTAGGAAATTGGGAGCCGAGCACCATTTTATTAGAGTTTATTAGCATATTGCACTATTTTGTATTTTTTCTTTTTCATGATTACTTTGCTCCCCTGAGTTGTTGAAGCCTCCACATCCGTTCAGACCTTGAAACCGTCTATTTTTAAGGGTTGAGAGAAGTTGTCTTTTATTATACACTTATCACTATTTGATTATTTGAATAGTTATTTCATCACTTTTATTTCACTAAGCACTTTCACTAAGCACTTTCACTGAGCACTTTGGTATATTTAGAGCGCCATCCAGTGTCTTTCTGTATACTCTTGATCTGACTCCACCTTGCGCGATGATGTCATGCGTCATCACGCTCTGCTTTACAGTTGATTGTCCGGGTCCTCTCCGTGCTCCCTCAAGCAGCGCCGCACTCAGCTTGCCAAACTTACCCTGCGCTGTGCTGAGTCTCCGACAGCGGATTACCCACAAAGACAAATCTGGAACCGCTCACCCTACACGTGTTTCACGAAAATTGATTTGCTTCCCGAGAGACAACAGCATATCCTTACCTTGTACAAAGCGCAAAAGGGTGGATAATTTGTGAGTGGCCCTCCAGGGGTCTGTGTTGTATATGTTTTTTATTACATTTTATATACAGATCTGTGCTATGTTATTCTCTTATCTCACTATATACAATTGCTGAAACTCCCGCATCCAATCCTGCATTCCACTGTCTTTCAAGGAGATCTAACTCATATCAGGACAAACTGGTAATGTGAGTGTCACGGAGACCTGGTTAGTTACACCTTTTTACCAGGATCATTCGTTGAGCAAAACAAGGTGATGAAATAAATTGTAATTTATTCGGCGTAATTTCGGTTACACACCATGACACAGAAAATATAGAGAAAAAGACACACTTACTTTGGGACTGGGGTTGAAAACTAGACTTTCCTAGGTGCAGGGAACTCTATGGGAGAGTTTTATCCTGACCGGCACATAGCCAGGAATCTCCTGGAACCCAAATCAGCATAAAATTCCACACGCCACCGCTACGTTCTCTTCTGAGAACTTGGTCCCTCCTGACCGCGAGTTTCTCCAAATCTCCTGGAACTCAAATCGGCATAAAATCCCAACCGCATCCGCTACGTTCTCTTCTGAGAACTTGGTCCCTCCTGACCGCGAGTTTCTCCAAATCTCCTGGAACTCAAATCGGCATAAAATCCGAGCCGCGTCCGCAATGTTCGTTTCTGCGAACTTGGGCGCAAAATTCGGGACTTAGACTCTGGCGGGCAGGCTTTTCTGGCTTGAAATCGAAGCCGGTTGCTCTGCTATTCGCACAGAAGCAACTTTGAAAAGCCCGTCCCGCGCTCTTACTACTGGAGAACCCGAATCTGATTGGTTTACGGATTCTTATAGTATTCTGAGTTCCATTCACAAATCTCACCAGCCAATCAATGCGTGGGAAAATTCCCAAGCGACCAAGCAGAGCCAAGCCGGCTAGAAAAGCCGGGTCAGCGGGAAATTCGAAATAGCCAAGAGACATGCGCAAGCTGCCACCTCTCTCCCTGCCACCTTTCTCCCTGGCTATTTCAATGCCACGGCTGGGAGAGGCTCCACCAGGTCTGGCAGAGCAAGTGGTATCCCGGAGTACTGCCATTGATCTCCAGACCTGGTACTCCGCTTTCCCCGCTGACCAAATACTATTCACACCTCTGGGCATCATCTGGCTGCTTTGAACTCCGATGTCCAGCAGACTTACTGGCACCTTTGGGTTAGCTCGGGCAGTCTGTTTGGACATCATTTCCGAATATAAAGAACACATTACATTTAACAAAGTATATTTTAATACACTTCTCTGAGTCTCTGGGTACAGGGGGACAGAGAGGAATAATATTGTAGTTTTATTTCTATCTGCCTTATTCCCCACACACTTCCTTCTTAGACTCAGTCTGGACTCTCAGAGTCCCCCCCACAACCTTATATACGTTTGGGGCACCCACAAACCCTATACTGGTTGTGGGTCACCTGGGCTCTACTAGCTGGGGTAACCCCCTTAACCTAGGGATTCCCTCAGCTACAGGAATACATGATTTATCCCTGTGCCTCATTCACCTTTCTGGGCTGTGCTGAAGCAGGGAACCCTAGTGGTGAGTCAAGCTTGTGTTTTCAAGGGCAGGTATTGCCAGGAAAATGTGCTTAGGCATCATTCCCGGGTACATTTATGGGGGAACCAGAAACTCCGGACCCCAACCTACTATGCACATTCTGTCAATTGTTCCTCTGCAACCCCCCCCCCCCTGAAACTCATACCCCAGCAATCCCTGCTTGATTGCATGCCCGGATAGGGAAAAACACAAAAAATCATTTAAATAAACATAGTACATTGGAATCATACAAAATTATTGGGCCCAAGAGCTAACTCTCTTGGACTCTTATACACGGATCAGGGGTAACCAAAACAGGCTTAACCTTTATTTGAGAGCCTGGTTACCCTCTCCCGTCACAGAGTGTTCTTAGTATAATCCAAGAGCACTGGGTTTTATATCTATACACTGCATTCACCATAGGGGACAAGTAGTAAATACATCGAACAACCCGCATCAAAGGTGCCACAGATAGAATATTCTAACCACCGCTGTTACTTAACCTCTGTATTCACAGCGTCTATAATATTAGAGTCTATCGACACCAATTGGCTAACACTGTATGGATATTGAAGTGTACTCTCTCTACTGTTTGATACTACAGTATACACTGCTTTTCTATATATACTTTCTTCACATATTGTATATTGCACTCACCACTGCGGACCAAGGAGGACTATCTTCTAAAAAATATCATGAAGGGTTTAGACAGTCCGTGAGACCCCCAGGCTGCAGGACTTCTGAAATAGAGTGGGTTCACAACACCCGTTAATATATCTTTTGGATATGTTGGTTTATGTTTTCTACATAATACAGGGAACTCCCTGATATGGACTACACTGGTTAGTTTATTATCACTTTATCACTGTGGGTACATTTTTCGATACAGTATATATGTTTTTCACATATTGCAGGTTGCACTCACCACTAAGGCTCAAAGCACTTTCTACTGAACTAAGAGGGAAATGAGGGGAGCTGCTGCTTTCGGTCTGTAGCAGGATGTTTGTGGGGTCACAGGGCTATGGATATTCTTGTGCTAGAGACATGTAACTCCTGATGTCAGAATAGAATAGGATAAAGGTGCAACAATAAGGTGAACTCCGAGCAGAGATACATTTACAGTAACTGGTTACAACAAAGCAACTATTTAAAGGACACAAGTCACCTCTGACGTTATTTTAACAAAACCAAATTAAAATACGTAACCCTGTAGTACAATCTGCTAGAGATTGGGGATGAAGTGTTCATACAAATAATGACCTGAGGCAGTAATGCAATATGATTACAAACCCCTTTATTGGCAATAATGCCAGCTCTGAAAATATAGGAGTAAGAAACCATTATTTGGGGTTTTGATCCCACCGCATACACCAACCAGAAATGTGACATTGTTCAGTTACCTGGCACTGGGTCCACACACTTTTTCCCACATAACTCGCAGCACTTCTTCTTCCCAGCACAATCACTGTCCTTCTTGCATCTTGGTTTAGGCGGCTTGGCAAAACACTCTTGTATAGGTGGGCACTGTCCCGGTTTCACTGTAAAAGAGGGACAAAGTATTCCAGTATACAGTGTGCAGAGCTGTACTGTATGTGTGCAGAGCACTTATAGATAGGACATGTATACATGTGAGCACTGGAATTAGAAGCAGCTTTAAAAAATATTCTAAAAAATATTTCTCATCCTGTTTTAATATTAATGTCATATGCACTGAAGCAAAATCAAATATTTCACTCCCCGAGGATTTAGACATTACACATAGAGATGGGTTAAACGTAAAAAATTCATTTTACGGCGTAAAATCCATCGATGGAATGTTCCAGTTTCAATCTGTGCTGAATAATCCAAAACCCCCATTGGAAGCAATTCGCTGGAAGATTTTTACGATCCCATCTGTAGGTTTCGCAATTCGCTGGTAGATTTTTACAATCCGGTCTGCGGATCGCACAATCAGCTTGCGTATTGGATTGTTAAAATCCATCAGCGCAGAATCCGTGGTTTGGATGGTCGTGATAGAAAAATGTGTGTATGTGCCGAGCACGCGCATTTAAGTGAAACTTCTTTGTCTTTTGTCACTGTTTTGTCACAGAAATTGTATTTGTGTTGGGGATGGTTTGAATTAAAAATCAAAACACAATTTCAGTGCACTTCTATATTAATAGTAACAGCTTTCCTTGTGTATGCGTGCGTCACTGTGTGTGTGCATGTCAGTGTGTGTGTGCGTCAGTGTGTGTGCTTCAGAGTGTGTGTGTGTAGTCAGTGTGTGTCACTGTGTGTGGGTGCATCACTGTGTATGTAACGTCACGGTGTGTGTGCGTCACTGTGTGTGCGTCACTGTGAGTGTGTGCATCACTGTGTGTGTCAATCAGTCAGTGTGTGTTACTCAGTGTGTGTGTGTGTGTGCGTGATTCTCTGTGTGCACGTCAGTGTGTGTGTGCGCATCAGTGCTCTCATTCATTCCCCATAACCAGTGTTCGACAAACCTATATATTTGCACGCCCCGGGCGAGTGGATTTAACATCGTGGAGAGCTCCTTTTTTTGTTGTTCTGCGAGTAGATTTTGTGGTAATTTGTCGACCACTGCCCATAACCATAAGACTTAGAAATGTATAAAGTATATATTTTATTAAACACTGTGTTTAAAAGTGTGTATATGCTTGTGCACAGTAACATGAGCTGGGACTTCCAGGTCTGGGGTCCCGAGAGACCATTTAGCTACCAAGCTTGGTGCCACGGAGACTGCTCGGGTCCCGGACATGAAAGCCTCAGAGGTTGCCAGGTGTGAAAGCCATTTGGTTACCGGAGTTAGGCTCAAGTACTCACATCCTGGGATGAATGGAAGTCATCGGACAACCATTTGCCCCAACCCAGACTTTGAGTAGCCTAACTCAGCGGGTGGCTTCTGCATGACAAGTGGCAGAGGTGCCAGGTTGGCGCATGCCCTTGTCAGAATCTGAATCCATGCTTGCCCGGCTTGAGTAGACTGGCAGTGCTCTGATAGGCTGGTCAGAATATTCCCACGCTCGGATTGGCTGTAGTATTTCATGAATGAACTATGAAATACTATAAGAAACCCTCAGCCAATCCGGTCTAGAGATTCTAAGCGCCAGAACAGCAGCGGCAAATTCAAATGTGTCAAAAGATGCTCTTGGAGAAATATCAGCGAGCCGGCTTCGGAAATTTCAGGTCGAGAAATGTTCTAAGTCCCACTTATCGGGACCAAGTTCTCAGGAGTGAACGTAGTGGTCAAGACTGGGATTGCAAGCCGAGAATTGTTCCAGGATGTTTGGAACTGCAGCTGCAGCGGACGTAATTCAAACACTTTGCGCGGTGTATACCTCGGCATACCGATGTCATGACACGGGATGCCTGACAACCTACCCGCCCCTTAAGACGTGTGTGCGGCGAGTGCATAAAATGGCATTTTAGTGTTGTGGTTTTTAAGCACCTGAAAGTGACACAGTAGCACAGGAGCACAGCACTGTACACATTGCAATTCATTCATTTCATTGCATTTAATTGCACACAATCCATGAAATTCAAACAAAGCAACCGCGATAAGCGCGGGTGCCTGGCATGATAGGCAGCGTTAACGCCGCGTGGAATACAGCAGCGCACACGAAATCGGTGCCGTGTTTGTTTTGAATAACGGCCGCTGCATCTGTAGATCCCGGTGAAGGGATTTCAGCACCTCCAGAAGAAAGAGAGCGCTGGCGTCTGGAACTTCATGCCGATCTGAGTTCCAGGACATTTCGGGCTAAGTCCCGGTAAACCTAAAGACTTTGTTTTATGTACCAATTCCTCTAGGAAAGGCTAGTTTTGTAGCCCAGAAACCCAGTAAGTGTGTTTTCTTTTGTATTTTGTAATCCACTGTGTGTTCGTCTGTGTCAATGGAATAAATGACAATTTTTTTTAAATCTGGTTTTGCTCAGTGATATCATCCTGGTATAAAGGTGTAAATACCTGGTCTCCCGTGACAGGATATTCTTAGAATCCAGTGCAAGTGCCTGAAACAGCGCAAGGTGGATAAAGGCTAATAGAAAATAAAGTGGAGCTTTTTATTCTATTCCCCTACCCAGAGACTTAGGACACAGTCAAGTATATTTTATTAACATTGTGTTTTAATATGAGATGTACTGTTGTGCACGGTAATGAGCTTGGGCTTTCAGAACCAATGTTACCACACTGGTGCCAGTAAGTCTGTAGGACATTGGAGATGAAAGCCAGCAGAGGATTCTGGAGGTGTGAAGACCATTTGGTTAGCAGGGAAAGGCTCGAGTACCCACATCTTGGGATGAATGGAAGTCGTCCGAGCTACTATTTGCCCCACCAGACACGCAGGAGCCTGACTGCGGGGGAAGGCCCCGCCTCCGGATTGCGCTGCGCATCAGCGGCACGTGGTGCACGCAGGTGACGCGTGTGCAATGCGCCCAAGCTCCGTGGCAACAGAGCTAATCAGCTCCGGCGCATTCATCTGTCTCCTGCCCCTAGCCCAATCACTGCTTCCGCTGAGGCAGCGCCTCCACTCCGCCTCTCCATAGGATTGGACAGTCCTGCCTATATATGCGCAGCTGTGCCACTGGCACTTTGGATATATTCCCCAAACCAATGGCCAGACGGAGAGAACCAATCAAACCTTGGAGCAGTACTTGCACTGTTTTGTTTCAGACACTCAAGATGACTGAACTGATCTTCTTCCCTGGGACAAATTTGCTCATAATTCCCTATGGAATGAATCCACGTGGGATTCACCATTTTTCATCGCCTCCTCTTCTTCTGGGGTATAAGCGGCAGACCACAGGATCCAGTTCTTACAAAACTCTTGGAAGAAGATCCAAGAGAATATGAGGAAAGCAACTTCTAGACAAAAGTTCCAGGCAGACCGCCACAGTCGCGAAATTCTAGAATTGAAACCAGGAGACAGGGTATGGTTATCCTCCAAGAACATTTGACTCAAGATACCTACTCTCAAGCTGGCACCGAAATTTCTGGGTCCTTACCCAATTGTAGAGAAGATTAACCCTGTGGCATATCGCCTACATATCCCTCCCTTAATGAGGATACTGTCCATCTTCCATGTATCCCTACTGAAGCCCATCTTCCGAAGTCCCCGCTTTCTGCATTCTTCTTCTGCACCGCCAGCTCCTCTACTCGTACAGGGTCAACAGGAGTACGAGATACAGACTATCGTGGACTCAAGAATCTCTAGAGGAGCAGTCCAATATTTGGTCCACTGGAAAGGGTTTGGACCAGAAGAAGGGTCCTGGATTCCCCACCACCAAATTCATGCTCCCAATCTCCTAAGGCGGTTCCATCAGAAGTATCCCCTCAAGTCATTCTGGAGTTGCCTGGACATGGCTCCTGAAGGGGGGGGGGTACTGTAAGGATTCAGGAGTCACGCCGCCTTCGGCATGCTCCCACCCTACCTCCGTTCACGCACGGGGCTCCTTCCAAGACAACATCATCCACAGGCCGCACAGCATGCATGCATGCGCGCACAGGTGACGGCACCAGGTACTGCGGGGGAAGGCCCCGCCTCCGGATTGCACCGCACATCAGAGGCGCGTGGCGCACGCATGTGACGCATTTGCAATGCGCCAAAGCTCCGTGGCAACAGAGATAATCAGCTCCAGCATATTCACCTGTCTCCTGCACCTAGCCCAATTACTGCTTCCGCCGAGGCCGCACCTCCGCTCCGCCTCTCCATAGAATTGGACAGTCCTGCCTATATATGTTCAGCTGTGCCACTGGCACTTTGGCTGAGCATAGCTTCATGTTCCATTGTGCTTTCCTGTTATTTGCCTCCAGTCTTGCCTTGCTGAACCTTGCTCTGTGTACTGACCCGGCTTTGATCTTGGACTCTGCACCTCTGGAATACTGACCCCGGCTACCCCTGACCCTCCGCATCTCTCCAACCCAGATCTTGGCACTTGGACAACGACTACTCTCCATTCTCCAACCCCAACTATGGCTAATAGTACCTTCAACAATCCGGACCTCTCCTACCCTGACCTTGGCAAGTATAACGACGACTCTTACCTCTCCAACCCCGACCTGGCTACCTTGACCAATTTACACTCCAGACGTGCCCCCGTGGCTGCGGGTGGCATTTATAACCATTCCCACCTCAGTCCCGGGGTCCTGCCTTTTTTGTGGTGAGCACAGCGTTACACTGACCCAGCGGGTCGCATCTGAATAAGCCAGGGACGAGGTTGCAAACTTGAGCATGTTCCTTGGCAGACTCAGAAATCCCGCTACCCGGCTTCACAGGACCGGCTTTGCTCTGATTGGCTGAAAGGAAAATTCACACCCTGTGATTAGCTCTAATATTTTGTGAATGAACTCCAAAATACTATGACTGCATGAGCCAATGGCGTCGAGAGATTCTCGGTGCCAGAACATCGGCGAGAACTTTGAAGAGACAAAAAAGTGCTCTTGTTCGAATAGCAGGGCACCAGCTTCAGAAACTTTTACCCGAAAAATATTCTAAGTCCAGCTTTTAGGGACCAAGTTATCAGAAAGGAACGTAGCGGTCGCGGTTGTGATTGCAAGCCGATTTTAGTTCTTGGATGTTTGGTACTATCTCCCGGTCAAGACTTTAAGTGCTCTCGGAAGAGAATGGAGCAGTGGTATATTCTCATATTATACTCCCAGAATTTTGTAAGCCACTGGTGGAGATCTATAGTATGGTGCTCTCTTTCAGGAACAACCATATAGTCGATAAGCAACTCTCCACGGTGACGTCAATATTCAGGAAACTGATTCAGAGCTTTCTGTTCTGTAGCTACAGTACTGTATGTTTGTCACGGGAGACCAGGTTTATTGTACACCTTCTCAACCGGGATCAACAATTGAGCAAAACAAGTGAATGAAATAAATTGTAGTTTATTCGCACAAATCGCTTACACAAACTGACACACAATATACAGACGAAAAGACACATTTACTTGGGACTGGGGGTAAAAAACTAGACTATTCTAGTTGTAGGGAACTCATTTGAGTTTGACCCCTGACAGGGACCTAGCCTGGAATCTCCTGGTACCGAAATCTTCATGAAGTTGCACACGCCACCGCTCCCTTCTCTTCTGAGAACTTGTAAACTTTTGACCGTGAGCTGCCTCAGATTCTCTGGAACCGAAATCGGCTTGAAATCTCAGCAACGTCCGCTGCGTTCGATTTTGAGAACTTGACCACAAAAAGTCGGGACTTAGACTCTGGCGGGCGGACTTTCCTGACTTGAAATCAAAGCCGATTGCTCTGTTAGTCGCGCAAGAGCAAGTTTGAAAATCCCGCCCGCACTTATACCTCTAGAAATCTCAAATTTGATTGGCTCAGGGTTTTTTTGTAGTAAACTGAGCTCCATTCATGAAACTCAGCAGCCAACCAGAGCATGGGAACTTTCCCAGTAGACAATCCGAGCCATGCCGGTATGAAAGCAGGGTCTAGCGGAGAATCTGAAGTGACCAAGGGACATGCGCACGTTTGCCACGTCCGTCCTTGGCTTTCTCAATGCCACCCACTGGGTCAGGCTCCACTAAGTCTGGCAGAACAGATGGCAGCCAGGATGACTGCCATTTTTCCCCGGACCTGGGTACTTGAGCCCTTCCATGCCACCCAAATGGCTTTAACACCTTTGGCATCTCTTGCTACTTTGAACTCCGATGTCCAGCAGACTTGCTGGCACCTGTGGGTTAGCCCTGGCAACCTGCTGGGCATCGGTTCTGAAAGTCCTAGCTCAATCAGTACACAACAGTACATAATACAGTATTAATAAAATATACTTTTAATACATTTCCTAAGTCTCTGGGTATGGGAAATAGAATAGAAAGATGTTCTTATTTCTATCAGCCTTATTCCCTGTGTTCTGTGTTCTGAGACTTAACCTGACTGTGAGAGTCCCCTCACAATCTTATATATGGTTGGAGAACCCACAAACCCAGTATAGGTTCTGTGCTCCCTGGGCACTAGCTGGGGTACCCCTCATAACCTTGGGATTACCTCAGCTACAGGAACACTTATTCATCCCTGTGCCCCATACACCTTTCTGAGTTTGCACAAACAGCGTACCTTAGTGGTGAGTCGAACTTGAGCTTTCAAGGGGAGGTATTGCCAGGACAATGTGCCTACGTGTACCCGAGAATCAGGCATGATTCTCGGGTACATTTTATGGGGAACCGACAACTCCAGACCCTGACCTACTAGGCACATTCTGTCAATGGTTCCTCCGCAAACCCGGAAAGGGAAAAACAAAGAAATTACAGAAAGAAGCAAAATTAGATTACATGCATAGACTGCTACTGGGCTCAGGCGCTAACACTCTGGAACCCTTATACATGGATCAGAGGTAACTAAATGGGCTGAAACCTTTAATGAGAGCCTGGTTACCCCATCACTGTCACAATGTTTCCCCAAAGGAATATGGCAAAGTAAGTTCTGGTAACCCCCCGCCCCAATTTATTGAATACAAAATAGTCTTGAAAATGTCAACTTATTTCGGACGTGCCCTTTCCATTCATTGCCGTAATAGGGGTGAACATTTCCGGGGAGACGCTTATCGATCACGTAGTGGTACCTGAAGGTACATACTGTAGCTGTAGGACGGCAAAAATCTCCAATCAGCGAGTTACATGTGGGAAACGTGGTTGTAGGATATATGTTTTTTAGAATAATGTGCTAGGCGTCATTGAATAATGTACATTTTATCGATTTTATTTATTTTTTTAATTGTTTTTTATCACGTGTGCAGTATACATTTTTCTATAGGTTTACTTATTTATCAGAACAGTTTTTGCCATATTATATATATATTTTTAAATTGATCATATATTTCTTTTTTTTCAGGCAGCTGATTATTCGGACCAACAAGCGTGAAGATACCATACGCCATTTGTACACATTTCAAGAGGAAACTCCCCGATTCAGGAAATCAGATGATAATAAAACATTGTAGTTGACGACAGGTAATTTGTCATTTATGGTCAATACTTCACAAAGATAGTGAAATTATTATTGATTGGCACGTAACTGACAAGTTGCCATATTTGTCATTCCCAGGAACAGGACACTAACCATTAAAAAAAACCAGACCTTTCATTATTTTCATGCTATGAATTGAGTCACTACAGGTGCAACATGCGTTATTCTAAACTCACGAGCATTAACACGCAATACAACTCATATCAGTTTCAATGTAACATTTCTCTTGTCTCCATTAAAAGAAATGATGTCACCGGTGACAACATTGCACAATGTGTGATACAAATCCCATAATTCCATAAATGTTAAATCATTCACATTAAGAACATCAAGCGCTTCGTAGGAACACTGTATCTACTAGGAACCTGGATGTGATTCATACAACATGTTAATAAACGACAGGAGCATCACAGGAGCACGTCGCATGTTGGGACACGGAATGTTTCAGAAGTGCGGAAATGATAATGGTCCCTTACCTCGCTCAGTGGGGACGCACTGGAGTCCGCAGTCGAAGCAGCAGCACCTGTCTGATCCGGGACATTGGTCATCACTGTCGCACTCATCAGGACGGGAATACATACAGGACGAGGAATCAAAGTATGGGCAGGAACCCGTCTTATCTGCCGGGAGAGGACACAGTGACGTTAGAGAAGGAGCCAATGAGAACAGCTCAGCCCGTGCAGAGCCTGAGAACATTTGTTTTAAGATCCATTAATATTGTTTTATTTATGTTCACTTTTCCATATTTTCCCCCACAACCATTTAAAAGAGTACTTTACAGTATGAAATTAATCAATGTGTTAAAAATGTCCATCTTGCTATACTGGATAATGGTGCTGACAGATACAGTAGTTACATTTAAGAAAATATTGAATTTTTCTAATCTGTTTGCAATTTCCTATAGTCAGGAAGACTTTGCCTTCCCTTTGCCAGACATACAGTAATAGCATGGTGTCTTATGTATGGACTACCTCTGTATTTGTATAAAAAGGAGGGAAAGCCACAGGGAGCAGGTTAGCAGGTTGTCTGCAGCAAGAAATAAATGTGTGCGAGGCGGCAGACCAATTACTGAAAGTACTCTGGCTGAGAGCAGTGTCCGTATGGAAAGGATCGAGAGCAGCTAGTTTGATAATAAGCTTCCTATATTCTAAGCTAGGCTGTCTCCTAATCCCTAGCATACATAGTTTCAGAAAATGAGGAATATATATATAGAGAGAGAGGAGAAAAGTGGGTAAAAGATCATCCCTAATATAGCAGTGTCTCTATAAATAAGGCTAAATATCTCACTCTGCCTCTTGCTGAACACACATTAGTTGGCAGAAGCTGCAAGGGACAGGAGACGCCGTTTGTGTGATCGAGCGGCCGACTCTATCAAGTCCCTGCTACTATGATCCCCCGGAGCTGGCCGCTAATGTGTGCTTCCAGTAGCGAGTACCGACGTACGTTTTACGTGTGACGCCGCGCTTCATCTGGGTGAACTTGATTAGGTCGCAAGGGACACTTCTTAAAATGTATTGTTGCTATGACAACCTGTAATGTGAAATATATACTGTATAAGGTAGCGCCCCCTTCTGTCTCTAGCGCCAAGCTTAGAGAGTATATAGGTTATATATGTGGTGCTGTCAGCGTGTAATTAGTTACGTAGTAAGTAATAATCGATTCCTCCGTGTTAAACATAGAAGATAAGTTGATACCATCACTCTTATTACGAGTGAAATGTTTAAATTAACTATGCTGGGAGGGGGTTACCAGGCGTCACAATAACGGCTAAGCCCTCTGGTTACTATACGAACATGTGCACAACATAAAAAAGGGCCTAGTGACCCATAACGTATCATATCATTTCCAACAACAGCAAAATAAAAAACCCCGGGGAAAAAGTGCCTGGCAATAGAAGCTCTTGTTTATAATTGGAGAGGTGGTGACAGAACTAATCAGCTGGCCAAAAGAGAACTTTTTGGGATATACAAACTTACAACGCTGGCCCCTTTGGGATTGAACGTTAACTTCAGCATACACATGCTTTCCTGGAAGAATCAGCATATTGATAATTCACTAACAAGTTTATATTATGATCAAGTTATACTGTAATACACAAATGATTTATTTTGCTCTTTTTTTCCTGTTTTTATTTATGTTTTTCAATGAGCAGTCAGAGGTTTAGGATGAGCAGATTTTTAGGTTAGGTATAAATGAATTATCAATTGTATTACATGGTTTTCTTCCCCTAATCAATTGACGGGACTATTTAAGAGACAGGACAGATCTAACTACCATACAGCATACCCCTGACAAAGCGGAGGCATCCGTGAAACGCGTTGGGTGGAGTTTTATATAGAGGGACATTGTCATTATCGATGTATGTTGTATTGTGTTTATTTGCCCTTATAGCAAACTGTTTATATATACCTGTGGTGTATGTGGTTTATATATGTGGGTCCTGTGTCAGGGATCATTCTACACTCCTAGAATACTGCACAGGTGGAGGCACTGTATATTGTAAGATCATTCCAGAGGATTCACCCCAGGCTCTCACTGGCAGAGGCTCAGGCCTCCTGTGAGCCTAACAAGTAAAGCAACACACCTGGTAACATACATATAGGTTCCCCTCACATGCACCCTATCTGCGATTGGGGGTGGGGGGAAACTGTGTTACACTTACCTACACTGCTTATCTATAGGGTAACAGGACGCACTATAAGGGGTTATCCCTTACGTACCCACAGCAGGTTACCATTAAGCTCTGGCTACCTATATTGATACAGATTATTACATAGTTCTGGTCTACCAGCATCTTCTGGCAGATCGGTGATCAGGGCCAGTTATCCAGCATATTAAAATGATGGTCCCCAGATGAACACACTATCAGCAGTCTACTGATAACCCTGGTTACTTGTCCTTATTTAAGGACAGTGGACAATTCATTCCACGGTGCTACCTTGTGAATTATTTGATCCACGGAGTGGCTGGTGACTGATCCCACAAGTATCTTTACTTTATCCATTTGTATCCTGGACACACAACTAGTGTGTTTACCACAGGATCAGTTTGTGTTTAATCATTATTTTTAACCACCATTATTTTAATTAGATATCAATAAAGAAAAAGTTTTAATTAATTCACTAATCATCCAGGTGATGTATAGAGTGCCGGAATTAGGTTGCTTTTCCTTACCGTGTGCTCATTACACATACATATACATATCTATATATACATGTAGAGGTATCATTACCGTGTTAGCCGAGCTTCAATAATCAAAAAATAAATAGATGATACCGTTCTGTGGCTAACAAAATGCTTTTATTTGTGCGAGCTTTCGAGATACACTGATCTCTTCTTCTGGCGATGTTACAATGAATGAAGCAAGCAAAAGGTATACTTAAAAACAGTGTCTCTTGGAATGTTATCTGTGCTAGTCCTAGTGCTAGTATATATACTAACTGAGAGACCCGGCGTTGCCCGGGATGTGAACCCTGAATAATTATGTGTAAATGTTGTATAATAATGTGTAGTGAAAAATTGGAATTTCATGTAAATGTAAAGACAAACTCCCGGAATGTCATAATAACTGGCTACTCATTAAGCTGCGAGTTTGCAGGCGAGATACAGTATGACTTGTGCTGGAGAGAGAAAAATGAAAGAAGTAGAGTCAGGAAACCCAAACTCCACGGGGTGAAACATAAATACCTGAGAACATACCTGGTACCGTTCAGGTATCACGTCTCCGTCTCTCTCTCTCTCTCTCTCTCTCTCTCTCTCTCTCTGTTTCTTTCTCTCTCTTCTCTCCCGCTGTCTCTTCCTCTCTCTGTCTGCCTCTCCTTTTATTTTTCTCTCCTCCTCTCTTTTTCTTTCTCTCTCTATATTTTATTTCTCTCTCTTTCTTTCTTTGTCTCTCTCTGTCTCTGTGTGTCTCTACCTCTCTTTCTCAGCAGCCCCTCCATACTGTACCTTCCAGTGGCAGAAGACAGCGTGACCTGCAGCCGGAGTAACAGCACTTTCTTGTCCCCTTGCAGTCCCCGTCCCTCTCACATTCTGAAGGTATTTTCACCAGTTCACATCTGGGCTCATACACATCTCGGGGACACGTGCCAGGCTTTTCTTTAAGTTGCAGAAGCACACGTCCTGAAATGACAAATAAGAAATTCAGTTGGGATTATGAGCGATTTATAAAACAGAAAAGTGACCCGGACATGAATTTCTAGAGAAAAAACAATGTTCTGGTTCTTGCTTTATCACAGGGGGAAACTAATGTTTTCTTAACATTGTCACAAAGCTCTTTAAATATCAGAATACATATTAGGGATACATGTAGAGGAATAGCAGAGGGGGAAATATTTACATTAACATGTTTTTAACACAAAAAAACTTTATTATAGGTTGCGATACCTTTTAAGTCTATTTATTATATTATTGTGTAGTTACTTATTTTCTTTTTCCAGTGGAAGGAATACAGAAGACGCAGTATGACATTGGTAGGCTACAGTACGTACCTGCTGACAGAGTAGGTACCTTGACATGGTTGAGACTCTAAAGGTTTTGACCAAAGGATGGAAATAAATTACTCATATACTTATGAGAAGAAAAAATATACAAAAAAACATATAGTAATGTACTAAATAATTTGTCATATTGGATGTGTAATGGGGCTTCTTGCTGTATTGTACCTTGTAAGGGACCAACATGAGCGTTCCTCATGGATTAAAGTATATTACAAAGAGCTTTCCCAATGTCACAGGTCTCCTCTTCAAGTGTACTGAAGACATATCTGAGATTTCAAAAACTCATGTTGGTCTCTTAAAATGCATGAGAACCTACAACTATTCCATATGTTTCATGGCCTGGTACAGCTACTGGGAACGTGTACTACATTTGTTATTAAAGAACAACGCTGATAGTGTTTACTGTTCTGTGCAATAAACCTGATGAAGCCATAGTGTATGGTGAAACGCGTTGGATTAGTCTCTGATTCTCCTTAGCTGAACAGGAAGAAACTTTGCTGCCAGTTACATTAAGTTTGAGCTCCCGCTCAACCTTCCCCGCTCCCACCACACATAGTGACACACTTTTGGATGTGTCACTTCCTAAATATGCGCTAGCAGCGAGGACGCCAGCCCACGTGAGCACATGGAGTGATGGACAGTGCTGAGGGAATCCCCAGAGGTTACCTTCATCACCAGAGGCTCACGTCTAGTGGCTTACATCGGCTCCATCTACATCTGCCTTCCAGTGATTGCGGTGAATGGAGGAGAATTTGGTAATTTATATAGAAATTAATAGGAAGCCAGCAGAGAGAGTTCATTAGAGCAGATGTAGCTACAAGTCTCGAAGAACAGGAGATGTTTGACATAATTATGCTGTCTTCCTGTCAATTCATCTAAACGATGTTTAATGCAAGATAATATTATATTAGCCTTTATAGATACTGTCTGACATTGAGCACTATTGCTAAGTCTCATCTAGTGGGTTGGATGCGCTCTGTGCTTTGTAGCAGATCTTTGACTGCCCCCACTTTCAGCATTGATATAGCTATGAATTTCATGTAGATACTTAGCACTAATGTAGGTGTTTTTGATTAGGACCCTTTCTCAAACTGCTTTTTAACACTGAAAGAACAATAGCTATAGTTCTTGGAACTAAAGATACATTTCTAAAACGTTCTTTGACAGCGGTACTGATAAAAACCTGGAACAAAAATGTCCTCAGTTACTAGCTTTAAACATTTCCGTATTTGGCTAGGCTCCCATCTAACATTTGGTTTGCATATTGACAAACTGACTTCCAAAATCTATTTCACACTGGGTGTACTTCATATAAACATGTCCTGTCTTAGTCCATTGGTCAGAAAACTTGTAACTGTAACTTCTAATGTTGTCAGCATTATTTTGTGCCCAGGACATAATTAAAAACGAGATTATATTTCTTCCTGATAAAATATTTTATAGATAAAATAAATAAAAAGTGCGTTGCACAGCATATGCAAATGATATAATATAGGAATATATTGTATGGTACAGCACCCCAAATTCACTTCAGCAAATTGATTCAATATGCCATTTTATTTTAATATGTAACTGCAACGCACACCATTGTGATATGTTAATTAGACTAGGTTGGTTCTCCTTTGAGTCCAGACACAACGTACATCTTTCCTGTCTTATCTTCAAATGCTTTCTGGGCACATTTCTCAATGATCTGAGCAGGCTTCATACTCCTACTGTACACAGCACTTATCTCCTTAAATCCGCCTCCAGAAACCTTCTTACATTCCCGAAGGTTAAATTAATGAATAACCTGGTTGCTCTTCCATCTTTTAGACCCCACTTCTGGAGCAATTAGAGTCTCTGTGACGAAGCGGCCTGTAGGTGAGGGCAGATAGACGCACAGCCAGAGGATTTCGCTTAACAATAGTGGGTTTATTTGCCACCAAACAGAAATCAACACATTGGGGCTACTGCCCCTTTAAGGCAAAACACAAAATAATGAAATCAAATCCTATTCCTGTTAGGGAAACTAACTAGACTTTGTTGTGGCCCTTTCTAACAGCACTGGCCAACTAACCTGGTCCCTAGCCCAAAACATATGCTCCACATACAAAGTATAATAAGAAGGTCTCTTATCTGAATTGCAGGGATTCCTTCACTCCTTCAGGAATGCTGGTTCTGTGGAGCAATCTTTATCCTGGGTGTGATTCCCAGCTGGACCCCACAGGCCTGCTTCCTTCAGTCCTAGGGTCCATAACAGCCAGACTCTCCTGGCTGGGAGAACTTTCACTTCCTCTCTCTCTCTGGAGGAAAGCAGTCTCTCTGTCTCTGACAGCTTCCTGTCTGTTATGCCTGCTTAATCAGGAGTTCATTGTCCACACCTGCATGAAATCAGACACCCATGCTGTCTGGAAGGGAGTTAACCTCTTCACTCCCTTACAGTCCCTCAAAACTGGTCCCTTTTCTAAGTTCTTCCAAGACTTTGGCCTTTTCCAACTTTAAAAACATATTTGTAATTGTAACTTGCAATATTGCCAACTTATTATTTTGTACCCAGTAGGCAGGAAATACTTGAAAATGAGAGGTACCTCTCAATGTATTGTTTCCTGGTAAAATGATTGATACATTAATACATTCCCAATGATTGAGTCCCCTACATCCACAACGTCTCTATGTCTCTGAGTATCCTGTGTCCTTTCTGTGCAGGAGGAAGTAGTTCCCTGGCTGTTAGAGCTGTGCCATTCCTGCTCTGACTCCCTCAATGTCTTTACTCAGTCTGTCCAATCTATTGGGATAGGTCAGACCTGGCCCTCCTCTTACTTTTCCTCTTTCTCGTGCTTCCTCTGCTAACTGTTACCCAGATACTGCCCTGGTCCTCTATCATAGCTCCCCACTCCTCACACGCCTCACATGCCTCACCGCTAGCCAAAATCAGGGTCTGTCTGAGCAACAAACTCAAGATTCAAGATTGTCAATTTCCCTCAATAATGCGCTACCTCTTTAGAGCAACACTCTGGGACTCCAATGAAACACAGTCTCACATTTGGCACAGAGCTATGCCCCCTGTATTGGCTGCTCCGAAGTGCACGTGCATGTGGCAATACATCCATTCAGTGGCATTCCAAATCCCGCTCATTGCTGTATGGTGCAGCTAACTCTGCAAAAGGAAACACATATGTAACTATGGAGTATCTAATGCTAAGTGTTAGTAATTTGCTATGATTAAGGGTCATTCATTCCAGTGTGTAACCAATGAAGAAACCCCTTTCCTGTAATACGGTAATGAGCAGATATCGCCAGTGACTTATTCTGTTTAGTGAAAAAGGGGTTAAGAACTCTTCTGGATATAATATGCCAACATGTTTACAGCCAGGGGCAGGAAAACCTATCATGGTTGGGTAATTAGTGCAGACTTTAATGTCATAATGATCTTTGGCACACGATAGATGCACAATGGTGTATTGTGTTAGAGGTATTATTACAGAAACTAAATGTCACTCCTAGAACGACCTGTGCTGCACATGCTGTAATGTCCCACCTTGCACATAACATTACATCTAGGAACTTGGCTTCTCCCCAGTTCTTTGATAAAGATATTGAACAGGTAGATCAGGTATTTCTGCGGCAGAGTGTGAGTGGCCGGCGCGCCAAAAACAGATCAGTCCCATAGAAACATATGTATCCGCCTGGACCTCTGCACTGTGACTAATCATTAATACAGTGTCCCTTGCAGGGAACAGGAACTAGTACCTTGTGCCCACTGCCACATATGTGTAGTACATAGATTGTCCCATAAACTGATTTAAATAATAGCATGAACCCACAAGGGTAACTCACTGTTCAGCTAATGTATGTAATGCTGATACAGTTAAGAACCGCCTCTCATTCAGGGATTCCTGTTACATACAGGATTTAGATGAATTACTGAAAGAGCAGAGTTTACAAACAGATCCTAAAAATGTTCTTGGTAGAAAGGCCTCTGGCTTCCAGAGGAAGTCTAAATTTGATCCCACTTTTGTTAAGGGGAATGCGATAACTACTTTTGAAAAAATGGTACAAAGAGATATATCAATTCTCGCTACAGGATACACATTCTCTGCTATACCTAAAAAAACCCTAAACAAAAATCTAACTGTGGGAGAAACCAAAGCCTTCAAAAATCTTAAAAACAATAAACAGTTGGTAATCAAAAAATGCAGGTACGGGTGGGGCGGTGGTGGTGCAGCATAGGAGCGACTACCACAAGGAGGCTTTACGCCAACTTTGGGATAGTCTCTCCTATGCTGTACTTCCTTCTGACCCCACCCTTTAATTTATGTCTGACTAGAGAGAACTCCCTGAGGAGGGCAATAACCTGGGTGTTTTAGATGCCAATGAGGTGGATTTCCTTTTTCATCCATTCCCAACCACGGCCACGTTCCACCAACTCCCAAAAATCCATAAGACGTTGGTCTCCCCTCCAGGGAGGTCTATTGTCTCTAGTTTATTCGAAAAAGTACCCGGGCGCTATCTCTATAAGACGTGTATAGGATGTTAGAGTTAGATGGTGAAGTAAAAAAGGGGGTGTAATACAGCCTTAGAATAATGTTCTTATGATGTCCATCTTTTCTTGTATTCTATTGTCTCTAGTATTGGATCTTTGGGAGATGGTCTGTCACGTTACGTGGACCATTACCTACAGCCCTTAGCGAGATCTCTGCCCTCCAATGTTTTGGACAGTGCAGATTTAATTAACCAAATTAAGGACATTTCTTGGAAACCAAATGTTGTCTGGTTGTCTATGGATGTCACACCACTTTATACTATAATTGAGCTCCACCTGGGGATGGCAGCATCACAACACTTTTTGGAGCTTTCTGATTTATCACCTTCACAAGTTATTTTCATTTTAGACTATTCACCTCTTACTAACACACAATTATTTTTTGTTTGATGGTGTTTACTATCTCCAGACACGTAGAATGGCTATGGGTACCAGCTTTGCCCCATCCTATGCCAATCTGTTCATGGGATGGTAGGAGTCGTTCCACGTGTTTGGAGATAGGAACACTTTTAGGGATCATATTATTTTTTATCGACGTTTAATTGATGACCTCATTTTTATTTGGGAGGGTGATATCACAACACTTTTATCATTTATAGAATCACTTAATACCAATGATTATGGTCTTAAATTCACTTTCACTTATGATTATAAACATTTCAAATATTTGGATTTATTACTATATGTGATCTCTCTTTGAACATACATACGGATATTTTCCGTAAAGAGAACTCACGTAACACTTATCTAAGAGCGGATAGCTGCCGCCCCAGGACCCTCATTAAATGAATACCAAAGGGGCAGTTTATGAGGGTTAAACGTAATTGCTCCCAGGATGACGATTTACATAAGAGGTTTATTGCAAGGGGCTATAGGTCTTTGGATTTAATTCAAGCACGCGGGGAGGTGGAAGCAATGGATAGGAACCAATTACTCTGAAAAAAAACTAAGAAGATCTCAAAATTTGAGAGTTCACTCTTTATTACAACATCCAGCCCACAGGCACATGATATTAGACGGATCCTAGAAAAACACTGGGATATCTTACGCCTGGACCCTATTTTGGGGCAAGATTTACCATCAAACCCCAAAATCGTATATAGAAAGGCTAAAACCATCTCAAATTCTTTATCACCAAGTTTATTTGTATCTGATTCAAGCAAATTCAAGCAACTTACTAGAGGGTCATATAGCTGTGGTTCATGTGAAATATGTAATCTGATTTTACCGTCTAAAACTTTTGAAAGTACAGTTTCGAAAGAAACATTCTTTGTACGGAATTTCATGAACTGTAATTCCACATATGTTATCCTCCTCCTTTCTTGCGGCTGTGGGAAACAGTAAGTGGGAAGGACCACGAGAAACCTTAAGGTACGTGTAATGGAACACGTTAGACTTATTAAAAATAAGGACATTATCCACCCGGTCCCATAACACTGTACCCACTTCCCTAGGGGGGATAGTAAATATCTAAAAGTTTGCGGAATTGAGTATATCCCGACCCATGTCAGGAGAGGGATTTGCATCAGGAGATTGGGTCAGAGGAGGCCTACTGGATCTTTATGTTGAGAACTTTGGTCCCCTTAGGTCTCAACACGGATTGGAACCTTGGACACTTCCTTCAATCCAGTAGCCCTCTCTCTGCTCCACTCTAATTACCATATCGTCATGATTCAGGTCACATTCTTGTCATCTCGTATACATATCAATTTCTGAAAAGTTTAAGTTCACATCTTTCAGATAGATGTCAAGTACTCTAGATTGAAGTCTTTGGAGATTCTTAACCATGTCTCATATCTCAGGTTAATAAACTTGGGATATCTATAACAGTTTTGTAATATTGATAATACAATGTCTTCTCTTATGTATAAATCAAATCTGTATGGTGCTTTATAGATTCCAAGTTGTGACTAACACAACTAATCCGGCTCATTAGATATTGAATAGGTATGATTGGAAGATTTATTTTAGTGATAATGTACAGTACTTGTTAACATTGTATATCATTTAGAAATATGGGTTATGAAATTTAGTTTCTTAATAACATATATCCCGATCTGGAAATTGATGGCTATAAAACTAAAGATCATAGTTATAATTGGAGGTCTGGTTGTTAATGTATTTTATCTAGTAATAAAATTGAAGATAATTATAGTTTTCTTATTATATAAGTTTATTTTAGTTTAATATTATCATGTTCGGAATTAGAGACGTTATCATCTTTTATAGATTAGGAGGAATAAATGTTTGTTCATATTGGGTTTAGTGAGATACATGTCTTCTGATTTATGTCTGTATATGTTCACAAAGGTGATTTTTGAGTTTATTATGTTATGTGTTTATTACTTTATTATTATTATGTTCTTATTAGTATTACATATATCTTTAATGATATTAGTATCACTTTTCATTCACTGTGGGTTTGGTTGTTTTTGTATTGAGCCGAGTGACTGACGTCACGATTCACACTGTATGGGAGTGTTTATGTGAGCTTTTATTAAGCTTTCCTTGTTGCCTCCAGGCTCAGCCAATTAGAGCAGGGTGCATTATATTGCTTGCACCTTGAAGGCTTTAAGATACTGGCTTGGTCTCGATAAAGCTTGTTTTGTTTGACACTCACATACTGCCCTATCAGAGCCACCGTGTGAAGGTGCTCGATGTGGATTGGCTAGTGGCCCATGACGTCACTCAATGGTGCGAACAGGATCTGTATTTAGATGCAGACTGTTCATATGTCATATTATACACCTTGATAAAGGGCACACGGCCCGAAACGCGTTGGTGTGGTGCTTTTTGCTGCTGTCTGGGGGTGATGTTTGATCCCTTTATGGAATAAACTTTTTATTGTACCTGTGAGCCTCCTCTTGCTTTTTTGGCAGTTTGCTGCCCTTTTTCTGCTATTTCTGATGCAGAGAAGAGCATCAGTCCTCTAGAAATTTATTAAATACTCCCTATCGAGTACATACTCCCATAAACAGGCATTTACCTTGGATGACCAGATGTCCCGGTTTAGCCGGGGCAGTCCTGGTTTTTGGGGCTCTGTCCAGACTATTTCAGGCTCTGTCCCGGTTTTATGATTCCCCTTGCGAGCACTAACTGCGCATGCACGAAGAGCGCTTGCTGCACATGTGCGATCGGCACTTCCCCGTTACTAATGTGCATACTTACCAGCAACCGGCAAATTCCGATCACACATGCGCAGTTGGCAAATGCCAATCGCATATCCACACAAGCAGCCGGGAGGTGCCGATCGCGCATGCGGAGTCAGCTAGCAGCATCGCACATGCGTAAATTCTCCCACTGAGCAGGTCTCTTAGAGGAGTACCGCTTGTGCCCGATTTATAAGGCAACTTTTTTTTTTAACAAAGTTAAGTTAAAAAGTAAATACTGGCCTTAAAATCAGCCCGGCCACTTTGTGAGCCAATTACCAGTCAGATGTATGAGGTAGGAGGCAAAAAAAGAGGATGCTCCACCTCAGGGACCTGAGGAAGCCATGTTGCCTGTGGCAGGAAGCTCAAACCTGATGACAGATGATGACAGATACCGAACCTACAGCCTCCTCAGCACCACACGTTGTGCAGGCTCTTCTAGTACTGAAGATACAATAAGAACTGAAAGTTTAAGCTTATTTTAATCATGCAGCATGGGGATGAGTTAATGTAACATTTTCCCACTGAGCAGGTCCCTTAAGCTGCGTCCATAGGACTGCAGCCGTGCTGAGGCACGCGGAGGCTGAGGGAAAGCGGGTGCTTTCTCTGGCCTTGGTCCGCGCGCCGTCCGGGGGCGTGTCGGGGGGGCTGTGACGTCACAGAGCTGGTTCGCCCCCATTGGGCGAACCGCTCACGTGACCGGCCCTGCGCTCCCTTGAGCGCTTAAATTTAAAATTTTGCTAAGACTTACGCTTGCGCACGCTTGCAGAAGCGTAAGCGAGCCCCTGCTAAAGCCGCTCTCATTGCGGCTGCAGGGGTTCACTGCTGAGCAGCAGCGCGCCTCAGCACGGGTCAGCGCCTAAGCGCTGACCATGCCCGAGGCCTTGAGGAGTACCAGTTTTGCCTGATTTATAAAGTAACTTTGTACACTGATACAAAGTTACCTAGATTATATTTTTGTTGATCCTTCAGAAACATTATATTGGGCTAACTTCTGATTCCTTATACAGTACAAACCCCTGTGGTCTGGGAGTGTCGGAATTCAAATTGGCAATTGTTTGATAATTGCTAAAAATAGAAGAGTATTCATCTGTGACACAGCGTTCTGCAGTTTTACAACCATTTCTAGGCAAAGTCTGTATTTATATCATCCCTTCATCGTTTGTCCAGAGCACCTTTTTCAAATTAATTAGCTTGAATTGCTAATGGCACACATTTAGCTACAGCTTTTATTTACTGTTTTTAATTATAATTATACTTTGCTTATGAAACACTGTCACTGCCTCCTTCTTCATTACAACTCTTCTCACCTAGACTTGCCCTCCCAGCACATTTCCACACACAAAGGAGGAAAACACGAATATCAGCTCATGGATAGTAGTGAAAAATATAATAATAAAAGTGAAAATGTATCGTGAGTAGCGGAGCTGATAAACGGTTATAGAAATATGGAGTCGGGTAGAGGGAGATAAGGGAGACGTTGATAAGGAGTGTATAATGAGGAAATTGAGCAAAAATAATAAGGTACTTATTAAAATAGAGTGATTGATCCAAACTGAAATGTGTAACTCCGTGTAAGCTTTGGTGTCCTCACCCCATGTCTCCGAAAGGCTCAGGTGTGGAGTCACTGGGACCGCAGCCTTAGGCTCAGGTGTGGAGTCACTTACTCACAATGAGACGCCGCCCTTCCTCTCCTCCTGCTGCAGTGAGTCTGCTCGATAGTTCACATGCAGGCTCAACCCTGTGTCCCCCGATGTGTCTGTCCATCAGGATGAGTACAACAAGCAAAGAAAGATCGGTGACTGCCGCTCCAAAGAAAAATGAGTGGAAACTCACCAGCTTAGAAAGTTAAACTCCATTTATTAAATCCTTGGAGGAGGAGTTTTGTTCTATTTTTGTCCGTTTTTTATGTTGCTTAATAAATGGATTTTAACTTTCTAAGCTGGTGAGTTTCCACTCATTGTCATTTTGGAGCGGCAGTCACCAATCTTTCTTTGCCCGTCATTTCCATACACGTTGGGAAAAAGTAATACCAGTCTCGGCTCAACAGTTTCCTCTCCAGTTATAAATCCATGATATATATATTTAGACAGTGTTTCGTCTGCCTCTTTCACTCTTTGTTGGTCTATTAAAACAAATTGTGAAATCATTAACTCATTTTCGAGAGAGGGAGTTTGCAGTTGTTAAATATACATCAACAATTGTGCTGCTTAGTTAAACTCTTCTGCGTTTCTCTCTGTCTTTGTGACTCCATCTAAGTCACTCTGTATGGATGTACAGTATACCTCTTTCTTTTTATTCTCATTTACCCTCTATTCCTCTCGTCCTGTTTCACTTCCCCAGTTCTCTCTATCCCTTTACCTCTCACCCTAATGTCTCACCTACCTCCAATATCTCCCTGCCATGTTACTCACCCCTAGGATATCCTGCCCAGATGCCCACCGAGCACAGAACGAGCCCCAGAAGGAGGGAGCCAGCGGCTGAAGACATGTTGGTCGCTGGAGCTCTGTCCGAGTCCCCAGGGCTGTCACACACTGGGATTTATACCTGAGCTCAGGGATGGGAGTGGACCGGACATGGAATAGGGAAGGGAGGGGGCACAGACCAAGGGCAGTTTAATACAAGATGTAATAGTATCAATTGGAGAAAAAGAACCCAGTCTTATAGCACTCATTCACAACAAAGTGTATAGTGATAAATTTAAAATACTTTATTAATAACTATGAATAAAAAATAGGGTGTTAAAACGTAATTAAATACTGTATAGAACAGCACGTGACTGTATCCTTAAGTAACCCACCCTGGTATAGGTGGGTGGATATGGTGTGATCCCTGATTGGTACTAGAGATCAGATGCTATGAATTATAGCCTCCTAAAATATAGGAACGGAGCCAAAGAGAGCCCACCGGATTGACTGTCTCTAATAGAGTGTATCTAGACGTATAGTGCACTCTAAAAAGATACACTCATAGTAATATGGCATGTACTGCGCTTAGTTAGACCTATAAATGTCTCCCCCCCCCCCAATTAGAGATTGCACTGGTTTCTGTGTAAATTCACCAGCACTATAAGAGCTAGATCTCTATTGGGGACAAAAATTGCCTGTTCTCTTAGGTGCAGACTATTAGGCTAGAACTGAGATCGATAGTATAGTGTTAATGAGCTTAAAGCAGCTATAGAAAATCACCAAAACACCTATAGTACTGAAAGTGGGGTGATGGTGATATCTGCTGTACTCTAAATGTTGGTGCAGTATCCCTTACAGTCTAGGCACAATATATGCTAAGCTGCCACACAAAACTGCTTTGCACTCAGAAGTAATCACCCTTAGCATAACAGGGTCAGATAGAGCGCAGTAGGTGGAGGCTAATGTATGAGCAACCTCCACAGTGTAGCATGGGTAACTGTAATAGTAGCGCTGACTGTATGGGTTAATGTAGGCACATAGACAGCTGAGAAGCTACTCAGCAAAATAAAAATACAGGTACTTGCCTGCACCAACGGCTAGTACTGAGGTGGGGTACACAGGGGGTTAATGATAAAGTGAGGTCAGAGCCCCAGAATCACCCCATCCCCCCTCACTAGGAGTTAGAGCAATCGTGTGCACAGAGTGTAAAGTGGGGAGCCGGTCTAGCTGATGATCGCAGTGTCCCCTACATCAGCACTGATCCTGATTATATCAGTACCGATGTGTTCGAGGACCTTCCCTGCACACGCGGGAAGTTTGTTTATTCAAACAGTACAGCCTCTGGATATTGATCCGCGTCAATGCATTTAGGCTTCCCCCGATGTGCATGTTCTTTCATCTAGCGATCGCGCTATACATTACTATTGCGGGACCCTCCATGCTCCTAGGAGTCTCTGCACCACTCACCTGATAGACAGGCAGGTCCTCGAACACATCGGTACTGATATAATCAGGATTAGTGCTGATGTAGGGGACACTGCAATCATCAGCTAGACCGGCTCCCCACTTTACACTCTGTGCACACGATTGCTCTAACTCCTAGTGAGGGGGGATGGGGTGATTCTGGGGCTCTGACCTCACTTTATCATTAACCCCCTGTGTACCCCACCTCAGTACTAGCCGTTGGTGCAGGCAAGTACCTGTATTTTTATTTTGCTGAGTAGCTTCTGAGCTGTCTATGTGCCTACATTAACCCATACAGTCAGCGCTACTATTACAGTTACCCACGCTACACTGTGGAGGTTGCTCATACATTAGCCTCCACCTACTGCGCTCTATCTGACCCTGTTATGCTAAGGGTGATTACTTCTGAGTGCAAAGCAGTTTTGTGTGGCAGCTTAGCATATATTGTGCCTAGACTGTAAGGGGTACTGCACCAACATTTAGAGTACAGCAGATATCACCATCACCCCACTTTCAGTACTATAGGTGTTTTGGTGATTTTCTATAGCTGCTTTAAGCTCATTAACACTATACTATCGATCTCAGTTCTTGCCTAATAGTCTGCACCTAAGAGAACAAGCATCTTTATCCCCAATAGAGATCTAGCTCTTATAGTGCTGGTGAATTTACACAGAAACCAGTGCAATCTCTAATTGGGGGGGGGGGGGGGGGGGAGACATTTATAGGTCTAACTAAGCGCAGTACATGCCATATCACTATGAGTGTATCTTTTTAGAGTGCACTATACGTCTAGATACACTCTATTAGAGACAGTCAATCCGGTGGGCTCTCTTTGGCTCCGTTCCTATATTTTAGGAGGCTATAATTCATAGCATCTGATCTCTAGTACCAATCAGGGATCATACCATATCCACCCACCTATACCAGGGTGGGTTACTTAAGGATACAGTCACGTGCTTACAGTATTTAATTACGTTTTAACACCCTATTTTTTATTCATAGTTATTAATAAAGTATTTTAAATTTATCACTATACACTTTGTTGTGAATGAGTGCTATAAGACTGGGTTCTTTTTCTCCAATTGATACTATCACGTCTCCATCCAGTCAGCACCTCACAGGTTAATTTACAGCAGTGCGGGTTCTCTTTACGTGTAGCACTAATACAAGATGTAACAATCAGCATCTGAAAGTGCTTTATTGAAACCTGAGCATCATTTAGAAATGTATTAACCCTGTTACTGCCAGTGACCTGAGAATTATGAAGATGTGTATTAACGCCATCATGTCAATAGACCTGCAGACCATCACTAAGCAATGTGCATTAGGTCTCCCGCAGATGGGAAGTTTACCTTGTTTATTGTGATATAATCAGCTGAGATTAAATTCTTATGAGGGTGTGTATACCAATGTGTGTCCATCTTACATAGAGATGTAGCAAGAGAGTCAGCCTCTGTCCCCAGTACAAGCTGCGGCCTCGGGACCTTGGCTGCCCGGGTTCCAGAGATCTCATGCTGTGGGTGTCCAATCTGGAAGCACGAACCTCCCCCAGTGCAACTGTGGAAGAGTGTCTCCGGAGCCACGGCTCTCTACTTTCCAGCTGTGGCTCCGGTGACAGTAAGTCTTGTTACATCTGTATATTGGTCTCATCCAGTGAGTTAGGCGTATCCAGTTTAGGGAGAGCTTGTCAGCAGCTCTGGGGTCTGATCCTGGAGATGGATATTATGGGACCTATTCACTAAACAGAGATAAAATAAGTGCATTGCCGATCGACTTTGCATTGTTTTATCGCGCAATAAAACACGTGGGTAAAAACGGTATTCACTAAGAAAAGTCTTTTAAAGTGCTATCACGCTATAAATCCTATCAATCGGCAAATGATAGTTGAAACTGCGGCCTGGAAGAGCTGCATGGAGACGCTGGATTTATCTTTTTAGTTTAAACAAGTAATTTATGTAAAGTAATCCCCTTTAACCTTTGTGATTAGATTAGATTACTGGCATTATTACAATGTTGCACTCCACATAGAGAGCTCGTCTCTCCATTATGAGCAGATCTGGTATTTTGCTCATTGAGCAGTTTTGAACGGTCTGTGATAGCAATCCAGGACCATATACAAAGTGTTGTGCTGGCTGTCAGACTCATTTTTATCTGGCAACTGCACCCAATTAAAGGATTGATTGAGAAGACTATTTATATGGTGAATAGCCCTACCAAGTATCATCATTGAGGATGATACTAGCCCTACCAAGTATCATCACTTGCGAAACTAGTTTGATGAAATCTGGCCAGTGTAAGCCACCATACTCCTTGAAACTGGCAAGTGACGAATCAGATAAACTATGACAAACCTCTGAGAAGCTGAGCAAACCAGACCCTGGTAGGAACCGAATCGAAGGGCAAAAACCAGACCAGAAGCCTGAGAGGGCCACCGTGAAGCAGGGACACAGAGGCACTCGGGAGCAGCTGAGCCAAGGACCACACAGCAACCCACTAGCCACAAGGCTGAGGGACAGATGTGGGAGAGCTGGACTGGAGTGGAGGAACACAAGGCTGGAACGCTATTCACCAATGCCTTTTAAACAGAGAGTGAGTGCATCCACTTTTATCTACTTATTGTTATTAAAACGTATTATGCTATGTCCATTTGTCTCTACTTTTTTTAAGAACTTTTCTGTGGAATGCTGCATCCTCAACTCTAGTGTGGAGCTGCAATATAAGTGTGAGTTTGCTATTTATTTATTGAGGTGCCGCAGTATTTTGGTAGTACATACTGATACTATACTCTCTGTTTTGTGCTGTTTTGTGTGTCTGTCTGTTTTCTCCCACATATACCTGCTTGGGATGGTGAACTGAGCATATGCGCTGGAGGACTTCCCCTTTTCTTCATGATAGTTGAAACTGCAGCCTGGAAGAGCTGCATGGAGATGCTGCGTCTCCATGCACGGCTCTTACATGCGATCGTGCAGTTCCAATATTAATTTGAATACTGGTGTGCGGGAGCAGGGGGCTCCTGAGCTGAAGCGCATTGATTTCAGCCTCGGGGACCCCCTGCTTCACGAGATGCAGGCCCCGTTATGGGGGTGCCGGTATCCTCGCCATGTTTAAATCCTCCGTGTCACGTGACCGGGGGATTTAAATCCTGATGGGGTACCCCCTGCTTCCTGAGATACAGGCCCCAATATGAGGTGCCGGTATCCCCTGTGCGTTTAAATCTCCCGCGTCCCGTCACCATGTGAAAAGAAGAAGAAATCTACATAGTGCAATGATGTTTGAACATAAATTTAAACCATAAATATTCTTCCAAATTTCTACTCACAAAGGAGTGAAGAAAATAAGCAAGTCCCAATCAGTGGAAAATGATATCCAAATTGTAGGTAGGATGTCAAGTGGTCCAGGTGATCTCAGGAAAAGAAACACACAATAGTGCAGATGAACAATTCATATATCAATCATTAAGGTTGAAGGCTTTCGGAAGTGCGTGCACGACGGCAATGGGTATGGCTGCCTAAGTTGAAGGCTCCGCCAAACCCCGCTATCAATTAATAAAAAATTGAGAGAAATAATAAACTTGGAAGCTCCCAAACAAGTGGGAAAACTTGCCTCAATACCCCAGGATGTCGACTAGGGCCCGGGGAAAAAGGAAACCTTGCCGAATTGGCATTATATTTTCAACAAAAAGGAACAACGTGAGCCCCATGGTCCGCCGACCCCAATTCCAGTGGAGGCTCTGAATCGGAGCATGACTTGGAGCGGAGAGGGGGATGGAAGGATACGGCGACAAAATACGATATCAAAAAGCTTTTCTGTGACTTCCAAACATGGCTGCAGTCAGAGATGAAAGGCATCTGAAAGGCAATTGCTAGCATCGGCGAAAGGACGGATGAATTAGAGAAAAACCTGGATGCAACCATCTTGGCTCTAAATAAAAAAACAAAGGCTTACCTGAAATCCCAGATGGCTGAAATAGCTGACCGTCAAGAAGATTCTGAGAATCGAGACTGAAGAAACAATGTCAGAATTGGAGGGATCCCAGAGTCTGTCACTGAGGCTGAAGATTTTGATTCAAAATGGCTGACGGCCATGATACCTGACAAATTGGAGGCAACACTGGAGTTAGATAGATGCCATAGGACCTTACGTACCAGGCTGAGCCTGAAGAACTACTGAGGGAGGCTATAATCCGACTCCAGAATTTGAAAATAAAAGAAGCATTGTTCCTCATAACGAGGAACACAAAGAACATCACCTTTGAAAATATAAAATGCAAATTTTCCAGGACTTGTCAATGATTACTCTAGCTAAAAGTAGAAGGCCGCAACCGGTGACAAAAGTGTTGCGGGAAAAGGGAGTGAGGTCCCGTTGGAATTTTCCCTTTGAATTGCTGGTGTTAAAAAACTGGCCGTGCAATCACAATGAAAGTGGTATCTGAAGGAGAAGCTTTTCTCCTAAACGGGGGTTAAATCCTGAGCAAACTCGCCTTCCAGCGGGAGAGGAGTCAGCGCTCGGACTGTCCTGGGAAAAGAACCCCACGTGGCCAAAAGGAAATGGGGGCTGAAGAAAGAAACCGAAGAAGTAAAGAGAAAGTGTCCGAGTTGCAGCTAGCAAAAAGATTGAAAGATACCGAAGCTAAAAATAAAGCAAAGCATTTATACTAGCAAGTTTTTTAAGTTTCAGTTTTGCCAGGTTGTGGACACCTCGCCACCCGTCTGAATCGGCAGGATGTCTCTGTGCAATGGTGGGAAGATGTCCTCTGCATCCTCTCCTGCGAGGCTCACGGAGGGGTGGACCGGAGCCCCTGAAGAGAGAAGTGATGGGAGAGGTTTTGGCTGGGGCGGACCTGTGGTGCTGGAGACACGGGTCTTGGCTAGAGGAGACCAGGACATGGGGGTGCCGGTAGCTACGCTGAGGGAAGATGGCGAGATGGGTCTAAGCTATGCTGGAGGGCCGTAGAGTCCCAGACGGAGGTATAAGGGAGGTTGGGGGTGAATTCGGTGTGCTGACTTTCATATCAGAGCCCCCAGCAACTATGGGTAACAGTTTAAAGAAGGGGATAAGGGGGCCACTGTTCTGCCCCAAACTGGCAACATGGACATGGATACACGCGCCTTTAAAAAGACTGATATGGTCTAGAAAATATCGTTGAAAAAACGATTATATCGCATTCTTGTGGATGTAAAGGGCCAGTGTGATGAGTCAATGGAGCTTATTCACTAAAGTGTGATAAAATCAGTGCATTGCTGAACGACGTTGCATTGATTTATCGCACAATAAAACACGAGGGTAAACATGGTATTCACTAAGAAAAAAGTTTTTTAAAGTTCGATAAAAAAATGCACCATCGAACAACTTGTTTTTTTTTCTATGTGTTATCGTGCTATAAATCCTAACGATCGGCAACTGATAGTTGAAACTGCAGCCTGGAAGAGTTGCACGGAGACTCTGCGTCTCCATGCACGGCTCTTAAAGGTGATCGTGCAGTTCCATTATTAATTTTAATACTAGTGTGCAGGTACAGGGTGTGTCCTGAACTGAGCTGAACTGCATTGATTTCAGCCTTGGGGATGCCCTACTTCCCGAAATACAGGCCCTGTTATGGGGTTTTGGAAACAGAAAAACAGCGCAAAACGCAAATAGTGAAGTAAATCAAGATGTTATTTCATAAAATGTAGGGATAAATATTCTGCGTACATCAAAAGAATAGAACATGAGCATTGAGTGTGCAAAGCACACAAGTTACCAATCGGCAGGTAGGAGTTCAGGAATCAGGAACAGGTCCCTCTGGTAGGCGTCTCAGATGGTGTCTGTGTGATTCCTCCTCTACATGAGTAGCCAGTCGTAGTAGACCCATCACAGTAGGAACCCTCCCTCGATCGGGTGGTCTCAGGGGCATCCAAAGTTCGTTTTCAAAGATTAGCACGGCAGCAGTCCTCTGACTAAACAGTGAAGGAGACCCCAACACCCTGAGTGTGCTCTGAAACCGGCACAGCGTAGGATTAATCATTTTCTTATGCCTAGCAGGTTTTTTGCATATTCTCTGTATATACTGGTTTTATTAGAACTATTTCCATTCCTGTGAATTGACCGTGCAGACCACCTCTGTGATGTCATAGCGCAACGCACTGCGAAGGAGTGACGACACCTCAAACCGAGGACACTGCTGTAAGAGTGAGCGCTCCCGGCTGATGCTGTGCCGGTTTTGAAGCTGCTCTCATTTTATTTGTACTAATAGTCTGTGGGAGAAGTTGTTCCCACGGGAGGATTGGTTGTGCATGTTAGGGATAGGGTTCTTAACCCTATAAACATGCCTGCAGCCCAGTCCTAGTCAGATTCACCTAAGAGCAACCAAGAAACGTCCAAGGTTTAGCGTCAGCGGTTCCGGAGTGTGAAGGGTTAACCACATCGTAAAAAGATTTGCACTTTTACTTTTTGAGCTAAGGATTCCCGAACGAATCCGGTAAGGACATTACGAAATCTTTCCCTTCGGCGGAGATATAGGGGTGGCAAGTTGCGAACATAGCCAAGGACTGTCGCATGACTCCTATCGCACACCCTCTTGCATGCGTGCAGGGGTGCAAAGAGACTTTGTTTCATTCTGTGGACATTTGATTTCGTTTCCCCATCGCAGTAAATGTTTTATTGACTGTAATTGTGAATATTGTGTGTTTGTCTTAAAAGGAAATAAATTAAAATTTATTTTGCCCATCTTGTGTGCTCAGTCCAGAATCCCGGTATTAATGTGTTGGTAAAACCAGGTCTGCCGTGACAGATACATCTAATTATAATCTGTGTACCATGTAAACCCCCCACCCCCCCTTCCAACTCCTCCTACTGACTCTCCCCAAGGTGCAAGCCTGGGCAGAGATGTATAATGTGATACATCTCATTATAATCTGTGCACCATGTAACTCCTCCCAAAAGTTTGATACATGGCGAGTCGCTTTTTCTGAGACCTCACTGACGGTGTACACAGGAAGGTACCTGGAATTAATACACCCACAATGAACCTTTACCCCAAAGAGCTAACACTCTAATTATTGGAATCTTTTAACATAAGGTAAATACCCATGTAGCCCTGATTCCTACTGACCTCAGTGTAGCTACCAATGCTTTATAACCTGTTGGCTCGCAGGGCCTAAGCCTCTGCCAGGGAGAGCCTGGGGCGATGTATATGTAGGATTATATCTTACCAAATGCAGCGCCTCCACCTGCGATGGCTCCCAGCAGAGCGGGAGTTGTTCCTCGCAGGACAATAACACAATACCACGCACACGGCATGTAAAAGAAACAGTAGCTTTACTAGCGGTAACCATAACCATGCATGTATCATACCCTATCAGCATATCTCCCTAAGGAGACACATTAGCTAACGGGTCTCGCAGGACGCGACCTTCCACCGTGTTCCCAGCCTGTGTCCAACACCCCGTACCACGAACCCCAAAGATAAGTGTGTAGGTGTGTGACTGCGCAGCCACTAATAGGAGAATTGTTATAGTTGGTGCACTTATGAATGTTACCTGCCAAGCGCTCCTGCGCTCGGGCCCGCAAACAGACTTCACAAAGGATCCGACGACGCGGAGCTGCCTGTGATACCTTCCGGGGCGATCCCACCCGGATGGCTGATGATCTGCCTGAAGAGGTCTGGTCCCAAACCTCTGGGATAGGGCTGTAACAGTCTCTGTGTCTTTAGCAGTTTCACTCACTAACATGACAGGTTCCTATGCTAGGGCCTGTCCCTACATTAACTCTAACTGACTGTGACTCAGGGTCTATCTGGGCCTGGGGGTATACGGGCCTAGTTTAGAGGCTACTTGCCTCTCTACACACTGAGCTCCTTCCTCGTCCCCCTCCCAATCTTCTCTTCCCAACGTGCTCCCCCGCGCAACCTCCTAATCTCTTCCTGTTGAGCTCCTGTCTCCCTATTGGCTCCCTGGCATCACCTGGTCTCATGGAACTTGTAGTTTCCAATGCTATGCTCCCTCTGGTTGGTCCGTGCTTTGCGCGATACCGCAGCCACTCTCTCCTGACGCCATCGCCTCCAAGACTCGCTGCGCATGCGCGAGTACCAAAATGGCGGCGCCCTGAATGCTCGGGCCGCCGCAGATCCTCCGGTGCACCGGAGCGCTCCCTGCACACTCTGCAACCTTCCATGACTCTCCCTATTGCAACGGAGATAAGGGTGAACCTGGGGGACCTGGCTACACCCATATTTAATAAGTGGTGTTATTCCATAATCTTTGGTTCAGCAACATAAGGATATAATTTATAGCCTATTTACGTGAATAGACCTGACGTGTCTTATGGCCAAGCAACGCTTAGTAAAAAACAGCCCGATGTGTCTTCCCCAAGGTCACAAGAAGCGGAGACTGGGATTATAACTGATTTTGGGCAATTCAAAAGTAACAAGGCTACTGACCCTCCCCAAAGCACAAGCTGATACTCGTGTGAGAAACAGCCATCAATGGCAGAATATTGTGAAGCCAACATACTGTACTGTTTTATTTATTCAGTTTTTTAGGTCATATATTTCTCTATTATTCTGCGTCAAAAAAAAAAAAGCTCCTGTAGGTCTGAGGGGACAAATTCCATCAGGAGACAGATCTGAGTGATTACAAAGTGTCTTTATTAAATGCAGCCGCATCTACAGACAGAGTAATATGCGCAGAACAGATACCAATCCCCAAGCAATGACCCCACAGGCTGAGAAACAAACCAAAATAATATCCAGGAAGTAATGTAACACAAGGATACTCCCATTTCCTGCACGAGGGGCCTGCAATGCGCTGCGTTACACTGTGTCACAGGCCTCTCTGACAGGGAAAGGGGGTTACTTGTATTCCCTGCTGGGGTTTCCCACGCCGCTATCAGATCCCATCAGGGACTCCGACCTTCAGAGGCTTCCGCTAATTACGTCACTTCCATGGGAACGGGCTGGGTTGTGTAGGATGTTCCTCACTTCTCGCTGGCGGCATCTCCGTCAGGTTTTATACAGGTTGCTAGAAAGGTAGAAAAGATTGTGTTATTCTGTGTAATTAAATTGATCGTTATGATCCAATTATATACAGTTAACCTTGGGGACAAGTACAAATGATGATGTATCAAAGTAAAGTATGAATTCTGCACACGTCTGCTCTGACACACTGAATTGCTTTATTTATTGCTTCAGGTTAAGGCAAATGCAAGAGCGTTTCCTACAGTAAATGATGCAAATCATTACTCAGAAATGTTTACGCGAAATGAGACCCAGCAAATTTCAATTCAATACATTTTACATAAATTGTGCTCCAAACATGGCAAACAACATTATAATTATTGTTTATTTATAAAGTGCCAACATATACCGCAGGGCAGTACAGTGGTGGAGGAGTGACCTCTATTACAAACACAGAATGACATATCAAATAAGTGCAAACCAGGTAATGAGGACCTTCTGTATTCTGATTGGCCGGTTCCTTTGGACCACGGATTTCCAGGGATCAGTTTTATAAAGTGTAATTCGCCTTTTCCAGATTTTGTTTTTCTATCACTGACAATCCGCGGGACAGATTAATAATTTGAGCAACCTCACTCTGAGCAGCAGGAGAGAGAGAGAAGGAGAGGAACTTTCTGAGGATCGTGACGGTGAATTCACCCAAATCAAGTGCAGTATACATCCTCAGTATACATCCCCTAGTTGCATCTGGACTTTGTGCATTAGCTTTATGCTTGTTTGCTGTGATATCAGTATAACCAGTTCCTCCAATTGGGGTCTGCATAGTTTGTTGGGGACGCACGGTTTAGGGAAGTACCTTTGGTCCTATTGGACCTCAGGGAATGGGCCTGAGGAAAGTGTGGTTACTCCGAAACGTTGCCCCCTAATGTCCCTCTTCCCCCCCCTCACTTCCCACATTCCCCTCGTCTTTCTCCCTTCCTCTGCACCTTTGTATTTAGGGTCATTTTTTGTGCTATCTGGCTGCTCACGTGTAGGACATTGTCCCAATTGTTATATCTTGTGCTTCTATAATCACATTTTCTGTTTGGCATATCCCTACGTTTGGTATTTATGATAGTCAGTGAGTGCGGGAAACCCCTATTTTGTTCCTTAATTTGAATTTAAAAACAAGAATCCCTGATCTGCGGATGAGGAGAAGGAGCCGAGGAGGAGAATAAATACCCTGTTCACTTATGTAACCATGTATTTGTAACCATGTATTATTTGTCATCTTAACTATGCCCAGGATATACTTGAAAACAAGAGGCAACTCTCAATGTATTACTTCCTGGCAAAACATTTTATAAATAAAATAGAGGAACAGCTTGAAGTTGAAGACATTTCTTCCAGGGATTAGCTGCGTTGCTGCTGTACTATTATATCTTAAGTTAAAAAGAAAAATAATACTTACTTAATGATAGTTTTGCATTATTATTAAGCAGCTATATTTGGCTTGACTTTCTCTCTGTGAAGGGGGCTCAGGGCCTTCATGTGGGGCACGTTACTACTGCGATTGTGATTGGGGTATATTATTAACTGGAATATATATATAGCAGCAGTTATAATTGGAACTCTGACAGTATTTGGCAATGGCAGTCAGAGATAATATATCCAGTGCTTTACACCAGTGGCAGAAGGACAAACAACAACAGCAGCAATCCTTCTCTGGCTGAGATTACATAATAATATAGCTATACTGTAAATATATATATATATCCTAAGAAGTTGCCACCTCTCTTAGTAACATACTGTATATAAGAAATGCAATAACACAAAAGACAAATAAAGACATGTTCATGTTTGGCCTCTTTGTATTACAGCATGAGACATATTAATACACAAAGTTAAAGAGAAATGTTCTTGATGACTTATTAACCCTTTGTATAGGTGTTATCCGTGTGTTATTAATGCCGTGACTGCTTCTCACCTCCACACACATCCGCTGACAGCCATCGTCACAGCATTTCTGATTGGCAGGACACTGGTTGTCACTTTGGCACAATGCAGGAGGCAATGGTTCAGAACATGCTACAAGTGTCATCACCATCGGGCACTTCCCGCGTTTCTCTGCAACACAAAAATAAGTGAGATATTAATCAGCACGGAAGTATGGCAGGATAAGGCCTAAGCTCCCCCTACCTCACTCAACTCAATGGGCATCAGGATCAGGCCGATTATGGCAATGGGTGATAATAAGAGCATTTGAAGAGCAAGATAACTATAGTACGGATCAAAAAAGGTCAAAACCGTGTAAAACATTAAGGTCCAGGCACATGTAACACCAGGCAATGAGAGGCATTAGCAGTGTTATGTAAGAAAACAAATAATCTAATAACAACATTTAGCATATTTCTCTGATATGCATATGTAAGCGAGTGCTACAGTACGGTTAGTGCTATAATAAATGTTGTGCCATGCAACAAAGTTTCCTTAAACTAGCTTTTACTAACGCATGTGCTGTTATGTAATGTGTAAAGAGGATCTGAAGAAGAATAGTGTTGTCATTAGTTGCAATAGTTATTGATCCAACAAAAGAATTCTTCATAATGTGTACAGAACTACAGCTGAACCCGTTATAACACAGTGCTCGGGTCCCCTTGATGAGTACAGATATATCACATTTTCACTGGTCTCTTCTTCATAATGTGTACAGGACTACAGATGAACCCGTTATAACGCGGTGCTCGGGTCCCCTTGATGAGTACAGATATATCACATTTTCACTGGTTTCTTCTTCATAATGTGTACAGAACTATCACATTCTCACAGGTCTCAGCTTATATGTCCACACACAGCACAGGATCCTTAATAAGGATATATGTGACGTTTCCAGACCTCTGACCACACTATTACATCTACAGTATGAAGGACAGATCAATTGGTTGAATTACACAATGTTTAATTGTTGTTGCTTATGACACCTGCTAAGGACCCAACATTAGAGTCTTGGATATAGGATATTAAAGTGAACAGAGTTTTAAAACTGTAACTACACTTGAAGAAGACACTGTAGTCCTATATCTTCCTTCTTCATGGTGTGTTATTGTGTGTCTGGGCAGTATCTGCCTTCTTCATGGTGTGTAACTGTGGGTCTGTGCAGGTTCATTCTGGTTTGAAGTTTTTGGTTGGTTTCATCAATGTAACATCCATGGTCACATGTACTTCATTGAATCATATATACCACATTCCTTGATGTGCAGCAAAATGTTCCTTTGACATTGAATGTTCTACTGTATATCTTTGCAAAGTTTGCAGCGTGTGTTGTTGCATGGTCTTGTGCCATTAACAGCGTACTTCAGTTCATTATGAAGTTTTCTATTGAATAACTCCTGCCTGAGGTTTGGCGATTGCCGGAATGCGAGGATGGGAGGTTTGGGGAAAATATATTTTAATGTTTCCTCCTCTGTCAGCATGGGGTTGCAGATTTTGTATTATCTTTCGCTTTCCCTCTAGGGCAGAGTTGTATGTAGCCACTCGTGGTATGCGTGTTGTGTTTTTCTTCTTGTATTGGAGCAGGTGTTCTCATGGGGCTTTATGTGCAGTTGAGATTGCTGTAAGACATTGTTTTCAGACAGTATCTCATCCTCCTCCTTTTGTCTAGGCTGCTCATGTGGAAATCTTTTAGCCTTTCCTGGTAAGATCCATGACACAGATCATGTACAGTATGTATGTATATCTTTATTTATATACTGTTTCATGGTTCAAAACATTGAGCCATTAGGATGCCTGTAACTGTTTTCTGAACACCTCGCCTCCGGCCACGGAGCCAAGTGAGACCTTTTGCCTTCGACTGCTACAAATGCCGAGAAAGTCGGGCTTGCTCACCAGAGGTATTTGGGCTCTTCTTGTGACTTTACCAGAATCTACCATCTGTCATCCCTCCTAAAAGGCGCTGGTTTGCTGCATAATCCCATACACCCGTGATTATATCATTTCACTGCAAATTGATGCCTCACCTTTCCTTGGCGTCAGACATCTGTGACCTTCTGGTCTCTCTATGTGAATGTTATATCTCTGTTTGTGATGTGTGCATTTATACTCAGCTTTCCCCTATTTTATGTGTTTTATTAAACAGAATTATACTACGGAGCATGCACTTCTTTTGTTTTGTTTTATGTATGTATGTACTGTATGTATAAATTCACTGACAGATTGTTACAGTTTCAATCGGCGTGCATTAATACAAAACCGCCATTGGATTCAACCCGCTGGCAGATTTTTAAAATCCATCTGTGTTTTGTCATGTTAAAAAAAAAAAAACTGCAAATGGTGAAGCGACATTTTTGAGATTGATCTTCTGAAATCCGCATTGAAATCAGCGGACCCAAGGAACCGGCCGTTCCACAAACCTGTGTCCTTCTCTATACAGGAAGCGAATGAAGCGCAGAACATAATAAAGTCATTGGCACAGTAATTCCATGCAGTTCTTTGAGACTTTTTGATCACACGAAGAAGAGATCAGTACACACGATAGCGTCTGTGAAGAATTCTCTCGTTATCACAACCTACAATAAATGTACGCTTCCCGGCTATTGGAACTTACAGAGATATTTACAACGATATTGAGAAACAATACAAGTCCCCATACATACATCACTTACCTATGCTGACGTCTGTACATTCCAGATTACAGAAGTGTTTGCAGCACTTCTTTGTACCGGGGCACTGGCTGTCACTTTGACACTTTGGCGTGGGAAGGGGGTATGAGCATCTTGCTACTGTCACGAGGCAATCTCCAGGTTTCGCTGCAACACAGAAGCAGATAAGACTACAACATCTGTCTGAAGAGCTACAGTATGGAACCAAAGCCAGCACTTTTATTTTAGAATTCTTTAACAAAGTCTCCTACAGTAAATCAATAATATACAGTACATAATGATATATCTATATATATATATAATTAAAATGATGGGGCTACAAATGCTAGAGATAATGTTACATGTTTGGGTGCCTTATTGTAACGCTCACATATGGGACTGGCAGAGAGACAGAAATACTGTAGGACTGTGTACTATATTTTGTCAATCTTTCACATTTATATGGATGATCCTGCAAGAGCAATAAACAAGAACAACACAGGTACTGAGAGCCTTGTGTATTTGTGAGAGATACTGCAAATATTAAAACACCCTACAGTACATCCTCAGACAGACATCCTCACTCACAGGCTTTACATTCTTTACAAGTGTTACCTTCCAAAGCCGGCACACACTGCATCTTGTTAGCAGACACACAGCACTTCTGGTTGCGCGGACACTGAGAATCCGTGCTGCAGAGGGGGGCGCCAAGGACTGTGTCACAGGGTAACTGCTCCTTAATAACAGGGCAGAACCCAGCGCGCTCTGCAGAGAGGGACAGACAATATCTCAAGTGAATATTCCAGACTGTATTATCCTGACAGACATTCTGACACTCAAAATTCCTTGTACTGATCTGGAAACATGGTGAAAGCTGTTGTTAAATTTCCATGCCAGAATGTGTGTGGTATCACAGTGCAGCGGATATTCTGGATCCAGGGTCAAGTAACTTCTAAAGTTAGAACAGAAGAGGATTAAGGTGCAGCACCAAAGTGAACAAAGAGCAGAGATATGTTTACTACATAAAACTATTTAATTCGTTTTAGGTCATCAGCAACTTCTGCTTTTATTTTGAGAGAAACAGATTAAAATATGTAACCCTACAATACTGTATGGCAGCAATATAATATTATTGCAAACACCTTTACTGTCAATAAACTAACCTACAGTAAGAGTATACAAAACATTTTTTTGGATTGTTAATCCCACTTCAAACACCAACAGACATTGTTGTGTTACCTGGCACTGGCTCCACACACTTGTTCCCACAGGAATCACAGCACTTTTTCTTCAAAGTACAATCACTGTCCTTCTGGCACATTGGTTTAGGCGGCTGTGCAGGACACTTTCCCTTTACAGCTGGGCACTGCCCTGGTTTCACTGTAACAGAGAGACATGGTGTTCTGGTCAAGAAAATGCATTTCAGACGACAACAGCGTACTTTCAATTCATTAATGTCACAGCGGTGCACATTCTATGGAGAAACGCTGATTGACCCAGTAGTGATACCTGAAGAGTTGCCAAAAATCACTAATCAGTCACTTAAATTTGGGGAATTGGGTTGGAGAAAATATATATATATGTATATATATATATATATATATATATATATATACAGTATATATATATATATATATATATATATATATATATATATATATATATATATATATATATATATATATATATATATATATAAATATATATATATATATATATATTTTTTTTTATAAAATGTTTTACCAGGAAGTAATATAATACATTGAGAGTTACCTCTTGTTTTCAAGTATGTCCTGGACATAGTTAATATGACAAATAATACATGGTTAAAAATACAGTTACATACATGAACAGGGTATACATTATATACAAGACATTGCGTGTACAGTTAGAGAAGATGTATATTATAGGCGTATGTAACAGTTACAGACCAGATTAAAATGTGAGACAGCCTTAGTTTTGAAAGAACTTAAACTGGTGGTGGATGTGAGAGTCTCCGGTAGGTTGTTCCAGTTTTGGGGTGCACGGTAAGAGAAGGAGGAACGTCCGGATACTTTGTTGAGCATTGGGACCAATGAAAGTCTTTTGGAATTTGATCTCAGATGATAAGTGTTGCATGTGGTAGGGGTGAAGAGCTTGTTCAGATAGATGGGTAGCTGGCCCAGAAAGTATTTGAAGGCAAGACAGAAAAGGTGAACTTGCGCCTAGACTCGAGTGATGACCAGTCTAGTTCTTTGAGCATTTCGCAGTGATGTGTGTTGTAGTTGCATTGGATTACAAAACGACAAATTGAATTATAGAGGGTGTCAAGTTTGCTAAGGTGGGTTTGAGGCGCAGAGCCATATACTATATCTCCATAGTCTATAATTGGCAATAGCATCTGCTGTGCAATACGCTTTCTGACCAGCAAGCTTAGGGAGGATTTGTTCCTGTAGAGTACAACTAGTTTGGCATAGGTTTTGGATGTCAGAGTATCAATGTGCATTCCGAATGTTAAGTGGGAGTCAAACCATATACCCAGGTTTTTAAAACTAGTAACAGGATTTAGGGTGGTGTTAGCGATGGTTCTGATCTGGAGCTCGGTCACTGGAAGCTTTAAAAATGTAGTCTTGATCCCAAATACCATTGTTACAGTCTTGTCATTGTTTAAAAACAGTTTGTTATGGGAAATCCAGTTTTCGAGTCTCAAAAACTCAGACTGAAGTATGTGTTCAAGGTCAGAGAGGCTATGGCTGTGTGCATATAGCATTGTGTCATCTGCATACTTGTGTATTGAGGCTTCCTTACAAGCTGTGGGAAGATCATTGATGAACACTGAGAAGAGTAGGGGCCCCAGAACAGAGCCTTGTTGGACGCCACAGGTGATATCCAAGGGGTTGGAGTTAGAGCCTGAGATGGACATATGTTGGGATCTACCTGATAGGTAAGACTGAAACCAGTTTAAAGCATGCTTCCCTATTCCAGAGCTCTGGAGTTTGTTAAGCAGGATAGCATGATCAACTGTATCAAAAGCCTTTGCAAAATCTAGGAATATTGCACCAGTGAGTTGTCCCCGTTCCATTCCACACTGGATTTCATTGCAAACTTTTAGCAGGGTAGTAATGGTGGAGTGTTTGGGGTGAAAGCCAGATTGGAATTGGCTAGGGAAAATTGTCTTGGTATAGTAATCGCTTAATTGGAAGTGGACACATTTTCCCATGACTTTGGATAGGATTGGGAGAAGGGATATTGGCCTGTAGTTTGAGACAGTGTTTTTGTCCCCACTTTTGAAGATTGGGACAACTCTGGCAGTTTTCCAGGTCTTAGGGATATGGCCTGCAGACAGGATAGAGTTGACTATGGAAGCAATTGATTTGGCAATTGCTGGGGCACCAAGTCTTAGGAACCTAGATAGTAGTAAGTCTGGTCCACATTGGCTGCTTAGTTTTAATTTGAGGAGCGCTTGTGTAATCTCCTCTTCGGATACTGGGCCAATTTGGAAATTGTGGGCAGTGTTGGGAGGGGGTGGGGCTATAGGGGTACTCCCAGGATGAGATTCAGGTATGTGGTTTGGGCTGCGTTTCGCTAATAAGTTAGTAGCACACCCCACAAACTAAGGCCTTGCCCCCGCTGCATGCTGCAGCGTCCGCTGTGGCGGACGCTGCGCTCACCAGAGCCCTCCCCGCAATGGCGCCGGGCCCGCTGCGAGGGGGGGGTGCAGCGCTCGCGCGAGAGCTACTCCTGCTCTCAATAGAATTGAGAGCAGGAACTCGCGTCGAGCGGCTAGGCACGCCCTCCGGCGGTTCAGCCAATGAGGGCGAACCTGCCGGGTGACGTCATGGCCGCGCCCCCGTCACTCCTCCGGCACGCCCCCCCCCGGTCTCTGCTCCTGCAGTGAGCTGCAGACCGGGGAATCGCCGGAACGCGCAGCCGAAAGCGCGGGCGCGCATTAGAGCGCCGTGACCGGGGCCTTAGCCTAATCATTGAATGCAGCAACAAGATATCCTCACGGAAAGAACGGAGCACAGCAATTGCAATAAGAAGGGGGCTAGATACCGCTATTAAAAATCCTTTATTCCATGGTAGACATCATGGCATGGGATATGTTAAAAGTCTCGAATGCGTTTCGGGCCGTCGCCCTTTGTCAACGAGAATATTGAACAGACTGCGGCTGCCGCAGCTGATAAAGGAGTTCCCCTGCCTCCAGCTGATTGATGACGTCACCTGCCATTGGCGCGGCATCGTCAAAATATGATCTGGTTGGTCCACACCCTGGACCAATGAGCTCCTTAGGTTGCGAATGCATCGCTGGTGCCGGGGAGGAAAAGGGGAGTGACACCTATATCAGGCGCGTAGCTACTGCATGTTGGAAACTCAACATGCACTAATAACAAATTACAGGGTTAAAAACAATAGTATAAACATATATAAAAGCAATCTTCTACTCTGAAATGGAGAAAATGGAGGGCATGGTTATATCCAATGTATGGTTGTGTACATTATTATCCATTATATCTAATATATGGCTATATACATGTAACCCTGGTCCCCAGCAGCTCCTGGAGACCCCCCTCCCCTGGCGCAGCTCGATCGCGGGTACTGAACAACCCGACGGCTGCTTCCAAGGGTGGGGGCTGGAGCAGGGAGCAGCGCGGCTTCTCCTGCCTGCGGCCGGTTGCCGGGGACGCGATCGGGCCGTTGCTAAGGCCGCGATCGCGTCTCTAAGGTCCCGGCGGCCGCAGAGCAGGGCGCCGCCATTGCGCTTCAAGTCGCGCATGCGCAGTGATCGCGCGAGGGCAGGAGAGCCCCAGATAGGTCGCGCATGCGCAGATAGGGGTAGGGAGCTAAGGCAGCTCTTAGGTGGTCGCGCGAGGGTAGGGAAGCATAGGGAGAGCTTGCGGCGGCCATTAGGAGTTAGTGTAGGCAGAGGGGAGGAGCGCACGCGGCCCCAATGTTATTGTAGGGGCCTCGGGACTACAATTCCCATGAGGCATAGCGAGGCAGGCACCAGGTGCTTGATAGGAGCCAATAGGGCTGTAGGACTGCCCTGGAGGGAAAATAGATACATTTCCTGGGCTTTGCATGAGTCACGTCAGTTGGAGCAGCGGAGCTGAAGGGGAAGGAAGGATGCAGGGAGTGAGTGCAGCTCCTGCATCCTGATAGGTACCCACACCCTCCAGGTAGGCCCCAACTCCCCACCAGGTTAGTGGGTAACTGATAAGGGACGGCCCTAGATAGGGAGGTCGCCCTTAGTGTGTGTAAGGTGCAGGTTTGGCAGTGCCACAGCGGGTAGTGCTGTGCGCACTGGCAAATAGGCACAGCGTGTGTGCAGTGGATGATTTGCTGCGGGATCCAGGTGGCTGTGTGTGATTGCAGCTGTCTGTGTGTGTGTCGCTGCATGTGCTGGGCGCAGTGCGTGCAGTGTGTGTGAAGTGTGTGTGGATCCCTGCAGGCTGACAGTATGAGCTGAGTGTTGGCTGCAGGTGCGTTAGGCTGTTAGGATTAGCAGTTACAGTTGAGACTGGGTAGCTAGGGGAAGGGGGGCAGGTTAATGTTCCACAGGCCCTAGGAGTTTTCCCCAAGCCATCCCAGGTTGCGGTTCCTCAGGGACAGGCCCCAGGTTAGGGTTGCTGTCACTCTAGAAGTAGTTAGGCAGAAAGCTGATAGCGGCGGTTGCTGTTCCCATGCGGTTGGTGTTGCCGTGATCGGTTGCAGTTCCCGTGGAGCGGTGGGACCCTCGTTGGGGTCCACCGGCAGAGTACCTGGAAAGGATCAGACGGACGTCTGACCCTTTGAGAAGAGTGTTGCAGGCCCGAGCATCGGAGTGCTCGGAAGGTATCAATATTATATGTGCACCAACAGGCCTAGAGGTTTTAGTGACTGCGCAGTCACCCATTGACTATCTCCGTAGGAGTACGGGACCTTGGGTGTGGGGGTTTCACTGGACACTGGGTGGGATCACCTAGTGTTGGGGAAACGTCCTGCGAGACGTCACAGGTAGTGTCTCCTCGTGAGAGGGACACAGGTTATGAGGATATGCAAAGGCGATGATATGTTCTATGTTCGAAGTAAATTCCTTAGTTATTATATAATCACTGACTGTGTGTGTGGTTTCTAATTGGGTTCCTATGTAGGGTCATTCTACACGTCCATAGAATCCTACATAGGTGGAGGCGCTGTAAAAGAAGATTCGTTCCAGAGGATTCACCCCAGGCTCTCATTAGCGGAGGCTCAGACCTCCTGTGAGCCTGCAGGTATACGCACCACACCGGTAACACCGCATGTTCTACTCACCCACACTATATATGAGATTGGGTGGGGTGGAATACCCGTTACATACAATATTATCCACAGTCCTTAATGTATATATATACATAGGGCAAAATACATCTCTGCAGGTATAATTATATAATGAAAAAGGTATACAATTTACCAAGCATCTGTTTAGACAATCAGGGATATATATAATTAATTGTTAGGAGTTTAGTCTCTCTTGTGACATGAATAGACAATTACACAGTGGTATACAGATTTCTGTGTCAGAGACATCCAAAATATATATATATATAAGCTAGTAAATATATAGTTGGAGATAAGTAGGGAAGGGGAAAGAGAACAGGGGGTGGGGGGGAGGGGGGAAGGGGGGAAGGATAAGTGGGAGTGGGGAGGAGAGGGGGTGGGGGGGGGAAGGGCAAAGCAAGGAGAAAGGAGGGGGGGGAGGGGAAAGGAGGGGGGAAAGGGGGGGAGGGGAGAAGGGAAAGGGGGGGAGAAGGGGAAGGAAGAGGCAGGGAAAGGGGGGGAGGGAAGGGGGGGGGGAATGGGTAGGGGAAGGGTAGGAAAAAAGGGGGGGGGGGGAAGGAGGGGGAAGGGAAATGGGAGGGGGGGGGGGAGGGGTGAGGTAGAGGGCGAAAAGAACAAGAATATGTACAGACATCAGGTAACATTATTTAAGGAAATGTTTGAGTTCCCAGTCGGTATTCATACCCTTGGGCATCAAAGTCCCAAGGGTATAAATCCAATGCATCTCCCGACAGTTGAGAAGAGATTCTCTATCTCCACCTCTTGGATGTATTGCAATATGTTCAATGGCGCTAAATGTGAGTTGATCTACTGAGCCCATTGAGCATTGATTGAAATGTCTAGCGACTGGGAATTTCTCATCTTTTTTCCTGATGGTTCTGATGTGTTCACTGATTCTTATTTTTAAAGGTCTGATCGTTCTACCTATATAGCTGCAGCCACATGCACATCTCAAAATGTATATCACATACTTTGTATTGCATGTTAAGAAAGAATTGATTCTATGTTTTTGACCTGTGTATATATTCTTGATGGATTTAATAGGTAGGGCGTATTTGCAAAAATTACAGGATCCACATTTGTAGAACCCATTGGGGATGGTGCTTTTAGTGGTTTTTTTTGTTCTATACATACTCGGTGAAAGATGAGTCCCCAGCGTCTTAGCTTTCCTGTACACTATTCTGGGGTTGGATTTAGTGTATTTTTTCAGATCTTGGTCCAATCTGAGTACCTCCCAGTGTTTGTTCAGAATAGACCGAATGATGCCAGCTTGTCTGGAATAGGTAGTAATAAAGAGAGGTGCCTCTCTATCATAATTCTCTTGTTTTTGTTCAACTGGCCTATTCTTTTTGGATCTGTTTAAGAGATCTGTCCTCTTGAGTTTTTTCACATTATTAAGTGCATTCCCGATGGCACAGTCAGAGTATCCACGAGCTAGAAACCTTAGTCTGAGATTTTCAGCTTGAGCATCGAAGGATTCCTCCGTGGAGCAAATCCTTCTTAGTCGTAAGAACTGACTTTTGGGGATACCGTTGAGCAGTGGTCTCGGGTGTGCACTATTAGCTCTTAACAGTGAGTTGCGAGCGTTCTCCTTTCTGTATATATCTGTTTGTATCAACAAATTTGTATCTACATAAAGATGCAGATCCAAGTAATCAATATGATGATCATGTATGGTATGAGTAAACTTCAAGTTACAGTCATTGGCATTAATATAATCTAAAAAAGATAAAAGTGTCTGTGTATCCCCACACCAAATCAAAAGTAAGTCATCGATGTAGCGACGATAGAATTTTATATATTGTCTATAAGGATTATTGTCACCGAAAATGTGATAAGTCTCCCAAAAGCCCATGAACAAGTTGGCGTATGAAGGTGCAAATGATGTGCCCATAGCGGTCCCCTGTGTCTGTAAAAAATACCGATCACCAAAAGTGAAGTAATTATGTTGCAATAAAAATAGAATGCAATCCATAATGAAAGTGATTTGTGCCAGGTGAAGATTAGATAAATTAAGAAAGTGACTAACTGCTTTTAAACCCTGTGAGTGCTCAATGATGGTGAAGAGTGATGTCACATCTAGTGTGACCCATGTATAAGAGTGACACCATGTGATTTGTCCAATGTCTGTAAGTAAGTCGAAAGAGTCTCTTAAGAAAGAGGGTAATTTTTGAACCAATGGTTGCAAGAATTGGTCCACGTACCTGGATACACCATCTCCCAAAGATCCAATGCTGGAAATAATTGGTCTGCCTGGAGGGCATACAAGTGACTTATGAATCTTTGGGAGATGGTGAAAGACAGGTACAATGGGAAAAGGATTGAAAAGGAACTCTGCTTCTTGTTTGGTCAAGACCCGCAACTCCCTACCTAGATCTATAAGTTTCTCAACTTCTTTAAGATACATTTGTGTGGGGTCTGTGGTGAGTTTGCAATAAGCTTCAGTATTATTGAGCTGTCTTAGTGCTTCAGTATGGTACATTTCAGAACTCATAACCACTACAGCTCCCCCCTTGTCTGCATTCTTTATGATTATATCACTCCTTTTCTTTAGAGTGGATAGATGCTGATGTTCCTCTTTAGACAGATTATTGTATTCTGAAGTTGAGAATGTATAGCCTTTTGCTAAAAGCTGCAGATCTCTTTCCACCAGGCTCTCATAAGTCTCCAAGTGTGGACCTTTAGAGAATTCTGGACAAAATAAAGATTTGTTCTTAAGGGATGTGTGTTTCGTGTTTGTCAGAAATAAAAATTGTTCATCTTCCCCTACACTCTGCATATCAGTATAATCCTGCTCATTGTATAGATCCTCCATATCCTGTATGGCAGTGTACTCTCTAAAGGACAGCTTGCCGTCGGGGAGGTCGTCCGCAGGAGGACCCAGATCTATGACATCTGGGGCATCAAGCGGAAGAGCGCCATCCACAACAGGCTGCCTAGAGTGGAAAAACTTCTTTAAAGATAGCTTACGGATGTATTTCTGTAGGTCTATTATTGTATTGAACAAATCAAAATTGTCCTGAATGGCAAAATTGAGACGTTTGTTGAGAATGTTCAATTCCCCCTCTGTCAAGTCCATCCCTGAAATATTCACAACGTTATTCTCCATATTCAAGGATCCATTTTCCTCTTTTTTATTGGCCCTTCTTTTGGGCGAGCGCCGCGTCCTTTTAGGGAGTTTTTTGACTCCTTAAGATCCCGTAGATCATATGAGGTTGACGCTGCTCCTTGATAACGTGGAGGATCTTTTCTCTGTCTGTCTTCTGAATCTGTACGATCACTGTGTCTGTCAGTTTCTTCATCTGTGGTGAAAGAGACCGCTGAGGTGCGGTTCTCCAAATCTGAGACATCAGACATACTTGAGGTACCTGAAGTTGTTTTCTTCAAAATAGATTTTTTGGGGGTTGACTTCCTAGGATATGGTTGTCTTCTATATGTGTCTTTTTTCTGTGTATGGTCTTGTTGGTAACTTCTCCTCAAAGGGGGTGGTTTCTGCCATGCATATATTTGATTTTTTTCATAGTCTATCCTATCTCTGTCAAATTTTGTCTGTTTCTTTGTCATTATGGTTTCCTCAATCTCATTAACAGTTTTGGAGAGATTTTTATCTAAGGTGTCAAAATTGTCAATATCTCTATATGTTTTTAAATTAGATTGTAGATCTTTTATTGTTTTCTTTACTATATTTCTTTCTTGGATTTTGGTTTTAATAATGAGCTCAATAAGCTTTTCTGAGCATTCATTCAGGATATTAACCCATTCATTTTCAAATTCTTTAGAGGGAAAGCCAAACGATGGTGTTTTTTTGATGCGTAACCCTCTTGGTATTCTTTTCACTACTAAGTAGTTATCCAAGGTCGTTATGTCCCACCACAGGCGAACATTTAGGGACAAGGCTTTTTCTAATTTCAAAAAGTATAGATTTAAATCAGTTTCATCCTCACAGATGTTAGAAAAAGTGTTCTCAAATACATGTGCAGCTCTTCTCTTACGCCCTGTATTGTCTGCGCAGTTTTGTACAAATGTATTGTTTGTAACCGTATTTTCCGCTGTTGTATCTTCCTCTATTGCTTCATCCATCTCAGAGTAAAGCCAGATGTTCCCAATTCAATGTAAAAAATTAACACGGTAATTTCTAGCCCCCAAGTACAATAATAACACAGTTCATGGAATAAATGATTATCCAAAACAGCAAGCAGACGGATATAATGAATATATTTGTAGATACTAGGATACAGCGTTCCCAGTGTACCGTGCTAAGCTGCAGGAAATCTTTAAATGTCCATTTAGAATAATGCCTCTAATTGAGGAAAGCAGGGAAACACCACTCTCTGCAAACATATGTGTAAAGGTGTCTCTGATTGTATCTCCTAAGATGTGGGGGAACTGTGTTATATTGGTGAGTGTCAGTAAAAAATCTCTGACCTCCCAGTAACACAATATGTAGTATCCCCCTGGAGAAAGGACAACAATGAATGAATACCAAGACCGTAATAAACGGATGGGTGTACTCACAGTAGAGAGAAGTCCTGTGTAGTGAGTCCCACGGCGTGCATCACGTTGGCAAAGGCAGCAACAAGATATCCTCACGGAAAGAACGGAGCACAGCAATTGCAATAAGAAGGGGGCTAGATACCGCTATTAAAAATCCTTTATTCCATGGTAGACATCATGGCATGGGATATGTTAAAAGTCTCTAACGCGTTTCGGGCCGTCGCCCTTTGTCAACGAGAATATTGAACAGACTGCGGCTGCCGCAGCTGATAAAGGAGTTCCCCTGCCTCCAGCTGATTGATGACATCACCTGCCATTGGCGCGGGATCGTCAAAATATGATCTGGTTGGTCCACACCCTGGACCAATGAGCTCCTTAGGTTGCGAATGCATCGCTGGTGCCGGGGAGGAAAAGGGGAGTGACACCTATATCAGGCGCGTAGCTACTGCATGTTGGAAACTCAACATGCACTAATAACAAATTACAGGGTTAAAAACAATAGTATAAACATATATAAAAGCAATCTTCTACTCTGAAATGGAGAAAATGGAGGGCATGGTTATATCCAATGTATGGTTGTGTACATTATTATCCATTATATCTAATATATGGCTATATACAATATTATCCACAGTCCTCCAGCTGGAGGCAGGGGAACTCCTTTATCAGCTGCGGCAGCCGCAGTCTGTTCAATATTCTCGTTGACAAAGGGCGACGGCCCGAAACGCGTTCGAGACTTTTAACATATCCCATGCCATGATGTCTACCATGGAATAAAGGATTTTTAATAGCGGTATCTAGCCCCCTTCTTATTGCAATTGCTGTGCTCCGTTCTTTCCGTGAGGATATCTTGTTGCTGCCTTTGCCAACGTGATGCACGCCGTGGGACTCACTACACAGGACTTCTCTCTACTGTGAGTACACCCATCCGTTTATTACGGTCTTGGTATTCATTCATTGTTGTCCTTTCTCCAGGGGGATACTACATATTGTGTTACTGGGAGGTCAGAGATTTTTTACTGACACTCACCAATATAACACAGTTCCCCCACATCTTAGGAGATACAATCAGAGACACCTTTACACATATGTTTGCAGAGAGTGGTGTTTCCCTGCTTTCCTCAATTAGAGGCATTATTCTAAATGGACATTTAAAGATTTCCTGCAGCTGAGCACGGTACACTGGGAACGCTGTATCTTAGTATCTACAAATTTATTCATTATATCCGTCTGATTGCTGTTTGCGATAATCATTTATTCCATGAACTGTGTTATTATTGTACTTGGGGGCTAGAAATTACCGTGTTAATTTTTTACATTGAATTGGGAACATCTGGCTTTACTCTGAGATGGATGAAGCAATAGAGGAAGATACAACAGCGGAAAATACGGTTACAAACAATACATTTGTACAAAACTGCGCAGACAATACAGGGCGTAAGAGAAGAGCTGCACATGTATTTGAGAACACTTTTTCTAACATCTGTGAGGATGAAACTGATTTAAATCTATACTTTTTGAAATTAGAAAAAGCCTTGTCCCTAAATGTTCGCCTGTGGTGGGACATAACGACCTTGGATAACTACTTAGTAGTGAAAAGAATACCAAGAGGGTTACGCATCAAAAAAACACCATCGTTTGGCTTTCCCTCTAAAGAATTTGAAAATGAATGCTTTAATATCCTGAATGAATGCTCAGAAAAGCTTATTGAGCTCATTATTAAAACCAAAATCCAAGAAAGAAATATAGTAAAGAAAACAATAAAAGATCTACAATCTAATTTAAAAACATATAGAGATATGGACAATTTTGACACCTTAGATAAAAATCTCTCCAAAACTGTTAATGAGATTGAGGAAACCATAATGACAAAGAAACAGACAAAATTTGACAGAGATAGGATAGACTATGAAAAAAATCAAATATATGCATGGCAGAAACCACCCCCTTTGAGGAGAAGTTACCAACAAGACCATACACAGAAAAAAGACACATATAGAAGACAACCATATCCTAGGAAGTCAACCCCCAAAAAATCTATTTTGAAGAAAACAACTTCAGGTACCTCAAGTATGTCTGATGTCTCAGATTTGGAGAACCGCACCTCAGCGGTCTCTTTCACCACAGATGAAGAAACTGACAGACACAGTGATCGTACAGATTCAGAAGACAGACAGAGAAAAGATCCTCCACGTTATCAAGGAGCAGCGTCAACCTCATATGATCTACGGGATCTTAAGGAGTCAAAAAACTCCCTAAAAGTACGCGGCGCTCGCCCAAAAGAAGGGCCAATAAAAAAGAGGAAAATGGATCCTTGAATATGGAGAATAACGTTGTGAATATTTCAGGGATGGACTTGACAGAGGGGGAATTGAACATTCTCAACAAACGTCTCAATTTTGCCATTCAGGACAATTTTGATTTGTTCAATACAATAATAGACCTACAGAAATACATCCGTAAGCTATCTTTAAAGAAGTTTTTCCACTCTAGGCAGCCTGTTGTGGATGGCGCTCTTCCGCTTGATGCCCCAGATGTCATAGATCTGGGTCCTCCTGCGGACGACCTCCCCGATGGCAAGCTGTCCTTTAGAGAGTACACTGCCATACAGGATATGGAGGATCTATACAATGAGCAGGATTATACTGATATGCAGAGTGTAGGGGAAGATGAACAATTTTTATTTCTGACAAACACGAAACACACATCCCTTAAGAACAAATCTTTATTTTGTCCAGAATTCTCTAAAGGTCCACACTTGGAGACTTATGAGAGCCTGGTGGAAAGAGATCTGCAGCTTTTAGCAAAAGGCTATACATTCTCAACTTCAGAATACAATAATCTGTCTAAAGAGGAACATCAGCATCTATCCACTCTAAAGAAAAGGAGTGATATAATCATAAAGAATGCAGACAAGGGGGGAGCTGTAGTGGTTATGAGTTCTGAAATGTACCATACTGAAGCACTAAGACTGCTCAATAATACTGAAGCTTATTGCAAACTCACCACAGACCCCACACAAATGTATCTTAAAGAAGTTGAGAAACTTATAGATCTAGGTAGGGAGTTGCGGGTCTTGACCAAACAAGAAGCAGAGTTCCTTTTCAATCCTTTTCCCATTGTACCTGTCTTTCACCATCTCCCAAAGATTCATAAGTCACTTGTATGCCCTCCAGGCAGACCAATTATTTCCAGCATTGGATCTTTGGGAGATGGTGTATCCAGGTACGTGGACCAATTCTTGCAACCATTGGTTCAAAAATTACCCTCTTTCTTTAGAGACTCTTTCGACTTACTTACAGACATTGGACAAATCACATGGTGTCACTCTTATACATGGGTCACACTAGATGTGACATCACTCTTCACCATCATTGAGCACTCACAGGGTTTAAAAGCAGTTAGTCACTTTCTTAATTTATCTAATCTTCACCTGGCACAAATCACTTTCATTATGGATTGCATTCTATTTTTATTGCAACATAATTACTTCACTTTTGGTGATCGGTATTTTTTACAGACACAGGGGACCGCTATGGGCACATCATTTGCACCTTCATACGCCAACTTGTTCATGGGCTTTTGGGAGACTTATCACATTTTCGGTGACAATAATCCTTATAGACAATATATAAAATTCTATCGTCGCTACATCGATGACTTACTTTTGATTTGGTGTGGGGATACACAGACACTTTTATCTTTTTTAGATTATATTAATGCCAATGACTGTAACTTGAAGTTTACTCATACCATACATGATCATCATATTGATTACTTGGATCTGCATCTTTATGTAGATACAAATTTGTTGATACAAACAGATATATACAGAAAGGAGAACGCTCGCAACTCACTGTTAAGAGCTAATAGTGCATACCCGAGACCACTGCTCAACGGTATCCCCAAAAGTCAGTTCTTACGACTAAGAAGGATTTGCTCCACGGAGGAATCCTTCGATGCTCAAGCTGAAAATCTCAGACTAAGGTTTCTAGCTCGTGGATACTCTGACGGTGCCATCGGGAATGCACTTAATAATGTGAAAAAACTCAAGAGGACAGATCTCTTACACAGATCCAAAAAGAATAGGCCAGTTGAACAAAAACAAGAGAATTATGATAGAGAGGCACCTCTCTTTATTACTACCTATTCCAGACAAGCTGGCATCATTCGGTCTATTCTGAACAAACACTGGGAGGTACTCAGATTGGACCAAGATCTGAAAAAATACACTAAATCCAACCCCAGAATAGTGTACAGGAAAGCTAAGACGCTGGGGACTCATCTTTCACCGAGTATGTATAGAACAAAAAAACCCACTAAAAGCACCATCCCCAATGGGTTCTACAAATGTGGATCCTGTAATTTTTGCAAATACGCCCTACCTATTAAATCCATCAAGAATATATACACAGGTCAAAAACATAGAATCAATTCTTTCTTAACATGCAATACAAAGTATGTGATATACATTTTGAGATGTGCATGTGGCTGCAGCTATATAGGTAGAACGATCAGACCTTTAAAAATAAGAATCAGTGAACACATCAGAACCATCAGGAAAAAAGATGAGAAATTCCCAGTCGCTAGACATTTCAATCAATGCTCAATGGGCTCAGTAGATCAACTCACATTTAGCGCCATTGAACATATTGCAATACATCCAAGAGGTGGAGATAGAGAATCTCTTCTCAACTGTCGGGAGATGCATTGGATTTATACCCTTGGGACTTTGATGCCCAAGGGTATGAATACCGACTGGGAACTCAAACAGTTCCTTAAATAATGTTACCTGATGTCTGTACATATTCTTGTTCTTTTCGCCCTCTACCTCACCCCTCCCCCCCTCCCGTTTCCCTTCCCCCTCCTTCCCCCCCCCCTTTTTTCCTACCCTTCCCCTACCCATTCCCCCCCCCTTCCCTCCCCCCCTTTCCCTGTCTCTTCCTTCCCCTTCTCCCCCCCTTTCCCTTCTCCCCTCCCCCCCTTTCCCCCCTCCTTTCCCCTCCCCCCCCTCCTTTCTCCTTGCTTTGCCCTTCCCCCCCCTCCCCCTCTCCTCCCCACTCCCACTTATCCTTCCCCCCTTCCCCCCTTCCCCCCTCCCCCCCACCCCCTGTTCTCTTTCCCCTTCCCTACTTATCTCCAACTATATATTTACTAGCTTATATATATATATTTTGGATGTCTCTGACACAGAAATCTGTATACCACTGTGTAATTGTCTATTCATGTCACAAGAGAGACTAAACTCCTAACAATTAATTATATATATCCCTGATTGTCTAAACAGATGCTTGGTAAATAGTATACCTTTTTCATTATATAATTATACCTGCAGAGATGTATTTTGTCCTATGTATATATATACATTAAGGACTGTGGATAATATTGTATATAGCCATATATTAGCTATAATGGATAATAATGTACACAACCATACATTGGATATAACCATGCCCTCCATTTTCTCCATTTCAGAGTAGAAGATTGTTTTTATATATGTTTATACTATTGTTTTTAACCCTGTAATTTGTTATTAGTGCATGTTGAGTTTCCAACATGCAGTAGCTACGCGCCTGATATAGGTGTCACTCCCCTTTTCCTCCCCGGCACCAGCGATGCATTCGCAACCTAAGGAGCTCATTGGTCCAGGGTGTGGACCAACCAGATCATATTTTGACGATATTTTGATCCCGCGCCAATGGCAGGTGACGTCATCAATCAGCTGGAGGCAGGGGAACTCCTTTATAAGCTGCGGCAGCCGCAGTCTGTTCAATATTCTCGTTGACAAAGGGCGACGGCCCGAAACGCGTTAGAGACTTTTAACATATCCCATGCCATGATGTCTACCATGGAATAAAGGATTTTTAATAGCGGTATCTAGCCCCCTTCTTATTGCAATTGCTGTGCTCCGTTCTTTCCGTGAGGATATCTTGTTGCTGCCTTTGCCAACGTGATGCACGCCGTGGGACTCACTACACAGGACTTCTCTCTACTGTGAGTACACCCATCCGTTTATTACGGTCTTGGTATTCATTCATTGTTGTCCTTTCTCCAGGGGGATACTACATATTGTGTTACTGGGAGGTCAGAGATTTTTTACTGACACTCACCAATATAACACAGTTCCCCCACATCTTAGGAGATACAATCAGAGACACCTTTACACATATGTTTGCAGAGAGTGGTGTTTCCCTGCTTTCCTCAATTAGAGGCATTATTCTAAATGGACATTTAAAGATTTCCTGCAGCTGAGCACGGTACACTGGGAACGCTGTATCCTAGTATCTACAAATATAATCATTGAATGCATTTGCAATGTCGGTGTGGTTTGTCAGAGTAATATCCCCCTTAGTGATATTACTATCCATCTATCTATCTATCTATCTATCTATCTATCTATCTATCTATCTATCTATCTATCTATCTATCTATCTATCTATCTATCTATCTAGTTTTTAGAATAATTTTCTGGACTTTAACCTTTATTACAATTGAGCACTGTATCTATTTTAATATTGACTGTTTCTTTGTTTATTGTTATATACATGTGTTAAGTGCTATAGCTCTCATAAGGGATATTCAATAGATTTTTTTTTATGTTTCTGCAGTACTTTTATATTTATACAATTGGTCAGATATTTTTCCTTTTCAGGCAGCTGCTGATTGGTACAGATAAGCATGGGGTGCTGTAAGCCATTTATACACACTGATCCATCAAATCAGAAGATAATAAAACATGAAACAATAGAAGTTGACAACAGATAATTCTTTGTTTCTGTCAATTATTTCCTGAATGACGGATATAGTGAAATCATTTTTGATTGGCTTAATGGAGATTAATTCATAAATCCACCCAGGAAGGGGACACTCACCAGTAAAAACAAACTCTACACAAAACAGATCTTGAATTGTTTTCCTGCTAGTCTCAAGCAATTGTGACTGTAGTTACTATATATGCACCCGGAATCTGTACAGAGCGCCTCCTCCACACGAAAATGTGTACAGTACAAACGTCACAGGAGGTAGGTGTATGTTGGGTCACTGAATGTTCCATCAATCACAAGTGAGGAGAGGATAATGGTCCCTTACCTCGCTCAGTGGGGACGCACTGGTGTCCGCAGTTCATGCAGCAGCACCTGTCTGATCCGGGACATTGGTCATCACTGTGGCACTCATCAGGCACGGGACGGAGATGCCTACAGACCGCGGAATCAAAGTAGGGGCAGGAATCCTTCTTATCTGCCGGGAGAGGACACTGTGACATTAGAGAAGGTGCCTAGGAGAACAGCTCAGCCCGTGCAGAGCCGGAGAACATTTGTTTTAAGATCTATTATTATTGTTTTATTTATGTTCACACTTTCATATTTATCAGCAACCATTGTTAGCAGTACTTTACAGTAAGGGAAATTTTAAAAAGGCCACCTTAGTACCCTCGGGCATTGTGCTGGCAGATACAGTAGTTACATTTAAGAAAATATTGGAATTGTTAATATTATTGAAAACTGGGAGAGATTTGATTGCACTTTATTCAAGTCAGGAAAGATTTACATTTAATTTCTGAGACATAATTACTGTACCATACTGTACTTGATTTTACAACCTATAGCTGTGCCTCTGTATCAGTATAAATATAATGTAGGTGTTTCCACCAGGTAGAATTTAATGGAGTCTGACTTGATGGACTTATCAAGTTACTAAGCTATCAAACCATTATGAAACTATACCACTGGGTTACTAGGTTGTCATATAAGAATATTATTATGTAACCCTATTACCATGTAATTCTAACAATAACATTGTGAAACAATGTACCATTTTATTATTTTGACATGCTACAGTACGTTACTATATTTCGATGCCATATTATATGTTACTATGTTACTATGACTATTTCAGTTTGTTGCTGTGCAGTATGTTACTATGCCACTATTGCACTATTACTATGTTATTGTAGTATAATGCTATTTGGCTATTAGTACTACAATGTTACCTTATATTTATACTACTTTATTGCTATTTGTAGGCGATGCATGCAGAGCTGCAGACAGAAGCCTAGTTATGGGGGAAATAATACAGGCTTTTCCTCAGACAGGGTGCAGCAATAGACAGGTCAGCAGTATAAAGGATAGGGTTTTCCTAGGCCAACGTTCAGGTCACCCAGCATATGAATGTCTATATACTTCTGTAAACGCCTTTATAGATAGCTGGTGTCCCTGAGCATTAAGGACACGGGGATATGGCCTGCATGCCCTGGGGTCCGGGAAACGCACAGGTGGTCGGTACACAGACCAGGGAGACGCAGAGAAACACTTCCCTTTCCTGCCTTTCATACCACCTTTTAGACTCAGCTAGGATCATTAGTATCCACCTTCCTGCAGACAGTGATTAACCATTACCTAGCTGACACCCAATAGATCTAGCTGTCGTAAACAGGCATATTACACTATGACACGATGCTACTTTATTACTATGCCACTGTTATTACCTTCTCATATTACTTTGTTATAATAATACTGTTAGAATATTGCTCTCTTACCATATTACAAGTTAAAAAGGTTTCAACACTGTTATAATCTTTTAATGTCCCAAAATGTATTACATGTACTGCACACATGAAGAAGAGACCTGCGAGATTTCAAATGATCTGTATAACTTAATCTGAGAGCTCTGTGTTATATAGACATTTAAATAAATATTCACCTTTCACCGCTGAGAGGGGTTAAAAATAATTGTCTTTCCGGACTATTTATTAAACTACCATAAGGGCATTAACATACAGTAGCTGCATTTCAACAGATGTGTGTCTCACTAATCATTAAACCTTTATTGCATTTCCAAAAAATGCAAAAACGACAGGGTTTTTTTTTACACAATTTAGTTCCGGCTGTGCAATGCTATACAAATTCTACATGCAAGTGATGGAAACTCCCAAAATTACATGTTTGCTCACTATCCATTTACAGTGGATGAGAGTTTGCAGGTGGACGGAAAGTCACAGCCAGAAGTCTCATGTCTCCCAGGTATGCGATACACTAAGTAAATTAATTTACCTGCCATGGCATGAGGCAAAGGTACCTGCAAACACACCTGACACACTTCAGGTATTTTCGTCTTTGTCTATCTCTCTCTTGCTCTCTGTAATTCTCTCCCCTTTAGCTCTGTCCTCCATACCTGCCAGTGGCAGAAGGCAGCGTGACCTGCAGCCGGAGTAACAGCACTTTCTCTTCCCTTGGCAGTCCCCGTCCCTCTCACATTCTGAAGCTATTTTCACCAGTTCACATCTGGGCTCATACACGTCTTGGGGACACGTGCCAGGCTTTTCTCTCACTTCGAGAAGATCAGGCTCTGAAAAGTGACACATAAGACAATCAGTTGAGATTAATGAGTTAGTTAATAAACAGAAAAGTGACCTGGACTTTTCTTAACATTGTCACAAAGCTCTTTAAATATCAGGGAGAGAAATAATTAGGATAAATATATAGGAATAGCAGAGGAGGAAAGGCGTCACGCTATTCTGCAATGACTTGGTGGGAGAAACATTTAAGTGATACAGACATAATGTATGCAGTAAGAAGTTACTAAAAGTGTAATTGGCGCAAATGAGTCACTAAACCAAATTAAACAAATGACATTTTGATCTGGTGCTGAGACATCTGTTTCCACTCTTGTCTGTATGGGCTGTAAAATTAATGTGTTTGAGTTTTCACTGTAAACGAATTCAGGATCTATTTAGTAACAAAATACTGTATTTGTCCGGTATCCAAACTGTGTATATATCTAAGGAAATATTAATCCAAGACCAATCTGATTTACATTTTGGAATATATATTTATGGATTAATCAAATCATTTATCTGGAATAAGAGGTTATCTTTTATTTATTTATTTATTTATAAAATATTTTACCAGGAAGTAATACATTGAGAGTTACCTCTCGTTTTCAAGTATGTCCTGGGCACAGAGAAAAACAAATACTACATGGTTACAAATACAGTTACATAAATGAACAGGGTATACATTATACAAGACATTGCGTGCACAGTTAAAGAAAATATATATTATGGGCGTATGAAACAGTTACAGACCAGATTAAAATGTGAGACAGCCTTAGATTTGAAAGAACTTAAACTGTTGGTGGATGTGAGAGTCTCTGGTAGGTTGTTCCAGTTTTGGGGTGCACGGTAGGAGAAGGAGGAACGTCCGGATACTTTGTTGAGCCTTGGGACCATGAACAGTCTTTTGGAGTCTGATCTCAGGTGATAAGTGCTGCATGTGGTAGGGGTGAGGAGCTTGTTCAGATAGCTGGGTAGCTTGCCCATGAAGAATTTAAAGGCAAGACAGGAAAGGTGAACTTTGCGCCTAGACTCTAGTGATGACCAATCTAGTTCTTTGAGCATATCGCAGTGATGTGTGTTGTAGTTGCATTGGAGAACAAAACGACAAATTGAATTGTAGAGGGTGTCAAGTTTGCTAAGGTGGGTTTGAGGTGCCGAGCCATATACTATGTCTCCATAGTCAATAATTGGCATTAGCATCTGCTGTGCGATACGCTTTCTGACCAGGAGACTTAGGGAGGATTTGTTCTTGTAAAGTGCCCCTAGTTTGGCATACTGTAGGTCTTGGTTGTCAGGATATCAATGTGCATCCCGAATGTTAAGTGGGAGTCAAACCATAAGCCCAGGTATTTAAAACTAGTGACAGGGGTTAGGGTGGTGTTAGCATTGGTTCAAATCAGGAGCTCAGTCACTGGAAGCTTTAAAAATTTAGTCTTGGTCCCGTATACCATTGTTACAGTCTTGTCAGTGTTTAAAACAGTTTGTTTTGGGAAATCCAGTTTTCGAGTCTCAAAAATTCAGACTGAAGTATGTGTTGAAGGTTAGAGAGGCTATGGCTGTGTGCATATAGGATTGTGTCGTCTGCATACATGTGTATTGAGGTTTCCTAACAAGCTGTGGGAAGCTCATTAATGAACACTGAGAAGAGTAGGGGCCCCAGAACAGAGCCTTGCGGGACACCACATGTGATGTCCAGGGGGTTGGAGTTAGAGCCTGAGATGTACACATGTTGGGATCTTCCTGATAGGTAGGACTGAAACCAGTTTAAAGCAAGCTTCCCTATTCCAGAGCTCTGGAGTTTGTTGAGCAGGATAGCATGATCAACTGTGTCAAAAGCCTTTGCAAAATCTAGGAATACTGCACCAGTGAGTAGACCCCGTTCCATTCCACACAGGATTTCATTGCAAACTTTTAGCAGGGTAGTTACGGTGGAGTGTTTGGGACAAAACCCAGATTGGAATTGGCTAGGGAAATTTGTCTTGGTATAGAAATTGCTTAATTGAGAGTGGGCACATTTTTCCATGACTTTGGATAGAATTGGGAGAAGTGAGATTGGCCTGTAGTTTGAGACAGTGTTTTTGTCCCCACTTTTGAAGATTGGGACAACTCTGGCAGTTTTCCAGGTCTTAGGGATATGACCTGCAGACAGGATAGAGTTGACTATGGACGCAATTGGTTTGGCAATGGCTGGGGCACCAAGTCGTAGGAACCTAGATTGTAGTAAGTCGGGTCCACATTGGCTGCTTAGTTTTAGTTTGAGGAGCGCTTGTATAATCTCCTCTTCAGATACTGGGCCAAATTGAAAATTGTGGGCAGTGTTGGGAGGGGGTGGGACTATAGGGGTACTCCCAGGATGAGATTCAGGTTTGTGGTTTGGGCTGCGTTTTGCTAATAAGTTAGTGGCGCACCCCACAAAGTAATCATTGAATGCATTTGCAATGGCAGTGGGGTCTGTCAGAGTAATATCCCCCTTAGTGATATTACTTGGTTGTTGATGGTTAGGAGGCTGGAATATGTTGTTGATAACCTTCAAGAAGTTAGCTGGGTTTGTTGTATTTTGGTAGAGATTGTCAGAGTAATATTGTGCTTTTGCATGCCTTGTTTGCCTTGTGCACATGTTCCGCGTGCATCTGTAGTGATTGAGATCCTTGGTAGTGCCAGTTACTTTGTAGCTTTTCCACAAGGTATCCCTGAGCTGGTAGAGTGCAATAAGGTCAGTTGTAACCCATGGAAGGTGGGCCCCCCGTACCCTTATTTTGCGTAGTGGAGCATGGGTATCGCAGAGTTTTAAGAACTCTGATTGGAAATAGTCAAGCGCAGAATCAGGGTCGGGATTTAAATCGATTCTGTGCCATGGGCAGTTGGTAAGGTCATCCAGAAACTGTTGTGGGTTAAAGTTTTTAAATGTTCTAGTGAGGAGAACTTTAGGGCTTGATTTGGGAGTTTTAATTTTCTTTACACAGTACACTATTGCATGGTCACTGAAAATGTCAAGAAGGATGCCAGAGGATTGGATTCTGCTGGGGTTTGAGGAGAGAATCCAGTCTAGCAAGGAATGGTTTATCCGTGTGGGTTGGGAAATGAGTTGCGATAGGTTAAGTGACTTGAGTTTTATCTGGATTTTGTGGTTTTTAGGGTCAAGCCAATTGAAGTTGAAATCTCCAAGAACTAGCAGCTCACTCTTCTCATTCAGAGAGGAAATGGAGCCAAGAAATTATGTGATATCAGTCAGGGATTGTAGAGGGGCTTTAGGGGGGCGGTGGATGCCAGCAAGCAAGATGGGCTTAGAAAAGGGGAGGCAGATTTTGCCAACTAGAATTTCAAAAGAGGATGGGCTTGGTGGGCAATTTAATAGTGTAAATTGTATGGTGTCTGCAATATAAAATAACACCCCTCCTCCTCTCTTTGACCTATCTCTCCTAAAAATGGAGTATCCCTGAATGGCGATATTTGCATCAGGGGTTTTAGGGGATAGCCATGTTTCTGTAAGAATGATGGCTTTGGGTTTATGCATAAGGCACCATGCCCTTAGTTCGTCCAGTTTGGGCAGCAGGCTCCGGATATTTATATGGGCGACAGATAGCCCTTTTTGAATTTAAAGGTGGAATTCTCAGGGGCATGGCACAGAGCTGAAATGGGAGGACCTGGGTTAGGTTCAATATCACCTGCTAAAGAGAGTAACAGTACAAGTAGGAATTTGGGTCGTTTGTAGGTTGTAAATTTGTGGTGTTTGCTATTAGAGTGAGCAGTGGTTGGTGTGGTGCTTTTTAGAGTTCTCCACCAACATTCAGTAGATAGTGCAAGGCTGTTGAGTAGTCCAGGGTGTATGGTGATGTTGGGTGTGGGCTAGGATGGAGGAGTTTGTAGTGTATAGAGGGAGTAACATCTCCATGAGGCCAGGAGAAAGAAAAAAGTTTCTATACATAGCAGGTTCATTATGCCAGAGGTAGGCAGTGCTGCAAGGAGCTGCTGTGAACAAAGTGAGTGTGTGCAGACTAAACATCAGGGGTGTGCCTGTTCCTTGTCAAATGTTATGGTGCATTGCAATGCTAGAGTCAATTCAGGGTTTCAGTGTATTTTGCACTCAGTTTTGGGAGAGGTTGCAGTGAAATAAGTTGTAAAGGGGTGGGGGGTTGAAATATGCAGGTTAGGAAGTTTGGGATCATAGTGTGATCTGAATAGCTTACCGTTTGTTCATGATACAACCAGACAGGTTTATATATTTAATACCTAGAACAGGTTTTTTTTAATTTTACTTACCTATGCGACCAATTCCTTTTTTTTAAACAACATTAAATGTTATCTTTTAAATTACAAGTCATAAATCATTGATACTGTGGTGCACCAAATAGGGAGTGTTGTTTATAGTGCTTCCTCGTACTAATTGTTTCTCATTCTGCCTCCTCTCCCTGTTTTCATGATCCTCCTAACCCTCTTTCAATAGTTTGATTTCAAAGTTTAGTTTGAGGATTTTGTTTCTTAATTGGTGCTCGCTTGCATCTGGAGGGCTTCCTCCATCTTTGTCTCTAGGTCTGTAGTCCTTCGGTTTAGGGTTGTAATCTCTCCTTTGAGTTCCTTGACCGCTGATCGGAGATCTGACTGGAACGATTGCATCATCTTGCCGAATAGTTCCTCAAGGTACGTTCTAGTCACATCGCCTCTGTTTTCCTCCTCCGCCGCCCGCTCTCCCCGCGCACGTGCTTCACTCCCGGCCTGCTCCCCTCACTCCTGGTAGTCTGCACCCTGGGAGCCTCCAAAGAAGTGCAAAACTTCTTGGACCACGGCGTTCTAAACTTTACCGACGTCCTGACTCAGTTCTGCAACTGTGGGTAGTTTTTGAGACTAATCCTATCTTGGAAATGTATTTTCTATGGGTTATTCTCAGGAGGGTCCATGGGGCTCCCTCTCTAGGCTTCAATTCCCCATGATGTCACCAGAAGTCTAAACATATTGTGATGCCCACACCACGTTCCAGTCTCTTTTGTCCCAAGTTAAGGCTGGAAACACTGTATCTTCTAAGCAGGGTTAGGGTTATTGCCCAGTGCGATTGGGACATATATTTATATTTTTATTTTCTATTACGAGTATTGCCATTATTATTAAGATTTTTGAGTCCTTATCTTTATATTATGTGGGTGCATGTGCTTATTTAAGCCAATGTACCAATTCCTATTACGCTGTTGATATTAAAGCTGATACTCCACTTTCCAACAGCTAGGCTCCACCCCAAGTAGGAGGCTCTCTCCATTTGGTATAATATAAAAGGTAACACTGACCAGACTCCACTATCCCCTGACGAAGTGACCACGTGTCACGAAACGCGTAGGGAGGAGGAGTCTAGTCACTTGAGCCAACCCAGCCACCGTAGCCTCTGCAAGGAGAGTTCCCGGCAGCGGTGACGTCACACGCTCAGTACCACCAGCGTGTCTGCGTGCAGGGAATCTCTGTATCTTGCGGGCAGGATTTGCAAGCTGCGGACGGCAATTTGAGCAATACAATTCGGTATTGCACCATGTGAGTGTATTTTAATGTGTTTTTTAGTGTATTAGCTAATTAAAGTGTTTCAAACTACACCATATTGTGCCCATTCCTTCCCTCGGTGGGGGTTTCGCAACGGAGCCACCCCCGACGCCATTGTGGATTGAGGTCTCCTCCAGAAAGCTGCCTGCACGTGGGGTCGTGAGAGGAGCTGAAAGAAGAGGAACAAGCACAGATTCTCTCCACTGACTACATTGGCGTTCATCATGTGAGTAGGAATCATCACTGTCTTAGATAGGGATCTGATTGCTAGAAAACGCTGCGCAATCAGGTGTGCTTCTCATCTGTATTTCAGACGTGCATCCGTCCATTCCTAGGACACATCCCATCTGGAACATTTTCAACAGAGCCCAGTTACCATCTTTAATATCAGAGACTATCTGAAGATCACGGTATCTTGGACTTTAGCGCTGGGGACTTTAATATTGTTTGTGCACATCTTCTAAGCAGGGGTTAATTTACAGGGATTAAATAAACAACGGGCCCACCGTCCCTTTCAGAAAAACCAAACAATAAAATCAAATCCAATTCCATTAGGAAAGCTAACTACACATTCAGCTCCAACTCTTACTAACCCAGGTGGATAGCTAAGCTCATTCCACCCCAAACAGATATGATTATTGCTGAGCATAGAACGTCTCTGTATACAGCATATAAAAGGGTTGGATTATTTGTAAATCCAGGTGTTGGTGCAGACGACCCTGCATTAGCACATCTCTCTCTCAGCAGTGTCTCTCACTCTTTACAAGCTTCTTTTTAACTAGCTTCCATTAGCTGGGGAGCTCCTCTGTCTCCCCCCCTTCTCTGGGGAAAACAGTCTCACTGTGCCTTGCAGCTTCCATCCTTTTAAAGCACTTCCTGACAATTCAGAGCATGCTAATTAGCTTTATTAACTAGCAGCTGTACAGCCATTTCCAGGAGGATTAACTCTATGAGAGCTGCAAAGTCCCACAACTGCCCCATTCTGCCCCTAGAGGACAGTGATGGCACCACAATATCTATTTTCAACAAAAAACTGTGTTGTAGGTTGTGACACATTTTAAGGGACCAACATTCGTTCTGCATAGATAAAATGTTATTGTACAGAGAAGAGATCCGCAAAACTGTACAACGCGTCTTCTCAAAATTGTAAGCGTTTTTTTTCCGTAAATTGAATTCCCTGGGAAACATTTCACCGAGCTTCAAAGGGATAATAATGTTGACATTTCATAAGCTTGTAGACAACAGAACTTTCCAAACCTCACAGGTCTCTTCTTCAAGAGTACTGAAGAAAACTCTGAGGTTTCAAAGCAATTAAATCTATGAAGAACTCTCATGTCGGTCCTTTATATTTTACAATTTGCAACTAATGTATATTTCTCACGGCCCAGAACAGCCACTGAAACTGGGAATTACTGTGAATTTTATAAGTAGAAAACAGCAGTGGTACTGGTCACCATTCTGTACTATCACACTGCCAGAAATGCTCAACTCCAGTGCTGGTAACTTCGATTCAAGCCAAATCGGGCATAATATCCAATGTTGGGCTTTGATGAATTCTGGCTAATGGATCTCACCAAAAGCTCAGAACCATTAAATTAATTAAATTAGTCGAAAATACGTACGTTCTGGGCACACTTCTTTAGATGGAAAATGTATCATTTATTCTTTCCTTTCTCCCTATGGATTAATGTTCTTTCCTTCCAATGTATAATAATGGTAGATACCCGTTTCTGGTAACAAGGTAATACCCAGTTACTTGTTCCCTTAGTATTTATAGTGGAAAAAAGCCTGGGCGCTACCTCAATGTGAAATGTGGATAAAATATAGATCTATTACAACCTTTTGGAGTTAATTTCCCCTTAGCTTCGTGGTGCCCTCCTGTGACTCTGACACCAACAGGACCTACCCAGGACCCGTGATAGTAACTGGAACACAGAAAAGAAAGGGGGAGCACAGGTTGAGGGTAATTAAAGATATTAGTGATCTCTGCCAGGTGTCCAATGGGGTATAACAATACTCAAATGGATCTCCTGCCTTGGGTATTGTAAGGGGGTGGTGATATGAAATAGTGTAAAAAATGTCACTTACACGGCCTTGTGCTAGTGCATCAAGGTATCTTTTGTTCCTCCTTCCTTCCGGTGTGGATCTCCTTCTGTTCTTCTTGCGGTCGTCCCTCTTTGGTTTAAGGGGTATCCTCCTTGTTCTTACTTTGGTCTCTTCTTGCTCTGGGTCGAGGTGGTCATCAGTAGTAGGGAGGCATACATTATGTCAAACTTTTTTGACAGGTACCACGCCCCCTTCCCCCCCAAGCCACGCCCCCTTTTGGCCTTAAACCCGCCCTATGTCCCGCCCCATCCGTATCCGGCCCCGCCCCCTGCGCAGGTTTTTAGGTTGCCGCCCCCAGCGCCAAAAAAACGCGGTTGACGCCCCTACGCCAAAAAAAACCGCAGTTGACGCCCCCTAAGCCAAAAAACCGCGGTTGAAATCCCCCTGACTCCATTTTTTATTATGATGTGCATTTTTTATTCTTTTTTGTGATTGGTGCGTAATGTTGACGTAGATTGGAGGGGGCGTATACATACGCGGGGCATGTCCGGGCATGTTTATAGGCGTTTGGGGCATGCCCGAGCATGTTTTTTTCATACTGGGGCATGTCTGGACATGTTTATTCTGAAATAACGCAGTGCGCATGTCAGAAAAGTTCAAATGACGTTGAAAAGAGGGCGTAGCATTTTTTTAAAATTCAGACAGAATACGACTTTAAGAGGCTAAACCCCTCAAGGGTCTGGGTGGCCGAGTGGTTTAAGGCGTTGGACTCAAGATCCAATGGACGTATGTCCGTGTGGGTTCGAATCCCACCCCTGACATAATATTTTTATATATTTTTTATTTGTATAGAGACGGTACAGGGATTAGCCGCAACAGGGGCTACATAAAAAGAAAGTACAAGTGTATAAGAGTCAAAAATATTTTTTATTTTTAAAAGCTACAACAGTTTCAAGCAGGAAATAATTACAAGATGTATTTACAAGTAAAAAAGTAAAACGGCTGTTAAGGCCTTAATAGACTAAAATCATCTAGAGGCGTTGAGTTAGTACGATACATAGTATAGAGGGACAGCAATACAATGTCTTATTTTACAGAGGGAAAAAAAAAAATTAAACAGCTTATTTACAGTTTCAACCAGTGAGCCGACGGCAATAATAGACTACCCCTCCTCTTGTTTAGTAAATACCCCGGCGGGGATGTTAAGCCAGGGGCACTTAAAGAACTGTAACGCAAATCAGAGGTTCTTTTCTGAGGGGGTAAAAGGGATGATGAAGGAGGGGGCGTTGTATCGGGGGCCAGTATTTTTAAGCGATCCAGGCTTTCTCTATTTGTTGCATTACCCACAACCGATGAGGGGATATTCAGTTCAGCCATCGCAGACAGAAAAGGGCTCCAACCCTGTGGTATTTTACGTTTTGTAACAGTGTGACTTTGTGTAACACCACGTACCAAATCCAGTAAATTAGAGCCAGGTATAACCTGTTTTTTATAAATAAACTCCCCTTTGTCATTCCAGCTTGTAATATGTTTAGCCTGAAACATTTTACTGAGCAATAACTCTGCATTTTTCTTGAAGCGGACATTCACATTAGTAACAACCTCACGAATCAAATTGTCAGGCGTATCTGATGATGCAATATCCTGGAAATGTAAAGGGTGAGAGGCTGTTTCATCAGTAGGCATTAAAAGGGTTATGCGGTTCTTCTCCCCTTCGCTCTGTTTAGCATGCACCAAGTATTTCTGCAGTACAGTAGTGTATCTTTTTATCTTTTCATCCTCTGATAAATTATTGCTATTTAAGATCGCATTAATTTCTGTGTCTAGGCGCTGCATGGCAACTTCACGTATGTCGCCCACTCGTTGTGGGGGGCGCTGTAAACGATCCATATCTTGTTTGGGGACCAGGTACATTTTCTCAGCATATTCCATTAGCGGTTAGTGAGAAGGCCAGTCAGCAGCGGTATAGCAAAACCCAAAAGAGAGCCAATAAAGCCGCCGGACTGCTTCACCAGGCGTTTCTTTTTTACAATTGTAAATTTTTTATCGCTCAGCTTTTTTATAATTTTACGCCACTTTTTAAGTATGCCAATTTGCCGCTTTGATAAAGGTATTTTACCTTTTAGAGCATTGAGGGCTATCTCGCATATGGCGGTGACTAAATCATTAGACGCTGAACACAGAATAACTTTTCTTTGCTTTGGTGAAGCCCTTATTAATGCTTTTAAAGTATGCCAATTGCGGCGTAGTCGGTTAGACATGTTTACAACGGCGGAGCGACTACAAGTAATGACAATTTACAGATAGTTATCTCTTTTTAGAACAGTTTTTTTTTTTTAAAACATAAACTGTGGGGTTGTCAGGCGGAAAGATACCGGTTCTTAAGCGGTACTCATCAGGGGTCGTGGCTCTTAAATCTACTAACAAAAAACCATAGGGGACCCGTGTGGCATCTTCAAAAGCCTCTAAAAAGAAGTGTGATTTACCAGGGTACATTTGACGAGCTAAGGTGTTAATTTGTAATTTATCCCTTGGATTTTTAAAAAGAACCATATATTTAGTGTTTAAATTTATGGTTCTGCTTTTTTTACCCTGGCAAAAAACATTTTGTACGAGGTACATGATACTGAGGTTTCTGTGATGCACATACTTGGTGAATGCTTTTCAATTTCAGAGCTCTCACTGGCGGCTTCCATCAAGTCATCAACGATTGTCAAATTCACTTTACCAGGGGGAAAAAGAGCATCGTCATTAAATGTAGCGGGTATACCCTCAATAAATCTAATGTGGGGCATAGTGCTTAACAGTTCATCATAAAGATTTTGCCAGCAAGCATAAAACCATACGATATTATCAGGCCGGTGTGACACGTGAGTGCTAGAATGTTGCAAAATCTGTTTAACAAAATAGCTTTTCCCTGAATTTGACGGTCCGGCTAAAATACACGAGAAAGGATGTTGAAGCCTGATATCCATTACAGATTTATAATTAGTAACCAAAGGGTAGGGTTGTGAAGTCGTTGGTCAGCTGTCGTTTCGTGTACACACACTTTTGTGTTTTCTGTAGAGGACGCGTCTTAATCTGCCAGTAACGTTTATTTCGGACAATCCCCGCCTGTTGTACCACAATCTTTTCCTGATCTTCAGGATCAGAGTGTAAGCAGTAGTCCAGGACAATATCTTTTAAAGTGTCAAAGTTAATCAATTCAGCGTTTGCAGCGTTCAGTGTTATACCTTTAACTTTTAGACACGTTTTACCAGTAGAAAGCTTGTAACCGTAAGTCTTGGGACCGGCGGAAACAAATTCTGTAATGTGTGTACCATTCGGTAGTTCACTAGTCAGCTCCCCTAAGTAGTCACCCAGAGGCGGATTCCAGTCACCTGTTTTGCTAACAAAAATGACAGAGTCAGTGTCATGGTAGAGACACCGCTCTTGTAGCTTGTCCAAAACATTGTACAGTTCAAGACGGGCATAGGCCGTCGTAAAACAGGCAATAAAATATTGACATTACGACCTACAGTGTAGCCCTCCTTTGTATACTTCCAGCTAACCATGGCCGTGTCATCATCTAGGAAGTCTAAAGATGACACATCGTATTGCGTTGAAAAGGCGTAACCAAAAAGTTCATCAGGGCTTGTTACAATGCTTGTATTTTGTAAATTAGTCTTTTGACCGAATTTACCCCACAAAGAATTTAGAAACAGTTTAGAAATTTGTCTTTTTGCCGGGTTAATGTCTATTTTATCAGCGCGTAAACGTATACCCTCTTTGGAAAAATAATCGCTGATGTATTTTTGTTTTTTGACCTCGTCTGTACACCAGCTGGGGTATCCAGATGCCTCCTGTTTGTCCCTGAGGTGCACCTTAATGTATTTAGCAAACAATTTTTTTGTACAACATTCAAAGTGCCAAATTTCAAAAAATTTACACAGCCGGTACCCTTTCTTCAACGCTGCCTGAATTTCAACGGTACACCACGTACCGGTCAATGAGCGCTCCTCATCCGTATGACAGCAAGGCGTCGTCTGGTTGGTGACGGCGCATGTGCTGCATAGTGGAAACATGAGCTTGCCATTCATTTTAACAGGAAGGATGGGGAAAAATAAGCCTCTAGGCGGATAGACTTTTACTTTAGCAACCCCAAAGTACTGTCAAAAGAGAGAAAATTCTCATAGATGATCTTAGGGTGACCGGTGGGGTACATTTTGGTTTTGTTGATAAAAGGATACAAGCTGGTAAAATCATAGTAATGTATACTCTCACCAGGCGCCGCTTTGTGGTACAGCTTAATAGCGTTTGTGCGGCCGCCGTAAAGTGCATCACGGGGGTTCATGGGCTGTGGAAAATCACTTTTAAGTAGAAACGCCTTTAGATCCGTATCGGTCTCTAACATGTGTTTCCACTCGTGCTCCCACAGCTCACGCACCACATAGCCACATTTGGTTTTTAGAAAATGTGTTTTGATGGCTGTTTTGTGGTACAATTGACCATATGTGAGAGATGTAACAGTGTTTGTATCTTTTTCATTGTAACACATGGGACAGCCGTGGTAAAAGCAGCCGTTGAATTCAAAGGCTGTTTGAACACCATTAATCACCGCATAACCATCCAGAAAATAGTTACCCACCATCTTTTCACCGCCCCTTAAAGCATGTTGTATGACTATATTCTCCTTGTAGGCCACATACAGTAGCCACTGTTTGGCGGGCGTAGAGAAGCGTTTTTTTGTGGTGTTGTAATTGTCAGGGGGCACAATGGCGATGGTGTTACTTGGTAAAAATTTGAGCCGAAACATAGCCATGCACACAGAGGCGAGGGTTGTCAGCTGAAAGGGGTCCACATTATAGACATCGTCCTCACCAATCTGAGACTCACGGTCGCTCATTACCGTATGCTCTGTCATTTCTATGACACTGTTTCTAAAGCAGATACAGGCTTTCTTCAAAATTTTTACATCCTCAATGCAATAGCTTTTAAGCTCAGCCTGAAAGTTGAAATCACAATGTTTGTTCGCTTCATACCATGTCATGAACCCCGTTTTCTCGTCGGCCATCATGTACTGGGGGCCGTAATGCTCTATAGAGGGCATAGAACCGCTGTAATTTTGATTCTGTACAGTGTTAAAAAAGTGTGGGAAATATCCTTTACTGCCTGTAAACCCAGGGCCTGTGGCAACTTACTGAGCTTCATGGGGAGGAAATTTAAAGAGTCGATAAATCTGATATTCAGATCAGGTATTGTTACACATAATAATTTACCGCCTTGTGCTAGTAATTCTATTTTTATCTTCTCTTTAAGCAGCTGTTGCACCACAAAATAGGAATCGTAACGGCCGGCATTATGTGCGATGAAAGTGTACTCCCTAAAGGGCCTGTCTATGAATTTTGTTACAAAATCAGCCAAACACTCTGGACCCTGGAACTCCCAACCCACAGTGCCGTCTAAAGACTGGGCACAACCTTTTTCTTCATCATCCCTTAAAGGCATGGCGTAGACATAATTTGGTATGTGTACGCCCGTCTCCTGCATGCACTCAAAGTCATAAAAAATGTAGTTGTCAGTGAGGACCGGTGGTTTGTATGGGCGCATGTAGCACAGGTGATTGTCAAAACTGGCGATGTAAGCATAACAGACTCTACACTGCAAACCTCTGCATTCCTCATGATCGTCATCTGTGTAGCGACCGCAACGGTCGCAGTATTTCTTGCGTTTACAATCTATTTTAGCAGCCTGGGCTAGTTTCTTGTGTTCACTCAAACAATCCTGTGAACGACAAAATGCCCGACACATAGGACACCTAGGCATGTCTGCTATGACCTCAACACAATTCCGTCTCTGGCACGATCGGCAAAAATAGCGGCATGAATGGTTATTTTTGTGAGCGAATGGAGTATGACAAAAATCGCAAAAGTAATTGGCACCGATGAAAGCGTTTATTTTTTTTACGCCAAAGTAATGTGTGTCTTCATGGTATATAAATAAAACCCTCTCTTTGCAGGGCTCACTTGTATTAAAAAACTGCCATTCTCCCCGATTGTGGTAGAACACTTTAATGGTTACATTCAAGTGCTTTTCAAAGTCGGGTATGTCGCTAAAACTGACTAGACGATCATCAGGAATACCCAGGGTGCGATGTATCAAACGTGCTTTCTCCAGTAACACCGCGTCAGCCGTATCTCTCTTTTCTAACAGGGCACAAAGACTGGCTGCTAGACACAAGTTATGGCTGTCGTTATTTAAGTCAAAGAGTAATTGTCTTTTTTTGTTTACGATGCGACTGTAAGGCGTTGAATTAATGCGTCTACGGTGCAACACACCACCAACTCTGTTCTTAACAGTTATGACCAATAGTCTTAAAGTACCGTCACCAAGAACCTCCGCGTTGCTTTGTAACATGTTTGCCACATGTTCCAAAAACGTCTCAGCGCTTAAGGCGTCCTTAGAGCGTTTAATAGAGTATAAAGCTCTATTTAACGTGTCACCGTCTAGACGTAATTGCACCATGTCATGGGGTCCTATGTCGGGCAGTAGTCTATTCAATGTACACTGTATAGCATCATGTACCGCCTGTAATGCCACTGAAAAGGATGTTATACGATCAAGATTTACAAATTGAAAATGTTCAAAATGTTCCACAGCATTAAAATTTTGTCGTACTCTTTGGTACTGCGCTACACGTTCCAAAAATACAGACTGATCCACCGCATCATTAGGGGGCTGTATTATCAGTGGTATTTGGTCATGAATTGGTTAGTAATTGGACGACAAAGTATCTTGCAACTGTGCGTTCTGAAACGTTATACGTTTCACGTTCGTATTTAAAAACTGTAAAATTTCTTTAGGAAAGAGTTCACTTTTTGGTGATAATCCGTATGAGTCGAAAAAATGTCCAGAACCATCTGTATAAAAAAAAATCGCCAACCAGTGCTCACCAGGACCGTTATGAGGATGTGTATTTATGATGAAACCTGCGGGTGCATTTGTCAGCACACGACGAGGTAATAAATCGCAGGGGTAAACTCCTTGAAACAATCCACGGGTGAATCGATCGGCGCTTAAAAACTGTGTTATTTGCACGGTATTCATTCTTTTTTTTTTATTCAGAGAAAGTCATATAACACTTCTCTTCTGTGATTTATCTCAATAACGTTATCAAAAACGCCGTACACAATAATATTAACGGTTCTATCCAGAGCCCTTGAAAAGCGTATTTCAGCCCTCAGGTTTCCATTGCGAATTAGTGAGAAGTGACCACCGCGTTCCTGATCGGGTGACAAATCAAACGCAAATAGCGTGTACCCCTCAACATACTCTTCACGATTAATGAGAAATCCAGCGTCTGCATTTTGTTTACCGGCAATTTGTACCAGGGCCATGTATTCTCTAATAGAATTAGCATTCTCAAAGTCTGGTTGAAACGGTTTTGTCGGTATTTGTTCGCTGTCTAAATACAGCGCTGCAAAATTCACATGGTTGTGTTTGAAACAAAGGGGTTTTTTATCGTAAGCACCAGAAAAAGCGTCATTATCAACGAATCCTATAATGACCAGTTTGGGTAATTGCCCCAAAAACAGGTTTTCTAGATTGCATACGCGACTTCCGACCGCAATGCTATAAATTTTCATCCCCACACGGTCGATAGTGTATTTTGCGTTGCCGCTTAAAAGCCCCTGCGCATGACCTATGCGCACTGCCGGCGCAATTTGCACCCTTTTGACAAACAGCGACGCGTTTAGAATTTGAATCTTAAACGGCTCAGCCTCAGCAGACATTAAACAAAATGTATCTTTATTTCTAGTGAGTTTAATTTTTAAGTCCAGACCGTTCAGTATAAGTCTCTCTTGAAAAAATATATCGCTATGTAGATGTCCCAGTAATTCTACGGCTTTACCACGCTCTGTCATTTGGGAACGCTTTGTAAAACCCTGGTTATCACCACCCACTGTGCGGGTTTGGTGTTGCCCTGCTGTATCCTTGTAAAATAAACCGGTGGTAAACTGCGTGGATAATGCATCAGCGCTATAGTTCAGAATTGTTTCAATATACGCCCGATATGCGTACAGATTATTGGATTGCGATATGAGTCTGTCCCCCAAAGTTACATCTAACTGATTGAAAAGCGTTGCTATCGGATTATTGATTAGACTCACGCGTGCTCCATCAGCAATCGGTGTATTGTCCTGTTTGACGATTTTACACGTAATGTAAATCAAAGTATTATTGAGGTCGAAATAATGTTCCCCGTTGCCAGCGATATAAAACTCCAACGGTGCCGTTTCTGAAAGGGCGGCCAACGGTTGTATTTCCACATACAGACTTTTTTCTATGCTCGTCTGTGTAGGCTGTATTTCAAAGATGTCCAGTTCAGATTTAGCGCATTCTATGGAGTTGGTGTGAATAAACGCCATGCTGAAATAACTTTTTTTGTCTTGTCAAGCGAATCAACTGCGGGCTTTTAAGTACCGGTTTTCTCTTCTTTCTGTCTTTTGCGTCCGCTCTGTTTGTTTTGACACCGATTTGTGCAAGGCTGAAACGCTACGCGTTGTATGCGTTTGTCTTTAGAATTGCTTTACTTATGTACCTGTGTCCGGAGCATGTTGGCGTTGTACCGCCTATTTTATTCAACACTAAGGTTGAAAGCGATATTTCGCTCCGTCGTTTTCACATGCTGGTTTACAATGTCAATGCAGCCATCTTACAGGTAATGTAATTCAATGCGTTATTGAAGGCGCAATAGTCTTCCCCGCTTTCGGCGCTATAAAACTCCATAGGCGCGTTTTCTGAAAGGGCGGCCAACGGTTGTATTTCCATATGCAGACTTTTTTCTATGCTCGTCTGTGTAGGCTGTATTTCAAAGATATCCATTTCTGATTTAGCGCGTTCTATGGAGTTGGTGTGAATAAACGCCATGCTGAAATAACTTTTATTTATTTTTTTGTCTTGTCAAATGAATCAAAAGATGTCGTTTAAGTTCTGTCGCGAGGTTTTTTTCTTCTTTCTGACGTTGCGACTGCTCTTTTTGTTTTGATAACGGGTTGTGCTGGGTGGGAATGCAACGCTGCGCTTGCGTTTGCCTTTAGCACTGCTTCTACTGATGTACACGAGACCTGATCCGTCTTGTGCTGCACCACCCATTTTATTCGTCACAGCGGTTGAAACACGACCCACAACGTCTCTAGCGATATTTAGTGCTGCAGTTTTTACATGAGGTTTTACAATATCAAAGCCACGCCTGAATAAAGGCACCGCCCGTCTAAAGAGACTGCGGAAAACGCCTGCTAATCCACGGCCGTACATATAAGGGCTCCCATGAAAGCCCTGTAAGCCATTTCCCGCTTGTGCTCTATAGTACATACTGTAAACCTGTGGTTCTCCATAGTTTTTAACAGCCACCATGTTGCCGGCCCCTCAATACAGAGAGCTTTTGCGCGGCCGAAAGTGCAGTTTTACAATGGCCTTCCCGTACTTGAATGAGACGTTCTTATTTTGGTCGTTCTTTATCTCAATTGTAATGCAATCGATGTGATATTTACTGACGGGTATGTAATCAGGCTTTATGTAGCGCTGCGTAATGATATCATTATTATTGCCGGTGATTTCAACAGTCCGCAGTAGGGGGACAAAACTGTGACCTACGCGTTGATGCATAATGATGTCGGTATAAACAAATATTGTATAAAAGCCGTTTTTTATATCTGCACATATTTTATCACATTTTTCAATTTTATCGATATTATTAGAATCCATGCCTAGAATGTTCATCATACGCTCTGAGGCTGTAAAGCTATGTGAACCCGGAACAGATACTGTTCTTTCAAAGTCGTCATATTTCAATTTCACTTTACTGATGGCCATCGCCTCGTTAATAGACCTAACCAATTCATTAATATCACTATAATACCCCGCTTTTACCATGAAGTTTGATTTAATGGCGTTTAGCGTTGATACATGTAATGTGCTGTCTGGCGCAGCGTTCCGTAACGGCGGCCTTAGTTGTGTTACAGATACGTTACCGTCCACATTTTCAAATGTATTCCAAGTATGCGGATACTGTATTTCTGTTAAAGCAACCTCCCATTCACCTTTTAAAATAATGGGCTTGGCTAGTTTTGTCGTATAATTAGAAATGTCATTTTGGGGGAACGTTTCGTATGACGCATTACTAGGCAGCGTTACATAAAAGGCAATATCCTCCATGGTGACGTCTTTTTACAAACGAGTTAGTTGTGCTTTTTCTATCCAGCTGTTGAATTTTGTAGGGTATCCACACCATTTAACGTAGTAGACGATTTTACGCCTTACGCTTTTTTGTTTTAATATCTTCTCAATTCTGTAAACGCGATTTAAATTCTTTGGTATTTTTTGTATCTCTTCAGCGTAGAATGAGCCTTCTATGGCCTCACCAGCGCTATCTGTAATCTTATACAGAGGTTTTACGCCTTTCGTGCGTACATCAGCAATAATAAATATTTCGTCTGTAAAGCACTGTTCATAACCCTTTGTAAAAACTCCTTTATATTTTGATATCCGAACGTGGTCTCCAATTTTTAAAAGTGGCTTAAGTTTCTTAGAACACACATGTGACCTATAAATAGTATTCCAAACGGTGAGAGAATTCGCTTGTGTTACATCCTTTGGCGCACACTTAATGGTGCGATGTGGCGTGTGGTTATAGCTGTATATTAAGTCTGATAACACATCGCTGTACCTGTGCGTATTATGTGCTGTGAAAAAACGCCACATTTTCGTTTTTAATGTCCTATTAAAGCGCTCAATAATGGCTGCCTTAACGGCGTTGCCGGCGATGAACCTGTTAACGCCATATTTTTGGAGCAGTAAATTAACATTCTTATTCAAGAATTCTTTACCCCCGTCAGTTAGTAACTTTTGAGGCACCCGTCCCTCTAAAAAAATCTCCTGTAACGCATTAGCGACGCTTAACCCTTTTTTATTTTGCAACAATTTTGCCCAGGCGTATTTTGACAAAATATCGATAACCGTCAAAATATAACGATTTCCGTCATTACAATTGGCAAAATCAATCATTGATACGAGATCGGCTTGCCACTGCGAATCGATATTGGAAACTAAAATCATATTCCTTTTGAAATTTTTTCGCGCCGGTTTGTATAACGAATAGACATCTTGCTCTGAAAGATAATTTTTGACCGTTGCGTTTGAAATACCGTATTTTTGTGCTGCATTATTTAAACTCTGTATGCCGCCAAAGGAACCAGGCATTTTCGGCGTGTAATATATTTTTCGTAATTGCGCATCCGTTTTTTTTGAGCTTGTATGGCTATGCATTCTTTAATAGTGTTTCATAAATCAATATAATGCTTCTATGGTGTTTTCAGCCTCTGTTTAAAACTGTGCTGATAGCCTGTTGAAACTCACATAAGGCATCACAACGGATATACATCCTTTACTTCAAATGCTATCTCCCGCCGTTCAAAGCTCTTCCAAGTCTTTTGAAATGCCTTATTTACCGCTGTTAATGAGGCTGTTCCCACGACACCTCTGCTCTCAATTAACAACCATGGTGTTTGTCTAGCTTCTTGTCATTATGTCCCCACACCATCTGCTAATGAGGTTATTGCTTCAATTGCTATGAAACGCTTTTCAAAGCATTTGAAAGACTTTTGAAATGACTTACTTACTTTTTTACTTGTAAATACGAATTGTAATTGTTTCCGGCTTGAAACTGTTGTAGCTTTTAAAAATAAAATAATCAATTTTGATTATACACTTGTACTTTTTTTTAAAGACAATGTATTGCTGTCCCTCTATACTATGTATCGTACTAACTCAACGACTCTAGATGATTTTAGTCTATTAAGGCCTTAACAGCCGTTTTACTTTTTTACTTGTAAATACGTCTTGTAATTATTTCCTGGTTGAAAACTGTGTTATCTTTTAAAAATAAAATAAGCAATTTTTGACTCATACAATTGTGCTTTTTATTTATATGTAACCCCCGACTGTTGCGTCTAACCCTTGTACCGTCTCTATACAAATAAAAAATATATACAAATAAAAAAATATATAAAAATATTATGTCAGGGGTGGGATTCGAACCCACGCGGACATACGTCCATTGGATCTTAAGTCCAACGCCTTAAACCACTCGGCCACCCAGACCCTTGAGGGGTTTATCCTCTTAAAGCCGCATTCTGTCTGAATTTTAAAAAAATGCTACGCCCTCTTTTCAACGTCTTTTGAACTTTTCTGACATGCGCACTGCGTTATTTCAGAATAAACATGTCCAGACATGCCCCAGTATGAAAAAAACATGCTCGGGCATGCCCCAAACGCCTATAAACATGCCCGGACATGCCCCGCGTATGTATACGCCCCCTCCAATCTACGTCAACAGTACGCACCAATCACAAAAAAGAATAAAAAATGCACATCATAATAAAAAATGGAGTCAGGGGGATGTCAACCGCGGTTTTTTGGCTTAGGGGGCGTCAACTGCGTTTTTTTGGCGTAGGGGGCGTCAACCGCGGTTTTTTGGCGCTGGGGGCGGCAACCTAAAAAATATGCGCAGGGGGCGGGGCCGGATACGGATGGGGCGGGACCGGATACGGAAGGGGCGGGACATAGGGCGGGTTTAAGGCCAAAAGGGGCGTGGCTTGGGGGAAAAGGGGGCGTGGTACCTGTCAAAAAAAGTTTGACATACACTGGCGACACAGTTTATTACACTGCGGCCAGATCCGCAAGCCGGGAGATTTCCCGGCTTGCTAGTGGCCGCCCCTCGGCGTGCCGCGCGTCATAGACGCGCGGTCACACGTCTTCGGGAGCGTGCGCCCCCTGCACGCGCGTCCAGGGGCTCCCCGAGGGAGCCCTGGTGTCCCGCGATCGCGGGACAGCGGCAGGGGGTTCCGGGGGACCCGGCGGACCCGGCAGCGGTAGGGAGAGCGCCCCGATCGGAGGGCGCTCTTCCGCTGCTTCGGCGCGCGCCCGTCACTCTCGGGCGCGCGCCAGGCTACTGCTGCGGCACAGAACGGGCAAATGCTCGAATAAACTGTGCCGCAGCAGTAATGTATGCCTCCCTACTACTGTCATCAAAACACAGTAAAAACAAAAACAAAAAAAGGGGTAGCAGCCTGTCCTTAAGCCGTTGTTAGTGACTCGTTGTGTGTTGCTCTCTGCTTCTGTGTCCGGGTGCAGTCCTACAACTTCGCCGTCTAACTGCTTGAATGGCTTGAATGGTCCAAAAATCTTGTAAAGTCGAGCAAAGCATTTCACCCTTTGTTGGGCTTCCTCAGGCTCCGCAGATACCACTTAAACCAAAGAGGGACGACCGCAAGAAGAACAGAAGGAGATCCACATCGGAAGGAAGAAGGAGGAGCAAAAGATACCTTGATGCACTAGCACTTGCACAAGGCCGTGTAAGTTACATTTTTACACTATTTCATATCACCACCCCCTTACTATACCCTAGGCAGGAGATCCATTTGGGTATTGTTAGCAGGCTTGGCACGCCTCCTCCTCTAACGTCAGCCCAGAGGCGAGCCCCTGTTTCTATTGGCTGGTGGGGAGGAATTCCAATGCTGATTGGTCGCTCCCTCCATGCTGAACATAGCTCAGGGGAGGGTAAAGAGAAGCCCCAGTAAGAGAACCAGACAATTTTGTGGCTTGAGTCGATGAGCTAGGGCGGGTTTTTCAAAGTTGCTCTGTTCCAAATAGCAGAGAAACCGGCTTCGTTGTGAAGCTAGGAAAGTCTGCCCGGCAGAGACTGAGTCAGACGTGAGGGCCAAGTTCTAATTTTAGAATGTAGCAGTTGCTGTCAGGAGTTTCTGCTGAATCTCACCTAGGAAAGGCTAGATATCGTACCCCCGACCCCAGTAAGTGTGTATATTTAGAAGGAGCGGCTCAGGGAGTAAAGACACTGACTGGCACTGAGTTTAAAGCAGGGGAACCTGATTCAATTCTCGGTGTCGGCTTCTTGTGACCTTGGGCAAGTCACTTTATCTTCCTCTGCCCCAGGCATCAAAAACTTAGATCGTAAGCTCCACAGGGCAGGAACCTGTGCCGCAAATAGTCTCTGCAAAGCTCTACGTAAAACTAGCAGGGCTATAGAAAACAAACACTTAGGGGCTTATGCAGAGAGGTACGGTACAAGAAAGGCTTAAATTTCGCCGCAGGATTGGCATTTAATGTTGTGCTATGCAGGGTACTCCGGTAGCGCGGTGTGCATGAAATTGCTAATTAGCCGAGTTTCACTTGGCGTGAAACTCGCCATTCAGAGGCGCGCGGTATTTGCCCACAATACAGCCAACTTTTGTTGGCGGGCAAAATTTCCTCTAGATGCGCCATTTAGTGGCTCCGATTGGCGCGTACATGCGCATCGGAGCTACTGGAATCATGCGTGTTTTAGCATTGGCGAAATCACGCTTCTCGCCACAAGTCTGGCGAATTTGAATTGGCCCGCCAAGTTCTCGCCACTAACTGCCTAAATGCGGACATTTTTGCCTCTAACCTGGCGAAATTTACCTTAACGTACCTCTCTGCATAAGCCCCTTAATTATTAAAAAATTGTTTTGTGTTTTGTTGGATTTCAGAAGTTTTATCCAAATAAGCCTCATTTTATTTCACTGCCTTGTTTTGCCAATTAAATGATCCCAAAAATATAAATGTTTTAAAAGACCTGTTCTCCCGTGACAGTGCTTTTCAACGTCTAATCCTTCAAAATCCAAAACTATTCAGTGCCTAAGCGGCATCTGGGCCCTTGTCCATATTTCCCACAAAGGGTTAGACATCGTCATGTTACAGTATATGATGCCAACATGTTCACAGCCATGGGCTATACAATCTGTAATTGTTGTGTAATTTGTGCAGACATTAATTTCCTACTGATGTTTGGCAGAGGATGGATGTGCAATGGTGTATTGTATGAGAGGTATTATTGCACAAACTATAGACGTCACACCTATAATTACCTGTGCTGCGAATGCTGTAATTACCAACCTTACACATGTCTTATAACTTCTAAGAATGTGGCTTTTCCCCAGCCCTTTAGGAAAGCTTTAAAACTGGTAGAGCAGGTATTCCCGCTGCAGAGCAAGTGGCAAAAAAGCAGAATGGTAACATGGGGCAGAAGGAAAAATACAGTAAGGGTTTGTTTCACGTCAATGGGTGTTTGTGGTAAAAAAATATCCAGAACGGCAATTTTTGACCATATCAGATAAGCACCTAAAAGATAAACTGGTCCACGCCCAGAATCAGCTCCTTTGTGGCAATTTATTCACCAAGTTAAAGTGTCAGCGTTTATATACCGAGCGAAAAGTGGAGCAATTCTGAGCAATTGTTATGCTCCATTCAAGCAGAGGGGGAGATAACTGCCAGGCATATTATATTGGGGTCAAGCAGAGGGGGAGATAACTGCCAGGCATATTATATTGGGGACAAGCAGAGGGGGAGATAACTGACAGGCATATTATATTGGGGTCAAGCAGAGGGGGAGATAACTGCCAGGCATATTATATTGGGGACAAGCAGAGGGGGAGATAACTGCCAGGCATATTATATTGGGGACAAGCAGAGGGGGAGATAACTGACAGGCATATTATATTGGGGTCAAGCAGAGGGGGAGATAACTGCCAGGCATATTATATTGGGGACAAGCAGAGGGGGAGATAACTGCCAGGCATATTATATTGGGGACAAGCAGAGGGGGAGATAACTGACAGGCATATTATATTGGGGTCAAGCAGAGGGGGAGTTAACTTCCAGGCATATTATATTGGGGTCAAGCAGAGGGGGAGATAACTGCCAGGCATATTATATTGGGGTCAAGCAGAGGGGGCAACAACTTCCAGGCATATTATATTGGGGTCAAGCAGAGGGGGCAACAAATTCCAGGCATATTATATTTGGGTCAAGCAGAGGGGGAGATAACTTCCAGGCATATTATATTGGGGTCAAGCAGAGGGGGAGATAACTGCCAGGCATATTATATTGGGGTCAAGCAGAGGGGGAGATAACTTCCTGGCATATTATATTGGGGTCAAGCAGAGGGGGAGATAACTGCCAGGCATATTATATTGGGGTCAAGCAGAGGGGGAGATAACTGCCAGGCATATTATATTGGGGTCAAGCAGAGGGGGAGATAACTTCTTGGCATATTATATTGGGGTTAAGCAGAGGGGGAGATAACTTCCTGGCATATTATATTGGGGTCAAGCAGAGGGGGAGATAACTTCCAGGCATATTATATTGGGATCAAGCAGAGGGGGAGATAACTGCCAGGCATATTATATTGGGGTCAAGCAAAGGGGGAGATAACTTCTTGGCATATTATATTGGGGTTAAGCAGAGGGGGAGATAACTTCCTGGCATATTATATTGGGGTTAAGCAGAGGGGGAGATAACTTCCTGGCATATTATATTGGGGTGGGGGTGTTTTGTAAATTAGAGATAAAGGATAATTTCCCCAGGATGGGAACATTACTGTTTTCTCTCGTTAAGTCGGGGTTCACCACACGTGACACCAGCGGCCTCACCCTTTATACTTCTAAAGATCGCCATGGAAAGGGATATGTTTGTGAAACCCCATCGGACTCTTTATTTAATTAATGATTACGATATCTCCAAAACAAAATAGCTAAAAAGAGACACAATATTTGGGGTAGAATAAAAGCCACGCTGCTATTCTGTGGTTTCCCCGTTTGTTGGGGCAGTAAGTATAAGTGTATATGGGGAGAAGAGAGATGGGGCGAGTGGGAAAGAGAGAACTGTGTCATGTGGGAGAGAAAGACAAGTTTATAATGAGAGGAACGGACGCAAAGAGCCAATGTCTGTTGTTGAATAACACGTAATCTTGCTGTAACTGGCAGTGATTCTCCCCTTTATTGTACAGGCTCCCATACACATGCACGAAATACACCTAAAGTAACACACACCTTTTGATGTGTAACAGGTTTTCCCCACCCTCTGGGAGATCACGCTATTACTGGGTGTGTTGTGATGGTTACCTGATGGCTCACAGAAGCGCTGAGTTTCCGCCGTTGGTAGTGGGGAAGACAGGACAGGCTTTTGGGGTGATGGTTTGTTCTCTCTCACTGGTGCAGGGGAAAACTCAGATTAATCCTAACACTGCCTGCACTGGTACCAGGGCTTATGTGTTAGGCAGGGCAGATTAGTAGCCATAAAGACGACATGGCTACACAAGGAAGCAGCTACTAAAGGGACCCCTACATCTACCTTCAGTCACTCTTTGACAAAGTACCAACAGGTACGAAACGCGTCAGAGTTTACTTTGAATCTTTGAAATTTGCCGCTGTTGGTTTGGCGCTTGGAATCTGCGCTCCTGATTGGCTGCAAGGTTTCTTATGGGTTTCAGTGTCCCATTCACCTCTGCAGCCTATCAGAGCGTGGGAATTCTCCTGCCAGCCAATCACTGATTTGCCGGTATTGTAAAGCTGGGAGGGCACCTTTTCTCAGGTTGTAAAGGGGCATGCGCCAACCTGGCACCTCTGCCTCTTTGCACACTGTGCCCAAACGCTGCCCAGGCTCCACAGAGTCAGGGCTCTGGCAAATGGTGGCCGGATAGCCCTGTGTTAGCCCGGGATGTGGGCACTCAAGCAGAACTGCAGTACACCTCCTGGACTTGCAAATCCCACAGTTAATTTACAGGTTATCAATATATATATATATATATATATATATATATATATATATATATATATATATATATATATATACCTATTAAAAAATAACCATTTAATAAAATATACTGTGTCCTGTCTTCTGTGTGATACACATATATAAGTTCCTATTCTGGTGTCAGGGATGGAGAGAGTGTATATTCCCTACAGTCACGAGTCTCATTCTGGGCACACATTAGAAAAATAACTTTTAAAGATTCAACACACTGCAAACCTGCTCAGCTTTATAACTTAGCTGGAGCATCCCCTGAACCCCTACACTAGGTTCAGGGTACCTGGGCATGTATCTGGGTACCTCTGCTATACTGGGGAACCCCTGCTACACTAGGGACTCTGTGTATAGCTGCAGATATTGTTTAACCTCTTCATACCCATTTACCTGGTCTGGATGATGCTGCAGCAGGAATCCTGGCGGTGAGCTGCAAGAACGCTTTCAGAGACAGAGTTTGGCGGAGTAATGTGTTTGGCTGTATCCGAGAATCACACTAAATTCCTGGATACAACTTTTGGGGTATCCCATAACTCTGGAACCCACGATACATAGACACATTCTGTGAAGACTTTCTCTGACAAACCCACCCTGAAACTTACAGCACAGAAATCTCCTGATCCCAGCACCCCAGGAAAGGCAAAGTCAGATAAATCATTAATGTCGCAAAAGGGCACACAGTCTCAGCAATGCATTTTTGACATCTGTGTGCAAGAGCTGATACTCTAGGACCCCCACACATGGTATCAGTGTGGTTCAGCTCCTGAGAACCCTGCTACAATAATATGTTATTTAAATAAAATTAAAAAGTCCCACGATCACCTGTTAGAGGCACGCAGGTAGAGTTACTGATTCAGTCTCTCTCACTGAACGTCTCTTACAGATAGGATTCACACAGCGAGTCCCATTAAAACAGTGGAACCCGCTGTGTTAATCCGATTGTACAATACAGCCTGCTGTAGACTCTCTAGCAGAGTGTCCGCAAGATGGTCATGGATTTTCCTCAGACAATGGTTCACAACAGGCAGTTGCACCTTTATCTCCCTGTCGGGTCACTCACCTCCCTCCCATTAGAGTACGCCCACTTTCAACACCTGTACCTCGCTGCCATGCATAAACGTTTACACACTTTGCATAGCCAACCACTCGATGATGTTTATCTGAACTTGCCCTTGTCCAGATACTGCATTGTGCCACCTGCTTCCATGGAGCAACCCCGATTCTACGGATGCAGGAACCCACTCCTCAGACACCTGCCTCAGACAACGGTTCACAACAGGCAGTTGCACCTTTACTGCACCGACACACTTTATTCGAGCAAATGCCTGGTTTGTACCTGGCAGAAACCTGGAATCCGCCACTGCTCACCTCTTGCATGCTTCGTTGCGCTTGCCTTCCCAGCCACGGTTCATGCCTGGCTGACGGGGGCCTGATCTTGTTAAATGATAATGAGAATGATTTACTAGGCTGCGATGTTTCGATTGTCCACCAGATGGCATAAACTCATGACTTAAGTAATGTGTGGCCTTTGCAAGTTGTTTCGTTTCCAAAAAAAGTTACTTTATCCCAGTACAGTATGCTATTGTGTAACTTGTCCTTGAGACTGAAGGAATAGTTGCAAAAAATGTATCAATTTAGGCTTTACATACAGTAATGTATTAAATAAAGACAAAGATCATTTTCACTTACACTATTCTACAGAGACATGAGTGAACAAGTGGAGCCCGTGTTCCAAAAACCTGACAGAAGTTATGCTTATTTGATATGGGCCGCTATAAATGCAACAGAGGATAAGATGGCAACAGTTGTTCAAATTTATCAGTATTTTATCGAAAATTATGACTTTTACAGATTTTCGCCAACTCCTCATTTGTGGAAGCATGCAATAAGGAAAAGGTTATGTAGTGACCCCTGTTTTCACCGTATTGAGCCCCAATTTGTTGGAGGGTATTGGTGTGTGTCACAGGGTTTTTCCCGTATCTATGATAATGGAGGCGGCAAAAGGCGAAGGGTCGTGTTAAAACGAAATAAGAAGCGACAGTCCCTGCCAAGCAATGCGCCAGAACCAGAACCAGAACCAGCAGCAGCACCAGCTTATCATCATGGTCCTGCCGTCGGTGACAAATCTGAGATGGATTTCGCAGCCAGTTTTGATGAAGCTTGCATGTACCTAAGCGATTTCCCGCTGACTACAGGTGGGCTAGTCCCTCTGCAAAATGATGAAAGCTGGACTGGAAGTGGGCCGGCGCCAGCGCAAGCTGAATGGGAAATTTAGTAATACTGTACTGTACAGTATGGTGAGTACTGTATTTTTGCCGTATTATTTTGGTGGGGCTGGCTGGGAACTTCTTTAGGGGGCTGACCATTACTGTACATTAAAACTTTTCATTTTGTTTTTCCTCAGAAAAGAAAACGGCTAATGGGGGGATTTCGATGGATTATATTGTACTGTATGCTGATGTTTTCCGGCCATACAGTATACTGTGTAATAAACCCGAATAAATAAAACTACTGTATGCATTTATTCTACAGTACATGTTCAGTAAATTACTGCACATACTGGGGGCGAGATGTGTTTGCAGCAGAGAGAGATTTAATAATATTGTACAGTGAGCAGGGGGTTCCCTGAGCCAGAAATTAATGCTCAGGGAACCCCCCTGCTCCTGATCAATATTATTAAAAATACGGAAAATGCTGCGTCATTACCATAGCGGATAGCCGCTAAGGCAATGAAGGGGTTAACCCACCGTGCCCGCTTTATTGTGTGTAGTGGGGATGGGTGAGGGGGGTATTTGGCCCTTGGTGTGAGTTTAGGACTTGCGGGAGGGGGGGGGGGTTGCGGGTGCACTTAACCCCTTCACGATCGTAGCAGTTAATACCGCTACGGTCATGAAGGGGTTAAGCCCTCCCGCTACCCCCCCCCCCCCCCCCCCCCCCGCAAGCCCTCCCCAACCATCGTTGGGGCGAATACCCCATTCACCCACCCTCCCGCTACCCACAATAAAAAAATACACACACACAGCAGCCGCCAAAAAATAAATAAATAAATGACAATAAATACATTGGAAATACATTTTTATTGATAGTGTAGATGTGCAGGGGGTCTCCGGAGCTGAACCGCGGTGGTTTTAGGTCTGGGGACCCCGTGCCCCCCGAGATACAGGCCCCTTTAGGGGGTGCCGGTAGCCCTCTGCTTGGTTTAAAGGTCCCGATCACGTGATCGCGGCCTGTAAACCAAGCAGAGCAGAGGGATACCGGCACCCCCTAAAGGGGCCTGTATCTCGGGGGGCACGGGGTCCCCAGACCTAAAACCACCGCGGTTCAGCTCCGGAGACCCCCTGCACATGTACACTATCAATAAAAATGTATTTCAAATGTATTTATTGTCATTTATTTATTTATTTATTTATATTTATTTATTAATTGTGCTGCTGCTGCTGCAAGTCGTAAACTCACACCAAGGGCCAAACACCCCCCTCACCCCCAATAAAAAAAATTCACGCACAGCAGCCCCACAATTAATAAATAAATCTAAATAAATAAATAAATAAAATCTATGTAAAACCCCCTCCCCCTATTCTCGCTTTTAAAACGCCCTGCCTTCTCTCTAATCTATGTAAAAAAAACCTCCCCCTATCCCCCTATCCCCCTATTGTGTGTGTGCGTTAAGCTTCCCTGCAAGCTATGTAAAAAAAACCTCCCCCTATTGTGTGTGTGTTTAAATCTGGCTGGCCTGTGTTTCTGAGTGCTGAGTGCTCTGCGTTTAACCAAGCAGAGCAGAGGGATACCGGCACCCCCTAAAGGGGCCTGTATCTCGGGGGGCACGGGGTCCCCAGACCTGAAACCTGTGCGCTTCAGCTCCGGAGACCCCCTGCACATGTACACTATCAATAAAAATGTATTTCAAATGTATTTATTGTCATTTATTTATTTATTTATTTATATTTATTTATTAATTGTGCTGCTGCTGCTGCAAGTCGTAAACTCACACCAAGGGCCAAACACCCCCCTCACCCCCAATAAAAAAAATTCACGCACAGCAGCCCCACAATTAATAAATAAATCTAAATAAATAAATAAATAAATAAAGACATGAAGAGAAATAAATATATACTGTACAGTATATACACTGTATATATATATATATATATATATATATATATATATATATATATATACAGTATACATATATACACTGTGTATATATACTGTATATATATATATATATATATATATATATATATATATATATATATACATACTGTATGTGAGTGAAAAGAGAAAAAAGTAACCCGTATGGGAGCACTCAGGTATGCAATTGATATATTTGTTTATTTATTTGACACAGTGCAAAAAGGGATGAATAAACAGTACATGATTTAAAAACACTTAAAAAAGAGGCATGGACCCTTAAACACTAATGAACAGCACTAGGGAACGACACACACTGTCAACCCTAAACATGAAAAGGATAGTGACTCAAAAAACACTAGGGAGAATCAAAGTGAATCACAATACAGTAGGTTACTGGGTTTAAAGGCACCTACAGTATACAACGCTAAGGATAATGCACACTACAATACCAAAAAGTATTTTAACCAAGCAAGTAAACCAAAATCAATATATACTGTAAGTAACAACCAGAAAAGACAATTTAAAACCAAACTAACCCTTACAATACCAAGGATTACATCTATCTAATTGTAAAAAACCTTATACAGTACATTATACACAGCATTGTTTAAAAACCCCTTCCCCCCTAATGTTTGTGTTAAGCAGATTACACTGAAGGGAGAGAGATATAAAGGCCTAAAGCCCCTTCCCCCCCTAATGTTTCTGTTAAATAGATTACACTGAAGGGAGAGAGATATAAAGGCCTAAAGCCCCTTCCCCCCTAATGTTTCTGTTAAACAGATTACAGTACATTGAAGGGAGAGAGATTTTACAGAAACACACATTAGGGGGGAGGGGGCTTTAAACAGATTACAGTACATTGAAGGGAGAGAGATGTTTCTGTTACCAGTAAATCTCCCTCCCTGCATTGCTAACCACCCTCACCCCCTACCCACATACCGTTAACCCCCCCCCCCATCCTGGCCATGGCCCCTCCGCTTCTGCAAAACAGACACAAAAATTAAAACATACAAAGTAATGTCCCCTAACCCCTTAATCACCATAGCGGTTATTAACCGCTACAGTCATGAAGGGGTTAACCCACCCTCACCCACCCACCACTCGGGATGCCTACATACCCTCCCACACTAACCCCCCCCCCACCCGTGAGGCCTAACCACCCAATCAGTTCCCACAAGGGAGGCCTACCCACATACCGTTGGGGAAACACCCCACCCCCACCCCAGTACCCACAATAAAAACAGTACAATCACCCACAATAAACAGCATTCTATTTATTAAATACATTACCCACCCCCTGTGCCCCCCCCCCCCCCATAAATACAAGATTTATTCTTTTACATTCAGGGTCCATAACGCAGCCCCACGCTAGTCCCCGGTGGGCTGGCAGGGCACCTGGACAGACCTACAGTTTACCAGCAGCATTCCACAGGTTCTGGAGGCCTGCTGGTGGATCCTGCCAGCACCATGGCGCCCAGGTGGTCTCCTTGGGTCACCGTGAGCCTCAATTGGGTCCACACGGTAGGCCCAAGGATGTCTGGGAGCCCCGGGTCAAACCCACAGGTGTCTGCGGGGCCTCGGGTGGTTCCCATGGGGGTCTGGGGAACTCACGGGTGCTCACTACGGGTCCGCGGTGCCCCCACAGAAGTGGGACCACACATCATCATCCCCGCACCTACGGCTCGGAGGTGCCCCCACAGAAGTGGGACCACACATCGTCATGCCCGCAGACTACGGGTCCGCGGTGCCCCCACAGAAGTGGGACCACACATCATCATCCCCGCATGTGTCACCCGTGGAACCACCAGCCTGCTACCCTTTAGGATACCCGAGGATTCCCCGCGGGTGGTCTCCAGAGGTCCCACGCAAAACCACGGAAGTAACCCTGAATGTAAAAAAAATAAACCTGGCCAATACATTCAATACATACAGTACACCCTCCCCCCCAACACCTACAGTACAATAATGTGCAAAATAACTATTATCCAGATATGGATAATAGATTAATTGCCCATTATTAAAAACATTAACTAGCATATACAAATAAATAAAGTACTACTGACCTCATCAATACGAAGTGTCCGATGCCAGCGCCTTCCTTCTCTTGCCCACACAAAACATAGCCAAAACCAAGCCAATACATTGCAATTACATTCAGATATCAATTAACCCCTTAAACACCTTATCGGATAATAACCGCAAAGGTAATTAAGGGGTTAAGCCACACAGGCACGATACCCACCCTTCACCCATGAATTTGTACTGTGGCTTCATCATGCAACTATATATATATATATACTGTATATATATACATACAGAGAGACAGAGAGAAAGAGAGAGAGAGAGATATATACAGTATATATATATACACACGTTATATACACACCCATGATAAACCAAATATACAGTACAAATAAATGTAGAAGGGTTATCAAAACCATACTGTTCTACAACCAAACACTTCTCCATACAGATACTACATTAAAATCAATTTCCTTTAAAAATCCTAACTGATCTCACAATCTACTGTACTGTATATGATCACAAACCAATGAAAAAAAAGTCACATTCCAAAATGCATAAAATCTATGCACCATACTGTATACATTCTGCAAATTAATCAAACGTAAACAAAAATCAGTTAGCAATCATTATTTACACCCCTAAACATTTCACACTCAATCAAGAACAATGAGACCATTAACAGATTCACGCCTAGAGCAGAACAATTAAGCCTTTGAAAAAATATAAGTACCGACAAAAATACAACCTTTACAGTACAGTACAACCAAGGCTATCTATCCCTGACCTTCCTCAAACACACAATACAATACCAAGGAATAATACATCTATCTAATTTTAAAATACTTTAAACTCACAAAATAATTAAAAACACATCTAATCCAGCTTTTAAAACATCATCATTTCTTACCCTGAATGTATACTGTACTGTATATCTCTCTAGACATATATATTGTACATACATACATACAGTGGCAAGAAATGATATACCACAAAAAAATAAAAATACACAGGTTAAAAAACCTTTTGAAAAAATTAACAAGTTAAATAAAATACATTTCTTTACTGTAGTTCACTTACCATTACTTGCCCCCACCGACTCCCGTTGCCCAGCTTACTCACGAACCAATCCACGATCAGGAACCCATAAAATAATAAACCATTGAAAATAATAAACATTAAACTAAAAATCCAAACCAATCCACGGGTCTTCTACTTGTAATACACCTTCATCTGTATTCTTCTTTCTTCTATCTCCTTCCGGGCGGGGCAGGGCGTGGTCTTCTTTCCATCATCGGCCACGCCCTTGTCTTTTTCCTTCTCCGGAGGTCCTTCCTCCGCGGCGTCTGGCTGCAAAATGAGACGACATAGGCTTTTAAAGGCCTATGACGTCACATTTTGCGTCATGGTTCCCACGGTCCTGATTGGACCGTGAAAACCATGTGTGTTGGCCGATAATAAAAAAATGATGACGTCACTTAAAGGGAATGAAAGCACAGCCAATCAGAATGGCTTTGCTTCAATTGCCTTTAAGATGACGTCATGAAAAGGCACATGGCCGTGCACACATGGTACTAGAGCCAATCATAGCGTGGGAACTTTATGCCTACTCTGATTGGCTCTGGTATACCATGTGTCAGGGGCTTGGGGGAGAAAGGATGTGACGTCAATAAGGATAAAGTTCCCACGCTCTGATTGGCTACCGTACCACGTGACAGGTTTTCATTGACGTCACATCCTTTCTCCCCCAAGCCCCTGACACATGGTATACCAGAGCCAATCAGAGTAGGGATAAAGTTCCCACGCTCTGATTGGCTACCGTACCACGTGACAGGTTTTCATTGACGTCACATCCTTTCTCCCCCAAGCCCCTGACACATGGTATACCAGAGCCAATCAGAGTAGGGATAAAGTTCCCACGCTCTGATTGGCTACCGTACCACGTGACAGGTTTTCATTGACGTCACATCCTTTCTCCCCCAAGCCCCTGACACATGGTATACCAGAGCCAATCAGAGTAGGGATAAAGTTCCCACGCTCTGATTGGCTACCGTACCACGTGACAGGTTTTCATTGACGTCACATCCTTTCTCCCCCAAGCCCCTGACACATGGTATACCAGAGCCAATCAGAGTAGGCATAAAGTTCCCACGCTCTGATTGGCTCTAGTACCATGTGTGCACGGCCATGTGCCTTTTCATGACGTCATCTTAAAGGCAATTGAAGCAAAGCCATTCTGATTGGCTGTGCTTTCATTCCCTTTAAGTGACGTCATCATTTTTTTATTATCGGCCAACACACATGGTTTTCACGGTCCAATCAGGACCGTGGGAACCATGACGCAAAATGTGACGTCATAGGCCTTTAAAAGCCTATGTCGTCTCATTTTGCAGCCAGACGCCGCGGAGGAAGGACCTCCGGAGAAGGAAAAAGACAAGGGCGTGGCCGATGATGGAAAGAAGACCACGCCCTGCCCCGCCCGGAAGGAGATAGAAGAAAGAAGAATACAGATGAAGGTGTATTACAAGTAGAAGACCCGTGGATTGGTTTGGATTTTTAGTTTAATGTTTATTATTTTCAATGGTTTATTATTTTATGGGTTCCTGATCGTGGATTGGTTCGTGAGTAAGCTGGGCAACGGGAGTCGGTGGGGGCAAGTAATGGTAAGTGAACTACAGTAAAGAAATGTATTTTATTTAACTTGTTAATTTTTTCAAAAGGTTTTTTAACCTGTGTATTTTTATTTTTTTGTGGTATATCATTTCTTGCCACTGTATGTATGTATGTACAATATATATGTCTAGAGAGATATACAGTACAGTATACATTCAGGGTAAGAAATGATGATGTTTTAAAAGCTGGATTAGATGTGTTTTTAATTATTTTGTGAGTTTAAAGTATTTTAAAATTAGATAGATGTATTATTCCTTGGTATTGTATTGTGTGTTTGAGGAAGGTCAGGGATAGATAGCCTTGGTTGTACTGTACTGTAAAGGTTGTATTTTTGTCGGTACTTATATTTTTTCAAAGGCTTAATTGTTCTGCTCTAGGCGTGAATCTGTTAATGGTCTCATTGTTCTTGATTGAGTGTGAAATGTTTAGGGGTGTAAATAATGATTGCTAACTGATTTTTGTTTACGTTTGATTAATTTGCAGAATGTATACAGTATGGTGCATAGATTTTATGCATTTTGGAATGTGACTTTTTTTTCATTGGTTTGTGATCATATACAGTACAGTAGATTGTGAGATCAGTTAGGATTTTTAAAGGAAATTGATTTTAATGTAGTATCTGTATGGAGAAGTGTTTGGTTGTAGAACAGTATGGTTTTGATAACCCTTCTACATTTATTTGTACTGTATATTTGGTTTATCATGGGTGTGTATATAACGTGTGTATATATATATACTGTATATATCTCTCTCTCTCTCTTTCTCTCTGTCTCTCTGTATGTATATATATACAGTATATATATATATAGTTGCATGATGAAGCCACAGTACAAATTCATGGGTGAAGGGTGGGTATCGTGCCTGTGTGGCTTAACCCCTTAATTACCTTTGCGGTTATTATCCGATAAGGTGTTTAAGGGGTTAATTGATATCTGAATGTAATTGCAATGTATTGGCTTGGTTTTGGCTATGTTTTGTGTGGGCAAGAGAAGGAAGGCGCTGGCATCGGACACTTCGTATTGATGAGGTCAGTAGTACTTTATTTATTTGTATATGCTAGTTAATGTTTTTAATAATGGGCAATTAATCTATTATCCATATCTGGATAATAGTTATTTTGCACATTATTGTACTGTAGGTGTTGGGGGGGAGGGTGTACTGTATGTATTGAATGTATTGGCCAGGTTTATTTTTTTTACATTCAGGGTTACTTCCGTGGTTTTGCGTGGGACCTCTGGAGACCACCCGCGGGGAATCCTCGGGTATCCTAAAGGGTAGCAGGCTGGTGGTTCCACGGGTGACACATGCGGGGATGATGATGTGTGGTCCCACTTCTGTGGGGGCACCGCGGACCCGTAGTCTGCGGGCATGACGATGTGTGGTCCCACTTCTGTGGGGGCACCTCCGAGCCGTAGGTGCGGGGATGATGATGTGTGGTCCCACTTCTGTGGGGGCACCGCGGACCCGTAGTGAGCACCCGTGAGTTCCCCAGACCCCCATGGGAACCACCCGAGGCCCCGCAGACACCTGTGGGTTTGACCCGGGGCTCCCAGACATCCTTGGGCCTACCGTGTGGACCCAATTGAGGCTCACGGTGACCCAAGGAGACCACCTGGGCGCCATGGTGCTGGCAGGATCCACCAGCAGGCCTCCAGAACCTGTGGAATGCTGCTGGTAAACTGTAGGTCTGTCCAGGTGCCCTGCCAGCCCACCGGGGACTAGCGTGGGGCTGCGTTATGGACCCTGAATGTAAAAGAATAAATCTTGTATTTATGGGGGGGGGGGGGGCACAGGGGGTGGGTAATGTATTTAATAAATAGAATGCTGTTTATTGTGGGTGATTGTACTGTTTTTATTGTGGGTACTGGGGTGGGGGTGGGGTGTTTCCCCAACGGTATGTGGGTAGGCCTCCCTTGTGGGTAGTTAGTGGGTGAGGGTTGAGGGTGGTTAGGCCTCACGGGGTGGGGGGTTAGAGTGGGAGGGTATGTACAGTAGGCGTCCCAAGTGGTGGGTGAGGGCGGGTTAACCCCTTCATGACTGTAGCGGTTAATAACCGCTATGGTGATTAAGGGGTTAGGGGACATTACTTTGAAAGTGTTATTTTTTTTCTCTGTTTTACTGTACAGCAGCGGAGGTTGCCATGGGTAGTGGGTAGTGTATTGAATGTATTTATTGGTTATTATGCGTTAACCCCTTCATTACCTTAGCGGCTATACGCTATGCTAATGAAGCCTCGTTTCTGAACTTTTAATAATATTGTGCAGGAGCAGGGGGTCCCCTGAGATTAGATTTCTGTCTCAGGGAACCCCCTGCTCACTCTACAATATTATTAAAAAGACAGAAATGCTGCTTCTTTACCATAGCGCATAGCCGCTAAGCTAAAGAATGATTCTTTAATGATGTGTGTGTTTTATTCACAGTGTAGATGTTCTCCGGAGCTGAAGCGCACAGGTTTCAGGTCTGGGGACCCCGTGCCCCCCGAGATACAGGCCCCTTTAGGGGGTGCCGGTATCCCTCTGCTCTGCTTGGTTTACAGGCCGCGATCACGTGATCGGACCTTTAAACCAAGCAGAGGGCTACCGGCACCCCCTAAAGGGGCCTGTATCTCGGGGGGCACGGGGTCCCCAGACCTAAAACCTGTGCGGTTCAGCTCCAGAGACCCCCTGCACATCTACACTATCAATAAAAATGTATTTCCAATGTATTTATTGTCATTTATTTATTTATTTTTTGGCGGCTGCTGTGTGTGATTATTTTTTATTGTGTTTAGCGGGGGTGGGTGACGGGGTTTATAAATGTGAGTTTATAAATAAAATAAAGAATATTATTTATAGGGGCCTTAGAACAGAAGTTCCCACGCCAATTGCGCGCTCATTGCTCTTTTGTTACAATGTTGCTGGTCTTGCGGGTTTGCAGTCTGGCAGCAAAAAGCAGTTTGTAGTACTGTGTGTGAGATAAAGTAACCAGTTCTTTTATTGCTGAAGTCGCCACTAAAAACTTTTATTTACAAATACAGTACAAAAACCGTGCAACACACAACAACATTCAGTATCCTTTGTTTAAGTACAGCAGGTACTATAGGGTAAAACATGTACTGTACAGTACAGCACAACATTACAGTATGGTCTCACTGAAAGTCCTCCCCATTTTCCAGCCATGGCCGATGCCTTGCATGGCGCAAAACGCCATTAATGCAGTCTCTAACGCCTCTCATTACAGGATCTGTAACAGGGTAATAGCGCTGCATTTCTTCCACAATCTTTTTCCTTAAATTGGCAGGAAGGGCATTTTTTTGGCGATTCCCATCATAGTTCACTTTGAACACCCACTCGCAGTACAATGTGTAGGGAACATGGTGTTTAAATATGATCAAGGCATACTTGTGTGGTATACCAGCACTCCTCACCCTATACTTCTCCCTCAGCACCGGTGTCAGATCGCACAGGGAGATGTCGGGCACTGTTTGTATGCGAGCGGGTGTAGGAAGTCTTTTGGGAGCGGGTGTACTTGAGGCGATGGGCAATGGTAGGGTGTCTGGGAGGAAGCTTTCCTCCGGTAGTGGTCGCCGGGTTGTCTCCTGGCGTGGTCTAGATGGGGTTGTCATGTCCTCCTCAATAGCATAGTACACTGTATCTTCTGGTGGAGGGTGTGTGCTTGGTGATGGAAGGGGGTCGAAGGTACCATGCATCACATCCATGTCACCCCCCTGCTCCAGCGTCGGGGAAACAGGGGCATTAACACCGAGCAAATAATGTATGCCCGCTATGTCTGCCTCTATCTTGTCCATCCGTTGATCCATCCGTTGCTCCATATGTAGCATCCGTTGATCCAGCCGTTGCTCCATATGTAGCACCGACTCCAGAAGCAGATCTAGCTTTGCCAGCACACTAGAATTCCCGGGGAGATCCACACTTAGCCCATTCAGGATCCGGTCCAACGAGCTGCTTGTGCATGGCATCTGGAGATCTGGGGGGATGGGTGCAACGGAGGATGAGATGGGGGTTCCCTGGAGAGAAGCGGCATCGATGGAGAGTGGAAGAGGTGACCTGGGGATGCCCGGTACAGGAGAAGCTGCAGCGTGGTGGAAGAGGGATGGAGAAGGTGACCGCTGGATTTCCGGGAGAGAAGCAGAGTCGTCCAAGAGCAAAGGAGACAGTGACCCGTTGATTTCAGAGGCAGCAGCATCTTCAGATGGAACCGGAGAAGATGGGGGTGGAGAAGCCGGGCTGAAGATTTCCGGGACAGCTACAGCAGAGTCGTCGAAGCATATGGGAGCAAGTGGTCTGCGGATTCGGTGAGTTGGCTGCCATGCGTCTTGCGAACCGAGCACAGTACCGTATTTCTTCTTCACATAATAAGGCTGACGTGTTTTAAAAGCCTTAGCCTTTGGGGTCAGCAGAAGGTTTTCTTTGTTGGCCTTAGCCTGTCGCTTTGCCTTTGGCTTGGGAACGGTAACTGCCTTTCTTTTTTTCAGTGTGGCAGGCACAGCAGAGGTGAGATGATTCTTTCGTCCATAGAACCGGGGATGCTCCATGTAAGCGGGAGACACAATGCAGTATCTGGACAATGCCTCAGATAAAGATCAGCAAGTGGTGGGCTATGCAACGTGTACAACCTTTTATGCATGGTGGCCAGGTACAGGTGTTGAAAGTGGGTGGTCTGTTATGTGAGTCATTAACATATAAATACACCATCCATTTTGTGGATTCACTGCACATTGAATACACATCGACTAAACATCGAATACACATTCTTGTGTTTGTATTTCTTTCTACAGTACTCGCAGCAATGCCTGTTAAGAAGATTTCAAAGGATCTCAGCATGAGAATGAAGGAGATGTACACGAGCGGACAACGAATTGCAGATATCCAGCGCTGGTTAACTGCTTCTGGCCTCGTTGTGCCATCAAGCACTGTGTGCTATCATGCACAAGGAAAAAACAGAGACCGCAAAAAGGCACCAAGGGTAACAAATGCGTAAGTATACTGTATTTATAAAACTTAACCAAAAAAAATATAGAAAACTGTAGTGTACATCTACAGTATACCGTATTTATATAGTATATTTATTATATTACAACAGTATATACTGTAGTGTACTGTATGTGTGGTCAATTTATATTTTTTGTGCAGCAGTATACACTTTTGGTATATTGCAATTCATCTGACAACGGAATATACAGTATATGATGTGTATTTATTATGATATAACAACAGTATACCGTATTTATATAGTATATTTATTATATTACAACAGTATATACTGTAGTGTACTGTATGTGTGGTCAATTTATATTTTTTGTGCAGCAGTATACACTTTTGGTATATTGCAATTCATCTGACAACGGAATATACAGTATATGATGTGTATTTATTATGATATAACAACAGTATACCGTATTTATATAGTATATTTATTATATTACAACAGTATATACTGTAGTGTACTGTATGTGTGGTCAATTTATATTTTTTGTGCAGCAGTATACACTTTTGGTATATTGCAATTCATCTGACAACGGAATATACAGTATATGATGTGTATTTATTATGATATAACAACAGTATACCGTATTTATATAGTATATTTATTATATTACAACAGTATATACTGTAGTGTACTGTATGTGTGGTCAATTTATATTTTTTGTGCAGCAGTATACACTTTTGGTATATTGCAATTCATCTGACAACGGAATATACAGTATATGATGTGTATTTATTATGATATAACAACAGTATACCGTATTTATATAGTATATTTATTATATTACAACAGTATATACTGTAGTGTACTGTATGTGTGGTCAATTTATATTTTTTGTGCAGCAGTATACACTTTTGGTATATTGCAATTCATCTGACAACGGAATATTTATATAGTATATTTATATTACAACAGTACTGTATACTGTATATTTTGTCTATTTATATTTATAGTACAGCAGTATACATTTTTTGTATATTTATATTTACTGTATATTACAACATTACATGTACAGTATACAGTATACATTTTATATTGCTGCATATTAATAACACAATATAATTTCTTTGCATTGTAGGGAGACTACTCTTCTGGTGGACAGAATAAGTGAGGAGAATGATGAGAGGAGCGCATTAAGGGTTAAAAACACTCTTCAGGAAAACCACAATCTGACTGTATCCGAGAGCAGCATAAAGAAGATGAGACGCAGAATTGGATGGAAATATGGACGTGTGAGGTTAGTAGTGGACAGTACAGGAGGTACTGTACTGTAAAGTAAAAATGTTGTTTTGCAAACTGTACTGCGCTGTGACGCTAACATTTTTTATTCATTGTCATTACAGAGCGTACCCCATGATACGGGACGCAAACAAAATCAAAAGAGTGCTCCAGGCCCAGGCATGGATCGACAGCGGTGAGACTTTCCAGGATTGCATCTTCACTGATGAGTCTACTGTGTCGCTGGAGAGATTTGCAAGATTTGCGTTCCACAAAAAAGGCCGCATAACTTTGAAGCCACGGCCAAAACACCCTGTGAAGCTGCATGTGTGGGGTGCCATCTCTAGGCGTGGACCGGGATGCATTGTCGTCTTTGAAGGTACAATTTCTCAAATATAATGCCGCCTAATGCACTGTACTTGACTAGTGTTGCCTTACCGTATGCACTGTACTGTACTATTGAGCACTTTTCTTTTCTTGCTATAGGAATCATGAATAAAGATTTCTTCCAAGACAACATTGTGCCCGTGATAGTGCGATACATCACACAAGACTTTCCCAATGGTCATCGCTTTTACCAGGACAATGATCCCAAGCACACCGCGTCGACGGCGCATATCCTTGAGCGCGGCATCAACTGGGTGAAGACGCCAGCGGAGTAAGTGTAGTAGACCGTGTCCCATTTATATGTTCCCCACTGTTTTTACTGTGTACTGTATCTCTTAAACTAATTGTCCTTTCTTTCCAATCACAGATCACCAGACTTCAATCCGATCGAAATGGTCTGGCATCAGCTGAAGGACCACATCCGTAAAGTGGCGAAACCCTCCAAGAAGGACGAGTTGTATACAGCCATAATGAGTTTTTGGAACGATGTACTCACCGAGGAACGATGCAATAAATATATAGACCATATTGCCACTGTGTTGCCCATTGTCATCGCGCGCAATGGACAAGCATCAGGAAAGTAGTACAGTGCTGTAGTATTGTACAGTAGGTACACTATGATACAGGTAAGTATGGCACAGATTTTAGCTTTCCCAATAGTCAGAGTTTACAGTAGTTCCAGTATACAGTACAGTAGACTAGTTTGACATACTACAGTAACTGCCTACTAACTGCTCCATTTTTTCTTTCCAGAGAAAGCTGCACCAGCCACCTACTGTACAGTAGGTCTACCATAATACAGTACGCACATACAGTACAGTACAGTAACTGAACAAAGTTTTTGTTTTCTTGTCGTTCCAGGAAAAAGGGTGCACCAGAGGGGAGGGGGGGCCTTGTGTTCGTCAAATCTGCTTGTGCAGTCAAATGTACAGTATATAAACAGCAGTAATGATGTACACAAAACCTCTCCTCTCTCAATGAACTACTGTACCGCAGACACAATGAGGATACTGTTACAGTATGAAGGGAAAAAGAACAGGATGGGTTATTTAACATTACAGTATACTGTGCAATATTTATACTGTATATTTATATATACTGTATTTTTATTCTAAAGGTATTCGAGAATGTACTCTACGAGATGAGGACCTGGTGACTTTCAACACTCTCAGACACACAGAAAGGATTATTTCACATCACTGTATATTTATCCTGTATATTTTCAGTAATTTTGAAGCAGTGGCTGTTCTGAACAGCCCAGGGCCAGTTTAACAAAACAATGGCTTGGATTGGATTAGCCAGACGATTGATGCTTGGCCAGGGAGGGATTAAAAACTCTAAGGGAGGGGGTGGGTGGTGTAGCTGTACTGTAGGATTGTACTGTGTCAGTATTTCCAACGCCAGGTCACCCTAATAATTGCATTAATAAACCCCCAAAGACAAGGCCCAAATATACTAGTACAGTATACAGTACTGTAAAGTATGTATTATTGTGTGTTGATGTTTTGAATTGCTGTTAACTTGAAATGTTTCACCATTGTATTGTACTGTATTTGTAAATAAAAGTATTTTGTGGCGACTTCAGCAATAAAAGAACTGGTTAATTTATCTCACATAAAGTACGTGAATACGACCGCAATCACCATTGTACAGTAAATGGGTGCATAGGATGGAACGACAGGTGCTAAAGGGGTATAAATATGATACTGTATTTATCAGTATTGATCAAAGAGAATTGATCAGAAGGATTCCCCTTATAAAGTATACAGCACTCTATTGTCATTCATACAGTACAGTATACTGTAGTAAAAGGTAGACAACACATGGTCTTGCAGTACAGTATACTGTATTACTAAAAATCTGTCAGGTTGACCAGAATCACTGCGGATATCGGAAAATAATACAATTTTATTAATTCTACGTACTGTATATAAGGGGAATCCTTCTGATCAACTCTCTTTGAACAACACTGATAAATACAGTAATTTATCTCACACTCAGTACTACAAACTGCTTTTTGCTTGCAATAAACTAACAAACAGGGAAGCGCTACTGTATACTGTATGAGTTAGGATCAGGCCCAGCAGCCACTTTATGTTGAAAACCACATATGAAATGAGCATAAATTTGCATGAATAATTACACAAAAATATATAAAATAAATAGCACAAGTCTCTGACAGAGAGAAATTGTCCAGGTGGTGTGGATACAGGTTAATGCCCCTGTCTGATAGGACAGACTCGGGCAAGAATGGCCTGTGAGAGGTGAAAATCCAGAATGGTAGCTGGGATGGAAAGCGCTACCAACTGTGCAGGTATTGAAGTGTGTAGAAATGGGAAGGTGCCGTAGGCATCAAATGTGGAAAGCGCTCACCCAGACTTCATACACTGCGCTTTTTGCTTGCATACTGCAAAGCCGCAAGACCAGCAACATTGTAAAAAAAGAGCAAAAAAAAGAGCAATGAGCGCGAAATTGGCGTGGGAACTTCTGTTCTAGGGCCCCTAGAAATAATATTCTTTATTTTAGTTATAAACTCACATTTATATATAAAGTATATATTTATTTCTCTTCATGTACTGTATTTATTTAGATTTATTTATTAATTGTGGAGCTGCTGTGCGTGAGGGGCCATGGCCAGGATGGGGGGGGGGGGGGGGGTAACGGTACAGTATGTGGGTAGGGGGTGAGGGTGGTTAGACCTCACAGTACATTATGCACATTGGGCCCCCCTCCTCCCCACATTTACATACTGTACTGTACACTACACGACATCAATGCAGGGAGGGTTTACCAATGCAGGGAGGGTTTACCAATGCAGGTAAGGCTTTAGGCCTTTATATCTCTCTCCCTTCAGTGTAATCTACTTAACAGAAACATTAGGGGGGGAAGGGGCTTTAGGCCTTTATATCTCTCTCCCTTCAGTGTAATCTGCTTAACACAAACATTAGGGGGGAAGGGGCTTTAGGCCTTTATATCTCTCTCCCTTCAGTGTAATCTACTTAACAGAAACATTAGGGGGGGAAGGGGCTTTAGGCCTTTATATCTCTCTCCCTTCAGTGTAATCTGCTTAACACAAACATTAGGGGGGAAGGGGTTTTTAAACAATGCTGTGTATAATGTACTGTATAAGGTTTTTTACAATTAGATAGATGTAATCCTTGGTATTGTAAGGGTTAGTTTGGTTTTAAATTGTCTTTTCTGGTTGTTACTTACAGTATATATTGATTTTGGTTTACTTGCTTGGTTAAAATACTTTTTGGTATTGTAGTGTGCATTATCCTTAGCGTTGTATACTGTAGGTGCCTTTAAACCCAGTAACCTACTGTATTGTGATTCACTTTGATTCTCCCTAGTGTTTTTTGAGTCACTATCCTTTTCATGTTTAGGGTTGACAGTGTGTGTCGTTCCCTAGTGCTGTTCATTAGTGTTTAAGGGTCCATGCCTCTTTTTTAAGTGTTTTTAAATCATGTACTGTTTATTCATCCCTTTTTGCACTGTGTCAAATAAATAAACAAATATATCAATTGCATACCTGAGTGCTCCCATACGGGTTACTTTTTTCTCTTTTCACTCACATACAGTATGTATATATATATATATATATATATATATATATATATATATATATATATATACAGTATATATACACAGTGTATATATGTATACTGTATATATATATATATATATATATATATATATATATATATATATATATATATATATACAGTGTATATACTGTACAGTATATATTTATTTCTCTTCATGTCTTTATTTATTTATTTATTTAGATTTATTTATTAATTGTGGGGCTGCTGTGCGTGAATTTTTTTTATTGGGGGTGAGGGGGGTGTTTGGCCCTTGGTGTGAGTTTACGACTTGCAGCAGCAGCAGCACAATTAATAAATAAATATAAATAAATAAATAAATAAATGACAATAAATACATTTGAAATACATTTTTATTGATAGTGTACATGTGCAGGGGGTCTCCGGAGCTGAACCGCGGTGGTTTTAGGTCTGGGGACCCCGTGCCCCCCGAGATACAGGCCCCTTTAGGGGGTGCCGGTATCCCTCTGCTCTGCTTGGTTAAACGCAGAGCACTCAGCACTCAGAAACACAGGCCAGACAGATTTAAACACACACACAATAGGGGGAGGTTTTTTTTACATAGCTTGCAGGGAAGCTTAACGCACACACACAATAGGGGGATAGGGGGATAGGGGGAGGTTTTTTTTACATAGATTAGAGAGAAGGCAGGGCGTTTTAAAAGCGAGAATAGGGGGAGGGGGTTTTACATAGATTTTATTTATTTATTTATTTAGATTTATTTATTAATTGTGGGGCTGCTGTGCGTGAATTTTTTTTATTGGGGGTGAGGGGGGTGTTTGGCCCTTGGTGTGAGTTTACGACTTGCAGCAGCAGCAGCACAATTAATAAATAAATATAAATAAATAAATAAATAAATGACAATAAATACATTTGAAATACATTTTTATTGATAGTGTACATGTGCAGGGGGTCTCCGGAGCTGAAGCGCACAGGTTTCAGGTCTGGGGACCCCGTGCCCCCCGAGATACAGGCCCCTTTAGGGGGTGCCGGTATCCCTCTGCTCTGCTTGGTTTACAGGCCGCGATCACGTGATCGGGACCTTTAAACGCAGAGCACTCAGCACTCAGAAACACAGGCCAGACAGATTTAAACACACACACAATAGGGGGAGGTTTTTTTTACATAGCTTGCAGGGAAGCTTTACGCACACACACAATAGGGGGATAGGGGGATAGGGGGAGGTTTTTTTTACATAGATTAGAGAGAAGGCAGGGCGTTTTAAAAGCGAGAATAGGGGGAGGGGGTTTTACATAGATTTTATTTATTTATTTATTTAGATTTATTTATTAATTGTGGGGCTGCTGTGCGTGAATTTTTTTTATTGGGGTTGAGGGGGGTGTTTGGCCCTTGGTGTGAGTTTACGACTTGCAGCAGCAGCAGCACAATTAATAAATAAATATAAATAAATAAATAAATAAATGACAATAAATACATTTGAAATACATTTTTATTGATAGTGTACATGTGCAGGGGGTCTCCGGAGCTGAACCGCGGTGGTTTTAGGTCTGGGGACCCCGTGCCCCCCGAGATACAGGCCCCTTTAGGGGGTGCCGGTATCCCTCTGCTCTGCTTGGTTTACAGGCCGCGATCACGTGATCGGGACCTTTAAACCAAGCAGAGGGCTACCGGCACCCCCTAAAGGGGCCTGTATCTCGGGGGGCACGGGGTCCCCAGACCTAAAACCACCGCGGTTCAGCTCCGGAGACCCCCTGCACATCTACACTATCAATAAAAATGTATTTCCAATGTATTTATTGTCATTTATTTATTTATTTTTTGGCGGCTGCTGTGTGTGTGTATTTTTTTATTGTGGGTAGCGGGAGGGTGGGTGAATGGGGTATTCGCCCCAACGATGGTTGGGGAGGGCTTGCGGGGGGGGGGGGGTGGGGTAGCGGGAGGGCTTAACCCCTTCATGACCGTAGCGGTATTAACTGCTACGATCGTGAAGGGGTTAAGTGCACCCGCAACCCCCCCCCCCTCCCGCAAGTCCTAAACTCACACCAAGGGCCAAATACCCCCCTCACCCATCCCCACTACACACAATAAAGCGGGCACGGTGGGTTAACCCCTTCATTGCCTTAGCGGCTATCCGCTATGGTAATGACGCAGCATTTTCCGTATTTTTAATAATATTGATCAGGAGCAGGGGGGTTCCCTGAGCATTAATTTCTGGCTCAGGGAACCCCCTGCTCACTGTACAATATTATTAAAATACAGAAATGATGCTTCTTTACCATAGCGCATAGACGCTAAGGTAAAGAACGAGTGTTTATTTATACTGTATATTGTATGTGTTTTATTGATAGTGTACATGTGCAGGGGGTCTCCAGAGCAGAAGCGCACAGGTTTCAGGTCTGGGGACCCCGTGCCCCCCGAGATACAGGCCCCTTTAGGGGGTGCCGGTATCCCTCTGCTCTGCTTGGTTTACAGGCCGCGGTCACGTGATCGGGGCTTTTAACGCAGAGCTGGATACCGGCACCCCCTAAAGGGGCCTGTATCTCGGGGGGCACGGGGTCCCCAGACCTAAAACCACCGCGGTTCAGCTCCGGAGACCCCCTGCACATCTACACTATCAATAAAAATGTATTTCAAATAATTTTTAATGTGTGGATGTTTGCGCAGAGAGAGAGCAGCGGATCTCTCTCTGCTGCAAACACATCTCGCCCCCGCCGCCCATACAGTACTGTAGTATCATTTATGTATGTGCATATACAGTACAGTACAGTACTGTATGTTAGGGCTTACAGGGGTTGTTGTTATACAGTATATACCTGTATATATATATATATATATATATATATATATATACTGCATTACAATTCATTATAGGGGACGGCTTCACAGAGAATAGCTCGCAAGCGCCACCATGTGTATTTTGACGGCATTGCAGTATTGTAACCAGCCGGAATAAAAAGCTTAAATTCCTGCCGGAAAATAACGCAATGCACTCTGGCTGAAAAATATCAGAAACCTGAATACACCCGAGTATACCCGAATTCGCGGGACTAGCCGTGCTCGAATAAAGTGTGTCGCCAGTGTATCTTCCTGTTGTGTTACGCACCTCCCTCATATCTCCCTGACATGATACTCACCTGGAGAAACTGTTGTAATGTCTGCCAAGATGCCCACACAGCACAGAACGAGCCCCAGAAGGAGGGAGCCAGCGGTTGGAGACATGTTAGTCGCTGGAGCTGTGTCTGAGTCCCCAGGGCTGTCACACACTGGGATTTATACCCTGAGCTCAGGGAAGGGAGGGACAGGACAAGGAAGAGGGAAGGGAGGGACAGGACAGGACAAGGAAGAGGGAAGGGAGGGGACAGGACAAGGGAGAGGTAAGGGAGGAGACACCTAGGCATATTACAGCACGTCACTGAGAGCTGAGCATCATTTAGAAATTAAAGTTAAATCCTGAGAACCACTGAGAAATGTATTAACCGTATCATTACCAGAGACATGCAGAGCAGCACTAAGTAATGTATTATCCCTGCATAATACCAGGGTGGTGCAGGGAAGGGCCCATTGGTGCATTAGGGCTCCCACGATTTGGATGTTTTGCTTGATGATTGTGATAAACAGCTGACATTGTAGGCGGTGACACCTATGTTTGTTAATATCATATAGATATATATATATATATATATATATATATATATATATATATACAAATACATCTGTATGCTCATCTGCATGTCTTAGGCAGGTCTGCAACCCCGCCTTTCCCCATTATCACCAAGCATACAGCACTTCCACTGCAGCAAGGGATTCTGGGAAATGACATGCAAATGAGCACACAGTGTCACTTTTTGCCTCAAAAACCATTTTTAACATGGTTCCCTATAGGCTTAAGCTTGCTGCATGGTCACAGCTTTGAGCACAGCCAGGGTTAAGGTGCACACCCAGAAAACCACCCACAGACAGCTGTTTCGACCTTGATGGGTCTCATCAGTGTGGGGTTGATTTTAACTGGATATGCACAAGAGGCTATGGGATATTGATTTTAGTACTCAGTTGATTTTAACTGGATATGCACAAGAGGCTATGGAATATATATATATATATATATATATATATATATATATATTGTGACATAGTCCAAAGATGTTAGGCAGCTTTCTGCCCCATTTTAGAGCAGAAAGTGCAGGAATAGCTAAAAATGATCCGTTCCACAGCTTCCCATTACCTCAGGCAGCTGGATGGAAAATCCAGACCACAGATTACAATGGCTCTAGTTCTCCCTCACCTGCTCTTCTAATCACATGCACAGGTATTTAGAGCAGAGAGGTTTTGCATTTGACTCTCTCTCCTTAGAGCCTGGAGGCTGGGGGTATCGCTGCTCCCCTGTTTCCAGTTTCGGGGTTGACGGCCCCTCCAAGTATCACAGTACCAGAGGATTTGCCTGGACACGGGACCGAGTTCCCACCACGAACAGATAAGACCAAACAAATGTTTACTGCTGTTGCTAAAAGACTGTGCTGTATCTAAGTGACCCTAAATGAGAGAGCATTGTTTTAAGCTGGGGAACCAGGTTAGTTGGCCAGCAGCTGTTAGAGAGACTGATTCTATGTGTAGTTAGATCCCTGAAAGGGATAGGATTTTGTTTATATAATTTGGTTTCTTTTTACTTGAAATAACAGTGTGGGAAATACTGTAACAATGAAATGAGTGAACTGCTGAATGAAAGTATCTGAGTAACTCTAACCTACACATGTTAAAGCTGCAGTACCTTACTTGGATGAAAATAAAGCAGGCAGAAGCCTGAGTTAAGCAGCTTAATACTTTGCATGATCCTGTTTTTGTATTAAATAACCCTAGAAGACTGTGTCGGGAAGAACCCAGACAGACGTCAGCACTACAAAAGAGGGGCGTTTGTCACATATGGTGGAGAATGCGGGCAGACACTAAAAAGTCTGTGGGTTTGCAAATAAATGCGGGGGGTTAAAATGGCCGCCCAGCTGAACTAAAGTACAGATGCTATGAGTGAAGTCTGTCCCACTGTGTATATCAGTTGTGCTTCTAGCATACACAGAGAATGTGCGAAGTGTGGATGCAATAGCACCCTGAACCCAAACAGAAAACCAAAATGTTTTGCTGAAGGAAAAAAAAAAAAAAATTTGCATCTAGCAAGTGCTGTTTGTAAAGCTAATGCCTTTTGCTGAAGTGAGTGAATTTGCAGCTAGCAAGTGCTGTATGTAAGCTGCTGAAGTAAGTGAAATTGCAGCTAGCAAATTGTCCCTGCCGGGTTTCTAAAATGGCCGACGTGAAATGTTTGTTGTGTAATGTACGTAACCATACAAAACAGTGTCCCTTCAGGCCATACTATGATCACGACCCTGGAGGAGAGCCGTACCCACAGATGAATTTAGTATGCTGGGCCTGTCGTGAAGTAGGTCACATGGAAGATGTGTGCCCCAAAATTTTCAAAGACAAACAGCTGCAAAAGCAAGCAACGCCCTGTGAGTGCAAGCAAGATGTGGAAGCTGATAACAGTGAGTGTGTGCCCAGGACCACTGATATCTCTGGAGCTAATAAAGAAAAAAGAAAGAAAACTGTTCCTCAAGTCACAGGGGAAGTGACCGAGCCACTTGAACCTGCACTGTCAGGACATGCGTCAGAAAGGCGCCGAGATGAGCAACAGCCCATAGGGCCTGGCGCAATCGTCCCAGGAATGACGACACGCCTAGAGATGACAAAGGCTACTGCTACCATCATAGGCAGAGAGCCAAGCGAATCAAAGAAAACAAGAACTGACTGGAAACTATGCTATGAGATGTCCCAGAAAGATGTGCAAAACTTCATCACAGAGTTGGGGGTTTCTCGGCAAGAGGCTAGCGCGCTTAAAGCAGAGCTGGAACTCTCACGCCATGAGGTCTACGCTCGCAGCACAGAGCTGTGTACATTGAAGAAAACCTATGAGAATACCCTGAGTAATTTAGAGACTGTAAAAAGAGAGAATGTAAGTCTGACACAGAAAAATTCAGACTTGACTGACCAGATCAGTGAAGGTGATGAGAAGCTTCACCAAGCAGAAAAAGTGGAGAAGCAATTGATCCAGGAAAAGTTAGAAATGCAGGAAGCACTGCAGAATACAGAATCAGCGGCGATCCAGGCGACACAAACTGCAGAGCTCCAAAAAATGGAGGCGCTGATGCAAACCCAGAGCAAGCACCAGAAAGAGGTGAAGACCCTGACGGAGGTCTGGCACGATCAGGTTGAAGAGCTGCAGAAGCAGATGGCTGAGCGCGAGATACACTGCGCCAAGAGAGAGGAGGTGTCCGTCCGTCAGGTGGTTTGCCTGACACTGCGCTATAAAAGCGAGATGGCCGATATCTACAAGCAGCTGGACCACACGGCAAATGAGGGGGCCCGGCTGCAGCTGGAGCTGGACAAGACCCGGAAGGAGCACCTGCAGCTGCAGGTCAAGAATAGAGAAAATGAAACAGAGTTAAACCTCGCTCTGAAACAGATGACGGACATGGGAGAAGCGGCTAAAGTGGTTCAGTCGGGCTATCAATCCTACCTCCTAACCAAGCAAGCTGTACGTTCCTATACGTGTATCTTCAATGCTGTTGCAATATTACGATTTGCTATAAAGATGAAGTTGGAGAAAGAGATTCCAAGGCTAAAAGAGACACGGTCACAAAAGGAGACCAGGGAAAGTAAACTCAATGCCCTCACTGATGACAAAGAGGAAGGAGAAAGAATTGACTTTGATTGTGCTGCTGTTATTCCAGAAACAGATAGGCACCCTCCTGAGAATATACTCCCTGATCTGGAATTCAAAAATCCAGATCCTCAATTTCATTTCCGTTGTCCAGAAGATTATCAAACTAGTGGACACACCCAGGACAACACAGAAGATGTTTTAGCCAAGTGGGTGGCAGTTCCTGAAAAAACAAACTCGTTGACAGATCCTGATGACATGGTTAATATGGACTACGTTTGTACAGAGGCAACTAGGTCTCCAAAACCCAAAGGCGTGGTAATGGCCACAAAAGGGAAATCAAAGATTGAAAAGAAAAAACAACGAAGGTTAACACGGCGCCTGAATAGTTCCATATCTCACCAATCTGGACCACACTGTGGAGCCAAGGAGAATCTGGTCCAAGGGTCTCATCAGAAGCTAAAGAAACAGTCCAGTCATTTGCAGGTTGCAGCGGGCTATGAAATAAAGTCAAAGGATGCAATAGACTGGAAGTCAAAAAAAAAAAAAAAAAAATGTTTGGGGGAACTGACCGATTTATTTTTTTTATTACACGTGTGGACTATGTCACGGACACTTAACTATGCAAATAAGCATTTTGTCAATATTACAATGTTATATTGGTTCTCTGTGTTGAAAATGTAGCTAAACTACAAATTAATATACAGGGTTGATGGCCCTTAAGATTACAAGGCTGTAGTATAAGAGAAAAAATATTGGTAGCTTACAATATGGGAAAAAAAATGCCCTTTTCGGTTGGTAAATTTATAATGAAGTTCATATTCGTGTCATGTAAATACTTAATGTTGTACTGAGCAGTTAGCTCAAGTATTTCAGGTAGGACGCTCACCCCAGTGAGGTCCATGGCCGCTCACCCCAGTAGGTGTGAGCTGGGGAGGGGGATATGTGACATAGTCCAAAGATGTTAGGCAGCTTTCTGCCCCATTTTAGAGCAGAAAGTGCAGGAATAGCTAAAAATGATCCGTTCCACAGCTTCCCATTACCTCAGGCAGCTGGATGGAAAATCCAGACCACAGATTACAATGGCTCTAGTTCTCCCTCACCTGCTCTTCTAATCACATGCACAGGTATTTAGAGCAGAGAGGTTTTGCATTTGACTCTCTCTCCTTAGAGCCTGGAGGCTGGGGGTATCGCTGCTCCCCTGTTTCCAGTTTCGGGGTTGACGGCCCCTCCAAGTATCACAGTACCAGAGGATTTGCCTGGACACGGGACCGAGTTCCCACCACGAACAGATAAGACCAAACAAATGTTTACTGCTGTTGCTAAAAGACTGTGCTGTATCTAAGTGACCCTAAATGAGAGAGCATTGTTTTAAGCTGGGGAACCAGGTTAGTTGGCCAGCAGCTGTTAGAGAGACTGATTCTATGTGTAGTTAGATCCCTGAAAGGGATAGGATTTTGTTTATATAATTTGGTTTCTTTTTACTTGAAATAACAGTGTGGGAAATACTGTAACAATGAAATGAGTGAACTGCTGAATGAAAGTATCTGAGTAACTCTAACCTACACATGTTAAAGCTGCAGTACCTTACTTGGATGAAAATAAAGCAGGCAGAAGCCTGAGTTAAGCAGCTTAATACTTTGCATGATCCTGTTTTTGTATTAAATAACCCTAGAAGACTGTGTCGGGAAGAACCCAGACAGACGTCAGCACTACAAAAGAGGGGCGTTTGTCACAATATATATATATATATATATATATATATATATATATATATATATATATATATATATATATATTCCATAGCCTCTTGTGCATATCCAGTTAAAATCAACTGAGTACTAAAATCAAGGGAGTACTCTGCTACACACACACACATATATATATATATATATATGTGTGTGTGTGTGTGTGTGTAGCACAGTACTCCCTTCCCTGACTCCGGTGTGGGGGAGCTGGCGGTTAGTTGGCCGGAGCAGTGGGCAATCGGAGGTGGGGGCGGCCATTTTGGGTATCGCGCATGAGCAGAGCGGGAGGCGCGCATGCGCAGTCAGGAGTGCGGCGGTCTTTTTAGCTTTGACTTTGCAAGACGCAGTGTGGGACTACACGAACAGGATCCTCTGGGGATAGGATACACAACATGGAGAGTCCCAGCCAATAGGACTCGAGCAGCAGGGAGAAACAGGATATCCTCAGCGTGCAGGGAGCACACGCGCCAGTCAGGTGGAGGGCGGCAAGAGAGCAGATAGTGCCCAGGGAGCAGTGCCTCCTGGACTAGACCTAGGCTTGCCCCTTAGGCCACAGCTAGGCCCTGAGTCACCCAAGCTGAGTGTTAGAGACGCTTTCCCTTTAGTATGTAGTAGTACTGTTGCACTGGTGACCAGATAGCCATGCGGTGCTCTGTGGCCTGGAACCAGGCCACAGGCCACATAGACATTAAGGTGAGACACTCCAACTGGAGCTTACTGTGATGGTGAAGGGCTAACAAGGCTCTCTAATAAAGGCTAAGCCCGCTTGGTTACCTCTGATCAATGTATTGGGGTTCTAGAATGTCAGCTCCTGAGCCTAAATGTTGTATGCATAACCTTTAATTGTGCAACAATAAAGATTATTTGTGTTTTTTGCCTTTCCAGGAGTGCTAGTGTATGACATTCAAGGGGGGGGGGGGGGGGTTGCAGAGAAAGTGTTGTCAGAATGTGTCTAGGTAGACGGGTTCCAGAGTTGCTGGATACCCCAAAAAAGTACCCGGGAATCAAGCTTGATCCCCGGATACATATAGGCACATTGTCCTGGCAATATCTCTCCGTGAAAACCCTTGCGCGGCGCACAGCTAGGGTTTCCGCCAGCGAGTTGAGTGAAGATGAGTGCCCCCGAGCCCTACATTTCCCAGAAGCCCTACCCATGGGTTACCCCCTCATATACCCCGATCTACCCTTACAGATGGAAGATTTCAGTCCCCAACAAGCAACAGTGGGGCCTGCACAGCAATCCCCTGAGAATAGCCCAAGGCAGAACGAAGTTAATCCAGATCTAGCCTGCAGTGGACGGTCGGATTGCCAGAGTCAACGCTTTTCCGGATGCATGAACTTCGAGGACATATTACAGGGACTAGCAGACAAATTTGGGCAGTCTTCCCAGGGTCATCACTATCACAAGCTGAAATCCTTCTTTGGCGTGTGGCGCAAGCCTCTGGGAGAAGAGAGTTTGCAGAATGGAGAGAACTTGCGGTGCAAGTACTGCCAGAATGGACTTGCAAGGACGCTATCAAGAGACAGAGAATCGTGGAAAGTCTGCGGCCCCCTGCAGCAACATAGTATGATTATATCGTGAGTGCCATTAAGAGGCCAATGCCAAAGATCTTTTTTGGGCCTTAACCAAAGTCTTTGGCACTAAAGACAACCTTGTTGCGTTGCTGACCCAGTTTCATGCCCTCAAGCAAAGAGGGGGAAGAACTATCTGAATTTCTGTGATGGCTGCAGCTAGCACTGTGGACCCCGATCAACAAGAGGGTCATCCGCGGGGCTGAGCTGGATGATTATAGATCCAAGCGATACTGTACCTGCGGGGAGCATCGCTCACACACACCCTCGTGGCCAGGATCTGCTGTACTCTCTCTACAGAGAATCCTCCTAACTTTGAGGACCGAATGGACTAAATACAAGAGCAAGAGGTCATCTTGCAGTTTCAGAATCCCAAGATGGCCCAGGAGTCATCCAAAGGGGAGAGAAAAGCCACTCCATCTAAGAAGCCTAGTGCGAAGGAGAATTCTGAGGACAATATTGTGGCGGTACGGGGTAGCTGGCCTTCATTAATAAAGGTGGAGCCCGGCTGGCTGCCCCTGAAACCGTATGGCAAGGGCTGAGAGTGTCAGCTCTTGGGTCTAATATTGTACCTTACTGTGTTGCCTGTAATTTTGTTCCCCTTTTATACTGTCCCCCTATTGGGGTATAAGCTAGGAACTGTGTATGTGGGGTTAACTGTGTAAGCCCAGTGGGCTATTTTATGCATTCTCTGTGTATTCCCTTTGCCTCATGGGCCCGTATCTGCCTGTGCAAGCTTATAAGTGGGTTGCCTTGTATGGGTGGCCTCTTATGAGAAATAGCTGCAGGGCAGAGACTTCTGGCACATGAGGAAAAAGGGGGGGTAGTTTAACCTGTATTGCCTGTCAACAAGGTATTTTTAGCTGGTGTCTTAGAGAAGAGAAGGTTTTAGAACCCCACATGATAGGTGCAAATGGTGGAGTGCAAGCTCTTGTGTCTAAATATGGGTTTTCAGTGTTTTAAAACTGCAAGGCATTGTGTTTATCCTGTGATTTAAACCCAGGTTGGTGACAAAAGGCAGTGTGAATTAGCATGTGAATTACATGTGAATTAGCATTTCAATCCCCCAAAGTATATTCTGTAAGGAAGTGTAGTTTATATCGTGTTTTAATGTTTTCTAGAAGATTGTATACAGAAAGCACAGGCATGTGGTTAAGATGCTAGCTAGTTTGCATAGAATCCATAGTTCAAAGAGGAGAGGATTCCCAGAGGTGGGAAAACCATTTGGTGAGCAGAATATTTAGATTAGAAAGTCTTTGTTTTACTAGACACAGCGGAGCCAGGGAAACACGGCCCTGTATGTCAAAACTCATGAGCATGTTTTCCATTGGCAAGTTTTGAATTTATCTCTCCTATCAGTGAATGTGTAATTTCAATCCTTGCTGTAATTGGCTATTAGATTCCTCAATTATTTGGATATGAATCAAGCCTATGTGAGAGCGTGCAGTAAAAGCAGCTCTCTCTTTTTCCTGTTGGAGGTCTGAATACATGCAGCTGCTGGCGGGGCTCTCAAAGGTGCTTCTGTGAAAGAGCTATTCACACAGGGAAGCATGGGGAGGCCTAGCCAGCAGGCTGGATTTCAGTCCAGGAGCCCAGAACCAGGGTCCTATCAAGGTAATCCTTTGCTGAAGCAGGTGCCTTGCAACTAGGAAAGGGTAGATCTCCTTCCCTAGACCCCAGTAAGTGTGTATATTCTCTGTTTCATGTATTTCTGTGTGTTTCCGAGGTCTTATCCGAATAAACCACAATTTATTTTACTGCCTGTTTTGCCTTGTGACTGATCCCTTAAATATAAAGGTGTATTTGGCCTGGCCTACCGTGACAAATAGACCCCAAGGTCCTTCAAGACAGACTCCCTTGATGGCTAGGAGATTGGCTCCTATCTCTATCTTCAATGCAACAGGAAGCAACTGTTGCTTTAACTGTTACCAAGAAGTTTACTTTGCCCGGGACTGCCCGAAGGCAGACCCTTCCACCACCATGCATTCGGCAGAACAGCCGTTCACATTCTCGGATAGTGCCTTCTGCGCCTTGTGCCGAAGAGGAGGCCCACCCAGATGCCTATAACCGAGTAGGACCCTCGGCCATAGTAAATTACTAGTGGATCAACTCTTCTGCATTGCTGGACTCTGGGTCACAAGTGACCATCATTTACTGGCCATTCTACGACCTGCATTTGAAGCATCTGCCTATGCAGTCGGCCGAAAAGATGAAAAGATGGGGCCTTAGTATTGAAGACTACCTCATCGGTGGCATGATTCTACTGCAGTTGGATATACCACAGCTCAATACCAACAAAACCCACCCCATGGAAGTGGAAGCCTTGAAATGTTCTGAGCCCTGGGAACATCCAAGCTCTCTCATCATATTGGGGACCAATGGGGATGTGTTGCGATCCCTGATCCGGGCCTATCTGCATGAAGCCGGCGAATTACCTCTATCCTCTCTGAAGATTCACCCAGTATTCAAGGATGAATGCCATAGAATCTCGGCCCAAGAAGGATTTGGACAATTCTTCCACCTGGAGAAGGGGTTGACAGAAATGCCACCAGGGGAGTGAGGCACATGGCCGCTGTACATAACTAACCAGGCTGTGACGTTGCCGACTGGTACTTCTCCCTCGAGACCACGCTGAAGAGGATGCCAAGAGAGGGTTCAAGGTGGTGCCAGAGATGAAGGACTGGAAGTCTTCACTTCCTCAGAGATTCAAGGTGACCATTCAGAACACCTCACCCCATCCTATACGATTTGACATCGGGCAAGCCCTTGTTCGGATATACCCAGTTTCTCAGATAGAAACCTTGGCTCACGTAAACAGCTACTGTATGAACATCCCCTACAGGATTGCAGTTTGACTTTGAATGGACCTTGCCTGCGGAGTGGAAGAAACAACTAAGCGACAAGCTGGCAGAACGCCAAGAGGTGTTCTCCACCAGTGATATGGATGTGGGCTGCAGCAAGAGTGCTCAACACACGATCCGGTTGAATGATGCCACACTATTTTGGGAGTGTTCCAGACACATAGCTCCCAGAGATGTGGAGGACTTAAGGGAGTCTGAAGGAGATGTAGACGGTGGGCATAGTAACGGAGTCTCATAGCCCTTATGCCTCTCCTATCGTGGTAGTGTGGAAAAATAACGGATCTGTTTGCCTATGCATGGACTACCGCACCCTGAACCGCTGCACGGTCCCCGACCAATATACCTTGCCATGAATTGAAGAGATCCTCAACGTATTCTCAGGCAGTAAGTGGTCCAGCATACTGGACCCGAGGTCTGGATATTACCAGGTACGCATGAGCCCCGAAGACCAGGAGAAGACAGCATTTGTCTGCCCCCTCAGCTTTTACCAATTCACCTGGATGCCCCAAGGCATTTATTGTGTACCTGCAACGTTCCAGAGATTGATAGAAAAGACCATTGGTGATATGAATCCCCGGGAATCCCCATGTCTATCTGGACAATATCATCGTGTTCGGAAGAACGTTAGAAGAGCGTGAAGAACGCCTTCTGAAATTCCAGGATCAACTGGGAAAAGGAGGCCTGAAGTTATCCCTGGACAAATGTTGCTTCTGCCACACTTCGGTTACCTATGTGGGCTTCATAGTGTCCGCAGAAGGAGTGGCTACAAACCCCGCTAAGGTCAAAGCCGTAGTGAACTGGCCCAGACCAGATTACATGATGGAAATACGATCCTTTCTGCGGTTTTGCAGATACTAGCTAAGGTTCGTAGAAGGTTACTCTAGCAAGGCCCAAGTCCTCAATAAGCTGTTGAAGATCTACCCAGAGGAGCCTCGTCAAAAAGCCGCAACCCTGCAAACACCGTTAGGAGACAAATGGACCTCCACCTGCGAGAAGGATGTGACATTGTCCCTTAAAGTGATGTCACATCCTTTTTAACTAATGTAACATATAACATGGTACATGTACCAATGGGATTGTCTTCAATCCCATTGGCTGTAATACCATATGATATGATACATGTGGTTTTAAGAATGTGACGTACCTCCATTGGAGATGACGTCACTGTGACGGTGAGGGGGTAACCAGGTTCACTAATAAAGGTCAAGACCACTTGGTTGCCCCGATCCATGTTTTGTGGTCCTAGAGTGTCAGCTCTTGGGCCTGACTGTTGCATATGTACTGCCATGCATTGTTTGTGAAATATGCGACAATATAGATTTATGTGTCTTTACCTTTCCGGGAGTGCTAACCAGTGGAAATTCTCAGGCTATGAGTTTCAGGGGGGACTTTGCGGTAAAAGTCGGATTTTGTCTAGATAGTTGGGGAACAGAGTTGCTGGCCACCCCAAAAATGTATCCGGGAACCGAGTCAGATTCCCGGACACATGTTGACACAGACCTCTGGACAAAGTCCTCCCTGGAAAGCAGTTACTCGGCTCACCGCCAGGATGCCCTGCTTCAGCACAGACAAGAAAGGCAAAAGGGGGCATAGGGATACGCGTATACCCGATATAGTCAGGGGTCCCAGTTTAGTTGGAGTCCCCCCCAGTACATGCCCTGAACCCCAGACCCGGGGTTCGGAGTGTCTCCAACCATCCATGAGGTTGTGAGAGTGAAATTATTTCTGAGTCCGATTCGGTGCATTAGAAGCAACTCTGAAACTTAACCTAAGCATTATTTGAAGCAACTTTTAGCAAACTTCTTATAGGAAGGTCTTAGAGCTCTTAAAATAACATGTGCAGCCTTTTAGTAGATCCTAGGGGACGAGGGACTTAGAAGAATTGTGTGATATTTTTATTAACATGGTAAATAAAGGTATATATGTTCTATGTACTGTATATGAGCTGGGGAATTTCTAAGTCCCTGGTTCCGAGAGACAAGATGGCCACCAGACTTGGTGCCACTGAATCTGCTCGGGTCTTGGACTTGAAAGCCACAGAGATGCCAAAGTGTTAGGGTGGGCGGATTACCGGAGTTAGGCTTGAGTACCCACGTCCTGGCATTAATAAGGTCAGGCGATCATTTGCCCGACCACAGACTCTGAGGAGCCTGGCCCAGCGGGGGGGAGGGGGGGGTTCAATATGTGGCAGAAGTGCCAGGTTGGTGCATGCCCCTTTGCAGAATTGAAATATATGCCCGCCCAGCTTCAGGGTACCGGCAAATCGCTGATAGGCTGGTGGAAATATTCCCACGTTCTGATTGGTTGGGGTATTTTGTGAATGGGATTGAAAACCTATAAGTAACCTAGCAGCCAATCAGCTCGGGAGATTCTAAGTGCCAAGACAGCAGCGGCAAATTCGAAATCACCAAAAGATGCTCTGTGAGAAATAGCAGCGAGCCGGCTTCAAGAATATTGAGCTGAAATATTTTCTAAGTCACGACTTCTGGGGACAAGTTCTAAAAATCGAACGTAGCAGTGGTGGCTAGAACTATATGCCTATTTGAGTTCCAGGAGGTTTGGGACTTACTCGGGGTCAAACTTTTTCAACGCTCCGGAGCTTATAGCAGTGGTCCGGAGCTTATATAGCAGTGGCGTGTTCATGCCCATTTGAGTTTCAGGACATTTCGGGACAAGTCCCGGTCAACTGTAAACTCTGTTTTAATGACTGTAAAGGGCTAGGAAAGTCTATTTTTTCCCCCAGATCCCCAGTGAGTGTTTTTTCTTCTGCATAATTGCAATCCATTGTGTGTATGTCTGTTTCAAAGGAATAAATCGCAATTTGTTTTACTTCTTGGTTTTGCTCAGTGATATGATCCCGATATAAAGGTGTAAACTGCATGGTCTCCAGTGACAGTCACATCCTTAAAAAAAAAAGAGGTGGGTAATTAGATGGACCCTAAAATATCACGTAACAGGCTCTATGTAAGGCCTATTCCATCTCATTTTAGCTCAAGAAGATGACGGGACAACATCAGTTGTGGATTTAACATGGGGTACTTTGGATTGAAAAAAAAGAAGAAAGAAGATTAAAGAAAAGAAGAAAATAATGACAGATGAAGATAGAAGATGGCGAAAGGAGATCAAAGAAAGAAGATCAAGGAGGATGGAATCGGATTGTGGGTGATGACGTCGCAGGTCGAGAGATTGCAGATACGCCGAGATTCGGAGGGTGAAGACTTCTAAAGGTAAAACAAATATTGAATGTATCTAAATGTCTTTTTTCAAGTTTTTTGATTATATTTATTTATGTGTTCGTTTTTCTTTGCCTATTGACTGCTAATGTTTTAATCTGTGCCCCTTTAGGGTGCAGATAAATACAGTGACTGGCAATGAATTTTTTGGCAAATGCTTGTTTTGAATTGATTGTAATTATTTATATTTCTGTTTATTGCTTGGATTAAATTGTTTGGAATTTGGATGACTTGCTTTTAGTACATTTTAGGGTTGGTTAGGGGTTTAAATTAAATAATAGTTTTGTTGGCTAGTGGTTTTATATATGTAATTGATTTGTTGGCTAGGTGTTTTATATATTTAATTGATTTGTTGGCTAGTGCTTTTATTTAATTGATTTGTTGTTGGTCCTTTTTTTCTTGAATTGGTTGGATAGGATTTATTTAATTGTATTCTTGTGTTTTGGAATAACATCATTTTTATTCTTTTGCTGTTTTGGTGATAGATCATTTTTATTCATGTTTACTATTAGGCTTTTTAATTCTTTTATTGTTGGGGTGTTTAGGTGCTTGTGTATTTCTTTTATTATTATGTATTTTGTGCTTTAATTATTTGTATTAGGTTGACCATTGAGTGCTATTGTGTCTTATCATGCCCATATTATAGTGGTATGATATGAAAAAATCTCAACAAAAAATGGCTATAGTGAAATACCTGCAGAAGAATAAATAATCCTATGCAGATACAGTGAAATAGCTAGCGCTCAGATACCTAGTAGTAACAATGCATATACTGTGTATATATATATATATTTATAGATATATATATACTGTATATACTGCATCAAAAAGGAGTCCTTATTAGAAATATCCAATAAATAAAAATATTAAAAAAACAGTCCAATGTCAATCACCAAATGCAGGTAAGTGTTGCTGCTCCCTTCACTGGATCCAACCCTTGTGTCCCGAACAAAACTACAGAAAAACAGAAGAAGGAGAGAGCGCAAAACACATAGTGTACCCTGTAATCTAATGACACAATACCAAACGGTTAAAAACACTTACAGACATCCGCCATAAGTGCGCACGATAACAGAAATAAAGTTGTCTGTGTATTCCCACTCCAGCAAACGCCGCAGTTGTGATACTTTCTCCCGTCCTGTAGAGTTGGATAATATGATTTATCCTATCAGGTGCATCAGAGTCTCTTTATAGTAGCTGCTGCAGGTAATGGATATGTATATAGTCTTAAGCCATAAGAAAAAGCAACTGGCCCTGCTTAGGGCACCAAGTGTTGCAAGCACTCACGGTTTGGGGAGTAATGATGGTTTAATGAGGTCCTCAGTCGCCGTGTAGTTGCACCGCCAACCCTATCATGACTGGCGTCACGTGGGGCGGTCGCGCGACCGGCGGTGTTTTTCTCTGGTGTCAGTGGAGGAGGACCGGTAAGCTCCGTTGCTCTGCAGGGCTGTTGGTCTCTGGTCTCTGTGATGAACCGCTACCTCTGGCGTGTCAGCCGTGTGATGCGAGGCGGTCACGTGACCCGCGGGACTCCCCTCCGTGTGCAGCAGCTACCGGTGTGCAATCCAACATACAGAAGTATGTGAGCTCTTCCAGCAGCAGCAGGAAAAATCGTGGAGCACAACCGAGAAAAGTCTTTCTCCCGTCCTGCACTGACAACTCCAAGGCTCCTCTCTCCACGGCCGGATCGATCCCACTTCCGCGGCCCCTGATGAAGAGGAGAAGACTCCTGGAAATGCGTAGGGCTGAGCAGTGTCTCTAGTGGCATTGAGTCTGCTACCCCTCGCAACAACACTCGTTGCCAATCGTATTCAGCCGACAGGAGCATTGCAGAGCTCCTAGCCAATCCCGAAGCGACGTGATCTGACGCACAACGGCCTGACGTCACTACCCATGTGACGTGGACGCGGAAGTGGGATTGATCCGGCCGTGGAGAGAGGAGCATTGGAGCTGTCAGTGCAGACCGGGACAAAGAATCACGACTGTGGCATTTGCTGGAGTGGGACTACACAGACAACTTTATTTATTTTATCGTGTGCACTTATGGCGGATAGTGAAGTATATAAGTACAAAATTGTATTGGTGTAAAATGGTGAGTATTCAGCGTACATTTAAGCAGATAAATTACAGCATGTCTGTGCAAACATCAGCACAATGTTACCAACAGGGACCCTCTGGGTGGGATGGTATAGCCCTCTGGTGCAGCAGCTCTCCTCTGGGAAGTCTCAGTGATGTCTCTCACTTGTCCTGGACCTCTGTTGAAAGGCAGCTGCAGCCCTTGAGCTGATTCAAAGTCCCCCACTGCCTGTGGCATCTGCTGGGCTCACGATGTTATTGCAAAGGTGGAAAGTCTCTGTCCTGTCTTTCTTGCAGCACAAATGTGCCTGAAGTCTCTCTCAGCACACGGAACACCACACAGCTCACGTGGTGTGTAGTACCGGCGCTCGCGCACTCCCGTGACGTCACAGGTGCCGAAATTAAAGGAGCAGCTCCAAGTGCAAAACCGCAATGTAGAAAATACTTAAAATAGGTTATAAAGGCTAGGATGGGGAACTACACCTTGCCAATCTCTATCCAACGCGTTTCGAAGCTATAGAAAAGCCTCTTCATCAGGGGTAATTCATTGCACCCACCTCCATCTATAAATATGCATACGGTTGCCACTATTGGTCAACCAATTGGGCACTGGGCCAATCAGGCACTTCAATTCGGAGGTGGGGGAGGGACAAGGGATTTAGCATAACAAATTTGGCAAAAAATAAAATCTTTTTATTATAACACTTAGTTAAAAAAACGGCTTATCTGTAAAAAGGGAAAATGGAATAAAACAAGAAAAAACACAATTAGATAATAATATAGGCATAATAATAACAACCTACAACAATATTTGTACTTGAATTATTTAAAATTAAGCATATAGCTAGTACACTGTTCAATAGACTCAGAGTCTAGCGACATCTAGTGGTTAATTGTTAAATTACTGTTAGGATTTATGGTTATATATATATATCCTCTCTTGATTAATCAGTAAAAAGCCCAAACATCTAAGTCTTCATTCAGTCCCTTTGGAACCATGCAGTCTAATTTATGTATCCAGAGAGACTCCTGGGCCGAGAGGGCCTTGAGTCTGTCACCTCCTCTCCTATCGCTTACTACATGTTTTATGCCCAGGAAAGTTAAACTAGAGGGGTCCTTATTATGATGGGTTAAAAAATGTCTGGAGACACTGTGCTTCTCTAATCCGTTCCTAATATTCCGAATATGTTCCTGTATCCTTACTTTTAAATTACGTTTAGTTCTACCAACATACTGTAGTTTACAGGAACATTCTAATAAATAAACTATATACACTGAATTGCACGTAATAAAATCCTCTACCTTAAAAACTTCCTGTGTCTTTTTTGAACTAAAAGTCTTATTGTTGGTATTCATGTATTTACACACGGAACATTTGGTGCAGCTAAAATTTCCTACAGGTTTGTGGCCCAACCAATTTGTTTTAGGGACTAAAAACATATTTTTCCCAATATCACTTGGTGCTAAAATATTTTTCAGGTTAGTGGCCTTTCTATAAATAAATTTGGGTTTTTCTGATAAATAGTCGCCCAGCACTGGATCGCTATTCAGGATACACCAGTGTTTTGCAATCACCCTCTCAATTTGTCTATGTGCAGAGTTATAATTTGTCACAAAGGCCACATCTATTTTCTTGTCAGCTTTAGGCGCCAGTTTTTTAACTTTCTGTGACAACATACTCTCTCTGTCCATACCTCTCACTCTTGCTAATTCTTTATCTAAGTGATTAGAGTTAAAACCTCTTTCTATGAACCTGTCACGCATCATATCCGCTTGTTTTAGAAAAGTCTCATTTTTGCTACAGTTTCTTTTTAGCCTCATGAACTGGCCCACGGGGATATTTTTGATCCAAGTGTCCTTGTGGTTACTTGTCGCCATTAAAAGGTTGTTTGTGTCCACCTCTTTAAAGTAAGTTTCTGTGTGCACCCTTCCATGATTAGATGTCAATTTAAGATCTAGATAATTAATGGAAGTATCGTCTGTTTGGTGCGTGAACTCCAGATTATACTCATTGATATTAATAAAAGACACAAACTCCTGTATTGATGAATCATCCCCGTCCCATACCACCAGGACGTCATCTATATAACGTTTCCATATAATTATATTCTTCGTGAAGGGGTTGTTTGTCCATATAGAATGCTCCTCCCAGTGTCCCACATACAGGTTTGCGAAACTAGGGGCAAATCGTGTGCCCATAGCTGTGAGGGGCACATCGTGTGCCCATAGCTGTGCCGCAAACCTGTATGTAGAAGTCCGCGAGGAACATAAAATAGTTGTGGTGTAATATGAATTCTATGAATTTCAATATAAACACTCTATTAGAGGAATGTAATTGATTGTCCTGTTTCAGGCATTGTTCAATAGTATGGAGGCCTTTCGTATGGGGAATATTAGTATAGAGGGCTTTGATGTCGCACGTCAACCACTTGTAGCTACTTTTCCACTCAAATTCCTTAAACAGATTTAATACTGCCGTAGAGTCCTTGATATGAGACGGTAACGTAACTACATAGGGCTGTAGGAAAAAGTCTACGTATTGGGACATGTTCGCGGTTAGTGATTGGATCCCTGAGACAATAGGTCTTCCAGGGGGGGGTTTTCTTGCACTTGTGGACCTTGGGCAGGTGATAAAATATTGGTAGTCTGGGATGACTTTGATATAGAAAAGAAAATTCTATTTCAGAGATAACTGATTGAGACAAAGCATCTTCTAGGAGGGTTTTTAGCAAACTTTGAAACTCTGGAGTTGGGTCCTTTTTTAATTTCTTGTATGAGGCCATATCGTTCAAGAGCCTGAACGCCTCTTTCTCATAATCTGCTCGGCTCTGTAGAACCACCCCTCCTCCCTTATCGGCTTGTCTGATAATTAATTCCTGGTTGTCTCTCAACATTTTTAGCGCTAGATTTTCCTTTTTGTTTAAATTCTGTTTAATGTCACATATTTTAAAATTATTTACTAAAGTGCTGATTTCATTATTTACAGTGTTAAAAAATGCATCTATGTGATGTCCCTTTGATTGGGCAGGATAAAACTTGGATTGGTTTTTAAAAGCCGTGTATCTTATTGTAGGAATTGGATCGGGTAAAATAGGGATATTAGGAATATTAGGTATCTCTATTGGTGCAGACTCTAACTCTTGTTTTAAAAAATGTCTTTTCAGGGTTAAGTTTCGCGTGAACTTGTGGAGATCTTTAAACAACTGAAAAGAATTAGGTCCACAAGTTCGCGCGAAAGTCAAACCCTTACTTAGAACTTTAACTTGATCCTGGGTTAAAATTGTGTTGGTTAGATTAAAGATACCCTTCTCTAATTCGGGGACCTTTCTGGATGACTCTCTTTTCTTTTGGATGTTGGCACCACCTCTGGTCCCTCGTCTGACAGAGATCTTTTTTTCTGATTGTTCGAGGGAAGATCTAAAGGGCTCTCTATTCCCTTCTTCTCTTTCGATAGAGGCGGTGCCAATCGTGTCTTTACCATTTCTAAAAAAGATGGGGATGCACGGTTAGATGGACGGGAATAAATATTATTTTTAGGGATAACCTTTGGTGAATGTATAACTGGTTCAGTTCTATTGGGTACATACTCCTTATATCCTTTTTGTTGTTGGTGATACTGATGGGGTTGAGACCTAAAGTGTGGTTTATAGTCCCAGATATCATTTTTACCCCTATAATTAGGATTGCGGATATGATTCCCAGACTGATACTGTACAGACTCATTCATACCATTATAATTCCCACTATTTGTCTGAAAGTTTCCACGTGACTGATCATATTGTCTCTGGGGCTGATCATGGGCTTCTCTCTGTCTCGAGTGGGAAGTACTAGACTTACTGTATCTCTTTTAGGAACATAAGTCTGACCTACCACTCTTCCTCGGTCCTCTTTTTTAGCCCAGTCTCTTTGTTTATTATTGATATAGTCCCCTTTATCACGTATAAACTTTTCATGTTTAACTTTTAAGAGTTCTTCTTCTTCACTCTCTAGTTTGCATTTGAGGTCATATTCTAATTCTGAACAGTCATTCTCAATGACAAGAGGCTCAAGTTTAACAATAACCTCTAATATAACCTCTTCTAGTTTCTCAATAGTTCTACCCCTCTCATAAATAATAAGTCTCATTAAGTCCATTGAACAGGCATCTAGGATGCGGTTCCACTCCTGTAAAAAGTGTGGATTATCTTTGCCAAAGGTAGGTTTTTTCAGGACTCCATATAACCTTGAATAGTTCTTTTCTCTAGCCATAACCTATTCTCCTCTAATAGCAGTGTTTCTAAGGTTTTAAAGTGCTCCTTTCAAGAAAGACAGGACAGAGACTTTCCACCTTTGCAATAACATCATGAGCCCAGCAGATGCCACAGGCAGTGGGGGACTTTGAATCAGCTCAAGGGCTGCAGCTGCCTTTCAACAGAGGTCCAGGACAAGTGAGAGACATCACTGAGACTTCCCAGAGGAGAGCTGCTGCACCAGAGGGCTATACCATCCCACCCAGAGGGTCCCTGTTGGTAACATTGTGCTGATGTTTGCACAGACATGCTGTAATTTATCTGCTTAAATGTACGCTGAATACTCACCATTTTACACCAATACAATTTTGTACTTATATACATCACTATTTGCGTTTTGCGCTTTTCTTTTTGTTTTCTCTTAGTGCTTTGAGTGCCGAGCCACTCTTTGAGTTATAGCAGCATACGCCTTCCTATGTATGGTTTGTTAACTATTACACCAATACCACTTTATATGCACAATTAATATTAATTGCACTATAACACAAAACTGTGTAAAATACTGTTTAAGGTGGATTTTGGGTTGCGCACTTATTCTTGTCTACTTATGGCGGATGTCTGTAAGTGTTTTTAACCATTTGGTATTGGGTACACAATGTGTTTTGCGCTCTCTCCTTCTTCTGTTTTTCAGTGGTATGATATACCACTGTGCCAATCAATGTGTAGAGGGTAGGTATATTGGGTCCGGGGTCGGTGGTTAGGCCTCCTGTGTGGGTACCAAGGGAGGGATGGTTAACCCCTAAATTACAGCGTTTATTAATCGCTAAGGTGGTTAAGGGGTTAGGGGCCATTACATTGTATTTTTTCATGAACTTTTGCTGGCACCGGAGGACACGGACCTGCAGTAGGCTGATGAGGATGCCCTTCACGATGGCAGGGGAAAGTAGAATGTTTTATTTACTTTATTTATGATGGCTGGCTAATGTTTTGTTTTGAATGAATGGGCAAATGAGCGATTATCCATATCTGGATAATACTAATTGGGCCCATTACTGTACTGTATGTGTTGGGGTGGGGTTGTTGGGGTAGAGGAGGTGGGTAGTAGGGTTGTTGTGTATTTTTGATTATATTGGGTAGAGGGATTGGGTGAAGGGGGTAGTAGCCACAAGGATGGAATGTCACGGGAGACCAGGTTTTTAAACACCTTTTTTTATACCGGGATCATATGATTGAGCCAAACAAGGAAGTAAAATAAATTGTAATTTATTTCAGGAAAAGACGTACACACAATGTAACACAATTTGCATAGTTAACACACTTACTGGGAACGGGCCTAATGAATAAATCCATTATTGGAACGAAATTCACCAAGATGACCTCTCTGTAGGAGCACTTTCCACTGACCGGAAGTTACTCACAAAAGTCCTTGAACTGATTTCGGCATGCAATGAAATACACGACCGCTACGTTCTCAAAAGCGGGACTTCGAAACTTTTCTGAGTTCAAAATCCTTGAAGCCGGCTCGCGTCTATTCAGTACAGAGCATCTTTGAATTTCCGCTGTTTGTTTGGCGCTTGGAATCTCCTCTCTCATTGGCTGCAAGCTTTCTTATTGGTTTCTGACTTCCATTCTTCCATCCAAACATTTACAGCCTATCAGAGCGTGGGAATTCTCCTGCCAGCTAATCACCAATTTACAGGGATTGTAAAGCCGGGAGGGCACATTTTCAGTCTGTAAAAGGGCATGCGCCAACCTGGCACCTCTGCCTCTTTGCATACTGAGCCCACCCGCTGCCCAGGCTCCACAGAGTCTTGGTTCTGGCAAATGGCGGCCGGATAGCCCTGTGTTAGCCCAGGATGCGGGTACTCAAGCAGAACTGCAGTACCCCTCCTGTTCTAACACCTTGGCATCTCTGAGGCTTTCAAGTCCAGACTCTGCACAGACTCAGAGGCACCATGCTTGGTAGCCATCTGGTCTCTTGGAATCCAGGATTTGCAAATCCCAAGGTTCATTTACAGGTTATTAATATATATATACATACATTTTAGCACAAAGAAGACAGGACCCAGTATATTTTATTAAATGGTTATATTTAATAGGTATATATATACAGCAAATGTAAATATAACTGAATGCTCATTTGCATTTCTTAGGCAGGTCTGCAATCCCGCCTTTCACAATTATTACCCAGCACACAGCACTTCCACTGCAGCAAGGGATTCTGGGAAATGACTGTGTGCTCATTTGCATGTCATTTCCCAGAATCCCTTGCTGCAGTGGAAGTGCTGTGTGCTGGGTGATAATGGTGAAAGGCGGGGTTGCAAACCTGCCTAAGACATGCAAATGAGCATACAGTTATATTTCCATTTGCTATATGCTTTGCTGTGGAGGGTTTTTGTCACTTTTTTTACTCACCATAACTTAACTAAGTATGGTAAGCCCCATCCTCATTGCTTCAGCTTTGCATAGCCAGTGTAACACACCCCACACCGATTAGACCCATTAAGGTCGAAACAGCTGTCTGTGGGTGGGTTTACTGGCTATGCATCTTAACCCTGGCTGTGCTTAAAGCTGTGACCATGCAACAAGCTTAAGCCTATAGGGAACCATGTTTTAAATGGTTTTGAAGCAAAAAGTATATATATATATGGGGAAAAAAAACAGGTGCACTCCTAGTGTAGTATGTATCAAAAATGTATGTGGACTGGTCAAAATATATAAATTGCGCACTCACAAACATCACAGAATTATAAGCATGTATGAGTCTCAGCTTAATAGCCAACCAGGATGACTGTGGGGTCCGGATGGTATGTAGGTGCTCCTCCAAGGGCTTCACCAGATGTTATAGGGACCGGTACCTGCTTGAATAGCTTCCATGTACCGGATAACATATGTAATAATCAGGGGTAATAGCACATGTACTCCAAAAACACACCATACGCATTTCGTCCTTAAGAGTTTGTCAAGGGCTCCCCTGACAAAGTCTTAAGGATGAAACGCATAGGGTGTGTTTTTGGAGTACATGTGCTAGTACCCCTGATTATAACATATTTTATTTTTACACGATCAATCACACAGATTTTTAGCATTAGCACAGAATTGAAAAAATTTTGCCGAAATTATTCATCGAACCACCACTGGGTGGCAGTAACGGTCCATTCAGGGACTTCCTTGTGATACTGCAATTCATGTGAGATCCTGGAGAGCAGAGACACGTGAGTGGGGGAATGCATTATGCACTCAGTACACGGAGTTCATCTGCCCAGGCACCGGCTCCTGCAATACATGGTGGAGCCCCCGGTTAAACATCTGCCACGCTGCTGGGACCTCACAGGAAGCGGGGAAATGGAGGAGCACCTACGGCACCTACATACCATCTGGACCCCACAGTAATTACAATTTATTAGTAACTAGGGGACCGATAGGCGCCACTATCACTTGTTTTATATATATATATATATATGTAGAGGTATCAGTACCGTGTTAGCCGAGCTTCAATAATCAAAAAATAAATAGATGATACCGTTCTGTGGCTAACGAAATGCTTTTATTTGTGCGAGCTTTCCAGATACACTATATACATATGTAACGGTTTTTCTGGCCCGGCCTGACCCACCCAATCTCACATTGGCCCCTGTGGTCTAACCGGACCCCATTACAGTGTGAATATGCCTGATGGTGCACCTGCTGGCTACAGGACTCCTGAGTCTCCCGCATGATGGTGTGTGGGGAGAACCCGTCAGACAGGCAGCTGAGGTAGTGTGCTGAGTCTCACCTAGTTCCAGTGCAGCGCCTCCACCTCACCAGGGTCCCCGCGTCCGCAAGGGGATGATCCTGGCGAGGAACTCCTCCGTGGTGCTCCTCTCTGTACACTCATTCCAGATAGATACACGAGAGGGTTTCTGGCTGAACTCATCTTTATTGACACGGCAGGGCAACTGCCCTCCACAAGGAGTATCTTCAGCCGCTCATCTCGCCAGTGCTCCCTTTTGATAGGTATATCACCTAGATCAGGAATTCACTATTCCCGCAGGAATCACTGTCCTGTGCCAGGTCCCTGGACACAGCCTCCCATGGAGTTACTATAACATAACTGACACTCTGATAGAACTTGAACTCCTTCCTCAGCTCTGACAAGAGCTGGAACTCCTTTCTCAGCAGAACAACTAGCAACCAACTTTAGAACACAGTGCTGTGCCTTATGTAAGCTTCTGAGGCTGACACATCTCTGACATCACTAACCATGGAGTCAGAGCATGTGACCAGTCCCAGCCATACACAGAGCACCCCACCAGGGTGTGAGGGAAAACCTCCATGATTACTGCTGGCATGCCCACACTTACCAGGCCTTACTGCCAGCAGGAGAGATGACTGTAGGCATTTTACATGACCGCTACACATATATATATATATATATATATAAAACAAAATGAAGACAGCGCGGCTCCCATAGCATAATATTGTAATTTAATATTTAAAATGAACATGCAAGTGAATCATGGACACTTACAATGTGCAAAATGGTTAAAAGCATTGAGTAAAGTCTTTTCAGTCACCTGATCGAGCCTCCGTGGACTTTGCTGCGTGTGGAGTCCAACGCACTCCCGTCGTGGATGCCAGGAGAATGCGCACGCACCCGTTCTCCCCCTGAATGGAGATCCCGCGAGAGTACGTGTCCTCCGATATAGCAGGATACTGACACAGCAATCAGACTTCCTTCATAAGATCCAAGGTATAAAAGAAACGGCTCCACAGCAATATCAGGACAAGACTACTCAAGAATAAAGTAAAAACCAGAGAAAATACTGTGCGCTACTATCTAACCAGAATTAATAGTAATTTTGCCCATTACAGTACTATATGTGATAGGGGGCGGGGGGGGTGTGTGTTGTTTATTGGGGGCAATTGTCCCCAATAAACATGCTAATGTGACTTAACCCCTTCATTGCCTTAGCGGCTATCCGCTAAGGTAATGAAGCTGCATTAATGTATTTTTATTAATAGTGTGCAGGAGCAGGAGGTCCCCTGAGCTGAACCGCATTGATTTCTGCCTCAGATACCCCCTGCTTCCCGAGTTACAGGCCCCGGTTTGGGGCATCGGTGCCAATGCGGACGCTATCTTTATAGAGCCCACGTCGCGTCTTGGACGCTATAAAGATGACGGCGGCACATGCACCCGATGACCCATACCGGGGCCTGTAACTCGGGAAGCAGGGGGTCTCTGAGGCAGAAATCAATGCGATTCAGCTCAGGGGACCCCCTGCTCCCGCACAATATTAATAAAAATACATTAAAGCAGCTTCATTGCCATAGCGGATAGCCGCTACGGTAATTAATTATTGTTTATTGTTATGTGGGTTTTAATACTAGTGTAGATGTGCAGGGGGTCTCCTGAGCTGAACCGCATTGGTTTCAGGTCCGAGGACCACCTACTTCAGGAGATACAGGCCCCTTTATGGGGTGCCGGTATCCCCTGCAGAATGTAAATAACCCGGTCACGTGACGCGGGAGTTATAAACTGCAGAGGATACCGGCACCCCATAACGGGGCCTGTATCTCCTGAAGTAGGGGGTCCTCGGACCTGAAACCAATGCGGTTCAGCTCCGGAGACCCCCTGCTCATGTACACTATTATTAAAATGTATTTATTTAGTGTACGATCGCCTGTAACAGTCTTGCATGGAGATAGCAAATGTTTTTTTTCTATCAGCTAGCGAACGGGAAGTTTCAGAACGCTAGCAGGGGGAAAAAAGCAACACGTACGCTGTGGCTGTTTTGAGCTATTTTGAGCACGTACGTTAAAAAATGGGCTCAAGGCCTTAGTGCATCGCGTCCCCGGCTTCACTTTTTAACGAACCTGCTTTTTGGCCAAATCAGATCGCAAAGCCATTGAGCTTAGTGCATAGTCCCCATAATGTTCATCTTAGGAAACAGAGGTTAACGAACAAGCTCCATATTAGCACTAATCGGTCATAAGAGGAGATATACTGTAGCTATTATTCTTTTATTAACTCTACACGAGCAACATTATTTGATGTAACCTGAACAAAATAAAATTTTACATGAATATTACATTAATATTCATGATATACAGTTTCATGGAATACAGCACAGATCATATATGATTACCAAATACATATACAATGGCAATAATATACACATTTGCTTTTTTATTGAATACACATTTCAATAACTGCTGTACTGAAACATAAGTTCCTCCAACAGGGAGAACCTTACTTTCAATAATAATGTTCAGGGTCAGGCTTCTGCACAAATTCTCCTGACTCATCGGTAACAGTTACATAGAATACCCTCTTTGGGTTATACTCCACTCGGTCCATGTATACTGACCTACCAACTTTCCATACTTGGACAAGATAGGCTACTTTTTCATGTGTAACCCTCATACCTCCCCCCCCCCCCCGGTCGCAGATCGGACCCACTAGGGTGTGCTAAGGTCTGGCTACATGTGTCTAGGTGGTGCATACCTGTGTGGAACAGGAGGGCCTGAGTCTCCCGCGATGGTATGGGGGACAACAGGGACAGGTTTCTGGGGTACATGCCTTCATCTCTTAGTGGTACAGCGCCTCCATCTCTGGCAAGCCTTAGCAGGGTAGGGTGAAATCCTTCCAGAGAACCCCACTCAGAGGTGGAAGATCTCCGTCTCACACAGTCTCTTATAAAAGCAGCAGCAGCTCTCTTTATTGCTCACAGCACACAGCAGAGTAGCAACAGCAACAACAGCACATGGTATGGCAGGTACAGGGTCTTCTCTTCCTCCAGACTGCACCCCTTTAGGATGGGATCTCTAGGGGCTCTTTGTTCTCTGCCACCACCCCAAGCCGCGGGCGCTCAGGGTGGGGTTAGCTCTTCCCTCACACCCTAGGCAGGGTGAGAGGCACTGGTCCACTGTAGCTCTATCAGCTCTACTCAGGGCCTGCCTGAGCTCCTCCAATGTAACACACTACTGGCATTCTCCTAGAACTCTCCAACTGGAACTTTCCTAGAACTGACACACTAAACAGGCTGTGCACTGCCCTTTATGACTTTGGCAGGCCCCTCCCCTATGTCTCTTGCCTTAGACACAGAGTCAGGCAGCCTACCTCCACCACTCAGGGCAGGGCTTGAAGTAGGGGAAACCCATGATAACTACTGGCAGCCCGCCCTTAGCAGGGCTTATACAGTAGGAGAAAGATATATAGCCCAATTTCTTACCAGGGCTACACATGTATGAAATGAAACGTACAGCGGTTTTGCTCTAGCACATAAGCTTTTACCGCTTCAATCAGCCATTGTTCCTGGTTAGCATCAATTTCCCTCATACAGTAATAGGCTCCGGAACATATGGATACTCAAACCCATGCGAACTTCTGTATTTCTGTAGGACAAGTCCCGGAGATGAGCATCATCTTTGCGAGTCACTTTCAGGCTAGCCCTGTGTTCACTCATAGGGTGAATGAACGATAAGGAAGTAACAGAAGGAACAATATCAGTACTCACCTGAGCTGGGATCGACGGCTTCTCATTCTCCCCAGCGGTTGCTATCTGTATGATGTCCTCTCCAGCAATTGGTAAAAGATCCTGGCACTTGTCCAGATCCTTCCCCGGAAGAGCGTTGTCATCAGGGTTTGGCACAGAGAGGGGGTCTTTGTCCACGTAGACGTCGACACCGTAGAATCCCTGGATAGGTCTCACAGTTGCAGTCATCGGGGGATTCCGCTGCTGTGCAAAGTCACTGGCACCATTTGGCTCATCTCCAGTCTCGGCTATCAGAATTATCAGTGGCCGTAGCACCACCGAAGAGCGACGGCTGCTGGTGCAGGAAGAAGGTAGGGACATGTCCGCAGGGGAAAGGCACCGCGTAATCAGTGACAATCTGCAAGGCCGGTCCCGGCTCATGTGCCTCTGAGAACAACAGTGACTCCTCACCCGAGGCAGTCACCTTACCAGACATCTCTTGGGCTGGTTCCAATTCACTAACCGTCTCTGGTTCCTCTGCGGGGACCGGGTCTGGTTCCGTCTCAACTTTCTCTGTGGTCATCATGATACTCAAATCCTCTTGGGCCTCAGCTAGGGAGCACGGGCCCTCCAAAGCCTCCATGGTTGAGGTAGATTGCTTGGCCACATCGACGGCCCAAGTCTTGGGGTACTCTACATCTTTCTGAGCAAATTCCGTAGGTCTCATAAGCGTAGGCCCCAGGAACAGTGCTCCGCATCCGGCAAACTAAACTCCGCAGGCGAGTTCGCCACCTGGAAAGTCACATTTCAGACAGAGGCATCGGAGGTACCTCTTCCCTTCCACAGTTACCACCAGGAGTCCGCCCGGCAGACGATAGTGGGAGAATTCAATGTTGCTGGTCATATTCAGAGTTTGCTGAATTCAAGTGCACAGGAGTAAAGGGTAGCTCGGTCCTTTCACTCGCCAGGCTCTGAAGAACTGAGGTTGCGGTCCACTGCATCCGATACCTCCCTATTAATCCAAAGTCTTTAGGCATTGGTTGTCAGCCTATCCCCTCCCTCTGGTGGAGAGGTGGAGATCAGCAGGAAGCGCAAACCATGTAAAACAGAAAAAATACTCTGATAGTGCAATAAACGTGATAAATGTTGAAAAAATTATATTCAGGAATCTGTGTGCAAAATACTCACAAACATAGAGTGAGTGCTGTTCACATAAAGGTATCTTTGAATAGCAGCCCGTCAAAGATGGTACTCTCAAGGGGATTAGTGACCTTAGTAAGTACAGAAGAAACGGACATAGTGCAGACTGTATAACAATTTATAAAAGGTAAGGGGTAAGTAATACACTCACATTGTGTTAAAAATATAAAAGCGTTTAGATCAAGCGAAATGGATCTCAGCAGTGGAAAGAGTAATTCCTTTGCCTCCCCTGTCTCTCGGCGTGCGTGTCACTGGTGCGTCTCACCCAAACTGGAAACCGGAACTGACGTCATCCGCTCGCAGGGGCTCCAGTCGCTTGTGGATCTCACAGGTCAGCGTCACTCTACGCGTTTCACCGCACTCGGTTTTTTCAGGAGTAATTGCTGACTGATTCTATGTACCTTATATACACGAACTTGCAGTCCCATTGGTTAAAATTGGTAAATCAATAGGGTACTGGTGTAATCTTAATTAAAGCGAATTGATTCATACAAATTTAAAACATACAGTATTAGTCCCGCATCCAACATATGTGGGTCTCCAAAGGTATTAAAATGTATTCATACATTTAAAAAGTTTAAAAAATTTAAAATAATCGATGTAAACAACAAGAGATATATAAACAATTCAATTTTCTAACTAGATAATTAATTAATTGTAGCGATCATAGATGAGGTAGATGAAATGTTCTAATGAGGAAATAGGAAAAACAAAACATAATTAGAATGAATTACAAAAAGGGTTTGATATCGAACTCCAAATTTAGTCCAAAGGGAGCAATGGTTTTTAATTCAAACATTCAAAAGGATTCTCTTTTGATGAGGGCTAGATTCCTATTGCCCCCTCCCCAATGAGGCATGACCTGTTGTATAGCTTTAAAAGAAAAGCTAGCAGGGTTAGAGTTATGAACAGTTAGAAAATGGTTGGAGACACTATGGGTTGTTTCGTTTTATATTACCAAGGTGCTCCAATATACGTGTTCTAAGTGGGCGGATGGTCTTGCCAATATATCGTAGACCACAATCACATTCGGCCAAATATATTACAAAATTTGATCTGCAATTTAGATGCTGTTTGATATTATATGATTTATTGGTTACATTTGATTTAAAACTTTGGACCAATTTAGAGCTATGCTGACAGGCAGTACACATTTTACATTCATAAAACCCTTTAGGGGGATCTAGCCAAGTGGAACATCTCACTGCAGTATTTTTCAAAGCACTTGGGGATTGATAGCGTTTAATATTTCTAGCTATCTTATAAACCATCTTAACTCTATCCGGTAGATGTTTCCCTAGAATAGGGTCATTTTTTAAAATTGACCAATGTGTGTTAAGAATTTTATTAATTTTACCAGCATCTTTATTATACTGCGTAATAAAGGGTACTTGAAGAGTGTCGTTCTCAATGGATTTCTTTGGGGGTATCCTTGGTTTTGGTCAATGCTTTTCTGACAACATCGTCTTTGTAATGTCTCTCTGAAAACTTCCTAGACAGTACGGTGGATTGTTCCTCAAATATGTGGTTATCAGTACAATTTCGTTTTAAATGTACGGTACTGTCCATATGGGATGTTGGTGATCCACTTGTTGAAATGACAACATGATTGTAATATGTAGTTGTTAACATCTACATTTTTAAAATAATTTTTCGTTTTAATGGAACCACCTTCTGAATATATAGTAAGATCTAGGAAGTTTACAGTGGAACTGCTAATAGTGGATGTGAACTTTAGATTAAGTTCATTCATATCCAAATATTCAAGGAACATGTCAAGATCTCCCAAGGTACCCTTCCAGACAAAGATAATATCATCTATGTATCTCCGCCATGTGACCAAATACGACGTCCAGTCCGGGCCAAGACCATATATATTGGTCCTCTCACATGGCCATTAATAGATTTGCGTAACTGGGCACGAATTTGGCCCCATGGCGGTCCCACAAAGTTGTAAATAATATACATCGCTAAACCAAAATAAATTTTTACTTAGGATGAACTTTATACAATCAACAAGAAAGTCAACTTGTATTTTCGGGAATTTGTCTTCCTTTTCCAAAAATAGCCTAACGGCCCTGCACCCATCTTCATGTCTTATTGATGTGTACAGAGCCGTTACATCTGTGGTAACCAGCACATAATTATCCTGCCACTGGATCTCTCTCAGCATCAAAATAACGTCACTTGTATCTTTCAGATATGATTTTTGTTTTTTGACCATATCTTGTAAATAACTGTCCACAAACTCTGATAAATTGGCCGTTAATGACCCAATGCCAGAAATTATTGGCCGTCCTGGGGGATGTGTAAGATCCTTGTGTATCTTTCTAAGAAATATAAAATGGGGAATATTGGAACTTCCACATTTAAGAATTGATATTCATGTTCTTCCAATATTCCCCGCTTTCTTCCATCCTCCAGTAGAGTTTGTAATTCCTTTTTATAAAGGGTGGAGGGGTTGGATGATAATTTTTGATAGGTGTTTACATCACCCAAAATTCGTTTGGCTTCAGACATGTAATAGTCATGATCCATGATTACTACCCCCCTCCCTTGTCTGCTGGCTTAATCACAATATTTTTATCTGCTGAGAGTTCGTCCGATGCTAGTTTCACCTCTTTTGTTAAGTTAGTATGATAACTATTTTTGTTAACAGCTAGAGTTTCTAGGTCTTTAGTGATTTATTGAAAGAAAACATCTAGATGGTTACCTTTGCCAAACTTTGGGAAGAAATTTGATTTAGGCTTAAATTTAGAATGAACACATTCCCTGGTAGTTGACTCTGGTATTATTTGCTTGTCATTGTTGTTAATTCTAGCATCTGTCCAATTTTTAGTTTCTACATCTTTATTTAGAATGAACCTCTTGAGGGTCAGTGACCTTAGAAACTTATGAGCATCTACATAAAGACCAAATTTATTTGGTCCAATAGTGGGGGCGAAGGTAAGGCCTTTACTAATCACTCCTGTTTGGCATTTAGTAAGGTTTTTTTGACTTATATTAAAAATGTTTTTTGAGTCTAATGTAGTTTTCTTGTTTTTACGGACTCTGCCCCCTCGTCTCCCTCTGACATGCGTCTTTTGTTTTTTGGTTTTGAAGAGGTGGTTGGAGTTTCCAAGGGGTGAAATGGGTTCCTGGTTTCCCATGAACTCATACACCCCCTGTGTTCCAAAAAAGGAAGTGATTCTTTTGGTAATTCCTTTGGTACTGCCTCATTATTTAAATTCTGCTTTCCCTTGGTTGATGTACCTATTATATCACTGATTTCTATATGCTTTGTTTTTTCTTTTGCTTTACCTCCTATGCTTTGGGTTTTTGCCTCTGTTTTTTTACATTCTGATTTTTTAATTAAAACTTGGGGCAAAAATCCTGCATGGTGTTTATCTGCAAATTTCCCTCTATATGAAGTATCCATATTGTTAGTGGATACCAGGCTTTTTTTCAGGGGGATCAGAGATAGACTGTGCTTTTTGGCCCTTTTTGGAATTTTTATTCCAAGTTCTTTCTATGCCTTTGGCATAGTCATCTTGATCTCTCCTGAATTTTTGCAGTTTTATTTCTATCACTTCTTTTTTGAAAGTGTCGATGTTTTTTTGCATTTTAGCATCTCTCTCATTGTAGTCTTTAATGTTCTCTAATGACCCCAATTCAAGTCTTAAATCTTCTATTTCTTTATCTAGTATGGTGAGGTGTTTCTCTTGTTGCAACATAATCAATTTTATTAGGTTAAAAGAACAGTCATCTTGTGCACTATTCCATTTCATTATAAAGTCATCGTCACTTAAATCCATAGATGGATTTTTTTGGACTCTTAGTCCTCTAGGGATAATTTTATATTCCACATATTTCCTTAAAAACAATAGGTCTAGCCATTTTTTGGTATCTCTTATTAGAGTACGCTCTAATTTAATGCGAGTGGCGTTGATTTGTTCTTGGTCATCTTTTAAGGAAAGATTAGCATCCTTAAAATAAGTATCCAAGTTTATATTTCTATTGGATCTATTTTGGAATACATTAGGGCTAGCCATTTAAAGCACGCTGGTGTATAAGTGATATAATTAGTGCAGCCTAGATAGTGGGGAGAATGGGTACAAGTGAAATAGACAAACTTATCAATAATGGCGCTCTAGGAATATCATATTGAATACAACCTGCCTAGACACAATCTTACTGTGATCACATTTTTATTATTAAGTTTATCACAGTAAGATTGTGCTCTAGGCAGGTTGTATTCTATATGATATTCCTAGAGCGCCATTATTGATAAGTTTGTCTATTTCACTTGTACCCACCCTCCCCCTGGTGGAAACAAACAGTAGATGGCGCTCTAATACTTAAACTTAAAGTGTGAATATAAATGTAGATCCAAAGCCAGGGTGTGCAGCGCACAGCAATAAGGAGGAGCAGGTCTTGCAGAAAAAATATAGTCCTTTATTCAATTCATGGTGTGGGACAACAGCAAACCTTCAACGCGTTTCGTTCAAGGAACTTTATCAAGAAGTGCTGTTTAGGTTAAAAGCTACAATTTATATACAGCTGACTGCCTTATTTTCGCGCCAAATCGTGACGTCATGATTTATGTCTAAGCCACTAAGAATCGTTATTCTCGCGCATGCGCGCGGCGCCAGCAACTCTATCATAATCTCTATGGTATTTTGAGTCCTCCGCGCATGCGCGCGGCGCCAAGGTATCAGGGGGTATGCTGCTGATGTCCGCCGTGCATTCCAGCTTGTACACGCCCCTGGGGCGGTTCTAAGCGCAATCCACGCCTCAGACTCACACAGGATAACTCCCCCTTCTTCCATGCGCCAGCACTCTTAGTGATCTCTGGATATTATAAGACCTCCGCGCATGCGCGCGGCGCCAAGGTGTCAGGTGGCCCACTCCTAATGTCAGTCATGTACTGCAGCACATGAGCGCAATGCATGCCCCTGACTATACAGAATGAAGCCTCCTTACTCCAAGTACCGCGCGAGCGATGAGGTAATAAGTTAACAAATCACATCCCTGCTACAATTGGGCTATAGAGGGGCTATAAAGAGCCACTATGAGATAAATAAAAGGAATGAATTTGTATAATGGCAGTAGGCTGTATACATAAAATACCTATAGGCAATATATGTATATGGATAAACAATAACACAAATGCTTATGGTAAACAAATACAATAAAATACATATTTTAAACAGAAAAAAACACATATAAAAAAGACAGTTTATTGTTTTAAAATATGCATTTATCAAAAATGATTAAATGCTAAACACAAAATAATAATAATTTTTTTTAAAAAAAAGCAACAAATATGTCTCGTGCCTTAATTACAGCAAATTGCATATCCCGCTGGATGAGAGTAATAATCATGTAAGTTGTTGACATCGATCTAATGTGGAGTTACGAGCATATATACATTAATTTTTACATTTTTACTGATTACCTTGCCCTGACTTATGGAAACTTCCAATTGTCAATATGGGTTATCAAATCAAGATAATTAATGATAAGTCAAGAGGTGGAGGTCATACTGAAAGTTAAACTTCTTGTTTTGATTATCTCGTAAACATTAAACTTATTATTTTAATTATCACGTAAACATATTCACAATGTATGAAAACCTTTTGGTGTATTTCTATGGATCGTTCCAAAGTAAATGATACTCATTTGAGAAAATGGTTAATATTCCATTCTATATTTATTCCATCGGGGAACCTTGTTCTTAATGTAAATATCCAATAGGATTCTCTGCAATCTAATGTTTTCACAGTGTTACCCCCTCTTTCTTTTCTGATTATTTTCTCAATACCTACAAATGAGAAATTACTGATGCCTCCCTGCCCACATTCCGAAAAATGTTTGGAAACAGGGTGTTCCCTATCATTTTTACGTATCAACCTACAGTGTTCTTGCATCCTTATTTTTAATGCCCTTGTGGTCCTGCCGACATATCTCTTCCCACAGCCACACGTGATCAAATACACTACAAATGTGGTGTTACAATTAATAAAATTATGTATGGTGTAGCGTTTATGTGGACTGTGGGAGAAGACATGTCGAGCTGGTTTCATGAACTGACACATGTTGCACTGATTACATCTAAAAGATCCCCTTGTCACAAAGTTTTCTGAGCTCTTCACTGGTGTTGATACCACACTTGGTGATAAAAAGGAAGCTAATGTCTTAGCTCTTCTGTAGACAAATTTAGGACTCTTATCTGTATATTTCTTTAGGATTGGGTCCATCCGTAACAATTCCCAGTGCTTATTCACAATCTTATTTATTTGGCTGCTTGATTTGCTATATTGTGAAATAAACAGTGGACAAGCCACGTCCTCTTTTTTGTCCCTTTTTGTTTCAGTGTATACGCCTCCCCTCTTCACTCTGGACACAGACGGCATTACTGTTGCTCGTTCAATTCCCTTGACCTCCTGTAGTGTAGTTTGGAGGGTCTCCCTGTCATATCCTCTCTCAATAAATTTGTTTGTCAGCTCCTCAGACTGAATGTTGAAACTGTCAAGAGTTGAACAGTTCCGTTTCAGTCTGAGATACTGGCCTTTGGGTATTCCTTTAATCACAGATCTGGGGTGGCAGCTGTCCGCTCTAAGAAACGAATTCCGAGAATTTGGCTTCTTATAAATGTCCGATTGTATTTTTTGATTGATGTCAATATAGAATAGAATGTCCAGGTAGCTGATGTGATGAGTATGATAATTGATAGTAAGTTTAATATCAAAAGTGTTATTGTTTAAATAATCTATAAATTGTGATAAGGTGTCAGTGTTCCCGTGCCAAATAAAGATAAGGTCATCAATAAACCGCTTGTAGAAAATAATATTGTGTCTATAAAGATTTGTGCTTCCAAAGATAAATTTATTCTCCCACCACCCCATAAAAAGGTTGGCATAGGAGGGGGCAAAGCTTGTCCCCATTGCCGTCCCCCGAAGTTGCAAATAAAATTTGTGATCAAAAAGAAAATAATTGTGCGTGAGTAAAAAAAGTATTGATTCCATAATAAAAGTGGTAGTAGGTAATGAGCTGCCTGGACATTCTATGAAATGGCGGACAGCCGTCATACCCAGATCATGTTGGATGATAGAGTACAGGGAGACCACATCCATGGTAACCCACAGGTAATCTTGATTCCAACTAATATGTTGTAATTTAGTCAGCAGGTCACCTGAGTCCAGAATGAAAGAGGGCAGTTTCCTAACAAAGGGTTGCAAATATGCATTCACATATTAAGACAAACCATCTCCCAAAGATCCAATGCTAGAGACTATTGGCCGACCAGGTGGGTCGACCAAAGTCTTGTGGATCTTTGGGAGATGGTGGTAGATGGGAATGATAGGGTGGCGATTGATAATAAAGTCCGGTTCATTTTTAGTCAAAACATGTGTAGCTGTCCCCAGATCTACAAGCTCAAGCAGTTCCCTCAGAAAACAGTCCGTGGGGTCCTGTGGAAGCACAGAATAGGAGGACACATCCCCCAATTGGCGGAATGCTTCCTTGAAGTAGTCACTCCTACTCTGTACCACCACTGCACCCCCCTTATCTGCATTTTTTATTACCAACCCAGAATTCTCTTGAAGTGACTTAATGGCAATTCTCTCCTCCTTATTGAGGTTGTCGTACCTTGAAGGGGAAAAGGAAAAACCCTGAGCCAGCAATCTGAGGTCACGGACCACAAGGTTCTCAAACATATTCAGATAGGGACCTTTGGCAAAAGTGGGGTAAAAAAACAGATTTCTCCCTGAGTTTAGATTCCCAATTTCCTAAAGTATATGTTTGTGTGTCTTCTAAGGTGTTACCTTCCAGAAAAAGTTCTTCCATATCTCTGAGTAAACAATCCTCTCTAAATGAGTCAAGGGTTCCTATGTTAGTGGAGGGGGATAATAAAAGAGAGGAAGGGTTAGTTGTATTACACATGGTTACTTCATCTGGTGTTGTCACCGTCTGAGACCCACCACAACTATTGGAATGATCGAAGATTTTTTTTAAAGTCAACTTACGCACAAACTTATGGACATCGATCACTACACCAAAGAGATCGACGTCCATAGTGGGCGCATATTTTAAACCTTTATTGAGGAGTGAGGTCTCAATATAAATGTATAAATATACAGTGCAAAGTGGATAATAAAGTGAAATTAAACAAAGTGCATTAGGTACAAAGAAAAATCACTCAAACCCTTAGATGGACTGTTTCAAGGTCCAGGGAAACAGTATGCACAGGAGAACCAGGGGAGCGGTGGTACCTTAAAAATAAAACAAAATCTACATAGTGCAAATTTGTCAACACAATGAAGTGGTTTCTAAGCAAACTTAGAAAGCTGAAGCAAGGCTATAGCAAGTATAGCCAGCAAACAGGTATGGTAAAAACCAAGGAGGAGCTTCGATCTCAAACGGAGACAGACATAGACAGAGCCAAGGATATAAACAAACAGTTTATCCACACACGAATAAAATGGAGGCTTACAAGATCCAAATGGATATACAGCATAAGGAGTAGGTGATCTTGCGATCACTTCACGTCACTGCTGCTGCTGCACGCCACCCGACTGTGTCTCGATCAGCCGTCACATCACTTCCGGAATTCCGGCCGCTTGGAGATGACGTCACAGGCTCAGTATTCTCTCTCCCTCTCAGTCGTAGGGTCACGCTCTACGCGTTTCGACGTTCTAAATGACGTCTTCATCAGGAATAGCTGTGACCTGCTCTAGGGGTCTTTTTATACCCTCTCGAACTTACATTAACCCCTCCTCCAGAAGGTTAACTCTAAAAAACACCATTGCTTATGGGCAGCTATAATACATCCCCCATATATCTAGGTGTTACAATTTAAACAGAAATGTATACAATTCTTAAAATAACCACACTAAAAAGATTCTCCTTTGAACTTCATAAGGAAAGAATCATACTTTTAATATTACATACAATTTTATTATTAAACACAAATATTAAAAGTTAAAATATTAAAATATTAAAACATATGTGAATCCCTATACTTGACGATTGGTGTGTCTTAAAGATATGAAACAAAAAAGGAATTAGGTGAAGAAACAACTTTTAGAGACAAATGTCACATTATTCATATATCAATATACCCAATAAAATGGACACATACAAAGCAGATGGCACAAATATTATTAAAATTTCATAGAAAATTCCTAAAAAAGTTTCTAAAAAAGTTTTATAAAAGTTTTATAAAAAGGCACCCAATTCGAAATCTACATTTAGGCCCTGAGGAACTAAAGTTTTTAATGAAATAATCCAAAAGCTTTCTCTTTTTTAAGTGCAGTATTTCTGTCACCACCCCTCCAATGGGGCAGCACATGCTCAAGGACAGTGAACCTCAGGCCTGATGGGTCACCATTATGTTTTAAAATGAAATGATGTGATAGTAAGTGGGTTGTAACCCCTCTTCTAATATTACCAACGTGTTCAAGAACACGTGTCCTTATGGGCCGAGTGGTTTGACCCACATATTGTAGCCCACAAGGACATTGTATAAGGTAAATCACATGATCAGATTTACATGTAGTGTGTTGTTTAATCTGGAATTTTTGTTTGGTAATGTTTGACATAAACCCAAATTTGTCCTCTGCTCTGTATTTACATGCAGTGCATGTTGTGCATCCAAAAAAGCCCTTAATTTGTGGCAACCACCTATTATTATTGTAATTAATCTTAGGTAAGGCGCTTGGTGCTAGCTTGTTTTTTAGAGTATTTGCTTTTTTAAAAATTACCATTGGTTGGTCAGGTACTATATCACCCAATATTGGGTCATTCTTTATAATGTGCCAATATTTGCGGACTATTTTAGTTATCCTTTCTGACTGTCTATTATAGTTTGTTATGAAAGTAAAGTCAAATTTTTTTTTATACTTTATTTTAACATTATCAGTCAGAAGGTTCTTTCTTTCTAAACCTTCTACTCTTTCTACCGCATCTTTGATGATCTTATTATTATAGTTTTTTTCTTTAAATCTATCCTGCAAGAAAAGAGATTGTTTCTGGAAGGTATTGTTATCAGAGCAGTTTCTTCTGATACGCCTCAATTGTCCATATGGTACATTTTTTAGCCATTTAGGGTGATGGCAGCTAAGGGGTGATATAAAGTTATTTATATCCACCTCTTTGAAGAAAGTCTGAGTGCTGATTGATCCACCATCAATGATTATAGTTATATCCAGAAAATGAACCCTTTCCTGACTATATTCACAGGAAAACTTCAGGTTCAAGGGATTATCATTTAGATAGTAGATAAATCTCAACAGACTTTCTTCATCTCCTCTCCATATAAAGAATATATCGTCGATATATCTTCGGCATAGGCACAAATCAGCACCCAGCTCCGCAATGGACTAAATTTAGTCCTCCTCCCATGCACCCATGAGAAGATTTGCGTAGCTGGGAGCAAATTTTGTGCCCATGGCGGTGCCACACTTCTGGAGATAATATGTACCTTCGAATGAGAAATAATTATGTTCAAGAATAAACTTGATACCATCCAGGATAAAGTTGGCCTGTTCATGGGGCATGGCAAGATCTCTCGACAAAGCTCTATCTATAGCTTCGTGCCCATCTCTATGACTAATGCACGTGTATAGAGAGGTTACATCACACCTAGCTAAAAACCACCCTTCTTCCCATACTTGACCTGCCAAGATACGCAGGATATCCGTCGTATCTTTGAGATATGACGGAAGTTTCTTTACATATGTCTGCAGGTAGGTATCTATGTATGCAGATAGATTTTAAGTCAATGAGTCAATCCCTGCTATAATTGGTCTCCCAGGGGGGTTTAACAAGCTTTTATGGAGTTTGGGGAGGTAGTAGAAAATTGGTCTAATGGGGTGTTCTTTGTATAGAAACTTGTATTCACTCTCATTGATTATTTCCTCAGCTTTACCTTTATCCAGCAACACTTTTATTTCTTTTTGAAATTCCACTGTGGGGTCTTTTTTTAAAGGTGTATAGGTGTTTTCATCACCCAGAATTCTATTTGATTCAATGATGTAATCCTCTCTATTAATGATGGCAACACCACCCCCTTTATCAGCCTGCTTTATTACCACACTTGTGTCATCCTGGAGATTTTTGAGTGCTTCTCTCTCACTCTTGTTTAGATTATTGACAAATTTGTCTTCTGATAATACTAATTTCTCAAAATCTCTCTGTACAAGTTGGGTGAATACGTCCAAATTCTTCCCTTTCATACGTTTAGGGTAAAAAGTAGATGGCAATTTTAGCCTGAATGTACCAGTATAGGTATTTCTTCAGATGATTTTTCATTCATTTTTTTATCTGTTTTAGAATTTTCCATAGTTCTTAGTTCCACATCTTTTTGTCTAAAAAATCTTTTAATCGTTAGTTTTCTTAAAAATCTCTGAGCGTCTATGAAGAGACCAAAACTGCTTGGGCCTGCAGTAGGGGCAAACTTCAAGCCCCTTGAGATAACTGATTGTTCAGATTGCGATAGTACTTTAGAACTTAAGTTAAAAATGTTATTCAGCTTTTGCTTTTTTTGAGGTGTTTCTTTTGTCCCTCTTCCCCGTTTTCGTCGTTTCTTCCTCTTTTCTTCCTTTCTGAGGAGTGGTCCCTTTCCTTCATCGGAGCATAGCGATTCGCTCCCTGAAAAGAAGTGGACCCGCTCTCCCCTAAAAAATCCTTATTGTTTCCTAATTTGAGGCAACCCTTTCGGAACATTTTATCCCTTTGGGCTTCTCTCTGATCTCTCCTATTGCTGATAATATTTTCCCCTTCTGAGTCACAATCTGTACTTATATGTCTTTTTGGAGTTGTCTCTGTACTTATCTGTACCTTAGCTTGTTTCTTTGGCTGTTTTGTTCTCCAATTATCTCTTTCAGGGCTTTTCCTAGATTTTTTGGGGGGATATTTTCTAGGTGTTTTCCCTCCCTTTGGTTTATCTAATTTAGGTAAGACCTTTACCGGGGTTTTCTTGGGGGGTTTCACATTATCATTTTCTATTTTGGCAATAGGTTCAATTTTTCTTGGGGGACCATTTTTATAGTCCTCCTCATCTCTCAAGTATTTTTTTACTTTTTTTGTAATCGTCTCTTTCCAAATTTTGTCTAATTTATTTTGTAATTTGGAATCTTTCTCTTTAAAGAGGATTGTTTGGTCCAGTCTGCCAATCCTCTCTTCTACCTCTTTTACCTCTATGTCAATTTGTAACACATGGTTTTTTTGTTGTTCTATAATTAAATTCATTAAGTCATGTGAACATTTTTCCAAGAGGTTATACCACTTATCAAGGAAAGTCTCATCTTCAAGGTCCAAAGACGAATCTTTATTTAATCTTAAACCTCTTGGGACTCTATTACTCAAAACATATTGTTCTAAGAAAGTATAGTCCCAGAATTTCTTGATATCCTTGATAAGTAGCAGGTCACAGCTACTCCTGATGAAGACGTCATTTAGAACGTCGAAACGCGTAGAGCGTGACCCTACGACTGAGAGGGAGAGAGAATACTGAGCCTGTGACGTCATCTCCAAGCGGCCGGAATTCCGGAAGTGACGTGACGGCTGATCGAGACACAGTCGGGTGGCGTGCAGCAGCAGTGACGTGAAGTGATCGCAAGATCACCTACTCCTTATGCTGTATATCCATTTGGATCTTGTAAGCCTCCATTTTATTCGTGTGTGGATAAACTGTTTGTTTATATCCTTGGCTCTGTCTATGTCTGTCTCCGTTTGAGATCGAAGCTCCTCCTTGGTTTTTACCATACCTGTTTGCTGGCTATACTTGCTATAGCCTTGCTACAGCTTTCTAAGTTCGCTTAGAAACCACTTCATTGTGTTGACAAATTTGCACTATGTAGATTTTGTTTTATTTTTAAGGTACCACCGCTCCCTCTGGTGGAGCCTACTCTTCCGGTACCTGAGAAGCCTGGGGATTTGTTCCCTTTTTCCCCAGATATTTTTCCCCAGATATTTTTCCCCATAGACATCGTGTCCTAAAGACAAGTAAACAGAGACATGCGTAAAAAGAGGACTGGTTAAGAAAGGCTGGGACTCTTGGTAACGTTAGTCAGCCCAACAGACTGCAAATCATGGAGGGAAATGACCAGGATGGGGAACAGACAGATATGGGAATTTTGCCAGACCTGGCTCTTCATGACTTCAGTCAGAGGCAGAGGGAAGACCCAGCTCTGGCTAGACAATATGAGCAGGTGGTACATGTCAATGATAATATAGTAAATAAACAAGGTGTAAGAGTGTTTCCACTTTTCGAACTATTGAATTACATCCTATATCATGTAAATAAGGTTAAACAAACAGGGGAGGCCATTCGACAAATATTAGTCCTTAAAGTTTTTATTAAAACAGTGTTTACCCTAGCACATACTCTCCCATGAGGTGGTCATCTGGGCAGAGACAATACCATGGACCGCATTTCGTCCCAGTTTTACTGGCCAGGCATACAGTACATGGTAACATCATGAAACTATTTGAGACATGTCCTGAATGCCAGTTAACTAGCCAGAAGGGACAGACGCCGGCTCCCTTTGTCCCTCTGCCCTTGGTCTCGGTCCCATTCGAGAGGATTGGTTTAGATCTGGTTGGACCTTTAGAACCCTCTGCGAAGGGACATAAATGCATACTAGTTGTCGTAGATTATGCCACCAGATATCCTGAGGCCTTCCCTCTGAGATCAGCCACTGCTAAACAGGTTGCTCACAGGCTGTTAGAACTGTTCACTCGGGTAGGACTTCCCCAGGTAATGTTAACCGACCAGAGAACAAATTTCATGGCAAAGTTAATGCATGATGTCCTGAATTTATTTGAGGTTAAATCCGTCCGGACCTCAGTCTACCATCCTCAGACTAATGGATTGGTAGAGAGGTTTAACCACACTTTAAAAACCATGCTTAGGAAGTTTGTGGACACTGAAAAGCGAGCTTGGGATGAACTTTCCCTTTCCTATTGTTTGCAGTACGAGAAGTTCCCCAAGCATCCACAGGCTTCTCCCCGTTTGAGCGCCTATATGGACGCCAGCCCGGTGTATTCTGGACCTACTGAAGGAATACTGAGAGGAGGAGCCCTCCCCCTCAAAGAATACCCTTCAGTATGTCATAGACCTTAGAAACCACATAGACATGATAGGTCGGTTTGCTAAGGAAAATCTTAAATCTGCTCAAGAACGTCAAGAGGGGCACTATAACCAGAATTCCCGCATAAGGGTCTTCCAACCTGGGGACCAAGTGTTGCTGCTATTACCGACTTAAGAGAGAAAACTTCTTGAGAAGTGGCAGGGGCCTTTCCAAGTTCTCCACCACACCGGGGTGGTGAACTATGAGATCACTCAACCAGGGTCCAGGAAGGGTAAACAAATCGACCACGTAAACCTCCTGAAACCCTGGAAAACTATGAGATCACTATTCATCCACGCTCGGGAAGGAGAGATGGATTTGGGTCCTGTGGTGATGAGGGTGTTAATGAGGCCATTAATAAAGGCATTATACCCGGCTGATTAACCCTAAATCGCATTGTGACTGAAGGAGTTAACTCTATGTGCACCACACTGATATGTTTTCCCCTACACCATCATTATTGTCCCCATATTGACACTCAATCCCTAGCTGCAGTAAAAGAAGTGTATGTGAACTGTGCCAATTGGTTTTGCGACACAAGGCGGAGCCGCTAGCGCTTAGCCAAGCGCTGATTGAGAAAGCGTGGCTGTGTATTGTGGCCGCTCTGAAACATAGGTATCAATTTCTAAGCGCTAGACCTCTCAACCTGCAAAGGTCAACTGAATAAGTGCTTTCTGTCAAAATGTATCCGTTAACTTGTTAGCTTCATAACTTGAAAGGAGGAAAGTCAATTGATGTGAGAAGTAGGTTAAACAGCAAACCACATCATAGCCCATTCAATTAATGAAGCTAACTCGCGATAGGAGTGAGCTAGCACTCTAATTTTTGGAGTGCAGCTAGGAATAAAGAAACCATACACACACATAAAGTTAATAGTAGTGGCATAAGCAGAACATACATTATTAATAAACTGTGTTATACTGTTTGTTTTAAATGTGAAGACAGGAAAACTTTTTCTGTGAGCCTGGGAAAAATCCTGTATCATGCAAATATGCTAAGGGTGAATGAACTGAGGGATTTGTCAACTCCGTACTTCAAAGGCACCATGCAAAGTGGGCGCCTCAATGTCTATGAGAAGTCCGGAGTTGAAAAGCCTCAGCAATCCTAGGTGTTAGGATGGCCGGGATTTTGTAAGTGCCAGATATCGGTGTAAAGAATGGGTACTTCCCACTTAGTGGCCAAACCCCAGACTCAGTGTCGCCAGGTAAGGGGAGGGTCCTGGTATGCTAAGGAGCTTAGGTGTGAAGTTAGTGCCTGCTCCGTGCAAACCGGGACGCAGCTTCTGCCCTTATTACAGACTACTGGCAAGTTGGGATTGGTGGGGAAAATATGCCCCCAGGGGCGGGATTGGGTGTGCCTGTTGGGAATAGGACCTTCAACCCTTTAAACGTGTCTGCTGGCCAGTCCCAGTCAGATTCAGACAAAAGGATTGGCATGAAAAAGCAGCGCCCCAATATTAAGCACCATCAGCTCACAAGGGGATGGGGGAATAAAAAAGTTTATTGGACTACATAAAAAACAAAAAACAAACAAAATACAACAGAAAAAAACCTCCTACGCGTTTCAGGCTCTAAAAGCCCTTTCACAAGGAGTATGGTTGGGACTGTGTGTTAAGCACTCTAATATAGTCCCTCCAGTCCCACTCAGATTCACCTGATTTGACAACGATTTGACCAAGTTCCAGCGTCAGGGATTCTGGAGTGTGAGGGGTTAATAATATTGTATCCAAGGATCATCCCCCTCTTCTAGAATTCGTTAGAGCTGAGGGTTCCCGAACGAACCATGTAAGGACTGAACACACATTTTTCTGTTGGCTAAGCTATAGGGCTGGCAAGTTGCGCCCTAGCCAGGAACTGCTACACGGATCATTGTGCGCACCCACTTGCATGCGTGCAGGGGTGCCCAGAGACTTTGTTTCGTTCCAAGGACATTTGAGTTCGTTTCCCCATCCCAGTAAGTGTTTTATTAAGTGTATATTGTGAAATTTTGTGTGTCTGTCTGAAAAGAAATAAATTACAATTTATTTTACTCAACTTGTGTGCTCAGTGCATAATCCCGGTATTAATGTGTAGATAGGACCTGGTCTACCATGACAGGTCCACAGCCTCCAAAGTATAGTACAGCAGCGGCAGCTCTTATTCGAGCAAATGCCGCTGGCTGAATGAGGCTGGGAAGCGGGTAGCCGCGGCGCGTGGCGGCGCACTGTGACGTCACGGTCACAAGCGCGCCCGGCTTCCCCGTCTTCCCCGGCTTCCCCAGGCTTCCCCGACACCCCTGGAGTTCAAATCTAGGTAAGCGGGGGTGCGGGGAAGCAGAGGGGCAGAGTAGAAGCCGGGTTCGGGGTGTCTTTGGGGGGGTAATTGCGCGCGATGTGGAGGGGGGGTGCGTGGGGGAAACGCGGCGGCGCGCGTTTCTGACTGGCGGCAGCTGGGGTAGATCCCGGCATGCCGCCGGCATTTACTTTAATAAAGTATGTCGCTACTGTACTTACAATGACCATCAGGTCCCTATGGGAGAGCAGTTAACAATAGAACAAAGGTCTGACCTACTGGAATTATGTGACCAGTTGTAACCTCCTGCTGTCCGGCCTTCCTGCCTCTCACCTGTCTCCCCTACAATCTATCCTAAACGCTGCTGCCAGAATCACTCTACTATTTCCGAGATCTGTCTCAGCGTCTCCCCTGATGAAATCCCTCTCCAGGCTTCAGATCAAATCCCGCATCTCACACTCCATTTTTCTCCTCACTTTTAAAGCTTTACACTCTTCTGCCCCTCCTTACATCTCAGCCCTAATTTCTCATTATGCACCATCCAGACTCTTGCGTTCTTCTCAAGGATGTCTTCTTTCTACCCCCTTTGTATCTAAAGCCCTCTCCCGCCTTAAACCTTTTTCACTGACTGCCCCACACCTCTGGAATGCCCTTCCCCTCAGTACCCGACTAGCACCCTCTCTATCCACCTTTAAGACCCACCTTAAGACACACTTGCTTAGAGAAGCATATGAATAGCACTGTGGCTATTCTGAACACATGATACATAAAGCTTGGCCCCCTGCAGATGCACTTACCAGAACTCCCTCCTACTGTCTCTGTACGTTCTCCCTACCTACCAATTAGACTGTAAGCTCCTTGGAGCAGGGACTCCTCTTCCTTTATGTCTAAAGCACTTATTCCCATGATCTGTTATTTATATTATCTGTTATTTATTTGATTACCACGTATTGCTGAAGCGCTATGTACATTAATGGCGCTATATAAATAAAGACATACAATACAATACAATACCAGTTTCCAGATGTTTTTTCTGAGCTGCCAGGGCAGACTGATTTTGTGTACCATATGATTGAGACGGAACCTGGCGTAAAAGTACGGTCCCGTCCCAATAGATTACCAGAGGGCCAAAAATACCTTGTAGAGAGGGAGATAATAGACATGTTGGAATTGGGCGTGATCGAGGAGTCCCACAGCAAATGGTGTAGCCCTATAGTGTTGGTCCCTAAACCAGATGGGAAGGTGAGGTTTTGTGTGGACCTCTGAAAGGTAAATACTGTATCCAGATTCGATGCATACCCAATGCCAAGGGTTGATGAATTGCTTGACTCCCTTGGTAAAGCAGAGTATATCTCCACCCTAGACCTCACAAATATTTTTAGCATAAGTATCCAAATATAAAACTGCTTTTGCCACCCCTCTCGGTTTATACCAATTTGTCACTATGCCATTTTGGTTACATGGGGCTCCAGCCATGATCCAAAGATTAATGGACAAAGTGCTATGACCCCATAGTTCATATGCCGCGGCCTACATGGATGACATTGTCATCTATAGTATGCACTGGCAGTCCCATATAAAAAGTATAAGGGCAGTCCTAACGTCCTTAAGAGAAGCAGGGCTCACTGCCAATCCAAAAAAAATTGCCCTTGGAATAGCCACTCCAAAGTATTTGAGCTATGCTGTTGGGGGAGGGATAGTAAGGCCACTTGCCAGCAAGGTGGCCGCCATAAAAGAAGTCCCAACCCCACAGACAAAGACGCAGGTCCACACCCTTTTGGGCTTAGAAGGGTATTACAGGTGGTATATAACAAATCTCACAGAGATTACTGCTCCCCTAACAGATCTAACAAAAATGAGTGCCCCGACCCATGCTGGATGTTCTTGAGAGTGCCAAAATGCATTTGATATGTTAAAGAAGTGCCTGTCAGAGGGCCCCGCTTTTCGGAGACCAAATGTTTTATGTGCCCTTCATAATTCAGACGGATGCCTCTGAGGTAGGAATGGTAGCAGTTCTGTCCCAACAATTTGATGGTGTTGAACACTATTGTTCATCAGCCGTAAACTGTTCCCAAGGGAAGTGAGGTATTCTGTTATTGAGAAGGAGTGCCTCGCTGTAGAATGGGCAATTGAGGCCTTGAGGCATTATGTCACTGGGGTACACTTCACCCTAGTCACTGACCATGCACCCTTGAAATGGTTAAACACCATGAAGTACACAATCTAGAGGTTGACCTGGTTGTATATAGCCCTCCAGCCCGTCTCTTTTGATATACAGCCTAGGCCTGGGAAGGATCATGGAAATGCCGATTTGAGTGGGAGAAGGAGTGGAGGATCGGGCTTCAGCCGTGTGGGGCCCTAGCCACACACAAACAGGGGAGGTATGTGACAGGGTGAAGTCAGGTACTGATAGTTATGCCTGGGAAACATACATCTGAGTCCTTCATCCAGCACTCAGGTTAACACAGGAAGAATGGTTGGGCAATCAGGAAGTAAGTGGAGACAGCTGACAACCATCCTTGATAAGGAATGTAATGCTTTTGGAAGGTGGCTGTCTCAGACTGTCCTATGCAAGCTGCTAGCCAGATGGATTGCCAACCATCTCTCTAAAACACCGTAAGAAATTTAATATGGTTTCCTGACTGATATGGTGTATGTTAAAGGGTTGGGAACTGGAGATAGCCAGCCAGCCTGATAGATAGGGCTTGGATTGTTAGTAGGTTCTCCCAATGTGGAGTAGATGTTATTTTCTTAGGTTATGTGTTGCCTTAAAGGAACAGTGTGCCCAAATGTTTAGTTCTGCTGTGGAGAAATAAAACCACTTAAAATTTGCTTTAACCTGAAACTCACATGTGGACTATTGTCTGACCTCACCATCCTGCCACACTCCCCCTGATAAGATAACACACAGGCCGGAGGTATATTGCAAAACAGGAACGGGTTTATTACTCGACAGTCACCTGCCTTATCACAGTCTCTCTCTTTCCCGCTATCACCAGAGATAGTCCCTGGACAGTCACTATGGGTCATAGTAATGCCTAGGGCCCTGCAGCCATCCAAGCTCTTCCCCACCTCCCTAGCAGAAGCAGAGGTTTTCTCACTCTACTCCTCCCAGGAGGGAAGAGCACATGGGTAGGCCCCAATCTCAGGCTCCCAGTCGTGACCTGCATTCCTTAGAGGATGGGCATTAACCACTAACTTTAGGGTGGTCCTGCCCTTAAGTACAGCCAGGGGGCGGGCATCCCATTGGCCCAGCCACAACAGGATATGCCATCCCCTGCTGTCACTCAAGTGCAGTACCAAAGGATGAAGAGGAAAACCCCATGATAACTACAGGCAGACCTGTAAATACCAGGGTTTACTGCCAGCCCATTGGGTATATTTAGTAACCAGGGAGTACCCCGTTACAAGTAATTATGCTGGTACTGTATCAGGAAGTTATGTCAGAAACGGGAAATCAATTAAACAACATTGCTGGGAAAGCATTACCATAAAGTTCCCGTTTATAATTATAGTTTGTAAAGTTCCATAAAAGAGTTTATTGTGTAACTCACAGGTTCTTCCGGAATATAAGAACAACACATTTATATCGCAGAGACTCGTGCATCATAACATGCACAATATTGTTGTAGCAAAACAATGCATTGCTGATCCTTCTGTCCACAAAGGGGTTAATCTGAGTTTAACTTCTATAAAGCCTTAGGCGTGTAATATAGTCCTCGCTGCTGTGCGGGCACACATTTAGTTGCTAGGGTCAAGCGGTGACGCGCATGGTTTAGGGGGCGTTACTCTGACGTCACAGCGTTAGGCCGCGCTGTGATTGGTTCGCTGCGTGGCAGCAGCTCGTACATACAATTTTATTGTATTTTCCCTGGTCGGCCGTGCGCACGCACGCCTGAAGTATAGCAACTGCAGACTCATACCCCACAATTATAATTGATGCGCATGCGCACGGTAGCGCATGCGCGAGGACTATATTACACGCCTTAGACTGCTCCTCTGATCCCTGATGTATAAATGTACAAGATTGCGGGGAATAAAAAGTGCTAAAAAACCTGCAAGATATTATTATTATTTCTCCCTACCTGCCTTATAAATACCAATATAACATGTGATCCATGTGTTCCAGAGTATTTTACTACAGAACATTGTCCAGGCGCCGGCCACAGGAAACATTGTATCCACCAAGAGACACAATCCTGTTATTGTGGTAACAGGAAAGCAGCGTTAGCAGATACAGTGGGATGTGCCGGGTGATACTTTGTTCGTGTAAATTCTCCTACACCTGGGGGAAGTCACAGAGTTCATCACATTCTTCTTAATATCATTGTTATGTCCCAGTGTTTGCTCTGCAGTGTTCGCATCTGCAGGGCCACAGGCAGCTTTTCCAGAGCCCAGGTCTAGAGTTTCCACTGGGCAAACCCCACAGTGTTGGCAGCCATGCATGACTCCCGATCTCTCACATCCTCATATCTCGCCCCCACCTCTCTACCTCTCTCTCTCGCCCCCACCTATCTTCCTCTCTCTCATTTTCCCCAACCTCTTGCCTTCTCTCTCCTTTTCTCACCCCCACCTCTCTACCTCTCTCTCATCCCCATCTCTCTTCCTCTCTCTCCTTTGCCCCAACTTCTTGCCCTATCTCTCCCTCTCCATCACCCCCACCTCTCTCCCTCTCTCCCGCCCTAACCTCTCTCTCCCTCTCTCGCCCCCATCTCTCTCTTGATCCCACCTCTTTCCCTCCCCTCTATCTCCCTCTATCTCCCTCACGCACAACTCTCTTCCTCTTTCACCCCCACCTCTTTCCCTCTCGTCTTGATCTCACTCCCTATCTCTCTCCCTTCCATCTCTCTATTTGTAAGGACATGTTGGGATAAGGATTGAGGAAACACTTCACTTGACTCCACCATACATAAATGCTGAGAAGGGATGCAAAGTGTCCCTGTAACAATAAGGGGTCCCTAGGCTAAGGGGGGTACCCAGTGTCATAGGATATCAGAACTTTTAACATCTTAAAATTCAGATAATTTGATTGGGCAAAGCGAGAGATAAAATAAATTGTGGTTTATTTGCACAAGGTGTAGTGTGCCATTAAAAGAATAAAATTATTTTCTGCAAATCCGAGGTGCCCTGGATCTTCTACTAACTTTGATATACTCAGAAATAACACCAGACAGGTTATTTCCCTGAACCACGGAGCACCAGTCCCTCAAACGCAAGTATATTGCTGATATTACAACATTTAATGTGTGCAAGACTAAACCTTTCACTTATTTACACGAGGAACATGCACAGCTTGATTTACGAAATAATACAAATTAACACTTACTGGGAAGGGGCAAAACGAAATAAAATGTTCCCGGAATAGAATTCCCAGAATTAAAGTCTCTTGACACCAATTCCCAGGAGAAAGGTTGGTGCGCAAACAGAGCCGCGAAATAGTCTTTGGCTAGTGACGCCGCTCGCAATCACTTTTTCTCTGACGAAGATACTCCGATCTTTTTCCCCATAACCGATAATGAGTTCAGAAGTATCCTCACACAATCATCCGCTTTACCCTCTGGCTGGCAGGCATCACCGGGGTGGCAGAAATCTGCCCCAGCCCCTGATGCCTCTGGCCAGGAGAAAGGCTGCAACAGCTGGGTTCTCGACTGAGTGACACCCCGATGCCCCGCTAGTGTAATGGAGTGGGCTCTCTGCAATACTTGCTGCCTACACTCCCCGGGTACCACTAGCCATCTTCTACCTGTCCAGACTCTGTCTAACCCGCTAGACAGAGATTTAGGTAGAAAGAGAGAGAGATTTACATAGAAAGAGAGAGGGAGAGATTTACATAGAAAGACAGAGAGAGAGAGATTTACATAGAAAGAGAGAGAGAGAGATTTACATAGAAAGAGAGAGAGAGAGATTTACATAGAAAGAGAGAGAGAGAGAGATTTACATAGAAAGAGAGAGAGAGATTTACATAGAAAGAGAGAGAGATTTACATAGAAAGAGAGAGAGAGAGAGAGAGAGATTTACATAGAAAGAGAGAGAGAGATTTACATAGAAGGAGAGAGAGAGATTTACATAGAAAGAGAGAGAGAGATTTACATAGAAAGAGAGAGAGAGATTTACATAGAAAGAGAGAGAGAGATTTACATAGAAAGAGAGAGAGAGAGATTTACATAGAAAGAGAGAGAGATTTACATAGAAAGAGAGAGAGAGAGATTTACATAGAAAGAGAGAGAGAGATTTACATAGAAAGAGAGAGAGATTTACATAGAAAGAGAGAGAGAGAGATTTACATAGAAAGAGAGAGAGAGAGATTTACATAGAAAGAGAGAGAGAGAGATATACATAGAAAGAGAGAGAGATTTACATAGAAAGAGAGAGAGATTTACATAGAAAGAGAGAGAGAGAGATTTACATAGAAAGAGATATATATATATATATATATATATATATATATATATATATAGAGAGAGAGAGAGAGAGAGAGAGAGAGAGAGAGAGAGAGAGAGAGAGAGAGAGAGAGAGAGAGAGAGAGAGAGAGAGAGATTTACATTTACAGTAATTATGTTATTATCAGAAATTTATATCAAAAAGCTGAAATCAATTAGTCTTAAACAACAGTGCTGGGAAAGCATTACCATAATTTTCACAGTTTATAATTATAGATTGTGAAGCACAAATAAAGGAGTTTATTGTGTAACTCACAGGTTCTTACAGAATATAAGAACAACACATTTATATCACAGAGACTCGAGCATCCAAACATGCACAATATGGTTGTAGTAAAACAATGCATTGCTGATCCTTCTGTCCACAAAGGGGTTAATCTGAGTTTAGCTTCTATAAAGCCTTAGACTGCTCCTCTGATCCCCGATTTATAAATGTAAAACATTGCAGGGGAATAAAAGGTGCTACAGTAATTATAATAATCTCGCCACCCTTTTTATTTGTAATGTGAATATCCAATGTGATCCATGAGCTCCAGAATATTTTACTACAGAATTTTGTACAGGTGTCAGCCAAGAGAATCATTGTATCCACCATAATTCATGTAATCTGTATAATTCAAGTCAATGGTATTTTTCTGTAGATTTCTGGGCAATCAGTCACTTTGGAGCTTCATGAATCAGTCCATAAGTCCCTTATACAGGAGTGGTGAGGGCAGAACCAGCAGTTGAGCTCTTATGAAGTTGTTGTGGGAAAGTGGTTAAGATATGAGTCTTAAATTCACAAACCTGGGAGTAGTTTAACCAGCCACAATCCCTCTGTGTGATGTTGGAAAGTAATACTACTATTATGGATCATACAGATACAGCCAGATTTATTTTCTCGATGCCCCTACATGGGTTGCCCCTGCATCAGCAGTTGAAGTTATGCCCGCTGAATGTCGCTCGAGATCCTCCTCCAGCTTAGTCTTTGCCCGACCGTTGTCGGTAGTCCATATCCTTCAAACGGGTTACGATTCTGGGACGGTCCCAGGTCTGGTACCAACCTGACCGTCTGTCCATCTTCGCCTGGTGGCACTAAACGTCCGGTCACGTGATGCGGGACATTTACATGCATAGGAGATACCGGCATCCATAACGTGGCCTGTATCTCGGGAAGCAGGAGAGTCCCCGGACCAGAAATCAATGCGTTTCTGCTCCGGACACCCCTTGCTCACGTACACTAGTAATCAAATTACAATTAAAATATGTAGTAAGCACCAATACACAGCCCAACCCCCATTCCCCTACATAAAAACATTATTTATTTATTTTAACACACAGTTAATAACATCGGCCGGTGAGTGGTCCCCATAGGTGTCCGGGGGTCCTCAGGTGGTCCCTGTGAGTGTCTGGGTTTGCTCCATGGGTGTCTGGGGGCCCTCAGGTGGTCCCCGCGGGTGTCTGTGGGCCCTTGAGTTGTCCATGCGAGTGTCCATAGGCCTCCAGGTGGTCAAGGTGAAAGAATAGGAGTACAGGTGGTCATCATGGGGGTCCAGGGGCCCCACAAGAGGACCCTGGGTGGTCCTTGTGGGTTTCTGGGGGTCCATGGGTTGGCCCCATGTGTGTCTGTGGCCCTCGTGTGGTCCCTGTGGGTGTCCGGGGGTCCCACAGGGGTCCCCAGGTGGTCCCCGCAGGTGTCCGTAGGTCCTCAAGTGGTCCCTGTGGGTGTTCAGGGGTCTTCAAGTGGTCCCAATGGGCATCTGTGGGTCCTCCTGTGGTCCCCGTTGGCGACCGGAGGGCCTCGGGTGGTCCCCGTGGGTCCCCGCTGGCCTGCGGTACCATTCCTTTTATAAAATTAAATTAAAGAAATAAAACCACTAGCCAATCAATTAAAGAAATATGGCTGTGTAAGTAATATCACTATTGTTATCACCATTGCCTTTTATTATCACCGTTGCCCATTAGCATCTGTGTAATTTCTCACACCCTGGGATTGTATGACTGAATGTATGTATACTTATACCTTTGTTTTTATTCAATTGATCATTATCTATTTTCTATCTGATTATGCGCTCCCCTTACTTCCTTTTCACCCACTTCCATGAAGATCCTATTGGGTTGAGCAGCGGAAATTGACTCCATCATACTGCACTTATATGTGGGTGCATGTAAGGCTCCTCTTTTACGTAATATAACCCATTTTTTTCACTTTATCAGAGAGAGGGCCTTAGTTTTTCCTTCATCATGTGTTATGTATGTATAGTATCACACATACATGTGTAGTGTATGTATAATATCACACAGACATGTGTAGTGTATGTATAATATCACACAGACATGTGTTGTCTATGTATTCCAATCAAATCCCGCATCTCACACTCATTCTTCTCCTCAATTTTAAAGTTTTACACTCTTCTGCCCCTCCTTACATCTCAGCCCTAATTTCTCGCTATGCACCACCCCGACTCTTGCGTTCTGCTCAAGGATGTCTTCTTTCTACCCCCTTTTTATCTAAAGCCCTCTCCCGCCTTAAACCTTTTTCACTGACTGCCCCACACCTCTGGAATGCCCTTCCCCTCAATACCCGACTAGCACCCTCTCTATCCACCTTTAAGACCCACCTTAAGACACATTTGCTTAAAGAAGCATACGAATAGCACTGTGGATATTCTGAACACATGATACATAAAGCTTGGCCCCCTGCAGAAGCACTTACCAGAACTCCCTCCTACTGTCTCTGTACGTTCTCCCTACCTACCAATTAGATTGTAAGCTCCTCGGGGCAGGGACTCTTCCTTAATGTTATGTTTGTCTAAAGCACTTATTCCCATGCTCTGTTATTTATATTATCTGTTATTTATTCGATTACCACATGTATTACTACTGTGAAGCACTATGTACATTAATGGCGCTATATAAAAATAAAGACATACAATACAATGTATAATAGCACACAGACATGTGTAGTGTACTGTATCTATAATATCACACAGACATGTGTAATGTATGTATAGTATCACACATACATGTGTAGTGTATGTATAATATCCCACAGACATGTGTAGTGTATGTATAGTATCACACATACATGTGTATTGTATGTATAATATCACACAGACATGTGTAGTGTATGTATAATATCACACAGACATGTGTAGTGTATGTATAATATCACACAGACTTGTGTAGTGTATGTATAATATCACACAGACATGTGTAGTGTATGTATAAAATTACACAGACATGTGTAGTGAATGTATAATATCACACAGACATGTGTAGTGTATGTATAATATCACACAGACATGTGTAGTGTATGTATAATATCACACAGACATGTGTAGTGTATGTATAATATCACACAGACATGTGTAGTGTATGTATAATATGACACAGACATGTGTAGTGTATGTATAATATCACACAGACATGTGTAGTGTACGGTATCTATAATATCACACAGACATGTGTAATGTATGTATAGGATCACACAGACATGTGTAGTGTATGTATAATATCACACAGACATGTGTAGTGTATGTATAATATCACACAGACATGTGTAGTGTACGGTATCTATAATATCACACAGACATGTGTAATGTATGTATAGGATCACAGTCCTTTTAACATCATATGTCCAACACCCCCCAATCATCTCCAATAACAAATCTTCAAATGTAGACCCCAGAGCTGCTGACACACCCCATTCACACAAGCTCTCCATAAACTAAAGGAATGTTCCCAATATATGTGAGATAGGGACGCACTTTGGTGTCCCCTCCTCACAAGATCACATGTGAGTTCAGCCCTTGTGCACCAATGGGCTATTCCCTAAACCATCCTGGTATTATGCAGGGGTAATATACATTACTTAGAGCTGCTCTGCAGGTCTCTAGCCATGGTGGTTAACACATTTCTCAGTCGCTCTCTGGTCCCTGACAGTGATGGGGTTAATTCATTTCTAAATGATGCTCAGGTCTCAGTAGGATGGTTATTGTGACATATTGCATTAAATAGCCCCAATTCTGTTCCCTCTGTGTCTCCTCCCTTCCCTCGCCCTTGTCCGGTCCACTCCCTTCCCTCGCCCTTGTCCTGTCCCCTCCCTTCCCTCGCCCTTGTCCTGTCCCACTCACTTCCCTCTTCCTTGTCCTGTCCCCTCCCGTCTCCGAGCTCAAGGTATAAATACCAGTATTTGACAGTCCTGGTGACTCAGACGCAGCTCCAGAGATCAACATGACTCCAACCACTGGCTCCCTTCTTCTGGTGCTCGTTCTGTGCTCTGTGGGCACCTGGGAAGCAGTTAATGCAAGTAAGTAACACAGCAGGAAGATATAGGAGGGAGGGGGGTGACTAACACTTCAGGAAGATATGGGAGGGAGGGGAGTAATGTCACGGGAGACCTGGTATTTATACCTTTTAACCGGGATCATAACATTGAGCAAAGCAAGGAGGTAAAATAAATTGTCATGTATTCCATAGAAACAGACGTACACACAGTCGATGTTACAATACACAAGAGAAAACACACGTACTGGGGTTCTGGGCTAAAAACTAACCTTTCCTAGCTCAAATAGTCCCTATTTCCAGATGATGTTTAATACAGATAAATGTAAGGTTATGCATTTGGGATGCAAGAATAAAAAGGCAACTTACAAATTAAATGGGGATAAATTGGGGGAATCCTTGATGGAGAAGAATTTAGAAGTGCTTGTAGACAGCAGGCTTAGCAATAGTGCCCAAAGTCATGCAGTAGCTGCAAAAGCAAGCAAGATCTTATCTTGCATCAAACGGGCAATGGATGGAAGGGAAGTAAACATAATTATGCTCCTTTACAAAGCATTAGTAAGACTACACCTTGAATATGGAGTTCAATTTTGGGCACCACTTCCTAGAAAATACATTATGGAACTAGAGAGAGTGCAGAGAAGAGCCACCAAATTTATAAAGGGGATGGACAATCTAACTTATGAGGAGAGGCTAGCTAAATTAGATTTATTTACATTAGAAAATAAGTGTCTAAGAGGGGATATGATATCTATATACAAATTTATTCAGGGACAATACAAGGAGCTTTCAAATGAACTATTCATCCCACGGGCAGTACAAAGGACTCCGGGCATCCCTTTAGGTTGGAGAAAAGGAGATTTCACCAGCAACAAAGAAAAGGGTTCTTTACAGTAAGGGCAGTTAGAATGTGGAATTCATTAACCATGGAGACTGTGATGGCAGATACAATAGATTTGTTCAAATAAAGGTTGGACATCTTTTTAAAAAGGAAAGGTATACAGGGATATACCAAATAAGTAAACATGGGAAGAATGTTGATCCAGGGATTAATCTGAATGTCACTGCTTGGAGTCAGGAAGGAATTTATTTTCCCCTTATGAAATAGCATGGGATGATATGACTCTGAGGGTTTTTTGTTTGCCTTCCTCTGGATCAATAAGTAAGTATAGATTTAGGATAAAGTATATGTTGTCTAAATTTAGCATAGGTTGAACTTGATGGGCCTACGTCTTCTTTCAACCTCATCTACTATGTAACTATGTAACTGATACTTCACCCAACCCCCAGTCACTGAAACTCCCACTCTAACCCCCAGTCACTGAGACTCCCACTCTAACCCCCAGTCACTGACACTCCCACTCTAACCTCCAGTCACTGACACTCCCACTCTAACCTCCAGTCACTGACACTCCCACTGTAACCCCCAGTCACTGAGACCCCCACTCTAACCTCCAGTTACTGAGACTCCCACCTCAACTCCTAGTTACTGATACTTCTCCCCATCCCCCAGTCACTGAGACTCCCACTGCAACCCCAGTCAATGAAACATCCCACTCCAACCCCGAGTTACTGAGACTCACATTTCAACCCCAGTCACTGACACTCCCACTCCCAGTCACTGACACTCCCACTCCAACCACTAGTCACTGACACTCCCACTCCAACACCCAGACACTAATAACTCCCACTCAAACCCCCAGTCACTGAGACTCTCATCCCAAATTATAGTGACACCCACTCACTTCATTGTCGCACTCTTTCAGTGACCTTCCTCTCTTTCACTCCACCTCTCCCTCTTTCACCCCACCTCTTGTCCCTCTCTTAAACCCCACCTCTCCCCCTCCCTCTCTTGTCCCACCTCTCCCCCTCCCTCTCTTGTCCCACCTATCCTTATCCCATTCTTACCCCCACCTCTCGTCCTCCCTCTCTTACCCCCACCTCTTCCCCTCCCTCTCGTACCCCCATCTCTCCCCCTCCCTCTCTTGTCCCACCTATCCTCCTCCCATTCTTACCCCCACCTCTCCCCCTTCCTCTCTTACCCCCACCTCTCACCCTCCCCCTCTTACCCCCACCTCTCCCCCTCCCTCTCTTACCCCCACCTATCCCCCTCCCTCACTTACCCCCAACTCTCCCCCTTCCTCTCTTACCCCCACCTCTCCCCCTCTTACCCCCACCTCTCCCCCTCCCTCTCTTACCCCCACCTCTCCCCCTCCCTCTCTTACCTCCACCTCTCCTTCTCCCTCCCATTCACCCCCTCTTTTTCTTACCCCTGCCTCTCCCCCTCCCTCTTTTAACACTCCACCACTTTTCCTCCCTCTCCCAAACCCACCTTTCCCCTCCCTCTCTTACCCCTCCTCTCGTCCTCCCTCTCAGTGACATACACTTCATCAGCGACCTTCCTCTCTTACCCCCACCTCTCCCCATCCTCTCTTACCCCCTCCTCTCCCACTTCCTCTCTTACCCACACCTCTCCCCTCTCTCTCTTACACCCCCACCACTCCCCTCCTCCCTTACAGCCACCACTCCCCACCCTCTCTAACACCCTCATGGCCTATGCTCACAGAGAGGGAACAATAAATCAGAAGTGGGGCAGTTAAAAACAGGAGTCCCCTTAGTGTACAACACAATACAGAAACACCCCATGCTACAGGACCTGCATAGTGGTCATGTCGTGGCGTGGCTGCATAGTGGTCATGTCGTGGCGTGGCTGCATAGTGGTCATGTCGTGGCTGCATAGTGGTCGTGTCGTGACGTGGCGGCATAGTGGTCATGCAGTGACGTGGCTGCATAGTGGTCATGTCGTGGCGTGACTGCATAGTGGTCATGTCGTGGCATGGCTGCATAGTGGTCATGTCGTGTCGTGGCTGCATAGTGGTCATGTCATGGCGTGGCTGCATAGTGGTCATGTCATGGCGTGGCTGCATAGTGGTCATGTCGTGGCGTGGCTGCATAGTGGTCATGTCGTGGCTGCATAGTGGTTGTGTCGTGACGTGGCTGCATAGTGGTCATGCCGTGACGTGGCTGCATAGTGGTCATGTCGTGGCGTGACTGCATAGTGGTCATGTTGTGGCGTGGCTGCATAGTGGTCATGTCGTGTCGTGGCTGCATAGTGGTCATGTCATGGCGTGGCTGCATAGTGGTCATGTCATGGCGTGGCTGCATAGTGGTCATGTCGTGTCGTGGCTGCATAGTGGTCATGTCGTGGCGTGGCTGCATAGTGGTCATGTCGTGGCTTATAACGCTTTGGCCAAAGGGTTTAACTAAATGACCCTTTCTCATGAGAATACAGACATTTAAGTATTTAACTCTGTATTTTTTAGCATTGCGTATTTTTCTATTTTGTTGTGTACATTTGGTCACGCCCAATACATTGTGACAAATGGTAACAGACATTATTGTCCCTCAATTAACTCCACATTCACAACACTGTGTTCTATGTGTAAAGGTGTTTCCCCCCCAATCGCATATCGGGGCCATTACTGGGTGTATGTGGTGCATACCTGCTGGCAACAGGGGGGCCGAGCGTTCCACGGTAACTTTGGGACTTGCTGGAACAGGCTTCTGGGGTTCATACCCCACATTATACTTAGCAGTGCAGCGCCTCCGTCTGCCGTAGGCCCCAGGGATATGGAGGCGATCTCCCACGTAGAACTATAACACCCCCCCTGATAAGATCACGCACCAGGTCGGAGGTATATTGCAAAACAGGAACGGTTTATTATCACTCTTCTCTCGGTAGTTACAGGTACTCGACAGTCGTCTGCCGGATCACAGTCTTATCTTTCCCGGTATCACCGGAGATAGTCCCTGGACAGTCACTATAGGCTTTGGGCCCCCGCAGCTATCCTAGCTCTTCCCCACCTCCCTTGCGGAGGCAGAGGTATAGTCACTCTACTCCTCCCGGAGGGAAGAGCACATGGGAAGGCCCCAATCTCAGGCTCCCAGTCGTGACCTGCCTTCCTCAGGGGGAAGGACGAACGCACTAACTTTAGGGCGTTCCTGCCCTTAAGTACAGCCAGAGGGCGGGCAGCTACAATGCATGTACCACCTACAGCGGTCACTCAAATGCCTTACCTAGGTGAAGGGTAAAATCCCATAATAACTACTGGCAGACCTGTGAATACCAGGGTTTACTGCCAGCCCATCAGGTAAAATTAGTAGCCAGGGGGTACCCCGCTACACTTGTATTCTCAGAGTAACAATGCAATAAGATACGGTTTCCAGGTGACCGTTTCTTTGTAGTGTTTATGTGAGATAATAATAACATACTGTATGAAAAACACTCTCAAGTTACCTGAGAATCCGTCTGCTGCTTTACCTATCGTTAGATTCACATTAGTGATATGTATTATTCTTTAACAGTACCCACAGCACTCGCTTACATGGGAATATCTGATAAATATGTGAAAGGTCACAATTAGCCTATTAGTTTTCTTATATAAAACTGCTAGTGCCGCTTATTACCTGGTGTGAAAGAGCTTATGGCGGGGTGAGATAGAGGGGGCCTTATTCTGCCATACTTTAGTGCTAATAAATATCTCAATTTTTCAACATTTTGTGTTGCAGAGAAACCTGGCATGTGCCCAGTGGTGAATACCTTTGCACCATGTCATCACCCATATCCTCCTGCGAAGTGCCACCATGACAGCCAATGTCCTCACCAACAGAAATGCTGCGACTATGGCTGTAGATGGATGTGCGTTGAACCCGTGACACACGGATAACACAGCAACAAAGTAATTATAACTCATCAGAAACACGTTTCTGGGACTTTGTGCACTAACCCGTCTGATGCTGTCATACAAAGAGGCAAAACACGAACATGCCTCGTACGTACCGCACGTGTTAATAAGAAAAGTTGCAAGTCAGGGGTCAAAGTGCCTTAAAAAGTGGTGGTACTATGTTCTAAACTTCGGACCTCAGGAAAGGAATAACAAGGGGATAGAATATTCATGGACAGGTTTAATATTTGGACCTCAACTTGCTTTCAAGAGATAACTTTGCCTACACTGACTGCTCAATAAGAACAAAAAGTGTATATGAAGAACATGTGCCAGTTGTAGTCAACTGGTGGTGTACTAGGTGTACTATGTGTACTAGGTGTGCTAGGTGAGCTAGGTGTACTAGGTGTACTAGGTGTGCTAGGTGTGCTAGGTGTACTAGGTGTGCTAGGTGTACTAGGTTTGCTAGGTGTGCTAGGTGTACTAGGTGTGCTAGGTGTGCTAGGTGTGCTAAGTTTGCTAGGTGTACTAGGTGTGCTAGGTGTGCTAGGTGTACTAGGTGTGCTAGGTGTGCTAGGTGTACTAGGTGTGCTAGGTGTACTAGGTGTGCTAGGTGTGCTAGGTGTGCTAGGTGTATTAGGTGTACTAGGTGTGCTAGGTGTACTAGGTGTACTAGGTGTGCTTGGTGGGAGTGTATGAGAGTCTAATGCTAATTTTAGTCATTTAAATATACTTAACATATCCAAATGAGCATATCTCCCGGATATCTCTGATGCGTTGAGTTTGCCATCTCTCCATGTATTGTATAAATGTGTTTTAGCAGTATATATGTCACTTGGTACTTTAGTAAAATAGGATTCCTTCCTGCAGACCCTATATTTCAGGGTGCGGGAGTAACGCCAGCTTTAGGTAAGACATGAATTAACATTGGGTTATTTGAAGCGAACGCAATGTAAGTCTGTGGAAATGCATTGAAATCACAGAATATAACGCCTGTTACTATGTTAGGCAGCCCTATGTTATTTGCCCTGATTTAATTAAGCGTATTGAATCTGGGGCTAAGTCTCCAAAGCCCCCTCTTTCTTTCTGCCTCTGTTCCTCATTGTCCCTTTATAGACTTGGTCTTTTCTCTCCCACATCACACACTTCTCTCTTGCCCACTCTTCCCTGTCTCTCCTGCGGTGGCGAGATGAGAACCCGCGAGTTGTAGCCGCGATGTGGTTATCGGAGATACCTGAATTGCTTGATATATCCAAAAATGCGAGTTTGAGCATTTGTTGAGCTCCCGCACGGTTTGTCTGAGCGGGAGAGATACCGATCGGGGACGGGCACTTCCCGAGCGAGTTTGGCACGATATCGGAGCTTTGTGAAGAGCTACATATGCAAACTCGTTGGAGAAGTGCTCAAAATGCTCGATGAGTTACTTGTGGAAGTTTAGTGAATAGGCCCCTATGGCTGTCAGCGGAAGTGCTTTAAGGCTGGAGCTGTCAATGCATTAATAACACACGGACACTGCAAGGACAAAGCAATTATAAGTCATAAAGAACACGTTTCTGAAACGTTGGGTACTATCACGTCTTATGCTCTAATACAAAGATGCCAAACATGAACATGTATTGTGTTTTATTGCATTTCTAGTATATGTTACTAAAAGAAGCTGTAAGTCAGTGATCAATTAGTGGTCATGTGTTCTAGCAAATCTACACTTTGGACCTCATATCATTTTTTAAAGATGATAGAAAATATATAGAAAACTGTCGGTTTAATATTGGGACCTCAACGTATTCAAGCTAAATCTTTGCATAGAGTACACTGACAATGCTATATAAGAAAATAAAGTGTATATGAAGAAAATGTGCCAATTTTAGTCAAATTGTGGTTAGAAATTAATATGAGTGAGATATAGGGCAGTTTCAGGGCAAATAACATTATTTTGTATCCTGCATCACTTTGTGCCAATATGGATCATGGTCTTTAGTCCAATTGTGTCTCTATGGGCCAAATATTGTAGTTTTTCAGAGGGAGGCGTTAGGGAAGATTTGCAAGATGCAAATAATATAAAGGGAAATACCCCAATATGGGGGAGATTCACTAAGCTCTGATAAGGGGTATCGGGGTACGATCCTGTGTTATCTGCAATGCAAGTTAAGCCTGAATTTCATTACGCAAAATAACACAATATTTTCTACATTTCTAGGTATAAAACCTGCCGAAGCCGCTGTCAGAGGGAAGTGAGGAACATGCTACACAACGCAGCCCGTTCCCATGGAAGTGACGTAATTAGCGGAAGCCTCCGAAGGTCGGAGTCCCTGATGGGATCTGATAGCGGCGGTGGGAAACCCCAGCAGGGAATACAAGTAACCCCCTTTCCCTGTCAGAGAGGCCTGTGACACAGTGTAACGCAGCGCATTGCAGGCCCCTCGTGCAGGAAATGGGAGTATCCTTGTGTTACATTTCTTCCTGGATATTATTTTGGTTTGTTTCTCAGCCTGTGGGGTCATTGCTTGGGGATTGATATCTGTTCTGCGCATATTATTCTGTCTGTAGATGCGGCTGCATTTAATAAAGATACTTTGTAATCACTCAGATCTGTCTCCTGCTGGAATTTGTCATCTCAGAACTGTGGAGGTTTTTTTTTTTTTATAACTTGTATTTTATTGGTGTGTAAATACATGATATACATGAAAAACATATCCAATACATGGTAAACAGGGTAGCATATATTACATAATGATGTAGGTATAACATATTTAATGAGCCCACGCAGTTTTTCGAGCCCTACTCAGCCGCGTAGGTAAAGATCTTATTTTAGGTGATGTGTATCCATGGTAAAATAATATTTGTTACAAACAAGGAAAAATAAATAAATAATATATATAAAAAAAAAAAAAAGAATAAAAAAGGGGAGGAGGTAGGTAAGAGGGGGGTGGAAGGAGGAAAGGGAGCGTATAGGGTGAGGATGTAGTGGTTTCAGGAGTTTACTAAGACGGATCATGAACTATAGAACCTTGTAGAAGATCGTGTGACAGTATAAGTAGTCAATAATGAGTGGGAATGGTGATCCAGCTGTAAACTTAATTTCCACTCCACCCAAGGAGAACGCATCTATTACTATTATAGCCAAATTGTGTCACGCTCTACCCCTGGGATGTCTGTCTGAGCTAGCCATGGGGCCCAAACTTTTAAGTAGTTATCACCAGTATCATTAACTAGGCTTGTGTTAGGATGTGCTCACCACAAACGAGACGGGACCACGGTGCTGAGGTGGGAAGGTAGGAACACCACCCACAGCCACGAGGACACGTCTTGAAAGTAGATTGGTCGGGGATTCCGGATCGGGGCAGGAGAGGTACGGTTGGTAGAGAGTGCCGTTTGCCAAATCCAGGGTTAGAGAGAGAGACGTTGTCGTTTACCGTAAGCCAGGGTCGGGATGCCAGAGATGCGGAGAGTCGAATTGCCGTGTGCCGAGTTCGGGATGCCAGAGGTACAGGAAGACGTAGCGGAAGCCGGTTTGATACACGAGGAGATCTGTAACAAAAGAACTAGGGAGGCAGAGAATGGTAAGGACAACTGATACTATGCTCAACCAAAGAACCAGTGATTTTGGCAGGTATATAAAGGAGTGAGGATCCAATAGGATTGTAGCCATAAAGGGGTGTGTAGAAGGAGCCAGCTGTAGCAGGGATAGGTCCCTTATGAGTCCCAGGAGATGAGGCATAAAGGGCAGCAATCTGGCTGCATTCAATAGCAGCAACAGTCTTGGGACCTGTACCTTTAAGAGGCGGTTGCGCCTCCGTGTGGCCGCGCCTCTGTGTAGCAGCGCCTGCGGCTGCGTGCGCACCCCCACGCCCTGATCCGAGGGCAGAAGAGAGAGAAGAACGTGTGCGCGCGCGCACAGTGCAGGGGCTCGCGCGCCTCTCTCCGGCGTCTCTGCGAGTCAGGATGATGTCAGGCGAGGCAGCAGGTAAGTGGGAGGCACGCCGTGAACGGCGTGTCTCCATAATCCTTACAGCTTGTTAGTTTTTCCATCTGGCAAATATACCAAATACGGTTCCGAATCTTTGGGATAATTGGAATTTCGGGGCGTTTCCATAATGCTGCAATCTCGCACCGCGTGGCGATTGCAAAGTGTGCAATTAGTTTGTTGTTGGATTTTGATAGGCCCTTTAGAGGTCTGTTTAGGAGAAACAACCACGGGTCTGGGGGGATTGTGAGATCAAATATTCTCTGGATCCAATTTCTGATCTTTTCCCATATCGGGGATATCCGCGGGCAGGACCACAGCATATGTAACAGGTCAGCTGTTCCTCCACATTGTTTAGGGCACAATGGAGAGGACCCTGGTATGAACTTAGATAATTTGAGTGGGGTGAGGTACCATCTCATGAGGACTTTATATGCGTTCTCCTTCAGTGTGGTGCACATCGAGCTTTTTGCAGCTCCTATAAATATAGTGTTCCATTCCTCGTCCTCTAAGGGCTCCCCAAGGTCTCTCTCCCATTGGGTACGAAATGAGGGTATTTGTTGTTTTGAAGTTGCAGGCTCGACTACCTCTCCGTATATTGTAGATATGAGTCCCTTTGTGTCGGTTTCTGCCCGACAGAGCTTTTCGAAATTCGTCAATGGGGGGTATGGGGCGAATTTATTATAAAATGCTCTGATCTGAAGGAATTTGTAGAATTCAGCATGGGGAATATCATTTTCTGATCTGAGTTGGTCAAATGATTTAATTTTTAGATCGAAGCCCCCCAGATCTTTGAGTCTATTATATCCTTTGTGTCTCCAGATTGAGTGATTATGACCAATAACACCCGGGGCTCGCGCGCCTCTCTCCGGCGTCCCTGCGAGTCAGGATGATGTCAGGCGAGGCAGCAGGTAAGTGGGAGGCACGCCGTGAACGGCGTGTCTCCATAATCCTTACAGTACCCCCCCCTTTAGGGGCGACCTCCGGGCGACCATGATAAGGCTTGGAAGGGTTTCTTCGATGAAAAGCCCGTAGAAGTTGAGGTGCGTGAAGATCCCGGTAAGGAATCCAAGAACGTTCCTCTGGACCGAACCCCCTCCAGTGAACCAGGTATTGTACTCCTCCTCTGGAATTTCTTGAATCCAGGATAAACTGGACCTCGTACTCCTGTTGACCCGAAATCATAATCGGAGGTGGAGAAGAAGTTTTCTTGGAAAAGCGAGGGCTGCGAAACACTGGTTTGAGTAAAGATACATGAAAAACTGGTGAAATCTTCATAGAAGGTGGAAGGCGTAGTTCGTAAGCCACAGGGTTAATCCTCCTAACCACGGGAAAGGGACCGAGGAACTTGGGAGCAAGCTTCATGGTAGGAACCTTCAACCGGATATTCCTAGATGAAAGCCACACGTGTCCCCTGGAACGAACTCCGGCACTTGTCGTCGAAGGCGATCTGCTTGGAGTTTCTGTCTCCCTGTAGCTACCCTCAAGTTCTCCTGTATCTTAGACCACAAAACCTTTAGGTGAGAGACGTGTTTGTCCACTGCTGGCACCCCAGATGGTATTGAAGAGAAGGGTAACCGGGAAGGATGGAATCCATAATTTATAAAGAACGGAGATTCTTGGGTAGAGTCGTTGCGGAGAGAGTTCAAGACAAACTCGGCCCAAGGAAGTAGATCCACCCAGTCCTCCTGAGTATCCGTGATGAAGCATCGGAGATATTGTTCTAAGCTTTGATTGACTCTCTCCGTTTGCCCATTGGTCTGTGGATGGTATCCTGAGGAGAAGTGAAGAGCGATTCCCAACCTTTTGGAAAAGGCACGCCAAAATTTTGACACGAATTGCGAGCCCCGGTCAGAGACAATGGTAGAAGGAACTCCGTGAAGGCGAAAAATCTCCTGAATAAACACATCTGCCAGCCTGGGGGAATTTGGAAGACCCCTCAAAGGAACAAGGTGTGTCTGCTTGGAAAATCGATCGATGACCACTAAAATAGTATTCTTCCCTTTAGATTCTGGAAGTTCCACAATGAAATCCATAGAGATATGACTCCAGGGGCGATCTGGAATGGGTAATGGAAGGAGTAGACCAGCGGGTCTGACACGAGGTACCTTGTTACGAGCGCAAATGCTACATGCTTTGACAAACTCCTCTACGTCTTTAGCCCTCTCTGGCCACCAGAAGGTACGTTGAACTAGATCGTTGGTCTTCCGTATCCCTGGGTGTCCTGCTGATTTAGACGAATGACACCACTCGAGAACCTTCTTGCGGTGTTGAGATGCCGTGTAGAGTCTTCCCTCCGGAACCTTGAGTCCCCTCGGAGTCTGTGACTGTTCCGACTGAATTTTGCTCATGACCTCAAAGGAGTTGGCAGACAGGATACAACTAGAGGGGATAATAGACTCAAGCTGTTCCTCGGACCTGTCATCCGCAAGAAATTGTCGAGATAAAGCGTCCGCCTTAAGGTTCTTGGAGCCAGGAATAAAAGAAATAAGAAAATTAAATCGTGAAAAAAACAAAGCCCAGCGGGCTTGTCGAGCATTCAACCGACGTGCCCCCTCCAGGTAAAGGAGGTTCTTATGGTCCGTAAGGATGGTAATAGGTGTCTCGGTACCCTCTAAGAAATGTCTCCACTCTTCCAACGCCAATTTGATCGCCAAAAGCTCCCTATTTCCGACATCATAATTCTGTTCAGCGGAAGAGAATTTCTTAGAAAAAAAAGCACAGGGATGCAGTCTGGCTAACGGAGAAGTTCTCTGGGACAGAACAGCCCCGGCCCCAATGTCCGAGGCATCTACCTCCAAGGTGAACGGGAGTCCAGGATCTGGGTGGGTGAGGATGGGAGCAGACACAAAAGCCTTCTTGAGACTCTCAAACGCTTCTTTAGCGGTCACTGACCATGATGACGGATCTGCCCCTTTCTTGGTGAGGGCGGTTATGGGGGATACGGTATCAGAAAAATTGCGGATGAACCGTCGATAATAATTCGCAAAACCTAAAAAGCGTTACACGGCTTTGAGAGTAGTCGGAAGAGGCCACTCCAAGATAGCTTTAAGTTTCTCCGGATCCATTTTGAAACCGGAATCCGAGATAACGTAACCCAAGAATGCCACGGATTTAAGGTGGAACTGGCACTTCTCCAATTTCGCAAAAAGATGGTTCTCCCGTAAACGTAATAGTACTTGTTGAACGTGTTTAATATGATCTTGAGCGGTCTTAGAAAAGATGAGGATGTCATCTAAATAAACAATAAGAAAAGTGTTGAGAATGTCCCGAAAGATCTCATTGACAAAATCCTGGAAAACTGCTGGTGCATTGCACAACCCGAAAGGCATAACAAGATACTCGTAGTGGCCGTCATGGGTGTTGAAAGCAGTCTTCCACTCGTCCCCCTCTCGTATCCTTACTAAATTGTAGGCACCTCTCAAATCCAATTTAGAAAAGATGGTTGCTCCCTGGAGGCGGTCGAATAATTCTGGAATCAAAGGCAGAGGGTAGCGATTTTTGCGAGTGATATTATTCAAACCCCGATAGTCTATGCATGGACGGAGAGATCCGTCCTTCTTCTTGACAAAGAAAAAACCTGCTCCGACCGGGGAGGAAGACTTCCTGATGAAACCCCTCTCCAAGTTCTCGGCAATGTAGGTGTTCATAGCCTTTGTCTCTGGGAGAGAGAGAGGATAAGATCTTCCCCTGGGAAGAGGTGCGCCAGGAAGTAAGTCAATGGGACAATCAAACGGGCGGTGCGGCGGTAGTACCTCAGACCGTGCTTTGTCAAATACGTCACGGAAATCCCAGTACACAGAAGGTAAGGAGTTGATCTTCTCGGATATGGTAGACACTCCTCCAATCCTCTGGAAAACCCTGGTACATGTCTTGGCACAAGAAGGAGCCCACTGAACCGGTTCCCGATCCGTCCAGTCGATGCGAGGATTATGAAGTTGAAGCCAGGGAAGACCCAAAATCAACTCAGCAGAGGGCGTGTGGATGACATCGAGAGTAATGATCTCTGTATGAACGTCCACGAACTGCAGTAGGAGAGGTACTGTCTGAAGCGTGATAAATGCTGGCTTAAGAGGTCGACCATCGATGGCCTCCAGACCTACAGGCGTCTCCTTGTTGACAAAAGGGATATTGTTCTGTCTAGCAAAAGTTTCATCAATGAAATTACCTGCCGAACCGGAATCAATGAACGCCCGTGCCCGGGTGTGGAACCCCTCTCCAGACAGTATTATAGGCAAGACTATCCTGGTGGGAAGGATGTTTTGGATGATGGAAGAAGGGGTCAGTATTCCCAATGAAACTCTCCCGGATCTCAGTGGGAGCTGGCGTTTTCCCGGTTTAAGGGGACACTGGGCCACGGCGTGAGTGGAATTGCCACAGTACATGCAAAGACCGGCCGTGCGCCTACGTAACTTCTCAGCCGGAGATAGTCGGTTGCCCCCCAACTGCATGGGTTCAGGAATGTCCCCGGAAGAAGGTGACGGGGCCACGAAGGAGGGTGCAAGAGTTCTTGGAACCCTTAAACGATAATGAGTACGTTCATATTTACGTTCCAGCAGGCGTTGATCCACCCGAATAGCCAGAGCGATTAAGTCCTCTAGGTTGGTAGGACGATCTCGTGCGGCTAGCTCGTCCTTTAGGGTCTCCGATAATCCTTGCCAGAACGCGGAAGATAGGGCGTCATCGTTCCATCCTGTTTCAGCAGCAAGAGTGCGAAATTCCACCGCATATACAGCAACCGAACGGTCTCCCTGGTTAATGTGGTGAAGAGCAGAAGCTGCTGTTAACTTTCGTGCTGGTGTGTCAAAAACTCTTCGGAATTCCTCAACGAAGAGATCGATGTCCTGTGTGAGCGCCCCCTGTTGCTCCCAGATGGGAGAGGCCCACGCCAGTGCCTGGTCGGTGAGAAGGGAGTAGATGTAGCCGACCCTGGAGACAGAAGACACAAAGCGAGAGGGAGAGAGCCTAAATTGTACAAGACATTGGTTAATGAATCCCCGACATCCTTGAGGATCCCCCGCATAATGTCTTGGTGGCGGAATACGTGGTTCCGGAGTGAACGGAGATAACGAAAAAGGGTTAGGCTGTGCAGTAGGTGCCACGAGAGGAGATTGCCGAGTGAGGGTTCGGACCTGAGGAGTAAGAGAGTGGAGGCTTTGCTGCATGGTATCCAAGCGTCTATCGGATTGCTCCAAATAAGTCTCTAATCTGGTAAACAGAGCAGAATGGGCATTTAAAGTCCGCTCCACCTCAGCTTGGTCCATGTTTGTTGGGTTAAGCATAATGTTAGGATGTGCTCACCACAAACGGGACGGGACCACGGTGCTGAGGTGGGAAGGTAGGAACACCACCCACAGCCACGAGGACACGTCTTGAAAGTAGATTGGTCGGGGATTCCGGATCGGGGCAGGAGAGGTACGGTTGGTAGAGAGTGCCGTTTGCCAAATCCAGGGTTAGAGAGAGAGACGTTGTCGTTTACCGTAAGCCAGGGTCGGGATGCCAGAGATGCGGAGAGTCGAATTGCCGTGTGCCGAGTTCGGGATGCCAGAGGTACAGGAAGACGTAGCGGAAGCCGGTTTGATACACGAGGAGATCTGTAACAAAAGAACTAGGGAGGCAGAGAATGGTAAGGACAACTGATACTATGCTCAACCAAAGAACCAGTGATTTTGGCAGGTATATAAAGGAGTGAGGATCCAATAGGATTGTAGCCATAAAGGGGTGTGTAGAAGGAGCCAGCTGTAGCAGGGATAGGTCCCTTATGAGTCCCAGGAGATGAGGCATAAAGGGCAGCAATCTGGCTGCATTCAATAGCAGCAACAGTCTTGGGACCTGTACCTTTAAGAGGCGGTTGCGCCTCCGTGTGGCCGCGCCTCTGTGTAGCAGCGCCTGCGGCTGCGTGCGCACCCACACACCCTGATCCGAGGGCAGAAGAGAGAGAAGAACGTGTGCGCGCGCGCACAGTGCAGGGGCTCGCGCGCCTCTCTCCGGCGTCCCTGCGAGTCAGGATGATGTCAGGCGAGGCAGCAGGTAAGTGGGAGGCACGCCGTGAACGGCGTGTCTCCATAATCCTTACAGCTTGTTAGTTTTTCCATCTGGCAAATATACCAAATACGGTTCCGAATCTTTGGGATAATTGGAATTTCGGGGCGTTTCCATAATGCTGCAATCTCGCACCGCGTGGCGATTGCAAAGTGTGCAATTAGTTTGTTGTTGGATTTTGATAGGCCCTTTAGAGGTCTGTTTAGGAGAAACAACCACGGGTCTGGGGGGATTGTGAGATCAAATATTCTCTGGATCCAATTTCTGATCTTTTCCCATATCGGGGATATCCGCGGGCAGGACCACAGCATATGTAACAGGTCAGCTGTTCCTCCACATTGTTTAGGGCACAATGGAGAGGACCCTGGTATGAACTTAGATAATTTGAGTGGGGTGAGGTACCATCTCATGAGGACTTTATATGCGTTCTCCTTCAGTGTGGTGCACATCGAGCTTTTTGCAGCTCCTATAAATATAGTGTTCCATTCCTCGTCCTCTAAGGGCTCCCCAAGGTCTCTCTCCCATTGGGTACGAAATGAGGGTATTTGTTGTTTTGAAGTTGCAGGCTCGACTACCTCTCCGTATATTGTAGATATGAGTCCCTTTGTGTCGGTTTCTGCCCGACAGAGCTTTTCGAAATTCGTCAATGGGGGGTATGGGGCGAATTTATTATAAAATGCTCTGATCTGAAGGAATTTGTAGAATTCAGCATGAGGAATATCATTTTCTGATCTGAGTTGGTCAAATGATTTAATTTTTAGATCGAAGCCCCCCAGATCTTTGAGTCTATTATATCCTTTGTGTCTCCAGATTGAGTGATTATGACCAATAACACCCGGCGCAAATTTAGGGTTGTTCCAAATAGGTGTCATCAGCGAGTTTGCTGATGTGAGTGAGTTTTTCAGTTTTGATATTTCCCAGACAGATAAAGAGTTAGTCGTAGAGGTGAGTGGGAACAAAGTGTTTTTTCTTGACGATTTAGGTAGCCAAATCAAATTATTAAGCTCTAATGGGGAGCAAGCAGCAGTTTCTAGCTCTACCCATCTTTTTAATTTAGGGTCGGAATGCCATTGAATGATCTGGCTTAATTGAGCTGCTTTAAAATATGACAACAGGCAGGGTACCGCTAAGCCCCCTGCTAAAGTAGGTCTCTTCATGTTTAATTTAATTACTCTCGGTTTTTTACCTCCCCAGATAAAGTTAGATATTTCAGACTGAAGTGAGAGTATATCCTTCAGTTTGAGTGGCACAGGCAATGTCTGGAAGAGGTATAGGATACGTGGAAGTAAATTCATCTTCACGCTGTGTATCCTTCCTATCCAAGAAATCTTCTTGGAGGACCATCTGATTAGGTCTTGTTTTAGAGTCCGAATTAGTTTGGGATAATTTGCTTTATAGATGTTTTTTGCATCTTTGGTGATATGAATCCCTAAATATTTGAGTGAATTCTTTTGCCAATTAAAATTCAATTTCAGTAGTTTCTCTATATGTCCGGGGAGATTGATATTCAGAGCCTCAGATTTGGATTGGTTTATCTTAAACCCAGAGACCTTAGAGAATTTATCCAAAAGGTCAAATAGATTATGTAATAATGTGAGGGGTTTTGAGATGATTAATAGGATATCATCTGCATACAGGGCCGCTTTGTGTGATTGGGAGTATGCGTTTAACCCTGAGATATCCGGATTTTCACGAATATGTGCCGCCAGAGGTTCAATACATAGGGCAAACAGGAGGGGAGATAATGGGCACCCCTGTCTCGTGCCACTTTGGATAGGGAAAGGGTCTGAGGGGAAGCTCTGATGTATGACTCTGGCAGATGGGCCTGAGTACAGCGACATAATCGCTCCACTCACCCCATTTCCGAAGCCAAATGCCGCGAGCGTCTCTCGTAGATATGGCCAGTCTATCCTATCAAAAGCTTCTTCTGCATCCAGACTTAATAACATGCTTTTTGTGTTATTTTTGTTTGCCAATTCTAACAGATCAATGAATCGTCGGGTGTTATCCGCTGCCTGCCTCCCCTTAACAAACCCAACTTGATCTGGATGTATTAGTCTGGGTAGGATTAGACTCAATCTATTGGCCAGAAGTTTGGCATATATTTTTATATCGGTATTGATTAGAGAAATTGGTCTGTAGCTTTTACAATTGAGCGGATCCTTGCCAGGTTTATGTATTAGTGATATAGACGCTCGTAGCATGTCCCCGGGAATAGGGGCTCCTGCTAAAATAGCGTTAAACATATGGAGCAGCTGTGGGGCGAGTGATTCAGAAAACTTCTTGTAATACAGCCCCGAAAAGCCATCAGGACCTGGTGCTTTTGATGGTTTCAGTTCCTTGATGGCCTGCGACACTTCTTCTAATGTGAAGTCAGCGCCCAAAGCTTCTCTGTCACGCTCTGTCAATCTCTCCAGTTTTGAGCTGGCTAAGAAATCTCTCAGTGCACTGCTCGTGTTTTTATTGTGTGCTACTTTCTTTCCGTCGTATAGGGAACCATAGAATGAACCAAATTCTTCTACTATTTTTTTAGGGTTGGCCGTGGGAATACCTGATTTTAAGCGTATAGCTTGGATGTTAAACTTAGATTGCCTAACTTTTAGTGCTCGAGCTAGCATCGTATCCGGCCTGTGTGTGAAGTGTTTAACCAAATTTGGCGCTCATATACATTTACAGTAACAGTGATATAATCAATACAATAGTGATAATAGTGATACTTAGACAAACACAATGGTTGATTGCAGCTGTGACCTGGTGTAGGATTTCTTTCTCAATCCTCATAGAAAATGGCAAGTGGATCATCAGGAAGCGCATACCATGTGGGAACATATAAAAAGAAAAATGCTTTTGGTGCAATATTGTGCAGACAGTGGTGGAGTAAAGTTGCTAGCACAGAATGTGTACACAGAATACTCACAAACGTGAGGTAGGATGAAGGCACATAAAGGTATCTTTAAGAGCTGGTGTCAGTCTGTGGAGTATGGTGTTGCCAGAATAGTGTGGTTCTCAGCTGACATGTTGCAAGATAAAAAACAGCATTTTAGATCTCAATGATCTCTGCAAGTATCGCTCGATGCTGCCACCGGATGGGGCCTCTCTCTCTGGTCTCCCTCCTTCTCTGCTATGCGTGTCACGAGTGCGTGTCAGCAACCGGAGGTGACGTCACGGCATCCAAGGGTTCCAGTGGGTAGAGACAGCGTCACTCTATGCATTTCACCTTTCTTGGCGTCCTCAGGAGTGACGTTGTGAGAGGTATAACTGATATATATACACCCTCCAATTGGTAGTTAATTGATTAACTGAAAGATGCTGGTAGACAATTATCTCTAGGATTACAATAGCCTAGATAGCTGCTCTGGTGTATAGCAGGGGTAATTGGGCACGCAATCTTGCAGGGCAGTCAATAAGACTTAACCACTGAATGCCTGTCCAATGATGTATTTGACATATGTATTCTGCAGACAGTGATTGCCCAACGGCACCCGCCATATCTGACATGTAGATGTGTTACTTGCATAATAAATAGAGCCATATTATTAAACACCAGAGTGTGTAAGGGATAGCCAGATCACTTATAAATGCATAGACATTTACATACATCTGATCTCCAAATACATCCTAACCAAATAGTCTGATTTATCCTACTGATACAAAATCCAATGTGCAAAATAGCAGGATGATATATATTGTTAGCCTTTGCTGGTAACAGAATGAGGATAATAAGTTGCCACATGCAATGGGCAGTCTTATAGGCAAAATACATACAATTAACTGTTCCTCTGTATCATACATATGCAGAGTTCAAAAAATGTTAAAACTAATCTATAGTGATCTCATGATCTAACTAAATAGAAATTAATAAAATAACCTATAATATAAAATGTCCTGGGGGGAAGAGAAACGAAAAGTTATTACAGGAAACATAAGAAAAACTTATAAAAATTCTTATAAAAGTCATATCAAAATCTTATAAAAACTTATAAAAAAGGTTTAATGTCAAATTCTAAGTTAAGGCCCGAGGGGGACATAGTACTGAGTTCAAACATCCAGAAAGATTCTCTCTTTAGAAGAGCTGAATGTCTGTTGCCACCCCTCCAATGTGGCATCACTTGTTCTATGGCCTTAAAAGTTAACCCTATTGGGTCCGAGTTATGCATTAACAAGAAATGATTGGAAACACTATGAGTAGTGAGTTTTTTCCTAATGTTTCCGATATGTTCTAGTATGCGTGTCTTCAGAGGACGAATCGTTTTTCCAATGTATTGAAGACCGCAACTGCACTCAATGAGATATATTACAAAATGTGATCTACAATTGAGATGCTGTTTTATATTATACACTTTCTTGGTAGCATAGGACGTGAAACTGTTGGTAACTTTAGAACTAAAATTGCAAGCTGTACACATTTTGCAGCCGTAAAAACCTTGTGTCGGATTCAGCCAGCCAGAATATTTAGCAATGTTTTTTTCCCTGAGGGCGCTAGGGGCCACAATGTTTTTAATGTTCGGGGCTTTCCTATAAATCATTTTCACTTTGTCCGGTAGATGTTTCCCTATGATTGGATCATTTTTTAATATGGACCAATGTGAATTGATAATATTGTTAACTTTAAATGCGTCCTTGTTATATTGTGTGATAAATGGCACGTGAATGCTCGTACAGGGATGATCTTTTGGTTTGGGTACTAACATGGATTCTCTTGGTGTATTGGCAGTTCTTTCTAAAGCATTATGGATGACATCCTCTCTATATTTCCTTTCTCTGAACTTCCTCGACAGGACCACTGATTGTTCCTGAAATACATTGTTATCAGAACAATTGCGCTTCAAACGTCTATATTGTCCATATGGGATGTTGGTAATCCATCTATTTAGATGGCAGCTTGACCGTAAGATATAGTTGTTTGCGTCAACATCCTTAAAATAATTTTTTGTTTTAATGGTGTTGTTTTCTAAATAAATGGTGAGGTCGAGGAAGTTCACCGAGGAGACACTTGAAATGGAGGTAAATTTTAAATTAAAATCATTATTATCCAGATTTTTAAGGAATGTGTCTAGATCTCCCTGTGGACCCTTCCACACGAAGAGAATGTCATCTATATATCTGCGCCATGTGACCAAATTCGCGCCCAGACCTGCCCATGACCATATGTGTTGATCTTCCCACATGGCCATGAGGAGGTTCGCGTAGCTGGGCGCAAATTTGGTCCCCATGGCGGTTCCACATAATTGGAGGAAAAATTCATCGCAGAACCAGAAAAAGTTCCTACTGAGGACAAATTCAATGCATTTGATTAGAAATTCTATTTGAGTAGTGGGAAAATTTCCCTCTTTTTCCAAAAACAGCTTAGCGGCTCTGCACCCATCCCTGTGTCTAATGGATGTGTACAGAGCCGTCACGTCTGTTGTGACCAATATGAAGTTCTTTTCCCATTGGATATCCCTCAGGAGTAGGATCACATCGGTAGTATCTTTCAAATAAGATTTTTGTTTTTTTACAATCTCTTGTAAATAGTGATCTATGTACTCCGATAGGTTTGCTGTTAGGGATCCTATACCGGAGATTATTGGTCTCCCTGGGGGTTGCATAAGGTTCTTATGGATCTTTGGTAGGAAATAGAAGACGGGGAACATCGGATCCTGTACATTAAGAAACAGGAATTCGTGTTCCTCCAATATTCCCCGTCCTCTACCATCCTCCAGGAGGGACTGCAATTCTTTTTTAAATTCAGCTGTAGGATTGCTGCTGAGTTTGCGGTATGTGCTATTGTCCCCTAGGATCCTGTTGGCCTCCCTAATGTAATAATTATGATCCATGATGACCACACCCCCTCCTTTGTCTGCTGGCTTTATTATAATTGTTTTATCCAATGAGAGCTCTTCTAACGCTATTTTTTCCTCTTTTGTTAGGTTCGTATGTTGGCCACTTTTCCTATATGGGAGAGCTTCCAGATCTTTGGTCACTAATTGGAAGAAGACATCCAAATGATTTCCCTTTGCAAATTTGGGAAAAAATTGGGATTTTGGTTTAAGTTTTGAATGAACATATTCAGAGCTTCTGGAATCTGAGGTGTTGGGACTGTCTATTCTATTGTTTTGTGTTTCAGTCCAATTTCTGGTTTCTGCATCCTTGCTTAAGAAAAATCTCTTTAGGGTGAGAGATCTAAGAAATGTGTGTGCGTCTACATAAAGACCAAATTTATTTGGTCCAATGGTGGGAGCAAATGTTAGTCCCTTGCTAATAACTTTATTTTGGCTTGCTGTAAGAACTTTACTACTAATATTAAAAATGGATTTTGTATCAGTAGGATAAATCAGACTATTTGGTTAGGATGTATTTGGAGATCAGATGTATGTAAATGTCTATGCATTTATAAGTGATCTGGCTATCCCTTACACACTCTGGTGTTTAATAATATGGCTCTATTTATTATGCAAGTAACACATCTACATGTCAGATATGGCGGGTGCCGTTGGGCAATCACTGTCTGCAGAATACATATGTCAAATACATCATTGGACAGGCATTCAGTGGTTAAGTCTTACTGACTGCCCTGCAAGATTCTGTGCCCAATTACCCCTGCTATACACCAGAGCAGCTATCTAGGCTATTGTAATCCTAGAGATAATTGTCTACCAGCATCTTTCAGTTAATCAATTAACTACCAATTGGAGGGTGTATATATATCAGTTATACCTCTTACAACGTCACTCCTGAGGACGCCAAGAAAGGTGAAATGCATAGAGTGACGCTGTCTCTACCCACTGGAACCCTTGGATGCCGTGACGTCACCTCCGGTTGCTGACACGCACTCGTGACCCGCATAGCAGAGAAGGAGGGAGACCAGAGAGAGAGGCCCCATCCGGTGGCAGCATCGAGCGATACTTGCAGAGATCATTGAGATCTAAAATGCTGTTTTTTATCTTGCAACATGTCAGCTGAGAACCACACTATTCTGGCAACACCATACTCCACAGACTGACACCAGCTCTTAAAGATACCTTTATGTGCCTTCATCCTACCTCACGTTTGTGAGTATTCTGTGTACACATTCTGTGCTAGCAACTTTACTCCACCACTGTCTGCACAATATTGCACCAAAAGCATTTTTCTTTTTATATGTTCCCACATGGTATGCGCTTCCTGATGATCCACTTGCCATCGTATCCGGCCTGTTAGCTTTTTCATAAAACTTTCTCTTAGACCAACATAAGGAGTTATCTGCTCAGGAAGTCAGTAGCATATTTAGTTCGATTTTTGTGTCTTTCAGTTCCTTTGCTGTAATTGGATCTGAGTTGGTTTTATGATTTGGTAGCAGGGAATGTAATTTGGATTGGAGCGTCCGAATTTTGGAGTCTCTGACTCGTTTTCTTTTGGCGGTAATACTGATTATTATGCCCCTTAAAGTTGCTTTATGAGCCTCCCATAAGACCGTATGGGATTCCACAGAGCCTGTGTTAACTTCAAAAAATTGAGTTATCTCCTGAGCTATTGTAGTACAAATTTCGGGTATTTTAAGGATAGATTCGTTGAGTTTCCAATTTGCGCCTGGTCGACTGGTCACAATATTGTTGCACCTAAGCTCGATTGGCGCATGGTCAGACCATGAAATATCATGGATCATTGCATTAGTGACCTTCGGAACCATGTGACACGAAACGAAGAGATAATCGATTCTACTGTACGAGGTATGTGGATGAGAGTAGAAGGTGTAGTCCCTAGATGTTGGATGCAACTCCCTCCATATATCTACTAATTGGATGTCTTTCAATGCACTGCGTAGGGTGTCTTGAGCTCTTTTATTATCAGAGTCGCCTCCTCCTGACCTGTCCAGGGAAAATTGCATCGTAATGTTGAAATCTCCTCCGATTATGATATATCCTTTAGCTACTGAACTCAATAGGCGAAAGAATCTGTCAAAGAAAGATGCCTCTTGTACACAAGGAGCATATATGGAGGCCAATGTGATGGGTTGTTCATGGATTGTTCCAGTGAGAATGAGATAGCGACCTTCTGCGTCTTTCTTAATTGTCTGGAGTACAAAGGGTATGGTATTATGGAATAAAATGGCCACTCCTCTTTTCTTGACAGATGCTGAAGCCATGTAAAATTGAGTGAAGCCTTTGTCTAAAAACCCAGGTGAGTTATTCTTGCTGAAGTGTGTCTCCTGCAAGAATAACACTTCCGTCTTTTTTCTCTTATAATCTGTGAAAGCCAGCTTTCTTTTGGTCGGGCTATTAAAGCCCTTTACATTATGTGAAATACATGTAAGCGCCATTTTTCATGTGTAAGAGAAAATATGTAAAGTGAGCATTGTACTTATTCTTGATGTTTTTCCTGGGGTTTCTTATAGTAATATTCATACCTGCTATGTCGGTTTGATGTGGTGGCTGGATATTGTACATCCTGGGAAGGGAGGGGTGAGGGAAAAGGTGGGGATAGGTAGACCATACATGGAAAACAACGATGGGATTGCGGCAGGGAAGGGTGGGGAGGGAAAATAAAAGGTGGGAGAAAAATAAATAATAATAAAGAAAAACATAGAATACAAGAGCGTATCTCGGGAGCCCCCGAGAGTAGCTCCTGCGCCCCGAGGGTGGATTGTCTGGCTCCAATTTCATGATGGGACAGTCTCCTAAAGTGGAGATCAACCACCCTGGTAACGGTCCTTCCAAACTGAGGACCGAGAAAAGGGGTACATGCACGAAGGGGAGAAGCTCCCCCGGCACTATATTAATATTAATATTGTACAACTTGTAAAACTTGTAAAACTGGTGTCACATATATACAACTCATATGTAACTTATATATCTTGTCTAATTTAACGAACTAACTTAACAACAACCTTGTCAGACCCGTCAATGTTCCATACTCGTCCAACTTGTCAACTTTATTGTTTGTTCCACCCGTCAGCTTTCAGATTTGTTTAGACCGTCCACTGTCTCTTAATATATACTTTATATAACTTGTCATTTGAATAACTGTCACTACATATACACACATACATATATATCTATACACGTATACATATCTACATACACCCGTATACATATGCATATATACACGCACATAGACATGCACCCTTATATACACACATATACACATCCGTACCTACCTACATACATACATACATACATACATATACCTATAACCATAGTCCTAAAAATACATATAACTGCCTATATATCATATATGATAACATATATAGCTTATACGTCAGCATTATGCCCTTACTTATGTATATTGTATTATATATCTACAACAACTATACTATAAATCCCTTATACATCATATTTATAATATAACAACCGTGCTTAATACCTGTATCTCATCCCAGGAATGTATATATTATAGATAGTATATTACATTTAATTATACCATTAACCATATTAATTGATTATATATAATCATATAAAATCCATATAATATAATATATAATATAAGCAATATACAATCTATAAATATAGTATATTACATAAAACAATTAATTACATATACCATGTCAATCATATACATTGGGGGGGGGAGAATTATTAAGCATGAGGCACAGTTTGATAGGTGTTTGGGAAATAAGGGGCGGGCAGGAGGAACTCTTTATTCGATGTGGCATCTTGTAAATAATTATACATATAACTATGTGTCCTAAGCAGGGCAAATTAGACTACTGTGGGTTTTGCGTTGAACTTCAGGGTTGACTAGGGCGGTCGGAGGGGTGTTCCATGGTTTCAGCACCTCTCCGGCCCCCTCGCGACCGCCCCGGACAACTCACGACCTCCATCTTAGGTCCTGATGTGTTCCAAGCCTACGTCATCTGGGGGCATCCGAGCTCTCGCGAAAAGAGAGCGCCCGGCGATGACGTCTTCTTCCAAATCGCGCAAAAGCTATTCTGCTTCCCGCGTGAGACCAGGAAGGAGCCTGGCAAGATGGCTGCGTTGTTAAAGTTGGGTGTGTGTCTGCTCTGAGCGGGAAATGATTTCTTTCAACCAGGAGACATCCAGGTAAGGCTGGTCTTTGTCGGGGCGTCATCCTTGTGGTACTACGTCTCCTCCGGTGCAGGACGAGGATATGGGAGTGCGGGATCTGATATGATAGTGCAAGCAGGGCTGGTTATTCTTTATCTATCAGGTCTAGGTGACATCTCAGCTGCGCCATCTTTGGTGGGTTTTCTGATGCCAGAGGTGCCAGAGGGAAGTGAGGAACATGCTACACAACGCAGCCCGTTCCCATGGAAGTGACGTAATTAGCGGAAGCCTCTGAAGGTCGGAGTCCCTGATGGGATCTGATAGCGGCGGTGGGAAACCACAGCAGGGAATACAAGTAACCCCCTTTCCCTGTCAGAGAGGCCTGTGACACAGTGTAACGCAGCGCATTGCAGGCCCCTCGTGCAGGAAATGGGAGTATCCTTGTGTTACATTTCTTCCTGGATTTTATTTTGGTTTGTTTCTCAGCCTGTGGGGTCATTGCTTGGGGATTGGTATCTGTTCTGCGCATATTATTCTGTCTGTAGATGCGGCTGCATTTAATAAAGACACTTTGTAATCACTCAGACCTGTCTCCTGCTGGAATTTGTCACCTCAGACCTGTGGAGGTTTTTTAATGCAGAATAAAGAAGAAAATAATGTGCTAAAGCATAAATATTATTAAATATTATAATAACATACCCAGTATGTTTGCATCACAATATTATGCTACTTATGGCTGTTTCTCACATGTGTATCAACTTGTGCTTTTCAGAGGGTGTGACGGTAAAGGGGTTAACCAGACTCACTATTAAAGGTTAAGCCCACTTGGTTACCCCTGAACCATGTGTTGAGGTCCTAGAGTGTCAGCTCTTGGACCTAGATGTCAGAAATGCATTACCATGAATGTGTGCAAATAATGCGACATTAAAATTTTTCTGTGTTTTGCCTTTCCTGGGGTGCTGGGACCGGGATCCAAAGATTAATGGACAAAGTGCTATGACCCCATAGTTCATATGCCGCTGCCTACATAGATGACATTGTCATCTATAGTAGGCACTGGCAGTCCCATATAAAAAGTATAAGGGCAGTCCTAACGTCCTTAAGAGAAGCAGGGCTCACTGCCAATCCAAAAATATTTGCCCTGGGAATAGCCACTCCAAAGTATTTGAGCTATGCTGTTGAGGGAGGGATAGTAAAGCCACTTGCCAGCAAGGTGGCCGCCATAAAGGAAGTCCCAACCCCACAGACAAAGACGCAGGTCCGCTCCCTTTTGGGGTTAGAAGGGTATTACAGGTGGTTTATAACAAATCTCACAGAGATTACTGCACCCCTAACAGATCTAACAAAAATGAGTGCCCCGAACCATGCTAGATGTTCTTGAGAGTGCCAAAATGCATTTGATATGTTAAAGAAGTGCCTGTCAGAGGGCCCCGCTTTTTGGAGACCAAGTGTTTTATGAGCCCTTCATAATTCAGACGGATGCCTCTAAGGTAGGAATGGGAGCAGTTCTGTCCCAACAATTTGATGGTGTTGAACACTATTGTTCATCAGCCGTAAACTGTTCCCAAGGGAAGTGAGGTATTCTGTTATTGAGAAGGAGTGTCTCGCTGTAGAATGGGCAATTGAGGCCTTGAGGCATTATGTCACTGGGGTACACTTCACCCTAGTCACTGACCATGCACCCTTGAAATGGTTAAACACCATGAAGTACACAATCTAGAGGTTGACCTGGTTGTATATGGCCCTCCAGCCCTTCTCTTTTGATATACAGCCTAGGCCTGGGAAGGATCATGGAAATGCCGATTTGAGTGGGAGAAGGAGTGGAGGGTCGGGCTTCAGCCGTGTGGGGCCCTAGCCACACACAAACAGGGGAGGTATGTGACAGGGTGAAGTCAGGTACTGATAGTTATGCCTGGGAAACATACATCTGAGTCCTTCATCCAGCACTCAGGTTAACACAGGAAGAATGGTTGGGCAATCGGGAAGTAAGTGGAGACAGCTGACAGCCACCCTTGATAAGGAATGTAATGCTTTTGGAAGGTGGCTGTCTCAGACTGTCCTATGCAAGCTGCTAGCCAGATGGATTGCCAACCCTCTCTCTAAAACACCGTAAGAAATTTAGTATGGTTTCCTGACTGATATTGTGTATGTTAATGGGTTGGGAACTGGAGATAGCCAGCCGGCCTGATAGATAGGGCTTGGATTGTTAGTAGGTTCTCCCAATGTGGAGTAGATGTTATTTTCCTAGGTTATGTGTTGCCTTAAAGGGACAGTGTGCCCAAATGTTTAGTTCTGCTGTGGAGAAATAAAACCACTTAAAATTTGCTTTAACCTGAAACTCACATGTGGACTATTGTCTGACCTCACCATCCTGCCACACTCCCCCTGATAAGATAACACACAGGCCGGAGGTATATTGCAAAGCAGGAACGGGTTTATTACTCGAGAGTCACCTGCCATATCACAGTCTCTCTCTTTCCCGCTATCACCAGAGATAGTCCCTGGACAGTCACTATGGGTCATAGTAAAGCCTAGGGCCCTGCAGCCATCCAAGCTCTTCCCCACCACCATAGCAGAAGCAGAGGTATTCTCACTCTACTCCTCCCCGGAGGGAAGAGCACATGGGTAGGCCCCAATCTCAGGCTCCCAGTCGTGACCTGCCTTCCTCAGGGAATGGGCATTAACCACTAACTTTAGGGTGGTCCTGCCCTTAAGTACAGCCAGGGGGCGGGCATCCCATTGGCCCAGCCACAACAGGATATGCCATGCCCTGCTGTCCCTCAAGTGCAGTACCAAAGGATGAAGAGGAAAACCCCATGATAACTACAGGCAGACCTGTAAATACCAGGGTTTACTGCCAGCCCATTGGGTATATTTAGTAACCAGGGAGTACCCCGTTACAAGTAATTATGCTGGTACTGTATCAGGAAGTTATGTCAGAAACGGGAAATCAATTAAACAACATTGCTGGGAAAGCATTACCATAATGTTCCCGTTTATAATTATAGTTTGTAAAGTTCCAATAAAAGAGTTTATTGTGTAACTCACAGGTTCTTCCAGAATATAAGAACAACACATTTATATCGCAGAGACTCGTGCATCATAACATGCACAATATGGTTGTAGCAAAACAATGCATTGCTGATCCTTCTGTCCACAAAGGGGTTAATCTGAGTTTAACTTCTATAAAGCCTTAGGCGTGTAATATAGTCCTCGCTGCTGTGCGGGCACACGTTTAGTTGCTAGGGTCAAGCGGTGACGCGCACGGTTTAGGGGCGTTACTCTGACGTCACAGCGTTAGGCCGCGCTGTAATTGGTTCGCTGCGTGGCAGCAGCGCGAACATACAATTTTATTGTATTTTTCCTGGTCGGCCGTGCGTACGCACGCCTGAAGTATAGCAACTGCAGACTCATACCCCGCAATTATAATTGATGCGCATGCGCACGGTAGCGCATGCGCGAGGACTATATTACACGCCTTAGACTGCTCCTCTGATCCCTGATGTATAAATATAAAAGATTGCGGGGAATAAAAAGTGCTAAAAAACCTGCAAGATATTATTATTATTTCTCCCTACCTGCCTTATAAATACCAATATCACATGTGATCCGTGTGTTCCAGAGTATTTTACTACAGAACATTGTACAGGCGCCGGCCACAGGAAACATTGTATCCACCAAGAGACACAATCCTGTTATTGTGGTAACAGGAAAGCAGCATTAGCAGATACAGTGGGATGTGCCGGGTGATACTTTGCTGCTGTAAATTCTCCTACACCTGGGGGAAGTCACAGAGTTCATCACACTCTTCTTAATCTCATTGTTATGTCCCAGTGTTTGCTCTGCAGTGTTCGCATCTGCAGGGCCACAGGCAGCTTTTCCAGAGCCCAGGTCTAGAGTTTCCACTGGGCAAACCCCACAGTGTTGGCAGCCATGCATGACTCCGATCTCTCACATCCTCATATCTCGCCCCCACCTCTCTACCTCTCTCTCTCGCCCCCACCTATCTTCCTCTCTCTCATTTTCCCCAACCTCTTGCCTTCTCTCTCCCTTTCTCACCCCCACCTCTCTACCTCTCTCTCATCCCCATCTCTCTTCCTCTCTCTCCTTTGCCCCAACTTCTTGCCCTATCTCTCCCTCTCCATCACCCCCACCTCTCTCCCTCTCTCCCGCCCTAACCTCTCTCTCCCTCCTCTCTCTCCCTCTCTCGCCCCCATCTCTCTCTTGATCCCACCTCTTTCCCTCCCTCTCTATCTCCCTCTATCTCCCTCACCCACAACTCTCTTCCTCTTTCACCCCCACCTCTTTCCCTCTCGTCTTGATCTCACTTCCTATCTCTCTCCCTCCCATCTCTCTATTTGTAAGGACATGTTGGGATAAGGATTGAGGAAACACTTCACTTGACTCCACCATACATAAATGCTGAGAAGGGATGCAAAGTGTCCCTGTAACAATAAGGGGTCCCTAGGCTAAGGGGGGTACCCAGTGTCATAGGATATCAGAACTTTTAACATCTTAAAATTCAGATCATTTGATTGGGCAAAGCGAGAGATAAAATAAATTGTGGTTTATTTGCACAAGGTGTAGTGTGCCATTAAAAGAATAAAATTATTTTCTGCAAATCCGAGGTGCCCTGGATCTTCTATTAACTTTGATATACTCAGAAATAACACCAGACAGGTTATTTCCCTGAACCACGGAGCACCAGTCCCTCAAACGCAAGTATATTGCTGATATTACAACATTTAATGTGTGCAAGACTAAACCTTTCACTTATTTACACGAGGAACATGCACAGCTTGATTAATGAAATAATACAAATTAACACTTACTGGGAAGGGGCAAAACGAAATAAAATGTTCCCGGAATAGAATTCCCAGAAATAAAGTCTCTTGGCACCAATTCCCAGGAGCGGGGTTGGTGCGCAAACAGAGCCGCGAAATAGTCTTTGGCTAGTGACGCCGCTCGCAATCACTTTTTCTCTGACGAAGATACTCCGATCTTTTTCCCCATAACCGATAACAAGTTCAGAAGTATCCTCACACAATCATCCGCTTTACCCTCTGGCTGGCAGGCATCACCGGGGTGGCAGAAATCTGCCCCAGCCCCTGATGCCTCTGGCAAGAAGAAAGGCTGCAACAGCTTGGTTCTCGACTGAGTGACACCCCGATGCCCCGCTAGTGTAATGGAGTGGGCTCTCTGCAATACTTGCTGCCTACACTCCCCGGGTACCACTAGCCATCTTCTACCTGTCCAGACTCTGTCTAACCCGCTAGACAGAGATTTAGGTAGAAAGAGAGAGAGAGAGATTTACATAGAAAGAGAGAGAGAGAGATTTACATACAAAGACAGAGAGAGAGAGATTTACATAGAAAGAGAGAGAGAGATTTACATAGAAAGACAGAGAGAGATTTACATAGAAAGAGAGAGAGAGATTTACATAGAAGAGAGAGAGAGAGAGAGAGAGAGAGAGAGAGAGAGAGAGAGAGAGAGAGATTTACATAGAAAGAGAGAGAGATTTACATAGAAAGAGAGAGAGAGATTTACATAGAAAGAGAGAGAGAGAGAGATTTACATAGAAAGAGAGACAGAGATTTACATAGAAAGAGAGACAGAGATGTACACAGAAAGAGAGAGAGAGATTTACATAGAAAGAGAGACAGAGATTTACATAGAAAGAGAGAGAGAGATTTACATAGAAAGAGAGACAGAGATGTACACAGAAAGAGAGAGAGAGATTTACATAGAAAGAGAGACAGAGATTTACATAGAAAGAGAGAGAGAGAGAGAGAGAGAGAGAGAGAGAGAGAGAGATTTACATAGAAAGAGAGAGAGATTTACATAGAAAGAGAGAGAGAGATTTACATAGAAAGAGAGAGATTTACATAGAAAGAGAGAGAGAGATTTACATAGAAAGAGAGAGAGGTTTACATAGAAAGAGAGAGAGAGAGAGAGAGAGAGAGAGAGAGATTTACATAGAAAGAGAGACAGAGATTTACATAGAAAGAGAGAGAGAGAGAGAGAGAGAGAGAGAGAGAGAGAGAGAGAGAGATTTACATAGAAAGAGAGAGAGATTTACATAGAAAGAGAGAGAGAGATTTACATAGAAAGAGAGAGAGAGAGAGAGAGATTTACATAGAAAGAGAGACAGAGATGTACACAGAAAGAGAGAGAGATTTACATAGAAAGAGAGAGAGAGAGAGAGATTTACATAGAAAGAGAGACAGAGATTTACATAGAAAGAGAGACAGAGATGTACACAGAAAGAGAGAGAGAGATTTACATAGAAAGAGAGAGAGAGAGAGAGAGAGAGAGAGAGAGAGAGAGATTTACATAGAAAGAGAGAGAGATTTACATAGAAAGAGAGAGAGATTTACATAGAAAGAGAGAGAGATTTACATAGAAAGAGAGAGAGAGATTTACATAGAAAGAGAGAGAGATTTACATAGAAAGAGAGAGAGATTTACATAGAGAGACAGAAATTTATATAGAAAGAGAGAGAGAGATTTACATAGAAAGAGAGAGAGAGATTTACATAGAAAGAGAGAGAGAGATTTACATAGAAAGAGAGAGAGAGATTTACATAGAAAGAGAGAGAGAGATTTACATAGAAAGAGAGAGAGAGAGATTTACATAGAAAGAGAGAGAGAGAGATTTAAATAGAAAGAGAGAGAGAGATTTACATAGAAAGAGAGACAGAGATTTACATAGAGAGACATCAATTTATATAGAAAGAGAGACAGAGATTTACATAGAAAGAGAGAGAGAGATTTACATAGAAAGAGAGAGATTTACATAGAAAGAGAGAGAGATTTACATAGAAAGAGAGATTTACATAGAAAGAGAGAGAGATTTACATAGAAAGAGAGAGAGAGATTTACATAGAAAGAGAGAGAGAGATTTACATAGAAAGAGAGAGAGATTTACATAGAAAGAGAGAGAGATTTACATAGAAAGAGAGAGAGAGATTTACATAGAAAGAGAGAGAGATTTACATACCAAGAGAGAGAGAGATTTACATAGAAAGAGAGAGAGAGATTTACATAGAAAGAGAGAGAGAGATTTACATAGAAAGAGAGAGAGAGATTTAAATAGAAAGAGAGAGAGAGATTTACATAGAAAGAGAGAGAGAGAGATTTACATAGAAAGAGAGAGAGATTTACATAGAAAGAGAGAGAGATTTACATAGAAAGAGAGAGAGAGAGATTTAAATAGAAAGAGAGAGAGAGGTTTACATAGAAAGAGAGAGAGAGATTTAAATAGAAAGAGAGAGAGAGATTTACATAGAAAGAGAGAGAGAGAGATTTACATAGAAAGAGAGAGAGATTTACATAGAAAGAGAGAGAGAGATTTACATAGAAAGAGAGAGAGAGAGAGAGATTTAAATAGAAAGAGAGAGAGAGAGAGATTTACATAGAAAGAGAGAGAGAGAGAGAGAGAGAGAGAGAGAGATTTACATAGAAAGAGAGAGAGAGAGAGATTTACATAGAAAGAAAGAGAGAGAGATTTACATAGAAAGAGAGAGATAGAGATAGAGATAGAGAGAGAGAGAGAGAGAGAGAGAGAGAGAGAGAGAGAGAGAGAGAGAGAGATTTACATTTACAGTAATTATGTTATTATCAGAAATTTATATCAAAAAGCTGAAATCAATTAGTCTTAAACAACAGTGCTGGGAAAGCATTACCATAATTTTCACAGTTTATAATTATAGATTGTGAAGCACAAATAAAGGAGTTTATTGTGTAACTCACAGGTTCTTACAGAATATAAGAACAACACATTTATATCACAGAGACTCGAGCATCCAAACATGCACAATATGGTTGTAGTAAAACAATGCATTGCTGATCCTTCTGTCCACAAAGGGGTTAATCTGAGTTTAGCTTCTATAAAGCCTTAGACTACTCCTCTGATCCCCGATGTATAAATGTAAAACATTGCAGGGGAATAAAAGGTGCTACAGTATAAAACTGCACTATATTATAATAATCTTGCCACCCTTTTTATTTGTAATGTGAATATCCCATGTGATCCATGAGCTCCAGAATATTTTACTACAGAATTTTGTACAGGTGTCAGCCAAGAGAATCATTGTATCCACCATAATTCATGTAATCTGTATAATTCAAGTCAATGGTATTTTTCTGTAGATTTCTGGGCAATCAGTCACTTTGGAGCTTCATGAATCAGTCCATAAGTCCCTTATACAGGAGTGGTGAGGGCAGAACCAGCAGTTGAGCTCTTATGAAGTTGTTGTGGGAAAGTGGTTAAGATATGAGTCTTAAATTCACAAACCTGGGAGTAGTTTAACCAGCCACAATCCCTCTGTGTGATGTTGGAAAGTAATACTACTATTAAGGATCATACAGATACAGCCAGACTTATTTTCTCGATGCCCCTACATGGGTTGCCCCTGCATCAGCAGTTGAAGTTATGCCCGCTGAATGTCGCTCGAGATCCTCCTCCAGCTTAGTCTTTGCCCGACCGTTGTCGGTAGTCCATATCCTTCAAACGGGTTACGATTCTGGGACGGTCCCAGGTCTGGTACCAACCTGACCGTCTGTCCATCTTCGCCTGGTGGCACTAAACGTCCGGTCACATGATGCGGGACATTTACATGCATAGGAGATACCGGCATCCATAACGTGGCCTGTATCTCGGGAAGCAGGAGAGTCCCCGGACCAGAAATCAATGCGTTTCTGCTCCGGACACCCCTTGCTCACGTACACTAGTAATCAAATTACAATTAAAATATGTAGTAAGCACCAATACACAGCCCAACCCCCATTCCCCTACATAAAAACATTATTTATTTATTTTAACACACAGTTAATAACATCGGCCGGTGAGTGGTCCCCATAGGTGTCCGGGGGTCCTCAGGTAGTCCCTGTGAGTGTCTGGGTTTGCTCCATGGGTCTCTGGGGGCCCTCAGGTGGTCCCCGAGGGTGTCTGTGGGCCCTTGAGTTGTCCATGCGAGTGTCCATAGGCCTCCAGGTGGTCAAGGTGAAAGAATAGGAGTACAGGTGGTCATCATGGGGGTCCAGGGGCCCCACAAGAGGACCCTGGGTGGTCCTTGTGGGTTTCTGGGGGTCCATGGGTTGGCCCCATGTGTGTCTGTGGCCCTCGTGTGGTCCCTGTGGGTGTCCGGGGGTCCCACAGGGGTCCCCAGGTGGTCCCCGCAGGTGTCCGTAGGTCCTCAAGTGGTCCCTGTGGGTGTTCAGGGGTCTTCAAGTGGTCCCAATGGGCATCTGTGGGTCCTCCTGTGGTCCCCGTTGGCGACCGGAGGGCCTCGGGTGGTCCCCGTGGGTCCCCGCTGGCCTGCGGTACCATTCCTGTTATAAAATTAAATTAAAGAAATAAAACCACTAGCCAATCAATTAAAGAAATATGGCTGTGTAAGTAATATCACTATTGTTATCACCATTGCCTTTTATTATCACCGTTGCCCATTAGCATCTGTGTAATTTCTCACACCCTGGGATTGTATGACTGAATGTATGTATACTTATACCTTTGTTTTTATTCAATTGATCATTATCTATTTTCTATCTGATTATGCGCTCCCCTTACTTCCTTTTCACCCACTTCCATGAAGATCCTATTGGGTTGAGCAGCGGAAATTGACTCCATCATACTGCACTTATATGTGGGTACATGTAAGGCTCCTCTTTTACGTAATATAACCCATTTTTTTCACTTTATCAGAGAGGGCCTTAGTTTTTCCTTCATCATGTGTTATGTATGTATAGTATCACACATACATGTGTAGTGTATGTATAATATCACACAGACATGTGTAGTGTATGTATAATATCACACAGACATGTGTAGTGTATGTATTCCAATCAAATCCCGCTTCTCACACTCCATTCTTCTCCTCAATTTTAAAGTTTTACACTCTTCTGCCCCTCCTTACATCTCAGCCCTAATTTCTCGCTATGCACCACCCCGACTCTTGCGTTCTGCTCAAGGATGTCTTCTTTCTACCCCCTTTTTATCTAAAGCCCTCTCCCGCCTTAAACCTTTTTCACTGACTGCCCCACACTTCTGGAATGCCCTTCCCCTCAATACCCGACTAGCACCCTCTCTATCCACCTTTAAGACCCACCTTAAGACACATTTGCTTAAAGAAGCATACGAATAGCACTGTGAACATTCTGAACACATGATACATAAAGCTTGGCCCCCTGCAGAAGCACTTACCAGAACTCCCTCCTACTGTCTCTGTACGTTCTCCCTACCTACCAATTAGATTGTAAGCTCCTCGTGTGTAGTGTATGTATAATATCACACAGACATGTGTAGTGTATGTATAATATCACACAGACATGTGTAGTGTATGTATAATATCACACAGACTTGTGTAGTGTATGTATAATATTACACAGACATGTGTAGTGTATGTATAATATCACACAGACATGTGTAGTGTATGTATAATATCACACAGACATGTGTAGTGTATGTATAATATCACACAGACATGTGTAGTGTATGTATAATATCACACAGACATGTGTAGTGTATGTATAATATCACACAGACATGTGTAGTGTATGTATAATATGACACAGACATGTGTAGTGTATGTATAATATCACACAGACATGTGTAGTGTACGGTATCTATAATATCACACAGACATGTGTAATGTATGTACAGTATAGGATCACACAGACATGTGTAGTGTATGTATAATATCACACAGACATGTGTAGTGTATGTATAATATCACACAGACATGTGTAGTGTACGGTATCTATAATATCACACAGACATGTGTAATGTATGTATAGGATCACAGTCCTTTTAACATCATATGTCCAACACCCCCCAATCATCTCCAATAACAAATCTTCAAATGTAGACCCCAGAGCTGCTGACACACCCCATTCACACAAGCTCTCCATAAACTAAAGGAATGTTCCCAATATATGTGAGACAGGGACGCACTTTGGTGTCCCCTCCTCACAAGATCACATGTGAGTTCAGCCCTTGTGCACCAATGGGCCATTCCCTAAACCATCCTGGTATTATGCAGGGGTAATATACATTACTTAGAGCTGCTCTGCAGGTCTCTAGCCATGGTGGTTAACACATTTCTCAGTCGCTCTCTGGTCCCTGACAGTGATGGGGTTAATTCATTTCTAAATGATGCTCAGGTCTCAGTAGGATGGTTATTGTGACATATTGCATTAAATAGCCCCAATTCTGTTCCCTCTGTGTCTCCTCCCTTCCCTCGCCCTTGTCCGGTCCACTCCCTTCCCTCGCCCTTGTCCGGTCCCCTCCCTTCCCTCGCCCTTGTCCTGTCCCACTCACTTCCCTCTTCCTTGTCCTGTCCCCTCCCGTCTCCGAGCTCAAGGTATAAATACCAGTATTTGACAGTCCTGGTGACTCAGACGCAGCTCCAGAGATCAACATGACTCCAACCACTGGCTCCCTTCTTCTGGTGCTCGTTCTGTGCTCTGTGGGCACCTGGGAAGCAGTTAATGCAAGTAAGTAACACAGCAGGAAGATAAAGGAGGGAGGGGGGTGACTAACACTTCAGGAAGATATGGGAGGGAGGGGAGTAATGTCACGGGAGACCTGGTATTTATACCTTTTAACCGGGATCATAACATTGAGCAAAGCAAGGAGGTAAAATAAATTGTCATTTATTCCATAGAAACAGACGTACACACAGTCGATGTTACAATACACAAGAGAAAACACACGTACTGGGGTTCTGGGCTAAAAACTAACCTTTCCTAGCTCAAATAGTCCCTATTTCCAGATGATGTTTAATACAGATAAATGTAAGGTTATGCATTTGGGATGCAAGAATAAAAAGGCAACTTACAAATTAAATGGGGATAAATTGGGGGAATCCTTGATGGAGAAGAATTTAGAAGTGCTTGTAGACAGCAGGCTTAGCAATAGTGCCCAAAGTCATGCAGTAGCTGCAAACGCAAGCAAGATCTTATCTTGCATCAAACGGGCAATGGATGGAAGGGAAGTAAACATAATTATGCTCCTTTACAAAGCATTAGTAAGACTACACCTTGAATATGGAGTTCAATTTTGGGCACCACTTCTTAGAAAATACATTATGGAACTAGAGAGAGTGCAGAGAAGAGCCACCAAATTTATAAAGGGGATGGACAATCTAACTTATGAGGAGAGGCTAGCTAAATTAGATTTATTTACATTAGAAAATAAGTGTCTAAGAGGGGATATGATATCTATATACAAATTTATTCAGGGACAATACAAGGAGCTTTCAAATGAACTATTCATCCCACGGGCAGTACAAAGGACTCCGGGCATCCCTTTAGGTTGGAGAAAAGGAGATTTCACCAGCAACAAAGAAAAGGGTTCTTTACAGTAAGGGCAGTTAGAATGTGGAATTCATTAACCATGGAGACTGTGATGGCAGATACAATAGATTTGTTCAAATAAAGGTTGGACATCTTTTTAAAAAGGAAAGGTATACAGGGATATACCAAATAAGTAAACATGGGAAGAATGTTGATCCAGGGATTAATCTGAATGTCACTGCTTGGAGTCAGGAAGGAATTTATTTTCCCCTTATGAGATAGCATGGGATGATATGACTCTGAGGGTTTTTTGTTTGCCTTCCTCTGGATCAATAAGTAAGTATAGATTTAGGATAAAGTATATGTTGTCTAAATTTAGCATAGGTTGAACTTGATGGACCTACGTCTTTTTTCAACCTCATCTACTATGTAACTATGTAACTGATACTTCACCCAACCCCCAGTCACTGAAACTCCCACTCTAACCCCCAGTCACTGAGACTCCCACTCTAACCCCCAGTCACTGACACTCCCACTCTAACCTCCAGTCACTGACACTCCCACTCTAACCTCCAGTCACTGACACTCCCACTGTAACCCCCAGTCACTGAGACCCCCACTCTAACCTCCAGTTACTGAGACTCCCACCTCAACTCCTAGTTACTGATACTTCTCCCCATCCCCCAGTAACTGAGACTCCCACTGCAACCCCAGTCAATGAAACATCCCACTCCAACCCCGAGTTACTGAGACTCACACTTCAACCCCCAGTCACTTACACTCCAACTCCAACCCTCAGTCACTGACACTCCCACACCAACCCCCAGTCACTGACACTCCCACTTCAACCCCCAGTCACTGACACTCCCACCCCCAGTCACTGACACTCCCACTCCAACCACTAGTCACTGACACTCCCACTCCAACACCCAGACACTAATAACTCCCACTCAAACCCCCAGTCACTGAGACTCTCATCCCAAATTATAGTGACACCCACTCACTTCATTGTCGCACTCTTTCAGTGACCTTCCTCTCTTACACTCCACCTCTCCCTCTTTCACCCCACCTCTTGTCCCTCTCTTAAACCCCACCTCTCCCCCTCCCTCTCTTGTCCCACCTCTCCCCCTCCCTCTCTTGTCCCACCTATCCTTCTCCCATTCTTACCCCCACCTCTCGTCCTCCCTCTCTTACCCCCACCTCTTCCCCTCCCTCTCGTACCCTCATCTCTCCCCCTCCCTCTCTTGTCCCACCTATCCTCCTCCCATTCTTACCCCCACCTCTCCCCCTCCCTCTCTTACCCCCACCTCTCCCCCTCTTACCCCCACCTCTCCCCCTCCCTCTCTTACCCCCACCTCTCCCCCTCCTTCTCTTACCTCCACCTCTCCTTCTCCCTCCCATTCACCCCCTCTTTTTCTTACCCCCACCTCTCCCCCTCCCTCTTTTAACACTCCACCACTTTTCCTCCCTCTCCCAATCCCACCTTTCCCCTCCCTCTCTTACCCCTCCTCTCGTCCTCCCTCTCAGTGACATACACCCCATCAGCGACCTTCCTCTCTTTCCCCTACCTCTCCCCCTTCCTCTCTTACCCCTACCTCTCCCACTTCTTCTCTTACCCCCACCTCTCCACCTCCCTCTCTTACCCCCACCTCTCCCCTCTCTCTCTTACACCCCCACCACTCCCCACCCTCTCTAACACCCCCATGGCCTATGCTCACAGAGACGGAACAATAAATCAGAAGTGGGGCAGTTAAAAACAGGAGTCCCCATAGTGTACAACACAATACAGAAATACCCCATGCTACAGGACCTGCATAGTGGTCATGTCGTGGCGTGGCTGCATAGTGGTCATGTCGTGGCGTGGCTGCATAGTGGTCATGTCATGGCGTGGCTGCATAGTGGTCATGGCGTGGCTGCATAGTGGTCATGTCGTGGCGTGGATGCATAGTGGTCATGTCGTGGCGTGGCTGCATAGTGGTCATGTCGTGGCGTGGCTGCATAGTGGTCATGTCGTGGCGTGGCTGCATAGTGGTCATGTCGTGGCTGATAACGCTTTGGCCAAAGGGTTTAACTAAATGACCCTTTCTCATGAGAATACAGACATTTAAGTATTTAACTCTGTATTTTTTAGCATTGCGTATTTTTCTATTTTGTTGTAAACATTTGGTCACGCCCAATACATTGTGAAAAATGGTAACAGACATTATTGTCCCTCAATTATCTCCACATTCACAACACTGTGTTCTATGTGTAAAGGTGTTTCCCCCCCAATCGCATATTGGGGCCATTACTGGGTGTATGTGGTGCATACCTGCTGGCAACAGGAGGGCCGAGCGTCCGCGGTAACGCTGGGACTTGCTGGAACAGGCTTCTGGGGTTCATACCCCACATTATACTTAGCAGTGCAGCGCCTTCGTCTGCCTTGGGCCCCAGGGATATGGAGGCGATCTCCCACGTAGAACTATAACACCCCCCCTGATAAGCTCACACATCAGGCCGGAGGTATATTGCAAAACAGGAACGGGTTTATTATCACTCTTCTCTCGGTAGTTACAGGTACTCGACAGTCGTCTGCCGGATCACAGTCTTATCTTTCCCGGTATCACCGGAGATAGTCCCTGGACAGTCACTATAGGCTTTGGGCCCCCGCAGCCGTCCTAGCTCTTCCCCACCTCCCTTGCGGAGGCAGAGGTATAGTCACTCTACTCCCCCCGGAGGGAAGAGCACATGGGAAGGCCCCAATCTCAGGCTCCCAGTCGTGACCTGCCTTCCTCAGAGGGAAGGACGAACGCACGAACTTTAGGGCGGTCCTGCCCTTAAGTACAGCCAGGGGGCGGGCAGCTACAACGCATGTACCACCTACAGCTGTCACTCAAACGCCTTACCTAGGTGAAGGGTAAAATCCCCAAATAACTACTGGCAGACCTGTGAATACCAGGGTTTACTGCCAGCCCATCAGGTAAAATTAGTAGCCAGGGGGTACCCCGCTACACCTGTATTCTCAGAGTAACAATGCAATAAGATACGGTTTCCAGGTGATCGTTTCTTTGTAGTATTTATGTGAGATAATAATAACCTACTGTATGAAAAACACTCTCAAGTTACCTGAGAATCCGTCTGCTGCTTTACCTATCGTTAGATTCACATTAGTGATATGTATTATTCTTTAACAGTACCCACAGCACTCACTTACATAGGAATATCGGATAAATATGTGAAAGGTCACAATTAGCCTATTAGTTTTCTTATATAACTGCTAGCGCCGCTTATTACCTGGTGTGAAAGAGCTTATGGCGGGGTGAGATAGAAGGGGCCTTATTCTGACATACTTTAGTGCTGATAAATATCTCAATTTTTCAACATTTTGTGTTGCAGAGAAACCTGGCATGTGCCCGGTGGTGAATACCTTTGCACCATGTGCTCAACCATATCCTCCTGCGCAGTGCCACCATGACAGCCAATGTCCTCACCAACAGAAATGCTGCGACTATGGCTGTATATGGATGTGCGTTGACCCCGTGACACACGGATAACACAGCAACAAAGTAATTATAACTCACCAGGAACACGTTTCTGGGACTTTGTGCACTAACCTGTCTTATGCTGTCATACAAAGAGGCAAAATATGAACATGCCTCGTACGCACCGCACGTGTTAATAAGAAAAGTTGCAAGTCAGGGATCAAAGTGCCTTAAAAAGTGGTGGTGCTATGTTCTAAACTTCGGACCTCAGGAAAGGAATAACAAGGGGATAGGATATTCATGGACAGGTTTAATATTTGGACCTCAACTTGCTTTCAAGAGATATCTTTGCCTACACTGACTGCTAAATAAGAACAAAAAGTGTATATGAAGAACATGTGCCAGTTGTAGTCAACTGGTGGTGTACTAGGTGTACTAGGTGTGCTAGGTGTGCTAGGTGTACTAGGTGTGCTAGGTGTGCTAGGTGTACTATGTGTGCTAGGTGTGCTAGGTGTACTAGGTGTGCTAGGTGTGCTAGGTGTACTAGGTGTGCTAGGTGTGCTAGGTGTGCTAGGTGTACTAGGTGTGCTAGGTGTGCTAGGTTTACTAGGTGTACTAGGTGTGCTAGGTGTGCTAGGTGCGCTAGGTGCGCTAGGTGTGCTAGGTGTGCTAGGTGTACTAGGTTTGCTAGGTGTACTAGGTTTACTAGGTGTACTAGGTGTGCTAGGTGTACTAGGTGTACTAGGTTTGCTAGGTGTGCTAGGTGTACTAGGTGTGCTAAGTGTACTAGGTGTGCTAGGTGTGCTAGGTGTGCTAGGTGTACTAGGTGTACTAGGTGTTCTAGGTGTACTAGGTGTGCTAGGTGTGCTAGGTGTGCTAGGTTTACTAGGTGTGCTAGGTGTACTAGGTGTACTAGGTGTGCTAGGTGTACTAGGTGTGCTAGGTGTACTAGGTGTGCTAGGTGTGCTAGGTGTACTAGGTGTGCTAGGTGTACTAGGTGTACTAGGTGTGCTTGGTGGGAGTGTATGAGAGTCTAATGCTAATTTTAGTCATTTAAATATACTTATCATATCCAAATGAGCATATCTCCCGGATATCTCTGATGCGTTGAGTTTGCCATCTCTCCATGTATTGTATACATGTGTTTTAGCAGTATATATGTCACTTGGTACTTTAGTAAAATAGGATTCCTTCCTGCAGACCCTATATTTCAGGGTGCGGGAGTAACGCCAGCTTTAGGTAAGACATGGATTAACATTGGGTTATTTGAAGCGAACGCAATGAAAGTGCTAAATTATCCTGACGTTCAGCCTATGCAAATGAGATAAACAATGGTCGTTATTTCTGCGTATAATTAGCTCTGTGGAAATGCATTGAAATCACAGAATATAACGCCTGTTACTATGTTAGGCAGCCCTATGTTATTTGCCCTGATTTAATGAAGCGTATTGAATCTGGGGCTACTTCTCCAAAGCCCCCTCTTTCTTTCTGCCTCTGTTCCTCATTGTCCCTTTATAGACAAGGGGGCCTATGCAGAGAGCAGCGCTATTTCGAAATTCGCCATTTTTTGGAGAAAATCGCGCAGAAAACAGCAGAAAATGGCGAGTTACGAAAAACGCGCCAATTTTTCTTTTCTATTTCTAAAACTCGCCTCGCGGCTGGCGAGAACCTCCATCTCGCCAGTTTTAAAAATATCCTAATGCAGAGAGGCGCGAACGGCATCTAGCGGCTGTTCGCGCCAATAAAATGGCGCGATTGTCTCCTTTTTGCCTCGCCAGAAAAAATTGGCAAGAAGCTGCCGCTCGCGGCCATTGCAAAGGGAAAAAAAAGGCGCGATTTTTTTTTTACACATTTCTGAAGCGCGCATCTCGCCAATTTAAACTCGCCACACGCATTCATGTTAAACATAGCAGAATTCGCACATTTCTGCATATGGAGAATAAAACTATCCAAAAAAGCTACTTTTTAATAAACTCGCCAATTTTAAAATTCGCTGCTCTCTGCATAGGCCCCTTGGTCTTTTCTCTCCCACATCACACACTTCTCTCTTGCCCACTCTTCCCTGTCTCTCTTGCGGTGGCGAGATGAGAACCCGCGAGTTACAGCCGCAATGTGGTTATCGGAGATACCTGAATTGCTTGATATATCCAAAAATGCGAGTTTGAGCATTTGTTGAGCTCCCGCACGGTTTGTCTAAGCGGGGGAGATGCCGATCGGGGACGGGCACTTCCCGAGCGAGTTTGGCACGATATCGGAGCTTTGTGAAGAGCTACATATGCAAACTCGTTGGAGAAGTGCTCAAAATGCTCGATGAGTCACTTGTGGAAGTTTAGTGAATAGGCCCCTATGGCTGTCAGCGGAAGTACGTTAAGGCTGGAGCGGTCAATGCATTAATAACACACGGACACTGCAAGGACAAAGCAATTATAAGTCATAAAGAACACGTTTCTGAAACGTTGGGTACTATCACGTCTTATGCTCTAATACAAAGAGGCCAAACATGAACATGTATTGTGTTTTATTGCATTTCTAGTATATGTTACTAAAAGAAGCTGTAAGTCAGTGATCAATTAGTGGTCATGTGTTCTAGCAAATCTACACTTTGGACCTCATATCATTATTTAAAGATGATAGAAAATATATAGAAAACTGTCGGTTTAATATTGGGACCTCAACGTATTCAAGCTAAATCTTTGCATAGAGTACACTGACAATGCTATATAAGAAAATAAAGTGTATATGAAGAAAATGTGCCAATTCTAGTCAGATTGTGGTTAGAAATTAATATGAGTGAGATATAGGGCAGTTTCAGGGCAAATAACATTATTTTGTATCCTGCATCACTTTGTGCCAAAATGGTTCATGGTCTTTAGTCCAATTGTGTCTCTATGTGCCAAATATTGTAGTTTTTCAGAGGGAGTCGTTAGGGAAGATTTGCAAGATGCAAATAATATAAAGGGAAATACCCCAATATGGGGGAGATTCACTAAGCTCTGATAAGGGGTATCGGGGTACGATCCTGTGTTATCTGCAATGCAAGTTAAGCCTGAATTTCATTACGCAAAATAACACAATATTTTCTACATTTCTAGGTATAAAACCTGCCGAAGCCGCTGTCAGAGGGAAGTGAGGAACATCCTACACAACGCAGCCCGTTCCCATGGAAGTGACGTAATTAGCGGAAGCCTCCGAAGGTCGGAGTCCCTGATGGAATCTGATAGCGGCGGTGGGAAACCCCAGCAGGGAATACAAGTAACCCCCTTTCCCTGTCAGAGAGGCCTGTGACACAGTGTAACGCAGCGCATTGCAGGCCCCTCGTGCAGGAAATGGGAGTATCCTTGTGTTACATTACTTCCTGGATATTATTTTGGTTTGTTTCTCAGCCTGTGGGGTCATTGCTTGGGGATTGGTATCTGTTCTGCGCATATTATTCTGTCTGTAGATGCGGCTGCATTTAATAAAGACACTTTGTAATCACTCAGATCTGTCTCCTGCTGGAATTTGTCACCTCAGACCTGTGGAGGATTTTTTTTTTTTATAACTTGTATTTTATTGGTGTGTAAATACATGATATACATGAAAAACATATCCAATACATGGTGAACAGGGTAGCATATATTACATAATGATGTAGGTATAACATATTTAATGAGCCCACGCGGTTTTTCGAGCCCTACTCCGCCGCGTAGGTAAAGATCTTATTTTAGGTGATGTGTATCCATGGTAAAATAATATTTGTTACAAACAAGGAAAAATAAATAAATAATATATATATAAAAAAAAAAAAAGGGGAGGAGGTAGGTAAGAGGGGGGTGGAAGGAGGAAAGGGAGCGTATAGGGTGAGGATGTAGTGGTTTCAGGAGTTTACTAAGACGGATCATGAACTATAGAACCTTGTAGAAGATCGTGTGACAGTATAAGAGGTCAATAATGAGTGGGAATGGTGATCCAGCTGTAAACTTAATTTCCACTCCACCCAAGGAGAACGCATCTATTACTATTATAGCCAAATTGTGTCACGCTCTACCCCTGGGATGTCTGTCTGAGCTAGCCATGGGGCCCAAACTTTTAAGTAGTTATCACCAGTATCATTAACTAGGCTTGTTAGTTTTTCCATCTGGCAAATATACCAAATACGGTTCCGAATCTTTGGGATAATTGGAATTTCGGGGCGTTTCCATAATGCTGCGATCTCGCACCGCGTGGCGATTGCAAAGTGTGCAATTAGTTTGTTGTTGGATTTTTATAGGCCCTTTAGAGGTCTGTTTAGGAGAAACAACCACGGGTCTGGGGGGATTGTGAGATCAAATATTCTCTGGATCCAATTTCTGATCTTTTTCCATATCGGGGATATCCGCGGGCAGGACCACAGCATATGTAACAGGTCAGCTGTTCCTCCACATTGTTTAGGGCACAATGGAGAGGACCCTGGTATGAACTTAGATAATTTGAGTGGGGTGAGGTACCATCTCATGAGGACTTTATATGCGTTCTCCTTCAGTGTGGTGCACATCGAGCTTTTTGCAGCTCCTATAAATATAGTGTTCCATTCCTCGTCCTCTAAGGGCTCCCCAAGGTCTCTCTCCCATTGGGTACGAAATGAGGGTATTTGTTGTTTTGAAGTTGCAGGCTCGACTACCTCTCCGTATATTGTAGATATGAGTCCCTTTGTGTCGGTTTCTGCCCGACAGAGCTTTTCGAAATTCGTCAATGGGGGGTATGGGGCGAATTTATTATAAAATGCTCTGATCTGAAGGAATTTGTAGAATTCAGCATGGGGAATATCATTTTCTGATCTGAGTTGGTCAAATGATTTAATTTTTAGATCGAAGCCCCCCAGATCTTTGAGTCTATTATATCCTTTGTGTCTCCAGATTGAGTGATTATGACCAATAACACCCGGCGCAAATTTAGGGTTGTTCCAAATAGGTGTCATCAGCGAGTTTGCTGATGTGAGTGAGTTTTTCAGTTTTGATATTTCCCAGACAGATAAAGAGTTAGTCGTAGAGGTGAGTGGGAACAAAGTGTTTTTTCTTGACGATTTAGGTAGCCAAATCAAATTATTAAGCTCTAATGGGGAGCAAGCAGCAGTTTCTAGCTCTACCCATCTTTTTAATTTAGGGTCGGAATGCCATTGAATGATCTGGCTTAATTGAGCTGCTTTAAAATATGACAACAGGCAGGGTACCGCTAAGCCCCCTGCTAAAGTAGGTCTCTTCATGTTTAATTTATTTACTCTCGGTTTTTTACCTCCCCAGATAAAGTTAGATATTTCAGACTGAAGTGAGAGTATATCCTTCAGTTTGAGTGGCACAGGCAATGTCTGGAAGAGGTATAGGATACGTGGAAGTAAATTCATCTTCACGCTGTGTATCCTTCCTATCCAAGAAATCTTCTTGGAGGACCATCTGATTAGGTCTTGTTTTAGAGTCCGAATTAGTTTGGGATAATTTGCTTTATAGATGTTTTTTGCATCTTTGGTGATATGAATCCCTAAATATTTGAGTGAATTCTTTTGCCAATTAAAATTCAATTTCAGTAGTTTCTCTATATGTCCGGGGAGATTGATATTCAGAGCCTCAGATTTGGATTGGTTTATCTTAAACCCAGAGACCTTAGAGAATTTATCCAAAAGGTCAAATAGATTAGGTAATGATGTGAGGGGTTTTCAGATGATTAATAGGATATCATCTGCATACAGGGCCGCTTTGTGTGATTGGGAGTATGCGTTTAACCCTGAGATATCCGGATTTTCACGAATACGTGCCGCCAGAGGTTCAATACATAGGGCAAACAGGAGGGGAGGTAATGGGCACCCCTGTCTCGTGCCACTTTGGATAGGGAAAGGGTCTGAGGGGAAGCTCTGATGTATGACTCTGGCAGATGGGCCTGAGTACAGCGACATAATCGCTCCACTCACCCCATTTCCGAAGCCAAATGCCGCGAGCGTCTCTCGTAGATATGGCCAGTCTATCCTATCAAAAGCTTCTTCTGCATCCAGACTTAATAACATGCTTTTTGTGTTATTTTTGTTTGCCAATTCTAACAGATCAATGAATCGTCGGGTGTTATCCGCTGCCTGCCTCCCCTTAACAAACCCAACTTGATCTGGATGTATTAGTCTGGGTAGGATTAGACTCAATCTATTGGCCAGAAGTTTGGCATATATTTTTATATCGGTATTGATTAGAGAAATTGGTCTGTAGCTTTTACAATTGAGCGGATCCTTGCCAGGTTTATGTATTAGTGATATAGACGCTCGTAGCATGTCCCCGGGAATAGGGGCTCCTGCTAAAATAGCGTTAAACATATGGAGCAGCTGTGGGGCGAGTGATTCAGAAAACTTCTTGTAATACAGCCCCGAAAAGCCATCAGGACCTGGTGCTTTTGATGGTTTCAGTTCCTTGATGGCCTGCGACACTTCTTCTAATGTGAAGTCAGCGCCCAAAGCTTCTCTGTCACGCTCTGTCAATCTCTCCAGTTTTGAGCTGGCTAAGAAATCTCTCAGTGCACTGCTCGTGTTTTTATTGTGTGCTACTTTCTTTCCGTCGTATAGGGAACCATAGAATGAACCAAATTCTTCTACTATTTTTTTAGGGTTGGCCGTGGGAATACCTGATTTTAAGCGTATAGCTTGGATGTTAAACTTAGATTGCCTAACTTTTAGTGCTCGAGCTAGCATCGTATCCGGCCTGTGTGTGAAGTGTTTAACCAAATTTGGCGCTCATATACATTTACAGTAACAGTGATATAATCAATACAATAGTGATAATAGTGATACTTAGACAAACACAATGGTTGATTGCAGCTGTGACCTGGTGTAGGATTTCTTTCTCAATCCTCATAGAAAATGGCAAGTGGATCATCAGGAAGCGCATACCATGTGGGAACATATAAAAAGAAAAATGCTTTTGGTGCAATATTGTGCAGACAGTGGTGGAGTAAAGTTGCTAGCACAGAATGTGTACACAGAATACTCACAAACGTGAGGTAGGATGAAGGCACATAAAGGTATCTTTAAGAGCTGGTGTCAGTCTGTGGAGTATGGTGTTGCCAGAATAGTGTGGTTCTCAGCTGACATGTTGCAAGATAAAAAACAGCATTTTAGATCTCAATGATCTCTGCAAGTATCGCTCGATGCTGCCACCGGATGGGGCCTCTCTCTCTGGTCTCCCTCCTTCTCTGCTATGCGGGTCACGAGTGCGTGTCAGCAACCGGAGGTGACGTCACGGCATCCAAGGGTTCCAGTGGGTAGAGACAGCGTCACTCTATGCATTTCACCTTTCTTGGCGTCCTCAGGAGTGACGTTGTAAGAGGTATAACTGATATATATACACCCTCCAATTGGTAGTTAATTGATTAACTGAAAGATGCTGGTAGACAATTATCTCTAGGATTACAATAGCCTAGATAGCTGCTCTGGTGTATAGCAGGGGTAATTGGGCACAGAATCTTGCAGGGCAGTCAATAAGACTTAACCACTAAATGCCTGTCCAATGATGTATTTGACATATGTATTCTGCAGACAGTGATTGCCCAACGGCACCCGCCATATCTGACATGTAGATGTGTTACTTGCATAATAAATAGAGCCATATTTTTAAACACCAGAGTGTGTAAGGGATAGCCAGATCACTTATAAATGCATAGACATTTACATACATCTGATCTCCAAATACATCCTAACCAAATAGTCTGATTTATCCTACTGATACAAAATCCAATGTGCAAAATAGCAGGATGATATATATTGTTAGCCTTTGCTGGTAACAGAATGAGGATAATAAGTTGCCACATGCAATGGGCAATCTTATAGGCAAAATACATACAATTAACTGTTCCTCTGTATCATACATATGCAGAGTTCAAAAAATGTTAAAACTAATCTATAGTGATCTCATGATCTAACTAAATAGAAATTAATAAAATAACCTATAATATAAAATGTCCTGGGGGGAAGAGAAACGAAAAGTTATTACAGGAAACATAAGAAAAACTTATAAAAATTCTTATAAAAGTCATATCAAAATCTTATAAAAACTTATAAAAAAGGTTTAATGTCAAATTCTAAGTTAAGGCCCGAGGGGGACATAGTACTGAGTTCAAACATCCAGAAAGATTCTCTCTTTAGAAGAGCTGAATGTCTGTTGCCACCCCTCCAATGTGGCATCACTTGTTCTATGGCCTTAAAAGTTAACCCTATTGGGTCCGAATTATGCATTAACAAGAAATGATTGGAAACACTATGAGTAGTGAGTTTTTTCCTAATGTTTCCGATATGTTCTAGTATGCGTGTCTTCAGAGGACGAATCGTTTTTCCAATGTATTGAAGACCGCAACTGCACTCAATGAGATATATTACAAAATGTGATCTACAATTGAGATGCTGTTTTATATTATACACTTTCTTGGTAGCATAGGACGTGAAACTGTTGGTAACTTTAGAACTAAAATTGCAAGCTGTACACATTTTGCAGCCATAAAAACCTTGTGTCGGATTCAGCCAGCCAGAATATTTAGCAATGTTTTTTTCCCTGAGGGCGCTAGGGGCCACAATGTTTTTAATGTTCGGGGCTTTCCTATAAATCATTTTCACTTTGTCCGGTAGATGTTTCCCTATGATTGGATCATTTTTTAATATGGACCAATGTGAATTGATAATATTGTTAACTTTAAATGCGTCCTTGTTATATTGTGTGATAAATGGCACGTGAATGCTCGTACAGGGATGATCTTTTGGTTTGGGTACTAACATGGATTCTCTTGGTGTATTGGCAGTTCTTTCTAAAGCATTATGGATGACATCCTCTCTATATTTCCTTTCTCTGAACTTCCTCGACAGGACCACTGATTGTTCCTGAAATACATTGTTATCAGAACAATTGCGCTTCAAACGTCTATATTGTCCATATGGGATGTTGGTAATCCATCTATTTAGATGGCAGCTTGACCGTAAGATATAGTTGTTTGCGTCAACATCCTTAAAATAATTTTTTGTTTTAATGGTGTTGTTTTCTAAATAAATGGTGAGGTCGAGGAAGTTCACCGAGGAGACACTTGAAATGGAGGTAAATTTTAAATTAAAATCATTATTATCCAGATTTTTAAGGAATGTGTCTAGATCTCCCTGTGGACCCTTCCACACGAAGAGAATGTCATCTATATATCTGCGCCATGTGACCAAATTCGCGCCCAGACCTGCCCATGACCATATGTGTTGATCTTCCCACATGGCCATGAGGAGGTTCGCGTAGCTGGGCGCAAATTTGGTCCCCATGGCGGTTCCACATAATTGGAGGAAAAATTCATCGCAGAACCAGAAAAAGTTCCTACTGAGGACAAATTCAATGCATTTGATTAGAAATTCTATTTGAGTAGTGGGAAAATTTCCCTCTTTTTCCAAAAACAGCTTAGCGGCTCTGCACCCATCCCTGTGTCTAATGGATGTGTACAGAGCCGTCACGTCTGTTGTGACCAATATGAAGTTCTTTTCCCATTGGATATCCCTCAGGAGTAGGATCACATCGGTAGTATCTTTCAAATAAGATTTTTGTTTTTTTACAATCTCTTGTAAATAGTGATCTATGTACTCCGATAGGTTTGCTGTTAGGGATCCTATACCGGAGATTATTGGTCTCCCTGGGGGTTGCATAAGGTTCTTATGGATCTTTGGTAGGAAATAGAAGACGGGGAACATCGGATCCTGTACATTAAGAAACAGGAATTCGTGTTCCTCCAATATTCCCCGTCCTCTACCATCCTCCAGGAGGGACTGCAATTCTTTTTTAAATTCAGCTGTAGGATTGCTGCTGAGTTTGCGGTATGTGCTATTGTCCCCTAGGATCCTGTTGGCCTCCCTAATGTAATAATTATGATCCATGATGACCACACCCCCTCCTTTGTCTGCTGGCTTTATTATAATTGTTTTATCCAATGAGAGCTCTTCTAACGCTATTTTTTCCTCTTTTGTTAGGTTCGTATGTTGGCCACTTTTCCTATATGGGAGAGCTTCCAGATCTTTGGTCACTAATTGGAAGAAGACATCCAAATGATTTCCCTTTGCAAATTTGGGAAAAAATTGGGATTTTGGTTTAAGTTTTGAATGAACATATTCAGAGCTTCTGGAATCTGAGGTGTTGGGAATGTCTATTCTATTGTTTTGTGTTTCAGTCCAATTTCTGGTTTCTGCATCCTTGCTTAAGAAAAATCTCTTTAGGGTGAGAGATCTAAGAAATGTGTGTGCGTCTACATAAAGACCAAATTTATTTGGTCCAATGGTGGGAGCAAATGTTAGTCCCTTGCTAATAACTTTATTTTGGCTTGCTGTAAGAACTTTACTACTAATATTAAAAATGGATTTTGTATCAGTAGGATAAATCAGACTATTTGGTTAGGATGTATTTGGAGATCAGATGTATGTAAATGTCTATGCATTTATAAGTGATCTGGCTATCCCTTACACACTCTGGTGTTTAAAAATATGGCTCTATTTATTATGCAAGTAACACATCTACATGTCAGATATGGCGGGTGCCGTTGGGCAATCACTGTCTGCAGAATACATATGTCAAATACATCATTGGACAGGCATTCAGTGGTTAAGTCTTATTGACTGCCCTGCAAGATTCTGTGCCCAATTACCCCTGCTATACACCAGAGCAGCTATCTAGGCTATTGTAATCCTAGAGATAATTGTCTACCAGCATCTTTCAGTTAATCAATTAACTACCAATTGGAGGGTGTATATATATCAGTTATACCTCTTACAACGTCACTCCTGAGGACGCCAAGAAAGGTGAAATGCATAGAGTGACGCTGTCTCTACCCACTGGAACCCTTGGATGCCGTGACGTCACCTCCGGTTGCTGACACGCACTCGTGACCCGCATAGCAGAGAAGGAGGGAGACCAGAGAGAGAGGCCCCATCCGGTGGCAGCATCGAGCGATACTTGCAGAGATCATTGAGATCTAAAATGCTGTTTTTTATCTTGCAACATGTCAGCTGAGAACCACACTATTCTGGCAACACCATACTCCACAGACTGACACCAGCTCTTAAAGATACCTTTATGTGCCTTCATCCTACCTCACGTTTGTGAGTATTCTGTGTACACATTCTGTGCTAGCAACTTTACTCCACCACTGTCTGCACAATATTGCACCAAAAGCATTTTTCTTTTTATATGTTCCCACATGGTATGCGCTTCCTGATGATCCACTTGCCATCGTATCCGGCCTGTTAGCTTTTTCATAAAACTTTCTCTTAGACCAACATAAGGAGTTATCTGCTCAGGAAGTCAGTAGCATATTTAGTTCGATTTTTGTGTCTTTCAGTTCCTTTGCTGTAATTGGATCTGAGTTGGTTTTATGATTTGGTAGCAGGGAATGTAATTTGGATTGGAGCGTCCGAATTTTGGAGTCTCTGACTCGTTTTCTTTTGGCGGTAATACTGATTATTATGCCCCTTAAAGTTGCTTTATGAGCCTCCCATAAGACCGTATGGGATTCCACAGAGCCTGTGTTAACTTCAAAAAATTGAGTTATCTCCTGAGCTATTGTAGTACAAATTTCGGGTATTTTAAGGATAGATTCGTTGAGTTTCCAATTTGCGCCTGGTCGACTGGTCACAATATTGTTGCACCTAAGCTCGATTGGCGCATGGTCAGACCATGAAATATCATGGATCATTGCATTAGTGACCTTCGGAACCATGTGACACGAAACGAAGAGATAATCGATTCTACTGTACGAGGTATGTGGATGAGAGTAGAAGGTGTAGTCCCTAGATGTTGGATGCAACTCCCTCCATATATCTACTAATTGGATGTCTTTCAATGCACTGCGTAGGGTGTCTTGAGCTCTTTTATTATCAGAGTCGCCTCCTCCTGACCTGTCCAGGGAAAATTGCATCGTAATGTTGAAATCTCCTCCGATTATGATATATCCTTTAGCTACTGAACTCAATAGGCGAAAGAATCTGTCAAAGAAAGATGCCTCTTGTACACAAGGAGCATATATGGAGGCCAATGTGATGGGTTGTTCATGGATTGTTCCAGTGAGAATGAGATAGCGACCTTCTGCGTCTTTCTTAATTGTCTGGAGTACAAAGGGTATGGTATTATGGAATAAAATGGCCACTCCTCTTTTCTTGACAGATGCTGAAGCCATGTAAAATTGAGTGAAGCCTTTGTCTAAAAACCCAGGTGAGTTATTCTTGCTGAAGTGCGTCTCCTGCAAGAATAACACTTCCGTCTTTTTTCTCTTATAATCTGTGAAAGCCAGCTTTCTTTTGGTCGGGCTATTAAAGCCCTTTACATTATGTGAAATACATGTAAGCGCCATTTTTCATGTGTAAGAGAAAATATGTAAAGTGAGCATTGTACTTATTCTTGATGTTTTTCCTGGGGTTTCTTATAGTAATATTCATACCTGCTATGTCGGTTTGATGTGGTGGCTGGATATTGTACATCCTGGGAAGGGAGGGGTGAGGGAAAAGGTGGGGATAGGTAGACCATACATGGAAAACAACGATGGGATTGCGGCAGGGAAGGGTGGGGAGGGAAAATAAAAGGTGGGAGAAAAATAAATAATAATAAAGAAAAACATAGAATACAAGAGCGTATCTCGGGAGCCCCCGAGAGTAGCTCCTGCGCCCCGAGGGTGGATTGTCTGGCTCCAATTTCATGATGGGACAGTCTCCTAAAGTGGAGATCAACCACCCTGGTAACGGTCCTTCCAAACTGAGGACCGAGAAAAGGGGTACATGCACGAAGGGGAGAAGCTCCCCCGGCACTATATTAATATTAATATTGTACAACTTGTAAAACTTGTAAAACTGGTGTCACATATATACAACTCATATGTAACTTATATATCTTGTCTAATTTAACGAACTAACTTAACAACAACCTTGTCAGACCCGTCAATGTTCCATACTCGTCCAACTTGTCAACTTTATTGTTTGTTCCACCCGTCAGCTTTCAGATTTGTTTAGACCGTCCACTGTCTCTTAATATATACTTTATATAACTTGTCATTTGAATAACTGTCACTACATATACACACATACATATATATCTATACACGTATACATATCTACATACACCCGTATACATATGCATATATACACGCACATAGACATGCACCCTTATATACACACATATACACATCCGTACCTACCTACATACATACATACATACATACATATACCTATAACCATAGTCCTAAAAATACATATAACTGCCTATATATCATATATGATAACATATATAGCTTATACGTCAGCATTATGCCCTTACTTATGTATATTGTATTATATATCTACAACAACTATACTATACATCCCTTATACATCATATTTATAATATAACAACCGTGCTTAATACCTGTATCTCATCCCAGGAATGTATATATTATAGATAGTATATTACATTTAATTATACCATTAACCATATTAATTGATTATATATAATCATATAAAATCCATATAATATAATATATAATATAAGCAATATACAATCTATAAATATAGTATAGTACATAAAACAATTAATTACATATACCATGTCAATCATATACATTGGGGGGGGGAGAATTATTAAGCATGAGGCACAGTTTGATAGGTGTTTGGGAAATAAGGGGTGGGCAGGAGGAACTCTTTATTCGATGTGGCATCTTGTAAATAATTATACATATAACTATGTGTCCTAAGCAGGGCAAATTAGACTACTGTGGGTTTTGCGTTGAACTTCAGGGTTGACTAGGGCGGTCGGAGGGGTGTTCCATGGTTTCAGCACCTCTCCGGCCCCCTCGCGACCGCCCCGGACAACTCACGACCTCCATCTTAGGTCCTGATGTGTTCCAAGCCTACGTCATCTGGGGGCATCCGAGCTCTCGCGAAAAGAGAGCGCCCGGCGATGACGTCTTCTTCCAAATCGCGCAAAAGCTATTCTGCTTCCCGCGTGAGACCAGGAAGGAGCCTGGCAAGATGGCTGCGTTGTTAAAGTTGGGTGTGTGTCTGCTCTGAGCGGGAAATGATTTCTTTCAACCAGGAGACATCCAGGTAAGGCTGGTCTTTGTCGGGGCGTCATCCTTGTGGTACTACGTCTCCTCCGGTGCAGGACGAGGATATGGGAGTGCGGGATCTGATATGATAGTGCAAGCAGGGCTGGTTATTCTTTATCTATCAGGTCTAGGTGACATCTCAGCTGCGCCATCTTTGGTGGGTTTTCTGATGCCAGAGGTGCCAGAGGGAAGTGAGGAACATGCTACACAACGCAGCCCGTTCCCATGGAAGTGACGTAATTAGCGGAAGCCTCTGAAGGTCGGAGTCCCTGATGGGATCTGATAGCGGCGGTGGGAAACCACAGCAGGGAATACAAGTAACCCCCTTTCCCTGTCAGAGAGGCCTGTGACACAGTGTAACGCAGCGCATTGCAGGCCCCTCGTGCAGGAAATGGGAGTATCCTTGTGTTACATTTCTTCCTGGATTTTATTTTGGTTTGTTTCTCAGCCTGTGGGGTCATTGCTTGGGGATTGGTATCTGTTCTGCGCATATTATTCTGTCTGTAGATGCGGCTGCATTTAATAAAGACACTTTGTAATCACTCAGACCTGTCTCCTGCTGGAATTTGTCACCTCAGACCTGTGGAGGTTTTTTAATGCAGAATAAAGAAGAAAATAATGTGCTAAAGCATAAATATTATTAAATATTATAATAACATACCCAGTATGTTTGCATCACAATATTATGCTACTTATGGCTGTTTCTCACATGTGTATCAACTTGTGCTTTTCAGAGGGTGTGACGGTAAAGGGGTTAACCAGACTCACTATTAAAGGTTAAGCCCACTTGGTTACCCCTGAACCATGTGTTGAGGTCCTAGAGTGTCAGCTCTTGGACCTAGATGTCAGAAATGCATTACCATGAATGTGTGCAAATAATGCGACATTAAAATTTTTCTGTGTTTTGCCTTTCCTGGGGTGCTGGGACCGGGATCCAAAGATTAATGGACAAAGTGCTATGACCCCATAGTTCATATGCCGCTGCCTACATAGATGACATTGTCATCTATAGTAGGCACTGGCAGTCCCATATAAAAAGTATAAGGGCAGTCCTAACGTCCTTAAGAGAAGCAGGGCTCACTGCCAATCCAAAAATATTTGCCCTGGGAATAGCCACTCCAAAGTATTTGAGCTATGCTGTTGAGGGAGGGATAGTAAGGCCACTTGCCAGCAAGGTGGCCGCCATAAAGGAAGTCCCAACCCCACAGACAAAGACGCAGGTCCGCTCCCTTTTGGGGTTAGAAGGGTATTACAGGTGGTTTATAACAAATCTCACAGAGATTACTGCACCCCTAACAGATCTAACAAAAATGAGTGCCCCGAACCATGCTAGATGTTCTTGAGAGTGCCAAAATGCATTTGATATGTTAAAGAAGTGCCTGTCAGAGGGCCCCGCTTTTTGGAGACCAAGTGTTTTATGAGCCCTTCATAATTCAGACGGATGCCTCTAAGGTAGGAATGGGAGCAGTTCTGTCCCAACAATTTGATGGTGTTGAACACTATTGTTCATCAGCCGTAAACTGTTCCCAAGGGAAGTGAGGTATTCTGTTATTGAGAAGGAGTGTCTCGCTGTAGAATGGGCAATTGAGGCCTTGAGGCATTATGTCACTGGGGTACACTTCA